>NC_064645.1:19683510-20319343 GCF_023864345.2 Schistocerca serialis cubense | reverse complement strand
TTCCTTGGACATTCACATTGACGATGAAACACAGATATCGCAACGGAATTAAATAAAAATGCCACAATGCAGCCTTAAGTGCAAGAAGAGTGTGACTTCTTAGAGTCTGTGCTTTGATCCTTTCATGTGAGACCAGTATTAGTTTCAGATACCCCACTGCAGGTTCAATGTATTTCTTGGAACATCACATTGACAATGAAACACAGAAACCGCATCGGAATTAAATACAAAAGGCACAATGCCGCATTAAGTACAAGAATAGAGACTCTTTTACAGGCGGTGCTTTGAGCTTTACCTGTGAGACCAGTATTAGTTTCCGATACACCACTGCATGTTCAATGTATTCCTTGGACCTTCACATTGACGATGAAACACAGAAATCGCATCGGAATTAAATACAGAAGGCACAATGCCGCCTTAAGTACAAGAATAGAGACTCTTCTTAGAGTCGGTGCTTTGAGCATTCCCTGTGAGACCAGTATTACTTTCCGATACAGCACTGCAGGTTCAATGTATTCCTAGGACATACACATTGACGATGAACCACTGAAATTACATTGGAATTAAATACAGAAGGCGCAATGCCGCCTTAAGTGCAGGAAGAGTGAGACTTCTTCGAGTCTGTGCTTTGATCTTTTCCTGTGAGACCAGTATTAGTTTCCGATACACCACTGCAGGTTCAATGTGTTCCTTGGACCTCACATTGACGATGAAACACATATATCACATCGGAATTAAATACAAAAGGCACAATGCCCCTTTAAGTACAACAATAGAGACTATTCTTACAGTCGGTCCTTTGAGCGTTCCCTGTGAGACCAGTATTAGTTTCCGATACACCACTGCTGGTTCAATGTATTGCTTGGACCTTCAGATTGACGATGATACACAGAAATCGCATCGGAATTAAATACAAAAGGTACAATGCCGCCTTAAGTACAAGAATAGAGACTCTTCTTACAGTCGGTGCTTTGAGCATTCCCTGTGAGACCAGTATTAGTTTCCGTTACACCACTGCAGGATCATTGTATTCCTTGGACATACACATTGACGATGAAACACAGAAATCGCATCGGAATTAAGTACAAAAGGCACAATGCCACCTTAAGTACAAGAATAGAGACTCTTCTTACAGTCGGTGCTTTGATCATTCCCTGTGAGACCAGTATTAGTTTCCGAAACACCTCTGCAGGTTCAATGTATTCCTTGGACATACACATTCACAATGAAACACCGAAATCGCATCGGAAATAAATACAGAAGGAACAATACCGCCTTAAGTACAAGAATAGAAACTCTTCTTACAGTCGGTGCTTTGAGCATTCCCTGCGAAACCAGTATTAGTTTCCGATACACCACAGCAGGTTCAATGTATTCCTTGGACATACGCATTGACGATGAAACACAGAAATCGCATCGGAATTAAATACCAAAGGCACAATGCCGCCTTAACTACAAGAATAGAGACTCTTCTTACAGTCGGTGCATTGAGCATTCCCTGTGAGACCTGTATTAGTTTCCGATACACTTCTGCAGGTTCAATGTATTCCTTGGACATACACATTGACGATGAAACACTGAATCCGCATCGGAATTAAATACAGAAGGCACAATACCGCCTTACGTACAAGAGTAGAGACTCTTCTTACAGTCGGTGCTTTGAGCATTCCCTGTGAGACCAATATTAGTTTCCGATACATCACTGCAGGTTCAATGTATTCCTTGGACATACACATTGACGATGATACACAGAAATCGCATCGGAATTAAATACAAAAGGCACAATGCCGCTTTTAGTACAAGAATAGAGACTCATCTTACAGTCGGTGCTTTGAGCATTCCCTGTGAGACCAGTATTAGTTTCCGATACACCACTGCAGGTTCAATGTATTCCTTGGACATACACATTGACGATGAGACACAGAAATCGCATCGGAATTAAATACAAAAGGCACAATGTCGCCTTAAGTAAAAGAATAGAGACTCTCCTTAAAGTCGGTGTTTTGAGCATTCTCTGTGAGACCAGTATTAGATTCCGATACACCACTGCAGGTTCAATGTATTCCTTGGACGTACACGTTGGTGATGAAAAACTGAAATTAGATCGGAATTAAACACAAAAGGCACAATGCCGCCTTAACTGCAAGATGAGTGAGACTTCTTAGAGTCTGTGCTTTTATCCTTTCCTGTGAGGCCAGTATTAGTTTCCGATACACCACTGCAGGTTCAATGTATTCCTTGGACATTCACATTGACGATGAAACACAGATATCGCAACGGAATTAAATACAAAAGGCACAATGCCGCCTTAAGTGCTAAAAGAGTGTGACTTCTTAGGCTCTGTGCTTTGATCCTTTCCTGTGAGACCAGTATTAGTTTCTGATACACCACTGCAGGGTCAATGTATTCCTTGGACCATCACATTGGCGATGAAACACAGAAATCGCATCGGAATTAAATTCAAAAGGCACAATGCCGCATTAAGTACAAGAATAGAGACACTTCTTACAGGCGGTGCTTTGAGCTTTCCCTGTGAGACCAGTATAAATTTCCGATACACCACTGCTGGTTCAATGTATTCCTTGACCTTCACATTGACGATGAAACACAGAAATCGCATCGTAATTAAATACAGAAGGCACAATGCCGCCTTAAGTACAAGAATAGAGACTCTTTTAGAGTCGGTGCTTTGAGCATTCCCTGTGAGACCATTATTAGTTTCCGATACACCACTGCAGGTTTAATGTATTAATAGGACATACACATTGACGATGAACCACTGAAATTACATTGGAATTAAATACAAGAGGCGCAATGCCGCCTTAAGTGCAGGAAGAGTGAGACGCTTCGAGTCTGTGCTTTGATCTTTTCCTGTGAGACCAGTATTAGTTTCCGATACACCACTGCAGGATCAATGTATTCCTTGGACCATCACATTGACGATGAAACACAGAAATCGCATCGTAATTAAATACAAATGGCACAATGCCGCCTTAAGTGCAAGAAGAGTGAGACTTCTTACAGTCTGTGCTTTGATCCTTTCCTGTGAGACCAGTATTAGTTTCCGATACACCACTGCTGGTTCAATGTATTCCTTGGACATACACATTGACGTTGAAACACAGATATCGCAACGGAATTAAATACAAATGGCACAATGCCGCCTTAAGTGCAAGAAGAGTGAGACTTCTTACAGTCTGTGCTTTGATCCTTTCCTGTGAGACCAGTATTAGTTTCCCATACACCACTGCTGGTTCAATGTATTTCTTGGACCATCACATTGACAATGAAACATATATATCACATCGGAATTAAATACAAAAGGCACAATGTCGCTTTAAGTACAACAATAGAGACTCTTCTTACAGTCGGTGCTTTGAGCATTCCCTGTGAGACCATTATTAACTTCCAATACACCACTGCTGGTTCAATGCATTCCTTGGACATACACATTGACGATGAAACACTCAAATTACATCGGAATTAAATACAAATGCCACAATGCCGCCTTAAGTGCAAGAAGAGTGAGACTTCTTAGAGTCTGTCTTTTGGTCCTTTCCTGTGAGACCAGTATTAGTGTCCGATACACCACTGCAGGTTCATTGTATTCCTTGGACATACACATTGACGATGAAACACTGAAATTAAATCGAAATTAAATACAAAAGGCACAATGCCGACTTAAGTGCAGGAAGAGTGAGACTTCTTAGAGTCAGTGTTTTGATCCTTTCCTGCGAGACCAGTAATAGTTTCCGATACACCACTGCAGGTTCAATGTATTCCTTGGACCATCACATTGACGATGAAACACTGAAATCGCATCGGAATTAAATACAAAAGGCACAATGCCGCATTAAGTACAAGAATAGAGACTCTCCTTACAGTCAGTGCTTTGAGCTTTCCCTGTGAGACCAGTATAAGTTTCCGATACACCACTGCTTGTTCAATGTATTCCTTAACCTTCACATTGACGATGAAACACAGAAATCGCATCGGAATTAAATACAGAAGGTACAATACTGCCTTACGTAAAAGAATAGAGACTCTTCTTACAGTCGGTGCTTTGAGCATTCCCTGTGAGACCAGTATTAGTTTCCGATACACCACTGCAGGTTCAATGAATTCCTTGGACATACACATTGACGATGATACACTGAAATCGCATTGGAATTAAATACAAAAGCCACAATGACGCCTTTAGTACAAGAATAGGGACTCATCTTACAGTCGGTGCTATGAGCGTTCCCTGTGAGACCAGTATTAGTTTCCGATACACCACTGCTGGTTCAATGTATTCCTTGGACGTACACGTTGGTGATAAAAAACTGAAATTAGATCGGAATTAAATACAAAAGGCACAATGCCGCCTTAACTGCAAGAAGAGTGAGACTTCTTAGAGTCTGTGCTTTGATCCTTTCCTGTGAGACCAGTATTAGTTTCCGATACACCACTGCAGGTTCAATGTATTCCTTGGACCATCACATTGACGATGAAACACAGAAATCGCATCGTAATTAAATACAAATGGCACAATGCCGCCTTAACTGCAAGAAGAGTGAGACTTCTTACAGTCTGTGCTTTGATCCTTTCCTGTGAGACCAGTATTTGTTTCCGATCCACCACTGCAGGTTCAATGTATTCCTTGGACGTACACGTTGGTGATAAAAAACTGAAATTAGATTGGAATTAAATACAATAGGCACAATGCCGCCTTAACTGAAAGAAGAGTGAGACTTCTTAGAGTCTGTGCTTTGATCCTTTCCTGTGAGACCAGTATTAGTTTCCGATACACCACTGCAGGTTCAATGTATTTCTTGGACCATCACATTGACAATGAAACACAGAAATCGCATCGGAATTAAATACAAAAGGCACAATGCCGCATTAAGTACAAGAATAGAGACTCTTCTTACAGGCGGTGCTTTGAGCTTTCCCTGTGAGACCAGTATTAGTTTCCGATACACCACTGCAGGTTCAATGTATTCCTTGGACCTTCACATTGACGATGAAACACAGATATCGCAACGGAATTAAATACAAATGCCACAATGCAGCCTTAAGTGCAAGAAGAGTGTGACTTCTTAGAGTCTGTGCTTTGATCTTTTCATGTGAGACCAGTATTAGTTTCAGATACCCCACTGCAGGTTCAATGTATTTCTTGGAACATCACATTGACAATGAAACACAGAAACCGCATCGGAATTAAATACAAAAGGCACAATGCCGCATTAAGTACAAGAATAGAGACTCTTCTTACAGGCGGTGCTTTGAGCTTTACCTGTGAGACCAGTATTAGTTTCCGATACACCACTGCATGTTCAATGTATTCCTTGGACCTTCACATTGACGATGAAACACAGAAATCGCATCGGAATTAAATACAGAAGGCACAATGCCGCCTTAAGTACAAGAATAGAGACTCTTCTTAGAGTCGGTGCTTTGAGCATTCCCTGTGAGACCAGTATTACTTTCCGATACACCACTGCAGGTTCAATGTATTCCTAGGACATACACATTGACGATGAACCACTGAAATTACATTGGAATTAAATACAGATGGCGCAATGCCGCCTTAAGTGCAGGAAGAGTGAGACTTCTTCGAGTCTGTGCTTTGATCTTTTCCTGTGAGACCAGTATTAGTTTCCGATACACCACTGCAGGTTCAATGTGTTCCTTGGACCTCACATTGACGATGAAACACATATATCACATCGGAATTAAATACAAAAGGCACAATGCCCCTTTAAGTACAACAATAGAGACTCTTCTTACAGTCGGTGCTTTGAGCGTTCCCTGTGAGACCAGTATTAGTTTCCGATACACCACTGCTGGTTCAATGTATTCCTTGGACCTTCAGATTGACGATGATACACAGAAATCGCATCGGAATTAAATACAAAAGGTACAATGCCGCCTTAAGTACAAGAATAGAGACTCTTCTTACAGTCGGTGCTTTGAGCATTCCCTGTGAGACCAGTATTAGTTTCCGATACACCACTGCAGGTTCAATGTATTCCTTGGACATACACATTGACGATGAAACACAGAAATCGCATCGGAATTAAGTACAAAAGGCACAATGCCACCTTAAGTACAAGAATAGAGACTCTTCTTACAGTCGGTGCTTTGATCATTCCCTGTGAGACCAGTATTAGTTTCCGATACACCTCTGCAGGTTCAATGTATTCCTTGGACATACACATTGACAATGAAACACCGAAATCGCATCGGAATTAAATACAGAAGGAACAATACCGCCTTAAGTACAAGAATAGAGACTCTTCTTACAGTCGGTGCTTTGGGCATTCCCTGTGTGACCAGTATTAGTTTCCGATACACGACTGCAGGTTCAATGTATTCCTTGGTCCTACACATTGACGATGATAAACAGAAATCGCATCGGAATTAAATACAAAAGGCACAATGCCGCCTTTAGTACAAGAATAGAGACTCTTCTTACAGTCGGTGCTTTGAGCATTCCCTGTGAGACCAGTATTAGTTTCCGATACACCACTGCAGGTTCAATGTATTCCTTGGACATACACATTGACGATGAAACACAGAAATCGCATCGGAATTAAATACAAAAGGCACAATGCCGCCTTAAGTACAAGGATAGAGACTCTCCTTACAGTCGGTGTTTTGAGGAATCTCTGTGTGACCAGTATTAGATTCCGATACACCACTGCAGGTTCAATGTATTCCTTGGACGTACACTTTGGTGATGAAAAACTGAAATTAGATCGGAATTAAACACAAAAGGCACAATGCCGCCTTAACTGCAAGATGAGAGAGACTTCTTAGAGTCTGTGCTTTTATCCTTTCCTGTGAGGCCAGTATTAGTTTCCGATACACCACTGCAGGTTCAATGTATTCCGTGGACCTTCACATTGACGATGAAACACAGAAATCGCATCGGAATTAAATACAAAAGGCACAATGCCGCCTAAAGTGCAAAAAGAGTGTGACTTCTTAGAGTCTGTGCTTTGATCCTTTCCTGTGAGACCAGTATTAGTTTCCGATACACCACTGCAGGTTCAATGTATTCCTTGGACAATCACATTGGCGATGAAACACAGAAATCGCATCGGAATTAAATACAAAAGGCACAATGCCGCATTAAGTACAAGAATAGAGACACTTCTAACAGGCGGTGCTTTGAGCTTTCCCTGTGAGACCAGTATAAGTTTCCGATACACCACTGCTGGTTCAATGTATTCCTTGACCTTCACATTGACGATGAAACACAGAAATCGCATCGTAAATTAATACAGAAGGCACAATGCCGCCTTAAGTACAAGAATAGAGACTCTTCTTAGAGTCGGTGCTTTGAGCATTCCCTGTGAGACCATTATTAGTTTCCGATACACCACTGCAGGATTAATGTATTCCTAGGACATACACATTGACGATGAACCACTGAAATTACATTGGAATTAAATACAAGAGGCGCAATGCCGCCTTAAGTGCAGGAAGAGTGAGACGCTTCGAGTCTGTGTTTTGATCTTTTCCTGTGAGACCAGTATTAGTTTAAGATACACCATTGCAGGTTCAATGTATTCCTTGGACATACACATTGACGATGAAACACTGAAATTACATCGAAAATAAATACAAAAGGCACAATGCCGACTTAAGTGCAAGAAGAGTGAGACTTCTTAGAGACTGTGTTTTGATCCTTTCCTGTGAGACCAGTATTATTTTCCGATACACCACTGCAGGTTCAATGTATTCTTTGGCCCATCACATTGACGATGAAACACAGAAATCGCATCGGAATTAAATACAAAAGGCACAATGCCGCATTAAGTACAAGAATAGAGACTCTCCTTACAGGCGGTGCTTTGAGCTTTCCCTGTGAGACCAGTATAAGTTTCCGATACACCACTGCTTGTTCAATGTATTCCTTGACCTTCACATTGACGATGAAACACAGAAATCGCATCGGAATTAAATACAGAAGGCACAATACCGCCATACGTACAAGAATAGAGACTCTTCTTACAGTCGGTGCTTTGACCATTCCCTGTGAGACCAGTATTAGTTTCCGATACACCTCTGCAGGTTCAATGTATTCCTTGGACATACACATTGACGATGATACAGAGAAATCGCATCGGAATTAAATACAAAAGCCACAATGACGCCTTTAGTACAAGAATAGAGACTCTTCTTACAGTCGGTGCTTTGATCATTCCCTGTGAGACCAGTATTAGTTTCCGATACACCTCTGCAGGTTCAATGTATTCCTTGGACATACACATTGACAATGAAACACCGAAATCGCATCGGAATTAAATACAGAAGGAACAATACCGCCTTAAGTACAAGAATAGAGACTCTTCTTACAGTCGGTGCTTTGAGCATTCCCTGTAGGACGAGTATTAGTTAACGATACACCACTGCAGCTTCAATGTATTCCTTGGACATACACATTGACTATGACACACAGAAATCGCATCGGAATTAAGTACAAAAGGCACAATGCCACTTTAAGTACAAGAATAGAGACTCTTTGTACAGTCGGTGCTTTGAGCATTCCCTGTGAGACCAGTATTAGTTTCCGATACACCACTGCAGGTTCAATGTATTCCTTGGACATACACATTGACGATGAAACACAGAAATCGCATCGGAATTAATTACCAAAGGAACAATGCCGCCTTAGGTACAAGAATAGAGACTCTTCTTACAGTCGGTGCTTTGAGCATTCCCTGTGAGACCAGTATTAGTTTCCGATACACCTCTGCAGGTTCAATGTATTCCTTGGACATACACATTGACGATGAAACACTGAAATCGCATCGGAATTAAATACAGAAGGCACAATACCGCCTTACGTACAAGAATAGAGGCTCTTCTTACAGTCGGTGCTTTGAGCATTCCCTGTGAGACCAGTCTTAGTTTCCGATACACCACTGCTGGTTCAACGTATTCCATGGACATACACATTGATGATGATACACAGAAATCGCATCGGAATTAAATACAAAAGGTACAATGCCGCCTTTAGTACAAGAATAGAGACTCATCTTACAGTCGGTGCTATGAGAATTCCATGTGAGACCAGTATTAGTTTCCGACACACCACTGCAGGTTCAATGTATTCCTTGGACGTACACGTTTTTGATGAAAAACTGAAATTAGATCGGAATTAAATACAAAAGGCACAATGCCGCCTTAACTGCAAGAAGAGTGAGACATCTTAGAGTCTGTGCTTTGACCCTTTCCTGTGAGACCAGTATTAGTTTCCGATACACCACTTCAGGTTCATTGTATTCCTTGGACCTTCACATTGACGATGAAACACAGAAATCGCATCGTAATTAAATACAAATGGCGCAATGCCGCCTTAAGTGCAAGAAGAGTAAGACATCTTACAGTCTGTGCTTTGATCCTTTCCTGTGAGACCAGTAATAGTTTCCGATACACCACTGCAGGTTCAATGTATTCCTTGGACATTCACATTGACGATGAAACACAGAAATCGCATCGAAATTAAATACAAATGGCACAATGCCGCCTTAAGTGCAAGAAGAGTAAGACATCTTACAGTCTGTGCTTTGATCCTTTCCTGTGAGACCAGTAATAGTTTCCGATACACCACTGCAGGTTCAATGTATTCCTTGGACATTCACATTGACGATGAAACACAGATATCGCAACGGAATTAAATACAAAAGGCACAATGCCGCCTTAAGTGCAAGAAGAGTGTGACTTCTTAGAGTCTGTGCTTTGATCCTTTCCTGTGAGACCAGTATTAGTTTCCGATACACCACTGCAGGTTCAATGTATTCCTTGGACCATCACATTGACGATGAAACACAGAAATCGCATCGGAATTAAATACAAAAGGCACAATGCCGCATTAAGTACAAGAATAGAGTCTCTTCTTACAGGCGGTGCTTTGAGCTATCCCTGTGAGACCAGTTTTAGTTTCCGATACACCACTGCTGGTTCAATGTATTCCTTGACCTTCACATTGACGATGAAACACAGAAATCGAATCGGAATTAAATACAGAAGGCACAATGCCGCCTTAAGTACAAGATTAGAGACTCTTCTTACAGTCGGTGCTTTGAGCAGTCCCTGTGAGACCAGTATTAGTTTCCGATACACCATTGCAGGTTCAATGTATTCCTAGGACATACACATTGACGATGAACCACTGAAATTACATTGGAATTAAATACAAAAGGTGCAATGCCGCCTTAAGTGCAGGAAGAGTGAGACTTCTTCGAGTCTGTGCTTTGTTCTTTTCCTGTGAGACCAGTATTAGTTTCCGACACACCACTGCAGGTTGAATGTGTTCCTTGGACCTCACATTGACGATGAAACACATATATCACATCGGAATTAAATACAAAAGGCACAATGCCGCTTTAAGTGCAACAATTGAGACTCTTCTTACAGTCGGTGCTTTGAGCGTTCCCTGTGAGGCCAGTATTAGTTTCCGATACACCACTGCTGGTTCAATGTATTCCTTGCACATACACAATGACGATGAAACACTCAAATTACATCCGAATTAAATACAAAAGCCACAATGCCGCCTTAAGTGCTAGAAGAGTGAGACTTCTTCGAGTCTGTCTTTTAGTCCTTTCCGGTGAGACCAGTATTAGTTTCCGATACACCACTGCAGATTCAATGTATTCCTTGGACATACACATTGACGATGAAACACTGAAATTACATCGAAATTAAATACAAAAGGCACAATGCCGACTTAAGTTCAAGAAGAGTGAGACTTTTTAGAGTCTGTGTTTTGATCCTTTCCTGTGAGACCAGTATTAGTTTCCGATACACCACAGCAGGTTCAATATATTCCTTGGACCTTTACATTGACGATGATACACAGAAATCGCATGGGAATTAAGTACAAAAGACACAATGCCGCCTTAAGTACAAGAATAGCGACTCTTCTTACAGTCGGTGCTTTGAGCATTCCCTGTGAGACCAGTATTAGTTTCCGATACACCTCTGCAGGTTCAATGTATTCCTTGGACATACACATTGACGATGAAACACAGATATCACATCGGAATTAAATACAAAAGGCTCAATGCCGCTTTAAGTACAAGAATAGAGAATCTTCTTACAGTCGGTGCTTTGAGCGTTCCCTGCGAGATCAGTATTAGTTTCCGATACACCACTGCTGGTTCAATGTATTCCTTGGACATACGCATTGACGATGAAACACTGAAATTACAGCGGAATTAAATACAAAAGCCACAAAGCCGCCTTAAGTGCATTAAGAGTGAGTCTTCTTAGAATCTGTCCCTTGATCCTTTCCTGTGAGGCCAGTATTAGTTTCCGATACACCACAGCAGGTTCAATGTATTCCTTGGACAAACACATTGGCGATGAAACACAGAAATCGCTTCGGAATTAAATACAAAAGGCACAATGCCGCCTTAAGTACAAGAATAGCGACTCTTCTTACAGTCGGTGCTTTGAGCATTCCCTGTGAGACCAGTATTAGTTTCCGATACACCTCAGCAGGTTCAATGTATTCCTCGGACATACACATTGACGATGAAACACTGAAATCGCATCGGAAATAAATACAAAAGGTACAATGCCGCCTTAACTGCAAGAAGAGTGAGACTTCTTAGAGTCTCTCATTTGATCCTTTCCTGTGAGACCAGTATTAGATTCCGATACACCACTGCAGGTTCAATGTATTCCTTGGACATACACATTGTCGATCAAACAATGAAGTTACATCTAATTAAATACAAAAGGCACAATGCCGACTTAAGTGCAAGAAGAGTGAGACTTCTTAGAGTCTGTGCTTTGATCCTTTCCTGTGAGTCCAGGATTAGTTTCCGATAGATCACTACAGGTTCAATGTATTCCTTGGACCTTCATATTGACGATGAAACACAGAAATCGCATCGGAATTAAATACAAAAGACACAATGCCGCCTTAAGTACAAGAATAGAGACTCTTCTTACAGTCGGTGTTTTGAGCATTCGCTGTTAGACCAGTATTAGTTTCCGATACACCTCTGCAGGTTCAATGTATTCCTCGGACATACACATTGACGATGAAACACTGAAATCGCATCGGAATTAAATACAAATGGAACAATACCGCCTTAAGTACAAGAATTGTGACTCTTCTTACAGTCGGTGCTTTGAGCATTCCCAGTGAGTCCAGTATAAGTTTCCGATACCCCACTGCAGGGTCAATGTATTCCTTGGACGTACACATTGACGATGAAACACAGAAATCGCATCGGAATTAAATACAAAAGGCACGATGCCGCCTTATTCACAAGAATAGAGACTCTTCTTACGGTCGGTGCTTTGAGCATTCCCTGTGTGACCAGTATTAGTTTCCGATACACCACTGCAGGTTCAATGCTTTCCTTGGACCTTCAGATTGACGATGATACACAGAAATCGCATCGGAATTAAATACAAAATGCACGATGCCGCCTTAAGTACAAGAATAGATACTCTTCTTACAGTCGGTGCTCTTATCATTCCCTGTGAGACCAGTATTAGTTTCCGATACACCACTCTAGGTTCAATGTATTCCTTGGACATACACATTGACGATGAAACACAGAAATCGCATCGGAATTAAATACAAAAGGCACAATGCCGCCTTAAGTACAAGAATAGAGACTCTTCTTACAGTCGGTGCTTTGAGCATTCCCTGTGAGACCAGTATTAGTTTCCGATACACCTCTGCAGGTTCAATGTATTCCTCGGGCATACACATTGACGATGAAACACTGAAATCGCATAGGAAATAAATACAGATGGCATAATACCGCCTTAAGTACAAGACTTGAGACTCTTCTTACAGTCGGTGCGTTGAGCATTCCCTGTGAGACCAGTATTAGTTTCCGATACACCACTGCAGGATCAATATATTCCTTGGACATACACATTGACGATGAAACACAGAAATCGCATCGGAATAAAATAAAAAATGCTCATTGCAACGTTAAGTGCAAGAAGAGTCAGACGTCTTAGAGTCTGTGCTTTGATCCTTTCCTGTGAGACCAGTATTATTTTCCGATACACCACTGCAGGTTCAATGTATTCCTTGGACATACACATTGACGATGAAACACAGAAACCGCATCGGAATTAAACACAAAATCCACAATGCCGCCTTAAGTACAAGAATAGAGACTCTTCTTACAGTCGGTGTTTTGCGCATTCCCTGTGAGACCAGTATTAGTTTCCGATACACCACTGCTGGATCAATGTATACCTTGGACAGACACATTGACGATGAAACACAGAAATCGCATCGGAGTTAAATGCAAAAGGCACAATGACGCCCTAAGTGCAAGAAGAGTGAGACTACTTAGAGTCTGTGCTTCGATCCTTACCTGTGAGACCTGTATTATTTTCCGATACACCTCTGCAGGTTCAATGTATTCCGTGGACCTTCAAATTGACGATGAAACACAGAAATCGCATCGGAATTAAATACAAAAGGCACAATGCAGCCATAAGTGCAGGAAGAGTGAGATTTCTTAAGGTCTGTGATACGATCCTTTTCTGTGAGACCAGTATTTGTTTCCGAAACACCACTGCACGTTCAGTGTATTCCTGGGACCTTCACATGGACGACGAAACACAGAAATCGCATCGGAATTAAATACAAAAGGCACAATGCCGCCTTAAGTTCAAGAAAAGAGACTCTACTTACAGTCTGTGCTTTGATCCTTTCCTGTGAGACCAGGATTAGTTTCCGATAGCCCACTGCTGGTTCAATATATTCCTTGGACCTTCACATTGACGATGAAACACAGAAATCGCATCGGATTTAAATACAAAAGGCACAATGCCGCCTTAAGTACAGGAATAGAAACTCCTCTTACAGTCGGTGTTTTAGCATTCCCTGTGAGACTAGCAATAGTTTCCGATACACCACTGCAATTTCAATGTATTCCTTGGACCTTCACATTGACGATGAAACACAGAAATCGCATCGGAATTAAATTCAAAACGCACTATGCCGTCTTAGGTACAAGAATAGAGACTCTTCTTACAGTCGGTGCTTTGAGCATTCCCTGTGACACCAGTATTGGTTTCCGATACACCACTGCAAGTTCAATGTATTCCTTGGACCTTCACATTGACGATGAAACACTGAAATCGCATCGGAATTAATTACAACAGGCGCAATGCCGCCTTAAGTACAAGAATAGAGACTCTTCTTACAGTCGGTGCATTGAGCATTCCCTATGAGACCAGCATTAGTTTCCGATACACCACTGCACGTTCAATGTATTCCTTGGACCTTCACATTGACGATGAAACACAGATATCACATCGGAATTAAATACAAAAGGCACAATGCCGTCATAAGTACAAGAATAGAGACTCTTCTTACAGTCGGTGCTTTGAGCATTCCCTGTGAGTCCAGTATTAGTTTCCGTTACACAACTGCAGGTTCTATTTATTCCTTGGACATTCACATTGACGATGAAACACAGAAATCTCATCTGAATTATATACAAAAGCCTCAATGCCGCCTTAAGTACAATAATAGAAACTCTTCTTACAGTTGATGCTTTGAGCATTCCCTGCGAAACCAGTATTAGTTTCCGTTACACCACTGCAGGTTCAATGTATTCCTTGGACCTTCACATTGACGATGAAACACAGAAATCGCATCGTAATTAAATACAAAAGGCTCAATGCAACCTTAAGTGCAAGAAGAGTGAGACTTCTTAGGGTCTGTGCTTTGATCCTTCCCTGTGAGACCAGTATTAGTTTCCGATCCACCACTGCAGGTTCAATGTATTCCTTGGACCTTCACATTGACGATGAAACACAGATATCGCATCGGAATTAAATACAAAAGACACAATGCCGCCTTTAGTACATGAATAGGGACTCTTCTTACTGTCGGTGCTTTTAGCATTCCCTGTGAGACCAGTATTAGTTTCCGATAGCCCACTGGAGATTCAATTAATTCCTTGGACATACACATTGACGATGAAACACAGAAATCGCATGGGAATTAAATACAGAAGGAACAATACCGCCTTAAGTACAAGAATAGAGACTCTTCGTACAGTCGGTGCTTTGAGCATTCCCTGTGAGACCAGTATTAGTTTCCGATACACCACTGCAGGTTCAATGTATTCCTTGGACATACACATTGACGATGAAACACAGAAATCGCATCGGAATTAAGTACAAAAGGCACAATGCCACCTTAAGTACAAGAATAGAGACTCTTCTTACAGTCGTAGCTTTGAGCATTCCCTGTGAGACCAGTATTAGTTTCCGATACACCTCTGCAAGTTCAATGTATTCCTTGGACACACACATTGACGATGAAACACTGAAATCGCATCGGAATTAAATACAGAAGGCACAATACCGCCTTAAGTACAAGAATAGAGACTCTTCTTACAGTCGGTGATTTGAGCATTCCCTGTGATACCAGTATTAGTTTCCGATACACCACTGCAGGTTCAATGTATTCCTTGGACATACACATTGACGATGATAAAGAGATATCGCATCGGAATTAAATACAAAAGGCACAATGCCGCCTTTAGTACAGGAATAGAGACTCTTCTTACAGTCGGTGCTTTGAGCATTCCCTGTGAGACCAGTATTAGTTTCCGATACACCACTGCAGGTTCAATGTATTCCTTGGACGTACACATTGACGATGAAACACAGAAATCGCATCGGAATTAAATACCAAAGGCACAATGCCGCCTTAAGTACAAGAATAGAGACTCTGCTTACAGTCGGTGCTTTGAGCATTCCCTGTGAGACCAGTATTAGTTTCCGATACACAACTGCAGGTTCAATGTATTCCTTGGACCTTGACATTGACGATGAAACACAGAAATCGCAACGGAATTAAATACAAAATTCACAATGCCGCCTTAAGTACAAGAATAGAGACTCTTCTTACAGTCGGTGCTTTGAGCATTCCCTGTGACACCAGTATTGGTTTCCGATACACCACTGCAAGTTCAATGTATTCCTTGGACCTTCACATTGACGATGAAACACTGAAATCGCATAGGAATTAATTACAACAGGCGCAATGCCGCCTTAAGTACAAGAATAGAGACTCTTCTTACAGTCGGTGCATTGAGCATTCCCTATGAGACCAGCATTACTTTCCGATACACCACTGCACGTTCAATGTATTCCTTGGACCTTCACATTGACGATGAAACACAGATATCGCATCGGAATTAAATACAAAAGGCACAATGCCGTCATAAGTACAAGAATAGAGACTCTTCTTACAGTCGGTGCTTTGAGCATTCCCTGTGAGTCCAGTATTAGTTTCCGTTACACAACTGCAGGTTCAATTTATTCCTTGGACATTCACATTGACGATGAAACACAGAAATCTCATCTGAATTATATACAAAAGGCGCAATGCCGCCTTAAGTACAATAATAGAAACTCTTCTTACAGTTGATGCTTTGAGCATTCCCTGCGAAACCAGTATTAGTTTCCGTTACACCACTGCAGGTTCAATGTATTCCTTGGACCTTCACATTGACGATGAAACACAGAAATCGCATCGTAATTAAATACAAAAGGCTCAATGCAACCTTAAGTGCAAGAAGAGTGAGACTTCTTAGGGCCTGTGCTTTGATCCTTCCCTGTGAGACCAGTATTAGTTTCCGATCCACCACTGCAGGTTCAATGTATTCCTTGGACCTTCACATTGACGATGAAACACAGAAATCGCATCGGAATTAAATACAAAAGACACAATGCCGCCTTTAGTACAAGAATAGGGACTCTTCTTACAGTCGGTGCTTTAAGCATTCCCTGTGAGACCAGTATTAGTTTCCGATAGCCCACTGGAGATTCAATTTATTCCTTGGACATACACATTGACGATGAAACACAGAAATCGCATGGGAATTAAATACAGAAGGAACAATACTGCCTTAAGTACAAGAATAGAGACTCTACGTACAGTCGGTGCTTTGAGCATTCCCTGTGAGACCAGTATTAGTTTCCGATACACCACTGCAGGTTCAATGTATTCCTTGGACATACACATTGACGATGAAACACAGAAATCGCATCGGAATTAAGTACAAAAGGCACAATGCCACCTTAAGTACAAGAATAGAGACTCTTCTTACAGTCGGCGATTTGAGCATTCCCTGTGAGACCAGTATTAGTTTCCGATACACCACTGCAAGTTCAATGTATTCCTTGGACACACACATTGACGATGAAACACTGAAATCGCATCGGAATTAAATACAGAAGGCACAATACCGCCTTAAGTACAAGAATAGAGACTCTTCTTACAGTCGGTGATTGGAGCATTCCCTGTGATACCAGTATTAGTTTCCGATACACCACTGCAGGTTCAATGTATTCCTTGGCCATACACATTGACGATGATAAAGAGATATCGCATCGGAATTAAATACAAAAGGCACAATGCCGCCTTTAGTACAGGAATAGAGACTCTTCTTACAGTCGGTGCTTTGAGCATTCCCTGTGAGACCAGTATTAGTTTCCGATACACCACTGCAGGTTCAATGTATTCCTTGGACGTACACATTGACGATGATACACAGAAATCGCATCGGAATTAAATACCAAAGGCACAATGCCGCCTTAAGTACAAGAATAGAGACTCTGCTTACAGTCGGTGCTTTGAGCATTTCCTGTGAGACCTGTATTAGTTTCCGATACACCTCTGCAGGTTCAATGTATTCCTTGGACTTACACATTGACGATGAAACGCTGAAATCGCATCAGAATTAAATACAGAAGGCACAATACCGCCTTACGTACAAGAATAGAGACTCTTCTTACAGTCGGTGCTTTGAGCATTCCCTGTGAGACCAGTATTAGTTTCCGATACACCACTGCAGGTTCAATGTATTCCTTGGACATACACATTGTCGATGATACACAGAAATCGCGTCGGAATTAAATACAAAAGGCACAATGCCGGCTTTAGTACAAGAATAGAGACTCATCTTACAGTCGGTGCTTTGAGCATTCCCTGTGAGACCAGTATTAGTTTCCGATACACCACTGCAGGTTCAATGTATTCCTTGGACATACACATTGACGATGAAACACAGAAATCGCATCGGAATTAAATACAAAAGGCACAATGCCTCCTTAAGTACAAGAATAGAGACTCTTCTTACAGTCGGTGTTTTGAGCATTCTCTGTGAGACCAGTATTAGTTTCCGATACACCACTGCAGGTTCAATGTATTCCTTGGACGTACACGTTGGTGATGAAAAACTGAAATTAGATCGGAATTAAATACAAAAGGCACAATGCCGCCTTAACTGCAAGAAGAGTGAGACTTCTTACAGTCTGTGCTTTGATCCTTTCCTGTGAGACCAGTATTAGTTTCCGATACACCACTGCAGGTTCAATGTATTCCATGGACATTCACATTGACGATGAAACACAGATAACGCAACGGAATTAAATACAAAAGGCACAATGCCGCCTTAAGTGCAAGAAGAGTGTGACTTCTTAGAGTCTGTGCTTTGATCCTTTCCAGTGAGACCAGTATAAGTTTCCGATACACCTCTGCAGGTTCAATGTATTTCTTGGACCATCACATTGACAATGAAACGCAGAAATCGAATCGGAATTAAATAATAAAGGCACAATGTCGCATTAAGTACAAAAATAGAGACTCTTCTTACAGGCGGTGTTTTGAGCTTTCCCTGTGAGACCAGTATTAGTTTCCGATACACCAGTGCTGGTTCAATGTATTCCTTGGACATACACATTGACGATGAAACACAGAAATCGCATCGGAATTAAGTACAAAAGGCACAATGCCACCTTAAGTACAAGAATAGAGACTCTTCTTACAGTCGGTGCTTTGAGCATTCCCTGTGAGACCAGTATTAGTTTCCGATACACCTCTGCAAGTTCAATGTATTCCTTGGACACACACATTGACGATGAAACACAGAAATCGCATCGGAATTAAATACAGAAGGCACAATACCGCCTTAAGTACAAGAATAGAGACTCTTCTTACAGTCGGTGATTTGAGCATTCCCTGTGATACCAGTATTAGTTTCCGATACACCACTGCAGGTTCAATGTATTCCTTGGACATACACATTGACGATGATAAAGAGATATCGCATCGGAATTAAATACAAAAGGCACAATGCCGCCTTTAGTACAAGAATAGAGACTCTTCTTACAGTCGGTGCTTTGAGCATTCCCTGTGAGACCAGTATTAGTTTCCGATACACCACTGCATGTTCAATGTATTCCTTGGACGTACACATTAACGATGAAACACAGAAATCGCATCGGAATTAAATACCAAAGGCACAATGCCGCCTTAAGTACAAGAATAGAGACTCTTCTTACAGTCGATGCTTTGAGCATTCCCTGCGAAACCAGTATTAGTTTCCGATAGCCCACTGGAGGTTCAATGTATTCCTTGGACATACACATTGACGATGAAACACAGAAATCGCATCGGAATTAAATACAGAAGGAACAATACCGCCTTAAGTACAAGAATAGAGACTCTTCCTACAGTCGGTGCTTTGAGCATTCCCTGTGATACCAGTATTAGTTTCCGATACACCACTGCAGTTTCGATGTATTCCTTGGACATACAGATTGACGATGATACACAGATATCGCATCGGAATTAAATACAAAAGGCACAATGCCGCCTTTAGTACAAGAATAGAGACTCATCTTACAGTCGGTGCTTTGAGCATTCCCTGTGAGACCAGTATTAGTTTCCGATACACCACTGCAGGTTCAATGTATTCCTTGGACGTACATGTTGGTGATGAAAAACTGAAATTAGATCGGAATTAAATACAAAGGGCACAATGCCGCCTTAACTGCAAGAAGAGTGAGACTTCTTAGAGTCTGTGCTTTGATCCTTTCCAGTGAGACCAGTATTAGTTTCCGATACACCACTGCAGGTTCAATGTATTCTTTGGACCTTCACTTTGATGATGAAACACAGAAATCGCATCGTAATTAAATACAAATGGCACAATGCCGCCTTAAGTGCAAGAAGAGTGAGACTTCTTACAGTCTGTGCTTTGATCCTTTCCTGTGAGACCAGTATTAGTTTCCGATACACCACTGCAGGTTCAATGTATTCCATGGACATTCACATTGACGATGAAACACAGATATCGCAACGGAATTAAATACAAAAGGCACAATGCCGCCTTAAGTGCAAGAAGAGTGTGACTTCTTAGAGTCTGTGCTTTGATCCTTTCCTGTGAGACCAGTATTAGTTTCCGATACACCTCTGCAGGTTCAATGTATTTCTTGGACCATCACATTGACAATGAAACACAGAAATCGCATCGGAATAAAATACAGAAGGCACAATGCCGCCTTAAGTACAAGAATAGAGACTCTTCTTACAGGCGGTGCCTTGAGCTTTCCCTGTGAGACCAGTATTAGTTTCCGATACACCACTGCTGGTTCAATGTATTCCTTGACCTTCACATTGACGATGAAACACAGAAATCGCATCGGAATTATATACAGAAGGCACAATACCGCCTTACGTACAAGAATAGAGACCCTTCTTGCAGTTGGTGTTTTGAGCATTCCCTGTGAGACCAGTATTAGTTTCCGATACACCACTGCAGGTTCAATGTATTCCGTGGACAAACACATTGACGATGATACACAGAAATCGCATCGGAATTAAATACAAAAGCCACAATGCCGCCTTTAGTACAAGAATAGAGACTCATCTTACAGTCGGTACTTTGAGCATTCCCTGTGAGACCAGTATTAGTTTCCGATACACCACTGCAGGTTCAATGTATTCCTTGGACGTACAAGTTGGTGATGAAAAACTGAAATTAGTTCGGAAATAAACACAATAGGCACAATGCCGCCTTAACTGCAAGAAGAGTGAGACTTCTTAGAGTCTGTGCTTTGATCCTTTCCTGTGAGACCAGTATTGGTTTCCGATACACCACTGCAGGTTCAATGTATTCCTTGGACCTTCACATTGACGATGAAACACAGAAATCGCATCGTAATTAAATTCAAATGGCTCAATGCCGCCTTAAGTGCAAGAAGAGTGAGACTTCTTACAGTCTGTGCTTTGATCCTTTCCTGTGAGAGCAGTATTAGTTTCCGATACACCACTGCAGGTTCAATGTATTCCTTGGACATTCACATTGACGATAAAACACCGATATCGCAATGGAATTAAATACAAATGGCACAATGCCGCCTTAAGTGCAAGAAGAGTGTGACTTCTTAGAGTCTGTGCTTTGATCCATTCCTGTGAGACCAGTATTAGTTTCCGATACACCACTGCAGGTTCAATGTACTTCTTGGACCATCACATTGACAATGAAACACAGAAATCGCATCGGAATTAAATACAAAAAGCACAATGCCGCATTAAGTACAAGAATAGAGACTCTTCTTACAGGCGGTGCTTTTAGCTTTCCCTGTGAGACCAGTATTAGTTTCCGATACACCACTGCAGGTTCAATGTATTCCTTGGACTTTCACATTGACGATGAAACACAGAAATCGCATCGGAATTAAATACAGAAGGCACAATGCCGCCTTAAGTACAAGAAGAGAGTCTCTTCTTAGAGTCGGTGCTTTGAGCATTCCCTGTGAGACCAGTATTAGTTTCCGATGCACCACTGCAGGTTCAATGTATTCCTAGGACATACACTTTGCCGATGAACCACTGAAATGACATTGGAATTAAATACAGAAGGCGCAATGCCGCCTTAAGTGCAGGAAGAGTGAGACTTCTTCGAGTTTGTGCTTTGATCTTTTCCTGTGAGACCAGTATTAGTTTCCGATACACCACTGCAGGTTCAATGTGTTCCTTGAACCTCACATTGACGATGAAACACATATATCACATCGGAATTAAATACAAAAGGCACAATGCCGCATTAAGTACATGAATAGAGACTCTTCTTACAGTCGGTGCTTTGAGCATTCCCTGTAAGACCAGTATTAGTTTCCGATACACCACTGCTGGTTCAATGTATTCCTTGGACATACACATTGACGATGAAACACAGAAATCGCATCGGAATTAAGGTCAAAAGGCACAATGCCACCTTAAGTACAAGAATAGAGACTCTTCTTACAGTCGGTGCTTTGAGCATTGCCTGTGAGACCAGTATTAGTTTCCGATACACCTCTGCAGGTTCAATGTATTCCTTGGACATACACATTGACGATGAAACACCGAAATCGCATCGGAATTAAATACAGAAGGCACAATACCGCCTTAAGTACAGGAATAGAGACTCTTCTTACAGTCGGTGCTTTGAGCATTCCCTGTGAGACCAGTATTAGTTTCCGACACACCACTGCAGGTTCAATGTATTCCTTGGACATACACATTGACGATTATACACAGAAATCGCATCGGAATTAAATACAAAAAGCACAATGCCGCCTTTAGTACAAGAATAGAGAGTCTTCTTACAGTCGGTGCTTTGAGCATTCCCTGTGAGAGCAGTATTAGATTCCGATACACCACTGCAGGTTCAATGTATTCCTTGGACATACACATTGACGATGAAACACAGAAATCGCATCGGAATTAAATACCAAAGGCACAATGCCGCCTTAAGTACAAGACTAGAGACTCTTCTTACGGTCGGTGCTTTGAGCATTCCCTGTGAGACCAGTATTAGTTTCCGATACACCTCTGCAGGTTCAATGTATTCCTTGGACATACACATTGACGATGAAACACCGAAATCGCATCGGAATTAAATACAGAAGGCACAATATCGCCTTAAGTACAGGAATAGAGACTCTTCTTACAGTCGGTTCTTTGAGCATTCCCTGTGAGACCAGTATTAGTTTCCGACACACCACTGCAGGTTCAATGTATTCCTTGGACATACACATTGACGATTATACACAGAAATCGCATCGGAATTAAATACAAAAAGCACAATGCCGCCTTTAGTACAAGAATAGAGAGTCTTCTTACAGTCGGTGCTTTGAGCATTCCCTGTGAGAGCAGTATTAGATTCCGATACACCACTGCAGGTTCAATGTATTCCTTGGACATACACATTGACGATTATACACAGAAATCGCATCGGAATTAAATACCAAAGGCACAATGCCGCCTTAAGTACAAGAAGAGAGTCTCTTCTTAGAGTCGGTGCTTTGAGCATTCCCTGTGAGACCTGTATTAGTTTCCGATACACCACTGCAGGTTCAATGCATTCCTTGGACATACACATTGACAATGAAACACAGAAATCGCATCGGAATACAAAAGCCACAGTGCCGCCTTAAGTACAAGAATAGAGACTCTCCTTACAGTCGGTGTTTTGAGAATTCTCTGTGAGACCAGTATTAGTTTCCGATACACCACTGCATGTTTTATGTATTCCTTGGACGTACACGTTGGTGATGAAAAACTGAAATTAGATCGGAATTAAATACAAAAGGCACAATGCCGCCTTAACTGCAAGATGAGTGAGACTTCATAGAGTCTGTGCTTTGATCCTTTCCTGTGAGACCAGTATTAGTTTCCGATACACCACTGCAGGTTCATTGTATTCCTTGGACCTTCACATTGACGATGAAACACAGAAATCGCATCGTAATTATATACAAATGGCACAATGCCGTCTTAAGTGCAAGAAGAGTGAGACATCTTACAGTCTGTGCTTTGATCCTTTCCTGTGAGACCAGTATTAGTTTCCGATACACCACTGCAGGTTCAATGTATTCCTTGGACATTCACATTGACGATGAAACACAGATATCGCAACGGAATTAAATACAAATGGCACAATGCCGCCTTAAGTGCAAGAGGAGTGTGACTTCTTAGAGTCTGTGCTTTGATCCTTTCCTGTGAGACCAGTATTAGTTTCCGATACACCACTGCAGGTTCAATGTATTCCATGGACCATCACATTGACGATGAAACACAGAAATCGCATCGGAATTAAATACAAAAGGCAGACTGCCGCATTAAGTACAAGAATAGAGACTCTTCTTACAGGCGGTGCTTTGAGCTTTCCCTGTGAGACCAGTATTAGTTTCCGATACACCAATGCTGGTTCAATGTATTCCTTGACCTTCATATTGACGATGAAACACAGAAATCGCATCGGAATTATATACAGAAGGCACAATGCCGCCTTAAGTACAAAAATATAGACTCTTCTTAGAGTCGGTGCTTTGAGCATTCCCCGTGAGACCAGTATTAGTTTCCGATACACCACTGCAACTTCAATGTATTCCTAGGACATACACATTGCCGATGAACCACTGAAATTACATTGGAATTAAATACAAAAGGCGCAATGCCGCCTTAAGTGCAGGAAGAGTGAGACTTCTTCGAGTCTGTGCTTTGATCTTTTCCTGTGAGACCAGTATTAGTTTCCGATACACCACTGCAGGTTCAATGTGTTCCTTGGACCTCACATTGACGATGAAACACATATATCACATCGGAATTAAATACAAAAGGCACAATGCCGCTTTAAGTACAACAATAGAGACTCTTCTTACAGTCGGTGTTTTGAGCGTTCCCTGTGAGAACAGTATTATTTCCCGATACACCACTGCTGGTTCAATGTATTCCTTGGACATACACATTGACGATGAAACACTGAAATTACATCGAAATTAAATACATAAGGCACAATGCCGACTGACGTTCAAGAAGAGAGAGACTTCTTAGAGTCTGTGCTTTGATCCTTTCCTGTGACACCAGTATTAGTTTCCGATACACCACTGCAGGTTCAATGTTTTCCTTGGACATTCACATTGACGATGAAACACAAATATCGCATCGGAATTAAATACAAAAGGCACAATGCCGCATTAAGTACAAGAATAGAGACTCTTCTTAGAGGCGGTGCTTTGAGCTTTCTCTGTGAGACCAGTATTAGTTTCCGATACACCACTGCCGGTTCAATGTATTCCTTGGACCTTCACATTGACGATGAAACACAAATATCGCATCGGAAATAAATACAAAAGGCACAATGCCGCCTTAAGTACAAGAATAGAGACTCTTCTTAGAGTCGGTGCTTTGAGCATTCCCTGTGAGACCAGTATTAGTTTCCGATACACCACTGCAGGTTCAATGTATTCCTAGGACATACACATTGACGATGAACCACTGAAATTACATAGGAATTAAATACAAAAGGCGCAATGCCGCCTTAAGTACAAAAATAGCGACTCTTCTTACAGTCGGTGCTTTGAGCATTCCCTGTGAGACCAGTATTAGTTTCCGATACACCTCTGCAGGTTCAATGTATTCCTTGGGGAGACACATTGACGATGAAACACAGATATCGCATCGGAATTAAATACAAAAGGCACAATGCCGCTTTAAGTACAAAAATAGAGACTCTTCTTACAGTCGGTGCTTTGAGCGTTCCCTGCGAGATCAGTATTAGTTTCCGATACACCACTGCTGGTTCAATGTATTCCTTGGACATACACATTGACGATGAAACACTGAAATTACATCGGAATTAAATACAAAAGGAACAATACCGCCTTTAGTACAAGAATAGCGACTCTTCTTACAGTCGGTGTTTGAGCATTCCCTGTGAGACCAGTATTAGTTTCCGATACACCTCTACAGGTTCAATGTATTCCTCGGACATACACATTGACGATGAAACACTAAAATCGCATCGGAAATATATACAAAAGGCACAATGCCGCCTTAAGTGCAAGAAGAGTGATACTTCTTAGAGTCTGTCCTTTGATCCTTTCCTGTGAGACCAGTATTAGATTCCGATACACCACTGCAGGTTCAATGTATTCCTTGGACATACTCATTGACGATGAAACACAGACATCGCATCGGAATTAAATACAAAAGGCACAATGCCGCCTTAAGTACAAGAATAGCGACTCTTCTTACAGTCGGTGTTTGAGCATTCCCTGTGAGACCAGTATTAGTTTCCGATACACCTCTACAGGTTCAATGTATTCCTCGGACATACACATTGACGATGAAACACTAAAATCGCATCGGAAATAAATACAAAAGGCACAATGCCGCCTTAACTGCAAGAAGAGTGAGACTTCTTAGAGTCTGTCTTTTGATCCTTTCCTGTGTGACCAGTATTAGATTCCGATACACCACTGCAGGTTCAATGTATTCCTTGGACGTACACATTGTCGATCAAACAATAAAGTTACATCGAAATTATATACAAAAGGCACAATGCCGACTTAAGTGCAAGAAGAGTGAGACTTCTTAGAGTCTAGGCTTTGTTCCTTTCCTGTGAGACCAGTATTAGTTTCCGATAGACCACTACAGGTTCAATGTATTCCTTGGACCTTCACATTGACGATGAAACACAGAAACCGGATCGGAATTAAATACAAAAGACACAATGCCGCCTTAAGTACAAGAATAGAGACTCTTCTTACGGTCGGTGCTTTGAGCATTTCCTGTGAGACCAGTATTAGTTTCCGATACACCTCTGCAGGTTCAATGTATTCCTCGGACATACACAATGACGATGAAACACTGAAATCGCATCGGAATTAAATACAAAAGGAACAATACCGCCTTTAGTACAAGAATAGTGACTCTTCTTACAGGCGGTGCTTTGAGCATTCCCTGTGAGACCAGTATAAGTTTCCGATACCCCACTGCAGGTTCAATGTATTCCTTGGACTTACACATTGACGATGAAACACAGATATCGCATCGGAATTAAATACAAAAGGCACCATGCCGCCTCATGTACAAGAATAGAGACTCTTCTTACGGTCGGTGCTTTGAGCATTCCCTGTGTGACCAGTATTAGTTTCCGATACACCACTGCAGTTTCAATGTATTCCTTGGACCTTCAGATTGACGATAATATACAGAAATCGCATCGCAATTACATACAAAATGCACGATGCCGCCTTAAGTACAAGATTAGATACTCTTCTTACAGTCGGTGCTTTGATCATTCCCTGTGAGACCAGTATTAGTTTCCGATACACCACTGCAGGTTCAATGTATTCCTGGGACATACACATTGACGATGAAACACAGAAATCGCATCGGAATTAAATACAAAAGGCACAATGCCGCCTTAAGTACAAGAATAGAGACTCTTCTTACAGTCGGTGCTTTAAGCATTCCCTGTGAGACCAGTATTAGTTTCCGATACACCTCTGCAGGTTCAATGTATTCCTCGGACATACACATTGACGATGAAGCACCGAAATCGCATCGGAAATAAATACAAAAGGCACAATACCGCCTTAAGTACAAGAATAGAGACTCTTCTTACAGTCGGTGCTTTGAGCATTCCCTGTGAGACCAGTATTAGTTTCCGATACACCACTGCAGGTTCAATGTATTCCTTGGACATACACATTGACGAAGATACACAGAAATCGCATCGGAATTAAATACAAAAGGCACAATGCCGCCTTAGTACAAGAATAGAGACTCTTCTTACAGTCGGTGCTTTGAGCATACCCTGTGAGACCAGTATTAGTTTCCGATAGACCGCTGCAGGTTCAATGTATTCCTTGGACATACACATTGACGACGAAACATAGAAATCGCATCGCAATTAAATACAAAAGGCACAATGCCACCTTAAGTACAAGAATAGAGACTCTTCTTACAGTCGGTGCTTTGAGCATTCCCTGTGAAACCAGTATTAGTTTCCGATACACCACTGCAGGTTCAATGTATTCCTTGGAACTTCACATTGACGATGATACATAGAAATCGCATCGGAATTAAATACAAAAGGCATAATGCCGCCTTAAGTACAAGAACAGAGACTCTTCTTACAGTCGGTGTTTGAGCATTCCCTGTGAGACCAGTATTAGTTTCCGATGTAGCACTGCAGGTTCAATGTATTCCTTGGACATACACATTGACGATGAAACACAGAAATCGCATCGGAATTAAATACAAAAGGCACAATGTCGCCTTAAGTACAAGAATAGAGACTCTTCTTTCAGTCGGTGCTTTGGGCATTCCCTGTGAGACCAGTATTAGTTTCCGATACACCACTGCAGGTTCAATGTATTCCTTGGACATACACATTGACGATGAAACACAGAAATCGCATCGGAATTAAATAAAAAAGGCTCAATGCAACTCTAAGTGCAAGAAAAGTCAGACGTCTTAGAGTCTGTGCTTTGATCCTTTCCTGTGACACCAGTATTAGTTTCCGATACACCACTCCAGGTTCAATGTATTCCTTGGACCTTCACATTGACGATGAAACACAGAAATAGCATCGGAATTAAATACAAAAGGCTCAATGCAGCCTTAAGTGCAAGAAGAGTGAGACGTCTTAGAGTCTGTGTTTTGATCCTTTCCTGTGAGACCAGTATTAGTTTCCGATACACCACTGCAGGTTCAATGTATTCCTTGGACATACACATTGACGATGAAACACAGATGTCGCATCGGAATTAAATACAAAATGCACAATGCCGCCTTAAGTACAAGAATAGAGACGCTTCTTACAGTCGGTGTTTGCGCATTCCCTGTGAGACCAGTATTAGTTTCCGATACACCACTGCTGGTTCAATGTATTCCTTGGACAGACACATTGACGATGAAACACAGAAATCGCGTCGGAATTAAATGCAAAAGGCACAATGACGCCTTAAGTGCAAGAAGAGTGAGACTACTTATAGTCTGTGGTTTGATCCTTTCCTGTGAGACCAGTATTAGTTTCCGATACACCACTGCAGGTTCAATGTATTCCGTGGACCTCACATTGACGATGAAACACATATATCACATCGGAATTAAATACAAAAGGCACAATGCCGCTTTAAGTAGAACAATAGAGACCCTTCTTAAAGTCGGAGCTTTGAGCGTTCCCTGTGAGACCAGTATTATTTTCCGATACACCACTGCTAGTTCAATGTATTCCTTGGACATACACATTGACGATGAAACACTCAAATTACATCGGAATTAAATACAAAAGCCACAATGCCGCCTTAAGTGCAAGAAGAGTGAGACTTCTTAGAGTCTGTCTTTTGGTCCTTTCCTGTGAGACCAGTAATATTTTCCGATACACCACTGCTGGTTCAATGTATTCCTTGGACATACACATTGACGATGAAACACTGAAATTACATCGAAATTAAATACAAAAGGCACAATGCCGACTTAAGTTCAAGAAGAGTGAGACTTCTTAGAGTCTGTGTTTTGATCCTTTCCTGTGAGACCAGTATTAGTTTCCGATACACCACTGCAGGTTCAATGTATTCCTTGGACCTTCACATTCACGATGAAACACAGATATCGCATCGGAATAAAATACAAAAGCACAATTTCGCCTTAAGTACAAGAATAGAGACTCTTCTTAGAGTCGGTGCTTTGAGCATTCCCTGTGAGACCAGTATTAGTTTCCGATACACCACTGCAGGTTCAATGTATTCCTAGGACATACACATTGACGATGAACCACTGAAATTACATTGGAATAAAATACAAAAGACGCAATGCCGTTTAAGTACAAGAATAGCGACTCTTCTTACATTCGGTGCTTTGAGCATTCCCTGTGAGACCAGTATTAGTTTCCGATACACCTCTGCAGGTTCAATGTATTCCTTGGACATACACATTGACGATGAAACACAGATATCACATCGGAATTAAATACAAAAGGCACAATGCCGCTTTAAGTACAAGAATAGAGACTCTTCTTACAGTCGGTGCTTTGAGCGTTCCCTGCGAGATCAGTATTAGTTTCTGATACAACACTGCTGGTTCAATGTATTCCTTGGACATACACATTGACGATGAAACACTGAAATTACATCGGAATTAAATACAAATGCCACAACGCCGCCTTAAGTGCAAGAAGAGTGAGACTACTTAGAGTCTGTGCTTTGATCCTTTCCTGTGAGACCAGTATTAGTTTCCGATACACAACTGCAGGTTCAATGTATTCCTTGGACCTTCACATTGACGATGAAACACAGAAATCGCATGGGAATGAAATACAAAAGACACAATGCCGCCTCAAGTGCAAGAAGAGTGAGACTTCTTAGAGTCTGTGTTTGATCCTTTCCTGTGAGACCAGTATTAGTTTCCGATACACCACTGCAGGTTCAATGTATTCCTTGGACCTTCACATTGACGATGAAACACAGAAATGGCATCGAGATTAAATTCAAAAGGCACAATGCCGCATTAAGTACAAGAATAGAGACTCTTCTTACAGACGGTGCTTTGAGCTTTCCCTGTGAGACCAGTATTAGTTTCCGATACACCACTGCAGGTTCAATGTATTCCTTGGACATTCACATTGACGATGAAACACAGATATCGCATCGGAACAAAATACAAACGGCACAATTCCGCCTTAAGTACAAGAATAGAGACTCTTCTTAGAGTCGGTGCTTTGAGCATTCCCTGTGAGACCAGTATTAGTTTCCGATACACCACTGCAGGTTCAATGTATTCCTAGGACATACACATTGACGATGAACCACTGAAATTACATTGGAATTAAATACAAAAGGCGCAATGCCGCCTTAAGTACAAGAATAGCGACTCTTCTTACAGTCGGTGCTTTGAGCATTGCCTGTGAGACCAGTTTTATTTTCCGTTACAACCCTGCAGGTTCAATGTATTGCTTGGACATACACATTGACGATGAAACACAGATATCACATCGGATTTAAATACAAAAATCACAATGCCGCTTTAAGTACAAGAATAGAGACTCTTCTTACAGTCTGTGCTTTGAACGTTCCCTGCGAGATCAGTATTAGTTTCCGATACACCACTGCTGGGTCAATGTATTCCTTGGACATACACATTGACGATGAAACACTGAAATTACATCGGAATTAAATACAAAAGCCACAATGCCGCCTTAAGTGCAAGGAGAGTGAGACTTCTTAGAGTCTGTCCTTTGATCCTTTCCTGTGAGACCAGTAATTGATTCCGATACACCACTGCAGGTTCAATGTATTCCTTGGACATACACATTGACGATGAAACACAGAAATCGCATCGGAATTAAATACAAAAGGCACAATGCCGCCTTAAGTACAAGAATAGCGACTCTTCTTACAGTCGGTGCTTTGAGCATACCCTGTGAGACCAGTCTTAGTTTCCGATACACCTCTGCAAGTTCAATGTATTCCTTGGACATACACATTGACGATGAAACACTGAAATCGCATCGGAAATAAATACAAAAGGCAAAATGCCGCCTTAACTGCAAGAAGAGTGAGACTTCTTAGAGTCTGTCCTTTGATCCTTTCCTGTGAGACCAGTATTAGATTCCTATACACCACTGCAGGTTCAATGTATTCCTTGGACATACACATTGTCGATCAAACAATAAAGTTACATCGAAATTATATACAAAAGGCAAAATGCCGACTTAAGTGCAAGAAGAGTAAGACTTCTTAGAGTCTGTGCTTTGATCCTTTCCTGTGAGACCAGTATTAGTTTCCGATAGACCACTACAGGTTCAATGTAATCCTTGGACCTTCACATTGACGATGAAACACAGAAACCGCATTGGAATTAAATACAAAAGACACAATGCCGCCATAAGTACAAGAATAGAGGCTCTTCTTACAGTCGTTGATTTGCGCATTCCCTGTGAGACCAGTATTAGTTTCCGATACACCTCTGCCGGTTCAATGTATTTCTCGGACATATACATTGACAATGAAACACTAAAATCGCATCGGAATTAAATACATAAGGAACAATACCGCCTTAAGTACAAGAATAGTGACTCTTCTTACAGTCGGTGCTTGGAGCATTCCCTGTGAGACCAGTATAAGTTTCCGATACCCCACTGCAGGTTCAATGTATTCCTTGGACATACACATTGACGACGAAACATAGAAATCGCATCGCAATTAAATACAAAAGGCACAATGCCACCTTAAGTACAAGAATAGAGACTCTTCTTACAGTCGGTGCTTTGAGCATTCCCTGTGAAACCAGTATTAGTTTCCGATACACCACTGCAGGTTCAATGTATTCCTTGGAACTTCACATTGACGATGATACATAGAAATCGAATCGGAATTAAATACAAAAGGCACAATGCCGCCTTAAGTACAAAAACAGAGACTCTTCTTACAGTCGGTGTTTGAGCATTCCCTGTGAGACCAGTATTAGTTTCCGATGCACCACTGCAGGTTCAATGTATTCCTTGGACATATACATTGACGATGAAACACAGAAATCGCATCGGAATTAAATACAAAAGGCACAATGTCGCCTTAAGTACAAGAATAGAGACTCTTCTTACAGTCGGTGCTTTGGGCATTCCCTGTGAGACCAGTATTAGTTTCCGATACACCACTGCAGGTTCAATGTATTCCTTGGACATACACATTGACGATGAAACACAGAAATCGCATCGGAATTAAATAAAAAAGGCTCAATGCAACTCTAAGTGCAAGAAGAGTCAGACGTCTTAGAGTCTGTGCTTTGATTCTTTCCTGTGACACCAGTATTAGTTTCCGATACACCACTCCAGGTTCAATGTATTCCTTGGACCTTCACATTGACGATGAAACACAGAAATAGCATCGGAATTAAATACAAAAGGCTCAATGCAGCCTTAAGTGCAAGAAGAGTGAGACGTCTTAGAGTCTGTGTTTTGATCCTTTCCTGTGAGACCAGTATTAGTTTCCGATACACCACTGCAGGTTCAATGTATTCCTTGGACATACACATTGACGATGAAACACAGATGTCGCATCGGAATTAAATACAAAATGCACAATGCCGCCTTAAGGACAAGAATAGAGACGCTTCTTACAGTCGGTGTTTGCGCATTCCCTGTGAGACCAGTATTAGTTTCCGATACACCACTGCTGGTTCAATGTATTCCTTGGACAGACACATTGACGATGAAACACAGAAATCGCGTCGGAATTAAATGCAAAAGGCACAATGACGCCTTAAGTGCAAGAAGAGTGAGACTACTTATAGTCTGTGGTTTGATCCTTTCCTGTGAGACCAGTATTAGTTTCCGATACACCACTGCAGGTTCAACGTATTCCGTGGACCTCACATTGACGATGAAACACATATATCACATCGGAATTAAATACAAAAGGCACAATGCCGCTTTAAGTAGAACAATAGAGACCCTTCTAAAAGTCGGAGCTTTGAGCGTTCCCTGTGAGACCAGTATTATTTTCCGATACACCACTGCTAGTTCAATGTATTCCTTGGACATACACATTGACGATGAAACACTCAAATTACATCGGAATTAAATACAAAAGCCACAATGCCGCCTTAAGTGCAAGAAGAGTGAGACTTCTTAGAGTCTGTCTTTTGGTCCTTTCCTGTGAGACCAGTAATAGTTTCCGATACACCACTGCAGGTTCAATGTATTCCTTGGACATACACATTGACGATGAAACACTGAAATTACATCGAAATTAAATACAAAAGGCACAATGCCGACTTAAGTTCAAGAAGAGTGAGACTTCTTAGAGTCTGTGTTTTGATCCTTTCCTGTGAGACCAGTATTAGTTTCCGATACACCACTGCAGGTTCAATGTATTCCTTGGACCTTCACATTCACGATGAAACACAGATATCGCATCGGAATAAAATACAAAAGCACAATTTCGCCTTAAGTACAAGAATAGAGACTCTTCTTAGAGTCGGTACTTTGAGCATTCCCTGTGAGACCAGTATTAGTTTCCGATACACCACTGCAGGTTCAATGTATTCCTAGGACATACACATTGACGATGAATCACTGAAATTACATTGGAATAAAATACAAAAGGCGCAATGCCGTTTAAGTACAAGAATAGCGACTCTTCTTACATTCGGTGCTTTGAGCATTCCCTGTGAGACCAGTATTAGTTTCCGATACACCTCTGCAGGTTCAATGTATTCCTTGGACATACACATTGACGATGAAACACAGATATCACATCGGAATTAAATACAAAAGGCACAATGCCGCTTTAAGTACAAGAATAGAGACTCTTCTTACAGTCGGTGCTTTGAGCGTTCCCTGCGAGATCAGTATTAGTTTCTGATACAACACTGCTGGTTCAATGTATTCCTTGGACATACACATTGACGATGAAACACTGAAATTACATCGGAATTAAATACAAATGCCACAACGCCGCCTTAAGTGCAAGAAGAGTGAGACTACTTAGAGTCTGTGCTTTGATCCTTTCCTGTGAGACCAGTATTAGTTTCCGATACACCACTGCAGGTTCAATGTATACCTTGGACATTCACATTAACGATGAAACACAGATATCGCAACGGAATTAAATACAAAAGGCACAATGCCGCCTTAAGTGCAAGAAGAGTGTGACTTCTTAGAGGCTGTGTTTGATCCTTTCCTGTGAGACCAGTATTAGTTTCCGATACACCACTGCAGGTTCAATGTATTCCTTGGACCTTCACATTGACGATGAAACACAGAAATGGCATCGGGATTAAATTCAAAAGGCACAATGCCGCATTAAGTACAAGAATAGAGACTCTTCTTACAGACGGTGCTTTGAGCTTTCCCTGTGAGACCAGTATTAGTTTCCGATACACCACTGCAGGTTCAATGTATTCCTTGGACATTCACATTGACGATGAAACACAGATATCGCATCGGAACAAAATACAAACGGCACAATTCCGCCTTAAGTACAAGAATAGAGACTCTTCTTAGAGTCGGTGCTTTGAGCATTCCCTGTGAGACCAGTATTAGTTTCCGATACACCACTGCAGGTTCAATGTATTCCTAGGACATACACATTGACGATGAACCACTGAAATTACATTGGAATTAAATACGAAAGGCGCAATGCCGCCTTAAGTACAAGAATAGCGACTCTTCTTACAGTCGGTGCTTTGAGCATTGCCTGTGAGACCAGTTTTATTTTTCGTTACACCCCTGCAGGTTCAATGTATTGCTTGGACATACACATTGACGATGAAACACAGATATCACACCGGATTTAAATACAAAAATCACAATGCCGCTTTAAGTACAAGAATAGAGACTATTCTTACAGTCGGTGCTTTGAACGTTCCCTGCGAGATCAGTATTAGTTTCCGATACACCACTGCTGGTTCAATGTATTCCTTGGACATACACATTGACGATGAAACACTGAAATTACATCGGAATTAAATACAAAAGCCACAATGCCGCCTTAAGTGCAAGGAGAGTGAGACTTCTTAGAGTCTGTCCTTTGATCCTTTCCTGTGAGACCAGTATTAGATTCCGATACACCACTGCAGGTTCAATGTATTCCTTGGACATACACATTGACGATGAAACACTGAAATCGCATCGGAAATAAATACAAAAGGCAAAATGGCGCCTTAACTGCAAGAAGAGTGAGACTTCTTAGAGTCTGTCCTTTGATCCTTTCCTGTGAGACCAGTATTAGATTCCGATACACCACTGCAGGTTCAATGTATTCCTTGGACATACACATTGTCGATCAAACAATAAAGTTACATCGAAATTATATACAAAAGGCAAAATGCCGACTTAAGTGCAAGAAGAGTAAGACTTCTTAGAGTCTGTGCTTTGATCCTTTCCTGTGAGACCAGTATTAGTTTCCGATAGACCACTACAGGTTCAATGTATTCCTTGGACCTTCACATTGACGATGAAACACAGAAACCGCATCGGAATTATATACAAAAGGCACGATGCCGCCTCATGTACAAGAATAGAGACTCTTCTTACGGTCGGTGCTTTGAGCATTCCCTGTGTGACCAGTATTAGTTTCCGATACACCACTGCAGGTTCAATGTATTCCTTGGACCTTCAGATTGACGATGATACACAGAAATCGCATCGGAATTAAATACAAAATGCACGTTGCCGCCTTAAGTACAAGAATAGATACTCTTCTTACAGTCGGTGCTTTGAGCATTCCCTGTGAGACGAGTATTAGTTTCCGATACACCTCTGCATGTTCAATGTATTCCTCGGACATACACATTGTAGATGAAACACTGAAATCGCATCGGATATATATACAAAAGGCACAATACCGCCTTCAGTACAAGAATAGAGACTCTTCTTACAGTCGGTGCTTTGAGCATTCCCTCTGAGACCAGTATTAGTTTCCGATACACCACTGCAGGATCAATGTATTCCTTGGACATACACATTGACGATGAAACACAGAAATCGCATCGGAATTAAATACAAAATGCACAATGACGCCTTAAGTGCAAGAAGAGTGAGACTACTTAGAGTCCTTGCTTTGATCCTTTCCTGTGAGACCAGTATTAGTTTCCGATACACCACTGCAGGTTCAATGTATTCCTTGGACCTTCACATTGACGATGAAACACAGAAATGGCATCGGAATTAAATACAAAGGGCACAATGCAGCATTAAGTACAAGAATAGAGACTCTTCTTACAGGCGGTGCTTTGAGCTTTTCCTGTGAGACCAGTATTAGTTTCCGATACACCACTGCAGGTTCAATGTATTCCTTGGCCCTTCACATTGACGATGAATCACAGATATCGCATCGGAATAAAATACAAAAGGCACAATTCCGCCTTAAGTGCAAGAAGAGAGACTCTTCTTAGAGTCGGTGCTTTGAGCATTCCAAGTGAGACCAGTATTAGTTTCCGATACACGACTGCAGGTTCAATGTATTCCTAGGACATACACATTGACGATGAACCACTGAAATTCCATTGGAATTAAATACAAAAGGCGCAATGCCGCCTTAAGTACAAGAATAGCGACTCTTCTTACAGTCGGTGCTTTGAGCATTCCCTGTGAGACCAGTTTTAGTTTCCAATACACCTCTGCAGGTTCAATGTATTCCTTGGACATACAAATTGACGATGAAACACAGATATCACATCGGAATTAAATACAAAAATCACAATGCCGCTTTAAGTACAAGAATAGAGACTCTTCTTACAGTCGGTGCTTTGAGCGTTCCCAGCGAGATCAGTATTAGTTTCCGATACACCACTGCTGGTTCAATGTATTCCTTGGACATACACATTGACGATGAAACACTGAAATAACATCGGAATTAAATACAAAAGCCACAATGCCGCCTTAAGTGCAAGGAGAGTGAGACTTCTTAGAGTCTGTACTTTGATCCTTTCCTGTGGGACCAGTATTAGATTCCGATACACCACTGCAGGTTCAATGTATTCCTTGGACATACACATTGACGATGAAACACAGAAATCGCATCGGAATTAAATACAAAAGGCACAATGCCGCCTTAAGTACAAGAAATGCGACTCTTCTTACAGTCGGTGCTTTAAGCATTCCCTGTGAGACCAGTATTAGTTTCCGATAAACCTCTGCAGGTTCAATGTATTCCTCGGACATACACATTGACGATGAAACACTCAAATCGCATCGGAAATAAATACAAAATGCACAATGACGCCTTAAGTGCAAGAAGAGTGAGACTACTTAGAGTCCTTGCTTTGATCCTTTCCTGTGAGACCAGTATTAGTTTCCGATACACCACTGCAGGTTCAATGTATTCCTTGGACCTTCACATTGACGATGAAACACAGAAATGGCATCGGAATTAAATACAAAAGGCACAATGCAGCATTAAGTACAAGAATAGAGACTCTTCTTACAGGCGGTGCTTTGAGCTTTTCCTGTGAGACCAGTATTAGTTTCCGATACACCACTGCAGGTTCAATGTATTCGTTGGACCTTCACATTGACGATGAAACACAGATATCGCATCGGAATAAAATACAAAAGGCACAATTCCGCCTTCAGTGCAAGAATTGAGACTCTTCTTAGAGTCGGTGCTTTGAGCATTCCCTGTGAGACCAGTATTAGTTTCCGATACACCACTGCAGGTTCAATGTATTCCTTGGACATACACATTGATGTTGAAACACAGAAATCGCATCGGAATTAAATACAAAATGCACAATGCCGCCTTAAGTACAAGAATAGAGACTCTTCTTACAGTAGGTGCTTTGAGCGTTCCCAGCGAGATCAGTATTAGTTTCCGATACACCACTGCTGGTTCAATGTATTCCTTGGACATACACATTGACGATGAAACACTGAAATAACATCGGAATTAAATACAAAAGCCACAATGCCGCCTTAAGTGCAAGGAGAGTGAGACTTCTTAGAGTCTGTCTTTTGATCCTTTCCTGTGAGACCAGTATTAGATTCCGATACACCACTGCAGGTTCAATGTATTCCTTGGACATACACATTGACGATGATACATAGAAACCGCATCGGAATTAAATACAAAAGGCACAATGCCGCCTTAAGTACAAGAATAGCGACTCTTCTTACAGTCGGTGCTTTGAGCATTCCCTGTGAGACCAGTATTAGTTTCCGATACACCTCTGCAGGTTCAATGTATTCCTGGGACATACACATTGACGACGAAACACTGAAATCGCATCGGAAATAAATACAAAAGGCACAGTGCCGCCTTAACTGCAAGAAGAGTGAGACTTTTTAGAGTCTGTCCTTTGATCATTTCCTGTGAGACCAGTATTAGATTCCGACACACCACTGCAGGTTCAGTGTATTCCTTGGACATACACATTGTCGATCAAACAATAAAGTTACATCGAAATTATATTCAAAAGGCAAAATGCCGACTTAAGTGCAAGAAGATTGAGACTTCTTAGAGTCTGTGCTTTGATCCTTTCCTGTGAGACCAGTATTAGTATCCGATAGACCACTACAGGTTCAATGTATTCCTTGGACCTTCACATTGACGATGAAACACAGAAACCGCATCGGAATTAAATACAAAAGACACAATGCCACCTTAAGTACAAGAATAGAGACTCTTCTTACAGTCGGTGTTTTGCGCATTCCCTGTGAGACCAGTATTAGTTTCCGATACACCTCTGCAGGTTCAATGTATTCTTCGGACATACACATTGACGATGAAACACTGAAATCGCATCGGAATTAAATACAAAAGGAACAATACCGCCTTAAGTACAAGAATAGTGACTCTTCTTAGAGTCGGTGCTTTGAGCATTCCCTGTGAGACCAGTATTAGTTTCCGATAGACCACTGCAGTTTCAATGTATTGCTTGGACATACACATTGAAGACGAAACACAGAAATCGCATCGGAATTAAATACAAAAGGCACAATACCGCCTTAAGTACAAGAATAGAGACTCTTCTTACAGTCGGTGCTTTGGGCATTCCCTGTGAGACCAGTATTAGTTTCCGATACACCACTGCAGGTTCAATGTATTCCTTGGACATACACATTGTCGATGAATCACAGAAATCGCATCGGAATTAAATAAAAAAGGCTCATTGCAACTTTATGTGCAAGAAGAGTCAGACGTCTTATAGTCTGTGCTTTGATCCTTTCCTGTGACACCAGTATTAGTTTCCGATACACCACTGCAGGTTCAATGTATTCCTTGGACATACACATTGACGATGAAACACAGAAATCGCATCGGAATTAAATACAAAATGCACAATGCCGCCTTAAGTGTAAGAATAGAGACTCTTCTTACAGTCGGTGTTTTGCGCATTCCCTGTGAGACCAGTATTAGTTTCCGATACACCACTGCTTGTTCAATGTATTCCTTGGACAGACACATTGACGATGAAACACAGATATCGCATCGGAATTAAATGCAAAAGGCACAATGACGCCTTAAGTGCAAGAAGAGTGAGACTACTTAGAGTCTGTGCTTTGATCCTTTCCTGTGAGACCAGTATTAGTTTCCGATACACCACTGCAGGTTCAATGTATTCCGTAGACCTTCACATTGCCGATGAAACACAGAAATCGCTTCGGAATTAAATACAAAAGGCACAATGCCGCCTTAAGTGCACGAAGAGTAAGATTTCTTACAGTCTGTGATAAGATCCTTTTCTGTGAGACCAGAATTAGTTTCCGATACACCACTGCAGGTTCAATGTATTCCTTGGAACTTCACACTGACGATGTAACACAGAAATCGCATCGGAATTAAATACAAAAGGCACAATGCCGCCTTAAGTACAAGAATAGAAAATCTTCTTACAGCCGGTGTTTTGAGCATTCCCTGTGAGACCAGTATTAGTTTCCGATACACCTCTGCAGGTTCAATTTATTCCTTGGACATTCACATTGACGATGAAACACAGAAATCGCATCTGAATTAAATACAAAAGGCGCAATGCCGCCTTAAGTACAATAATAGAAACTCTTCTTACAGTCGATGCTTTGAGCATTCCCTGTGAGACCAGTATTAGTTTCCGATATACCACTGCAGGTTCAATATATTCCTTGGACCTTCACTTTGACGATGAAACACAGATATCGCATCGGAATGAAATACAAAAGGCTCAATGCAACCTTGAGTGCAAGAAGAGTGAGACGTCTTAAGGTCTGTGCTTTGATCCTTTCCTGTGAAACCAGTATTAGTTTCCGATGCAGCACTGCGGGTTCGATGTATTCCTTGGACAGACACATTGACGATGAAACACAGATATCTCATCAGAATTATATGCAAAAGGCACAATGACGCCTTAAGTACAAGAAAAGAGACTTTTCTTACAGTCTGTGTTTGATCCTTTCCTGTGAGACCAGGATTAGTTTCCGATAGCCCACTGCAGTTTCAACGAATTCCTTGGACCTTCACATTGACGATGAAACACAGAAATCGCATCGGAATTAAATACAAAAGGCACAATGCCGCCTTAAGTACAATAATAGAAACTCTTCTTTCAGTCGGTGTTTTGAGCATTCCCTGTGAGACCAGTATTAGTTTCCGATACACCACTACTGGTGCAATGTATTCCTTGGACAGACACATTGACGATGAAACACAGATTTCTCATCGGAATTAAATGCAAAAGGTACAATGACGCCTTAAGTGCAAGAAGAGTGAGACTACCTAGAGTCTGTGCATTGATCCTTTCCTGTGAGACTAGTATTAGTTTCCGATACACCACTGCAGGTTCAATGTATTCCGTGTACCTTCACATTGACGATTAAACACAGAAATCGCATCGGAATTAAATACAAAAAGCACAATGCCGCCTTAAGTGCCCGAAGAGTGAGATTTCTTAGAGTCTGTGATATGATCCTTATCTGTGAGACCAGTATTAGTTTCCGATACACCACTGCACGTTCAATGTATTCCTTGGACTTTCACATGGACGACGAAACACAGAAATCACATTGGAATTAAATACAAAAGGCACAATGCCGCCTTAAGTACAAGAAAAGAGACTCTCCTTACAGTCTGTGCTTTGATCCTTTCCTGTGAGATCAGGATTAGTATCCGATAGCCCACTGAAGTTTCAATGTATTCCTTGGACCTTCACATTGATGATGAAACACAGAAATGGCATCGGACTTAAATACAAAAGGCACAATGCCGCCTTAAGTACAAGAATAGAAACTCTTCTTACAGTCGGTGTTTTGAGCATTCCCTGTGAGACCAGTTAAAGTTTCCGATACACCACTGCAGGTTCAATGTATTCCTTGGACCTTCACATTGACGATGAAACACAGAAATGGCATCGGAATTAATTACAAAAGGCGCAATTCCGCCTTAAGTACAAGAATAGAGACTCTTCTTACAGTCGGTGCTTTGAGCATTCGCTGTGAGACCAGTATTAGTTTCTGATATACCACTGTAGGTTCAATGTATTCCTTGGACCTTCACATTGACGATGAAACACAGAATTCGCATCGGAATTAAATACAAAATGCGCAATGCCGCTTTAAGTACAAGAATAGAGACTCTTCTTACAGTCGGTGCTTTGAGCATTCCCTGTGAGACCAGTATTACTTTCTGATACACCACTGCAGGTTCAATGTATTCCTTGGACCTTCATATTGACGATGAAACACAGAAATCGCATCGGAATTAAATCCAAAAGGCACAATGCCGTCATAAGTACAAGAATAGAGACTCTTCTAACAGTCGGTGCTTTGAGCATTCCCAGTGAGACCAGTATTATTTTCCGATACACCACTGCGTGTTCTATTTATTCCTTGGACATTCACATTGACGATGAAACACAGAAATCGCATCTGAATTAAATACAGAAGTCGCAATGCCGCCTTAAGTACAATAATAGAGACACTTCTTACAGTCGATGCTTTGAGCATTCCCTGTGAGACCAGTATTAGTTTCCGATACACCACTGCCGGTTCAATGTATTTCTTGGACCTTCACATTGACGATTAAACACAGAAATTGCATCGGAATTAAATACAAAAGGGGCAATGCCGCCTTAAGTACAATAATAGAGACACTTCTTTCAGTCGGTGCCATTAGCATTCCCTGTGAGACCAGTATTAGTTTCCGATACACCACTGCAGAATCAATGAATTGCTTGGACCTTCACATTGACGATGAAACACAGAAATCGCATCGGAATTAAATATAAAAGGCCCAATGCCGCCTTAACTACAAGAATAGAGACTCTTCTTACAGTCGGTGTTTTGAGCATTCCCTGTGAGACCAGTATTAGTTTCTGATACACCACTGCAGGTTCAATGTATTCCTTGGACATTCACATTGACGATGAAACACAGAAATCGCATCTGAATTAAATACAAAAGGCGCAATGCCGCCTTAAGTACAATAATAGAAACTCTTCTTACAGTCGATGCTTTGAGCATTCCCTGTGAGACCAGTATTAGTTTCCGATATACCACTGCAGGTTCAATATATTCCTTGGACCTTCACTTTGACGATGAAACACAGATATCGCATCGGAATTAAATACAAAAGGCTCAATGGAACCTTAAGTGCAAGAAGAGTGAGACGTCTCAAGGTCTGTGCTTTGATCCTTTCCTGTGAAACCAGTATTAGTTTCCGATGCAGCACTGCGGGTTCATTGTATTCCTTGGACAGACACATTGACGATGAAACACAGATATCTCATCGGAATTATATGCAAAAGGCACAATGACGCCTTAAGTACAAGAAAAGAGACTCTTCTTACAGTCTGTGTTTGATCCTTTCCTGTGAGACCAGGATTAGTTTCCGATAGCCCACTGCAGTTTCAACGTATTCCTTGGACCTTCACATTGACGATGAAACACAGAAATCGCATCGGAATTAAATAAAAAAGGCACAATGCCGCCTGAAGTACAGTAATAGAAACTCTTCTTACAGTCGGTGTTTTGAGCATTCCCTGTGAGACCAGTATTAGTTTCCGATACACCACTACTGGTTCAATGTATTCCTTGGACAGACACATTGACGATGAAACACAGATATCTCATCGGAATTAAATGCAAAAGGTACAATGACGCCTTAAGTGCAAGAAGAGTGAGACTACCTAGAGTCTGTGCATTGATCCTTTCCTGTGAGACTAGTATTAGTTTCCGATACACCACTGCAGGTTCAATGTATTCCGTGTACCTTCACATTGACGATTAAACACAGAAATCGCATCGGAATTAAATACAAAAAGCACAATGCCATCTTAAGTGCACGAAGAGTGAGATTTCTTAGAGTCTGTGATATGATCCTTATCTGTGAGACCAGTATTAGTTTCCGATACACCACTGCACGTTCAATGTATTCCTTGGACTTTCACATGGACGACGAAACACAGAAATCACATCGGAATTAAATACAAAAGGCACAATGCCGCCATAAGTACAAGAAAAGAGACTCTTCTTACAGTCTGTGCTTTGATCCTTTCCTGTGAGATCAGGATTAGTATCCGATAGCCCACTGCAGTTTCAATGTATTCCTTGGACATTCACATTGACGATGAAACACAGAAATGGCATCGGACTTAAATACAAAAAGCACAATGCCGCCTTAAGTACAAGAATAGAAACTCTTCTTACAGTCGGTGTTTTGAGCATTCCCTGTGAGACCAGTTAAAGTTTCCGATACACCACTGCAGGTTCAATGTATTCCTTGGACCTTCACATTGACGATGAAACACAGAAATCGCATCGAAATTAAATTCAAAAGGCAATATGCCGTCTTAAGTACAAGACGAGAGACTCTTCTTACTGTCGGTGCTTTGTGCTTTCCCTGTGAGACCAGTATTAGTTTCCGATACACCACTGCAGGTTCAATGTATTCCTTGGACCTTCACATTGACGATGAAACACAGAAATCGCATCGGAATTAATTACAAAAGGCGCAATTCCGCCTTAAGTACAAGAATAGAGACTCTTCTTACAGTCGGTGCTTTGAGCATTCGCTGTGAGACCAGTATTAGTTTCTGATATACCACTGTAGGTTCAATGTATTCCTTGGACCTTCACATTGACGATGTAACACAGAAATCGCATCGGAATTAAATACAAAATGCGCAATGCCGCTTTAAGTACAAGAATAGAGACTCTTCTTACAGTCGGTGCTTTGAGCATTCCCTGTGAGACCAGTATTACTTTCTGATACACCACTGCAGGTTCAACGTATTCCTTGGACCTTCACATTGACGATGAAACACAGAAATCGCATCGGAATTAAATCCAAAAGGCTCAATGCCGTCATAAGTACAAAAATAGAGACTCTTCTAACAGTCGGTGCTTTGAGCATTCCCAGTGAGACCAGTATTATTTTTTGATACACCACTGCGTGTTCAATTTATTCCTTGGACATTCACATTGACGATGAAACACAGAAACCGCATCTGAATTAAATACAAAGTCGCAATGCCGCCTTAAGTACAATAATAGAGACACTTCTTACAGTCGATGCATTGAGCATTCCCTGTGAGACCAGTATTAGTTTCCGATACACCTCTGCCATTTGAATGTATTTCTTGGACCTTCACATTGACGATGAAACACAGAAATCGCATCGGAATTAAATACAAAAGGGGCAATGCCGTCTTAAGTACAAGAATAGAGACACTTCTTTCAGTCGGTGACATTAGCATTCCCTGTGAGACCAGTATTAGTTTCCGATACACCACTGCAGGATCAATGTATTCCTTGGACATTCACATTGACGATGAAACACAGAAATCGCATCGGAATTAAATATAAAAGGCCCAATGCCGCCTTAACTACAAGAATAGAGACTCTTCTTACAGTCGGTGCTTTGAGCATTCCCTGTGAGACCAGTATTAGTTTCTGATACACCACTGCAGGTTCAATGTATTCCTTGGACCTTCACATTGACGATGAAACACAGAAATCGCATCGGAATTAAATGCAAAATGCGCAATGCCGCCTTAAGTACAATAATAGAGACTCTTCTTACAGTCGATGCTTTGAGCATTCCCTGTGAGACCAGTATTAGTTTCCGATACACCACTGCAGGTTCAATGTATTCCTTGCACCTCCACATTGACGATGAATCAATGAAATCGCATCGTAATTAAGTACAAAAGGCGCAATGCCGCCTTAAGTACAAGAATAGAGACTCTTCTTACAGTCGGTGCTTTGAGCATTCCCTGTGGGACCAGTATTATTTTCTGATACACCACTGCAGGTTCAATGTACTCCTTGGACCTTCACATTGACGATGAAACACAGAAAATGCATCGGAATTAAATACAAAAGGCACAATGCTGTCTTAAGTACAAGAATAGAGACTCTTTTTACAGTCGGTGCCATGAGCATTCTCTGTGACACCAGTATTAGTTTCCGATACACCACTGCCGGATCAATGTATTCCTTGGACCTTCACATTGACGATGAAACACAGAAATCGCATCGGAATTTAATACAAAAGTCTCAATGCAACCTTAAGTGCAAGAAGAGTGAGACGTCTTAGAGTCTGTGCTTTGATCCTTTCCTGTGAGACCAGTATTAGTTTCCGATACACCACTGCAGGTTCAATGTATTCCTTGGACATTCACATTGACGATGAAACACAGATATCGCAACGGAATTAAATACAAAAGGCACAATGCCGCCTTAAGTGCAAGAAGAGTGTGACTTCTTAGAGTCTGTGTTTGATCCTTTCCTGTGAGACCAGTATTAGTTTCCGATACACCACTGCAGGTTCAATGTATTCCTTGGACCTTCACATTGACGATGAAACACAGAAATGGCATCGGAATTAAATACAAAAGGCACAATGCCGCATTAGGTACAAGAATAGAGACTCTTCTTACAGGCGGTGCTTTGAGCTTTCCCTGTGAGACCAGTATTAGTTTCCGATACACCACTGCAGGTTCAATGTATTCCTTGGACCTTCACATTGACGATGAAAAACAGATATCGCATCGGAATAAAATACAAAAGGCACAATTCCGCCTTAAGTACAAGAACAGAGACTCTTCTTAGAGTCGGTGCTTTGAGCATTCTCTGTGAGACCAGTATTAGTTTCCGATACACCACTGCAGGTTCAATGTATTCCTAGGACATACACATTGACGATGAACCACTGAAATTACATTGGAATTAAATACAAAATGCGCAATGCCGCCTTAAGTACAAGAATGGCGACTCTTCTTACAGTCGGTGCTTTGTGCATTCCCTGTGAGACCAGTATTAGTTTCCGATACACCTCTGCAGGTTCAATGTATTCCTTGGACATACACATTGACGATGAAACACAGATATCACATCGGAATTAAATACAAAAGGCACAATGCCGCTTTAAGTACAAGAATAGAGACTCTTCTTACAGTCGGTGCTTTGAGCGTTCCCTGCGAGATCAGTATTAGTTTCCGATACACCACTGATGGTTCAATGTATTTCTTGGACATACACATTGATGATGAAACACTGAAATTACATCGGAATTAAATACAAAAGCCACAATGCCGCCTTAAGTGCAAGAAGAGTGAGACTTCTTAGAGTCTGTCCTTTGATCCTTTCCTGTGAGACCAGTATTAGATTCCGATACACCACTGCAGGTTCAATGTATTCCTTGTACATTCACATTGACGATGAAACACAGATATCACATCGGAATTAAATACAAAAGGAACAATGCCGCCTTAAGTACAAGAATAGCGACTCTTCTTACAGTCGGTGCTTTAGCATTCACTGTGAGACCAGTATTAGTTTCCGATACACCTCTGCAGGTTCAATGTATTCCTCGGACATACACATTGACGATGAAACACTGAAATCGCATTGGAAATAAATACAAAAGGCACAATACCGCCTTAACTGCAAGAAGAGTGAGACTTCTTAGATTCTGTCCTTCGATCCTTTCCTGTGAGACCAGTATTAGATTCCGATACACTACTGCAGGTTCAATGTATTCCTTGGACCTTCACATTCACGATGAAACACAGAAATCGCATCGGAATTAAATACAAAAGGCACGATGCCGCCTTATGAACAGGAATAGAGACTCTTCTTACGGTCGGTGCTTTGAGCATTCCCTGTGTGACCAGTATTAGTTTCCGATACACCACTGCAGGTTCAATGTATTCCTTGGACCTTCACATTGACGATGATACACAGATATCGCATCGGAATTAAATACAAAATGCACAATGCCGCCTTAAGTACAAGAATAGATACTCTTCTTACAGTCGGTGCTTTGATCATTCCCTGTGAGACCAGTATTAATTTCCGATACACCACTGCAGGTTCAATGTATTCCTTGGACATACACATTGACGATGAAACACAGAAATCGCACCGGAATTAAATACAAAAGGCACAATGCCGCCTTAATTACAAGAATAGAGACTCTTCTTACAGTCGGTGCTTTGATCATTCCCTGTGAGACCAGTATTAATTTCCGATACACCTCTGCAGGTTCAATGTATTCCTCGGACATACACATTGACGATGAAACACTGAAATCGAATCGGAAAAAAATACAAAAGGCACAATACCGCCTTAAGTACAAGAATAGAGACTCTTCTTACAGTCGGTGCTTTGAGCATTCCCTCTGAGACCAGTATTAGTTTCCGATACACCACTGCAGGTTCAATGTATTCCTTGGACATACACATTGACGATGATACACAGAAATCGCATCGGAATTAAATACAAAAGGCACAATGCCGCCTTAGTACAAGAATAGAGACTCTTCTTACAGTCGGTGCTTTGAGCATTCCCTGTGAGACTACTATTAGCTTCCGATAGACCACTGCAGGTTCAATGTATTCCTTGGACATTCACATTGACGACGAAACTCAGAAATCGCATCGGAATTAAATACAAAAGGCACTATGCCGCCTTAAGTACAAGAATAGAGACTCTTCTTACAGTCGGTGCCTTGAGCATTCCCTGTGAAACCAGTATTAGTTTCCGATACACCACTGCAGGTTCAATGTATTCCTTGGACATACACATTGACGATGAAACACAGAAATCGCATCGGAATTAAATACAAAAGGCACAATGCCGCCTTAAGTACAAGAACAGAGACTCTTCTTACAGTCGGTGTTTTGAGCATTCCCTGTGACACCAGTATTGGTTTCCGATGCACCACTGCAGGTTCAATGTATTCCTTGGACATACACATTGACGATGAAACACAGAAATCGCATCGGAATTAAATACAAAAGGCACAATGCCGCCTTAAGTACAAGAACAGAGACTCTTCTTACAGTCGGTGCTTTGGGCATTCCCTGTGAGACCAGTATTAGTTTCCGATGCACCACTGCAGGTTCATTGTAACCTTGGACATACACATTGACGACGAATCACAGAAACCGCATCGGAATTAAATAAAAAAGGCTCATTGCAACTTTAAGTGCAAGAAGAGTCAGACGTCTTAGAGTCTGTGTTTTGATCCTTTCCTGTGACACCAGTATTAGTTTCCGATACACCACTCCAGGTTCAATGTATTCCTTGGACCTTCACATTGACGATGAAACACAGAAATAGCATCGGAATTAAATACAAAAGGCTCAATGCAACCTTAAGTGCAAGAAGAGTGAGACGTCTTAGAGTCTGTGCTTTGATCCTTTCCTGTGAGACCAGTATTAGTTTCCGATACACCACTGCAGGTTCAATGTATTTCTTGGACATACACATTGACGATAAAACACAGAAATCGCATCGGAATTAAATACAAAATGCACAATGCCGCCTTAAGTGCAAGAATAGAGACTCTTCTTCCAGTCGGTGTTTTGCGCATTCCCTGTGAGACCAGTATTAGTTTCCGATACACCACTGCTGGTTCAATGTATTCCTTGGACAGACACATTGACGATGAAACACAGAAATCGCATCGGAATTAAATGCAAAAGGCACAGTGACGCCTTAAGTGCAAGAAGAGTGAGACTACTTAGAGTCTGTGCTTTGATCCTTTCCTGTGAGACCAGTATTATTTTCCGATACACCACTGCAGGTTCAATGTATTCCGTGGACCTTCACATTGACAATGAAACACAGAAATCGCATCGGAATTAAATACAAAAGGCTCAATGCCGCCTTAAGTACAAGAACAGAGACTCTTCTTACAGTCTGTGCTTTGATCCTTTCCTGTGAGATCAGGATTAGTTTCCGATAGCCCACTGCAGTTTCAATGTATTCCTTGGACCTTCACATTGACGATGAAACACAGAAATCGCATCGGAATTAAATACAAAATGCACAATGCCGCCTTAAGTGCAAGAATAGAGACTCTTCTTACAGTCGGTGTTTTGCGCATTCCCTGTGAGACCAGTATTAGTTTCCGATACACCACTGCTGGTTCAATGTATTCCTTGGACAGACACATTGACGATGAAACACAGAAATCGCATCGGAATTAAATGCAAAAGGCACAGTGACGCCTTAAGTGCAAGAAGAGTGAGACTACTTAGAGTCTGTGCTTTGATCCTTTCCTGTGAGACCAGTATTAGTTTCCGATACACCACTGCAGGTTCAATGGATTCCGTTTACCTTCACATTGACAATGAAACACAGAAATCGCATCGGAATTAAATACAAAAGGCTCAATGCCGCCTTAAGTACAAGAACAGAGACTCTTCTTACAGTCTGTGCTTTGATCCTTTCCTGTGAGATCAGGATTAGTTTCCGATAGCCCACTGCAGTTTCAATGTATTCCTTGGACCTTCACATTGACGATGAAACACAGAAATGGCATCGGACTTAAATACAAAAGGCACAATGCCGCCTTAAGTACAAGAATAGAAACTCTTCTTACAGTCGGTGTTTTGAGCATTCCCTGTGAGGCCAGTTAAAGTTTCCGATACACCACTGCAGGTTCAATGTATTCCTTGGACCTTCACATTGACGATGAAACACAGAAATCGAATCGAAATTAAATTCAAATGCACTATGCCGTCTTAAGTACGAGACGAGAGACTCTTCTTACTGTCAGAGCCTTGTGCATTCCCTGTGAGACCAGTATTAGTTTCCGATACACCACTGCAGGTTCAATGTATTCCTTGGACCTTCACATTGACGAAGAAACACAGAAATCGTATCGGAGTTAAATAAAAAAGACACAATGCCGCCTTAAGTACAAGAATTGAGACTCTTCTTACTGTCGGTGCTTTGAGCATTGCCTGTGAGACCAGTATTAGTTTCCGATACACCACTGCAGGTTCAATGTATTCCTTGGACCTTCACATTGACGATGAAACACAGATATCGCATCGGAATTAAATACAAAAGGCGCAATGCCGCTTTAAGTACAAGAATAGGGACTCTTCTTACAGTCGGTGCTTTGAGCATTCCCTCTGAGACCAGTATTAGTTTCCGATACACCACTGCAGGTTCAATATATTCCTTGGACATACACATTGACGGTGATACACAGAAATCGCATCGGAATTAAATACAAAAGGCACAATGACGCCTTAGTACAAGAATAGAGACTCTTCATACAGTCGGTGCTTTGAGCATTCCCTGTGAGACTAGTATTAGTTACCATTAGACCACTGCAGGTTCAATGTATTCCTTGGACATTCACATTGACGACGAAACTCAGAAATCGCATCGGAATTAAATACAAAAGGCACAATGCCGTCTTAAGTACAAGAACAGAGACTCTTCTTACAGTCGGTGTTTTGAGCATTCCCTGTGAGACCAGTATTGGTTTCCGATGCACCACTGCAGGTTCAATGTATTCCTTGGACTTACACATTGACAATGAAACACAGAAATCGCATCGGAATTAAATACAAAAGGCACAATGCCGCCTTAAGTACAAGAATAGAGACTCTTCTTACAGTCGGTGCTTTGGGCATTCCCTGTGAGACCAGTATTAGTTTCCGATACACCACTGCAGGTTCAATGTATTCCTTGGACTTACACATTGACGATGAATCACAGAAATCGCAACGGAATTAAATAAAAAAGGCTCATTGCAACTTTAAGTGCAAGAAGAGTGAGACGTCTTAGAGTCTGTGCTTTGATCCTTTCCTGTGACACCAGTATTAGTTTCCGATACACCACTCCAGGTTCAATGTATTCCTCGGAACTTCACATTGACGATGAAACACAGAAATAGCATCGGAATTAAACACAAAAGGCTCAATGCAACCTTAAGTGCAAGATGAGTGAGACGTCTTAGAGTCTGTGCTTTGATCCTTTCCTGTGAGACCAGTATAAGTTTCCGATACACCACTGCAGGTTCAATGTATTCGTAAGACATACACATTGACGATAAAACACAGAAATCGCTTCGGAATTAAATACAAAATGCACAATGCCGCCTTAAGTGCAAGAATAGAGACTCTTCTTACAGTCGGTGTCTTGCGCATTCCCTGTGAGACCAGTATTAGATTCCGATACACCACTTCTGGTTCAATGTATTCCTTGGACAGACACATTGACGATGAAACACAGAAATCGTATCGGAATTAAATGCAAAAGGCACAGTGACGCCTTAAGTGCAAGAAGAGTGAGACTACTTAGAGTCTGTGCTTTGATCCTTTCCTGTGAGACCAGTATTAGTTTCCGATACACCACTGCAGGTTCAATGTATTCCGTGGACCTTCACATTGACGATGAAACACAGAAATCGCATCGGAATTAAATACAAAAGGCCCAATGCCGCCTTAAGTACAAGAAAAGAGACTCTTCTTACAGTCTGTGCTTTGATCCTTTCCTGTGAGATCAGGATTAGTTTCCGATAGCCCACTGCAGTTTCATTCTATTCCTTGGACCTTCACATTGACGATGAAGCACAGAAATGGCATCGGACTTAAATACAAAAGGCACAATGCCGCCTTAAGTACAAGAATAGAAACTCTTCTTACAGTCGGTGTTTTGAGCGATCCCTGTGAGCCTAGTTAAAGTTTCCGAACACCACTGCAGGTTCAATGTATTCCTTGGACCTTCACATTGACGATGAAACACAGAAATCGCCTCGAAATTAAATTCAAAAGGCACTATGCCGTCTTAAGTACAAGACGAGAGACTCCTCTTACTGTCAGTGCTTTGTGCATTCCCTGTGAGACCATTATTAGTTTCCGATGCAGGTTCAATGTATTCCTTGTACCTTCACATTGACGATGAAACACAGAAATCGCATCGGAATTAATTACAAAAGGCGCAATGCCGCCTTATGTACAAGAATAGAGACTCCTCTTACAGTCGGTGCTTTGAGCATTCCCTGTGAGACCAGTATTACTTTCTGATACACCACTGTAGGTTCAATGTATTCCTTGGACATTCACATTGACGATGAAACACAGAAATCGCATCGGAGTTAAATACAAAAGACACAATGCCGACTTAAGTACAAGAATAGATAGTCTTTTTACTGTCGGTGCTTTGAGCATTCCCTGTGAGACCAGTATTAGTTTCCGATACACCACTGCAGGTTCAATGTATTCCTTGGACCTTCACATTGACGATGAAACACAGAAATCGCATCGGAATTAAATACAAAAGGCGCAATGCCGCTTTAAGTACAAGAATAGAGACTCTTCTCACAGTCGGTGCTTTGAGCATTCCCTGTGAGACCAGTATTACTTTCTGATACACCACTGCAGGTTCAATGTATTCCTTGGACCTTCACATTGACGATGAAACACAGAAATCAAATCGGAATTAAATCCAAAAGGCACAATGCCGTCATAAGTACAAGAATAGAGACTCTTCCTACAGTCGGTGCTTTGGGCATTCCCAGTGAGACCAGTATTATTTTCCGATACACCACTGCGTGTTCAATTTATTCCTTGGACATTCATATTGACGATGAAACACAGAAATCGCATCTGAATTAAATACAAAAGTCGCAATGCCGCCTTAAGTACAATTATAGAGACACTTCTTACAGTCGATGCCTTGAGCATTCCCTGTGAGACAAGTATTAGTTTCCGATACAGAACTGCCGGTTCAATGTATTTCTTGGACCTTCACATTGACGATGAAACACAGAAATCGCATCGGAATTAAATACAAAAGGGGCAATGCCGCCTTAAGTACAAGAATAGAGACACTTCTTTCAGTCGGTGCCATGAGCATTCCCTGTGAGACCAGTATTAGTTTCCGATACACCACTGCAGGATCAATGTATTCCTTGGACCTTCACATTGACGATGAAACACAGAAATCGCATCGGAATTAAATATAAAAGGCCCATTGCCGCCTTAAGTACAAGAATAGATACTCATCTTACAGTCGGTGCTTTGAGCATTCCCTGTGAGACCAGTATTAGTTTCTGATACACCACTGCAGGTTCAATGTATTCCTTGGACCTTCACATTGACGATGAAACACAGAAATCATTTCGGAATTAAATACAAAATGCGCAATGCCGCCTTAAGTACAACAATAGAGACAGTTCCTACAGTCGATGCTTTGAGCATTCCCTGTGAGACCAGTATTAGTTTCCGATACACCACTGCAGGTTCAATGTATTCCTTGGACCTTCACATTGACGATGAATCAATGAAATTGCTTCGTAATTAAATACAAAAGGCGCAATGCCGCCGTAAGTACAAGAATAGAGACTCTTCTTACAGCCAGTGCATTGAGCATTCCCTGTGAGACCAGTATTATTTTCTGATACACCACTGCAGGTTCAATGTATTCCTCGGACATACACATTGACGATGAAACACTGAAATCGCATCGGAAATAAATACAAAAGGCACAATGCCGCCTTAAGTACAAGAATAGAGACTCTTCTTACAGTCGGTGCTTTGAGCATTCCCTCTGAGACCAGTATTAGTTTCCGATACACCACTGCAGGTTCAATGTATTCCTTGGACATACACATTGACGACGAAACACAGAAATCGCATCGGAATTAAATACAAAATAGCACAATGCCGCCTTAAGTACAAGAATAGAGACTCTTTTTACAGTCGGTGCCTTGAGCATTCCCTGTGAAACCAGTAATAGTTTCCGATACACCACTGCAGGTTCAATGTATTCCTTGGAGCTTCACATTGACGATGATACATAGAAATCGCATCGGAATTAAATACAAAAGGCACAATGCTGCCTTAAGTACAAGAATAGAGACTCTTCTTACAGTCGGTGCTTTGGGCATTCCCTGTGAGACCAGTATTAGTTTCCGATACACCACTGCAGGTTCAATGTATTCCTTGGACATACACATTGACGACGAATCACAGAAATCGCATCGGAATTAAATAAAACAGGCCCATTGCAACATTAAGTGCAAGAAGAGTCAGACGTCTTAGAGTCTGTGCTTTGATCCTTTCCTGTGACACCAGTATTAGTTTCCGATACACCACTCCAGGTTCAATGTATTCCTTGGACCTTCACATTGACGATGAAACACACAAATAGCATCGGAATTAAATACAAAAGGCTCAATGCAACCTTAAGTGCAAGAAGAGTGAGACGTCATATGGTCTGTGCTTTGATCCTTTCTTGTGATACTAGTATTAGTTTCCGATACACCACTGCAGGTTCAATGTATTCCTTGGACATACACATTGACGATAAAACACAGAAATCGCATCGGAATTAAATACAAAATGCACAATGCCGCCTTAAGTGCAAGAATAGAGACTCTTCTTACAGTCGGTGTTTTGCGCATTCCCTGTGAGACCAGTTTTAGTTTCCGATACACCACTGCTGGTTCAATGTATTCCTTGGACAGACACATTGACGATGAAACACAGAAATCGCATCGGAATTAAATGCAAAAGGCACAATGACCCCTTAAGTGTAAGAAGAGTGAGACTACTTAGAGTCTGTGCTTTGATCCTTTCCTGTGAGACCAGTATTCGTTTCCGATACACCACTGCAGGTTCAATGTATTCCTTATACCTTCACATTGACGATGAAACACAGAAATCGCATCGGAATTAAAATCAAATGGCACTATGCCGTCTTAAGTACAAGAGTAGAGACTCTTCTTACAGTCGGTGCTTTTAGCATTCCCTGTGAGACCAGTATTAGTTTCCGATTCACCTCTGCAGGTTCAATTTATTCCTTGGACAATCACATTGACGATGAAACACAGAAATCGCATCTGAATTAAATACAAAAGGCGCAATGCCGCCTTAAGTACAATAATAGAAACTCTTCTTACAGTCGATGTTTTGAGCATTCCCTGTGAGACCAGTATTAGTTTCCGATACACCACTGCAGGTTCAATGTATTCCTTGGACCTTCACTTTGACGATGAAACACAGAAATCGAATCTGAATTAAATACAAAAGGCACAATGCCGCCTTAAGTACAAGAATAGAAACTCTTCTAACAGTCGGTGTTTTGAGCATTCCCTGTGAGACCAGTTAAAGTTTCCGATACACCACTGTAGGTTCAATGTATTCCTTGGACCTTCACATTGACGATGAAGCACAGAAATCGCATTGAAATTAAATTCAAAATGCACTATGCCGTCTTAAGTACAAGACGAGAGACTCTTCCTACTGTCAGTGCTTTGAGCAATCCCTGTGAGACCAGTATTAGTTTCCGATTCACCTCTGCAGGTTCAATTTATTCCTTGGACATTCACATTGACGATGAAACACAGAAATCGCATCTGAATTAAATACAAAAGGCGCAATGCCGCCTTAAGTACAATAATAGAAACTCTTCTTACAGTCGATGTTTTGAGCATTCCCTGTGAGACCAGTATTAGTTTCCGATACACCACTGCAGGTTCAATGTATTCCTTGGACCTTCACATTGACGATGAAACACAGAAATCGCATCGGAATTAATTACAAACTGCGCAATGCCGCTTTAAGTACAAGAGTAGAGACTCTTCTTACAGTCGGTGCTTTGAGCATTCCCTGTGAGACCAGTATTAGTTTCAGATACACCACTGTAGGTTCGATGTATTCCTTGGACCTTCACATTGACGATGAAACACAGAAATCGCGTCGGAGTTAAATACTAAGGACACAATGCCGCCTTAAGTTCAAGAATTGAGACTCTTCTTACTGTCGGTGATTTGAGCATTCCCTGTGAGACCAGTATTAGTTTCCGAAACACCACTGCAGGTTCAATGTATTCCTTGGACCTTCACATTGGCGATGAACCACAGAAATCGCATCGGAATTAAATACAAAAGGCGCAATGCCGCTTTAAGTACAAGAATAGAGACTCTTCTTACAGTCGGTGCTTTGAGCATTCCCTGTGAGACCTGTATTACTTTCTGATACACCACTGCAGGTTCAATGTATTCCTTGGACCTTCACATTGACGATGAAACACAGAAATCGCATCGGAATTAAATCCAAAAGGCACAATGCCGTCATAAGTACATGAATAGAGACTCTTCTTACAGTTGTTGCTTTGAGCATTCCCAGTGAGACCAGTATTAGTTTCCGATTCACCACTGCAGGTTCAATGTATTTCTTGGACGTTCACATTGACGATGAAACACAGAAATCACATCGGAGTTAAATACAAAAGGGGCAATGCCGCCTTAAGTACATGAATAGAGACACTTCTTTCAGTCGGTGCCATGAGCATTCCCTGTGAGACCAGTATTAGTTTCCGATACACCACTGCAGGATCAATGTATTCCTTGGACCTTCACATTGACGATGAAACACAGAAATCGCATCGGAATTAATTATAAAAGGCCCAATGCCGCCTTAAGTACAAGAATAGAGACTCTTCTTACAGTCGGTGCTTTGAGCATTCCCTGTGAGACCAGTATTAGTTTCTGATACACCACTGCAGGTTCAATGTATTCCTTGGACCTTCACATTGACGATGAAACACAGAAATCGCATCGGAATTAAATACAAAATGCGCAATGCCGCCTTAAGTACAATAATAGAGACTCTTCTTACAGTCGATGCTTTGAGCATTCCCTGTGAGACCAGTATTAGTTTCCGATAGACCACTGCAGGTTCAATGTATTCCTTGGACCTTCACATTGACGATGAATCAATGAAATCGCATCGTAATTAAATACAAAAGGCGCAATGCCGCCTTAAGTACAAGAATAGAGACTCTTCTTACAGTCGGTGTTTTGAGCATTCCCTGTGAGACCGGTATTAGTTTCTGATACACCACTGCAGGTTCAATGTATTCCTTGTACCTTCACATTGACGATGAAACACAGAAATCGCATCGGAATTAAATACAAAAGGCACAATGCTGTCTTAAGTAGAAGAATAGAGACTCCTTTTACAGTCGGTGTCATGAGCATTCCCTGTGAGACCAGTATTAGTTTCCGATTCACCACTGCCGGATCAATGTATTCCTTGGACCTTCACTTGACGATGAAACACAGAAATCGCATCGGAATTAAATATAAAAGGCCCAATGCCGCCATAAGTACAAGAATAGAGACTCTTCTTACAGTCGGTGCTTTGAGCATTCCCTGTGAGACCAGTATTAGTTTCTGATACACCACTGCAGGTTCAATGTATTCCTTGGACCTTCACATTGACGATGAAACACAGAAATCGCATCGGAATTAAATATAAAAGGCCCAATGCCGCCATAAGTACAAGAATAGAGACTCTTCTTACAGTCGGTGCTTTGAGCATTCCCTGTGAGACCAGTATTAGCTTCCGATACACCACTGCAGGTTCAATGTATTTCTTGGACCTTCACATTGACGATGAAATACAGAAATCGCATCGGAGTTAAATACAAAAGGCACAATGCCGCCTAAAGTACAACAATTCAGACTCATCTTACTGTCGGTGCTTTGAGCATTCCCTGTGAGACCAGTATTAGGTTCCGATACACCACTGCGTGTTCAATTTATTCCTTGGACATTCACATTGACGATGAAACACAGAAATCGCATCTGAATTAAATACAAAATGCGCAATGCCGCCTTAAGTACAATAATAGAGCCACTTCTTACAGTCGATGCTTTGAGCATTCCCTGTGAGACCAGTATTAGTTTCCGATACACCACTGCAGGTTCAATGTATTCCTTGGACCTTCACATTGACGATGAATCAATGAAATCGCATCGTAATAAAATGCAAAAGGCGCAATGCCGCCTTAAGTACAAGAATAGAGACTCTTCTTACAGTCGGTGCTTTGAGCATTCCCTGTGAGACCAGTATTAGTTTCTGATGCACCACTGCAGGTTCAATGTATTCCTTGGACCTTCACATTGACGATGAAACACAGAAATCGCATCGGAATTAAATACAAAAGCCACAATGAAGTCTTAAGTACAAGAATAGAGACTCTTTTTACGGTCGGTGCCATGAGCATTCCCTGTGAGACCATTTTTCCGAAACACCACTGCCGGATCAGCGCATCGGAATTAAATATAAAAGGCCCAATGCCGCCATAAGTACAAGAATAGAGACTCTTCTTACAGTCGGTGCTTTGAGCATTCCCTGTGAGACCAGTATTAGTTTCTGATACACCACTGCAGGTTCAATGTATTCCTTGGACCTCCACATTGACAATGAAACACAGAAATCGCATCGGAGTTAAATACAAAAGGCACAATGCCGCCTTAAGTGCAGGTTAAATGTATTCCTTGGACCTTCACATTGACGATGAAACACAGAAATCGCATCGGAGTTAAATACAAAAGGCACAATGCCGCCTTAAGTACAAGAATAGAGACTCTTCTTACTGTCGGTGCTTTGAGCATTCCCTGTGAGACCAGTATTAGTTTCTGATACACCACTGCAGCCTCAGTGTATTCCTTCTACATTCACATTGACGATGAAACACAGAAATCGCATCGAAATTAAATACACAAGGCACAATGCCGTCATAAGTACAAGAATAGAGACTCTTCTTACTGTCTGTGCTTTGATCCTTTCCTGTGAGATCAGGATTAGTTTCCGATAGCCCACAGCAGTTTCAATGTATTCCTTGGACCTTCACATTGACGATGAAACACAGAAATCGCATCGGAATTAAATACAAATGGCACAATGCCGCCTTAAGTACAAGAATAGAAACTCTTCTTACAGTCGGTGTTTTGAGCATTCCCTGTGAGACCAGTTATAGTTTCCGATACACCACTGCAGGTTCAATGTATTCCTTGGACCTTCACATTGACGATGAAACACAGAAATCGCATCGAAATTAAATTCAAAAGGCACTATGCCGTCTTAAGTACAAGACGAGAGACTCTTCTTACTGTCAGTGCTTTGGGCATTCCCTGTGAGACCAGTATTAGTTTCCGATACACCACTGCAGGTTCAATGTATTCCTTGGACCTTCACATTGACGATGAAACACAGAAATCGCATCGGAATTTATTACAAAACGCACAATGCCGTCATAAGTACAGGAATAGAGACTCTTCATACAGTCGGTGCTTTGAGCATTCCCAGTGAGACCAGTATTAGTTTCCGATACACCACTGCGTGTTCAATTTATTCCTTGGACATTCACATTGACGATGAAACACAGAAAACGCATCTGAATTAAATACAAAAGTCGCAATGCCGCCTTAAGTACAATAATAGAGACACTTCTTACAGTCGATGCTTTGAGCATTCCCTGTGAGACCAGTATTAGTTACCGATACACCACTGCAGGTTCAATGTATTTCTTGGACCTTCACATTGACGATGAAACACAGATATCGCATCGGAATGAAATACAAAAGACGCAATGCCGCCTTAAGTACAAGAAAAAGACTCTTCTTTCAGTCGGTCTTTGAGCATTCCCTGTAAGACCAGTATTGGTTTCTGATACACCACTGCAGGTTCAATGTATTCGTTCGACCTTCACATTGACGATGAAACACAGAAATCGCATCGGAATTAAATACAAAAGGCACAATGCTGTCTTAAGTACAAGAATAGAGACTCTTCTTACAGTCGGTGGCATGAGCATTCCCTGTGAGACCAGTATTAGTTTCCGATACACCACTGCAGGATCAATGTATTCCTTGGACCTTCACATTGACGATGAAACACAGAAATCGCATCGGAATTAAATATAAAAGGCCCAATGCCGCCTTAAGTACAAGAATAGAGACGCTTCTTACAGTCGGTGCTTTGAGCATTCCCTGTGAGACCAGTATTAGTTTCTGATACACCACTGCAGGTTCAATGTATTCCTTGGACCTTCACATTGACGATGAAACACAGAAATCGCATCGGAATTAAATCCAAAAGGCACAATGCCGTCATAAGTACATGAATAGAGACTCTTCTTACAGTTGTTGCTTTGAGCATTCCCAGTGAGACCAGTATTAGTTTCCGATACACCACTGCGGTTCAATGTATTTCTTGGACGTTCACATTGACGATGAAACACAGAAAACGCATCGGAATTAAATACAAAAGGGGCAATGCCGCCTTAAGTACAAGAATAGAGACTCTTCTTACAGTCGGTGCTTTGAGCATTCCCTGTGAGACCGGTATTAGTTTCTGATACACCACTGCAGGTTCAATGTATTCCTTGTACCTTCACATTGACGATGAAACACAGAAATCGCATCGGAATTAAATACAAAAGGCCCAATGCTGTCTTAAGTACAAGAATAGAGACTCCTTGTACAGTCGGTGTCATGAGCATTCCCTGTGAGACCAGTATTAGTTTCCGATTCACCACTGCCGGATCAATGTATTCCTTGGACCTTCACTTGACGATGAAACACAGAAATCGCATCGGAATTAAATATAAAAGGCCCAATGCCGCCATAAGTACAAGAATAGAGACTCTTCTTACAGTCGGTGCTTTGAGCATTCCCTGTGAGACCAGTATTAGCTTCCGATACACGACTGCAGGTTCAATGTATTTCTTGGACCTTCACATTGACGATGAAATACAGAAATCGCATCGGAGTTAAATACAAAAGGCACAATTCCGCCTAAAGTACAAGAATTCAGACTCATCTTACTGTCGGTGCTTTGAGCATTCCCTGTGAGACCAGTATTAGGTTCCGATACACCACTGCGTGTTCAATTTATTCCTTGGACATTCACATTGACGATGAAACACAGAAATCGCATCTGAATTAAATACTAAATGCGCAATGCCGCCTTAAGTACAATAATAGAGACACTTCTTACAGTCGATGCATTGAGCATTCCCTGTGAGACCAGTATTAGTTTCTGATACACCACTGCAGGTTCAATGTATTCCTTGGACCTTCACATTGACGATGAATCAATGAAATCGCATCGTAATAAAATGCAAAAGGCGCAATGCCGCCTTAAGTACAAGAATAGAGACTCTTCTTACATTCGGTGCTTTGATCCTTTCCTGTGAGATCAGGATTAGATTCCGATAGCCCACAGCAGTTTCAATGTATTCCTTGGACCTTCATATTGGCGATGAAACACAGAAATCGCATCGGAATTAAATACAAAAGGCACAATGCCGCCTTAAGTACAAGAATAGAAATTCTTCTTACAGTCGGTGTTTTGAGCATTCCCTGTGAGACCAGTTATAGTTTCCGATACACCACTGCAGGTTCAATGTATTCCTTGGACCTTCACATTGACGATGAAACACAGAAATCGCATCGAAATTAAATTGAAAAGGCACTATGCCGTCTTAAGTACAAGACGAGAGACTCTTCTTACTGTCAGTGCTTTGGGCATTCCCTGTGAGACCAGTATTAGTTTCCGATACACCACTGCAGGTTCAATGTATTCCTTGGACCTTCACATTGACGATGAAACACAGAAATCGCATCGGAATTAATTACAAAACGCACAATGCCGTCATAAGTACAGGAATAGAGACTCTTCATACAGTCGGTGGTTTGAGCATTCCCAGTGAGACCAGTATTAGTTTCCAATACACCACTACGTGTTCAATTTATTCCTTGGACATTCACATTGACGATGAAACACAGAAATCGCATCTGAATTAAATACAAAAGTCGCAATGCCGCCTTAAGTACAATAATAGAGACACTTCTTACAGTCGATGCTTTGAGCATTCCCTGTGAGACCAGTATTAGTTACCGATACACCACTGCAGGATCAATGTATTTCTTGGACCTTCACATTGACGATGAAACACAGAAATCGCATCGGAATTAAATAAAAAAGACGCAATGCCGCCTTAAGTACAAGAATAGAGACTCTTCTTTCAGTCGGTCTTTGAGCATTCCCTGTAAGACCAGTATTAGTTTCTGATACACCACTGCAGGTTCAATGTATTCGTTCGACCTTCACATTGACGATGAAACACAGAAATCGCTTCGGAATTAAATACAAAAGGCACAATGCTGTCTTAAGTACAAGAATAGAGACTCTTCTTACAGTCGGTGTCATGAGCATTCCCTGTGAGACCAGTATTAGTTTCCGATACACCACTGCAGGATCAATGTATTCCTTGGACCTTCACATTGACGATGAAACACAGAAATCGCATCGGAATTAAATATAAAAGGCCCAATGCCGCCTTAAGTACAAGAATAGAGACTCTTCTTACAGTCGGTTCTTTGAGCATTCCCTGTGAGACCAGTATTAGTTTCTGATACACCACTGCAGGTTCAATGTATTCCTTGGACCTTCACATTGACGATGAAACACAGAAATCGCATCGGAGTTAAATACAAAAGGCACAATGCCCCCTTAAGTACAAGAATAGAGACTCATCTTACTGTCGGTGCTTTGAGCATTCCCTGTAAGACCAGTATTAGTTTCCGATACACCACTGCCGGTTCAATGTATTCCTTGGACCTTCACATAGACGATGAAACACAGAAATCGCGTCGGTGTTAAATACAAAACGGACAATGCCGCTTCAAGTACAAGCATTGAGACTCTTCTTACTGTCGGTGCTTTGAGCATTCCCTGTGAGACCAGTATTAGGTTCCGATACAAAACTGCGTGTTCAATTTATTCCTTGGACATTCACATTGACGATGAAACACAGAAATTGCATCTGAATTAATTACAAAAGGCGCTATGCCGCCTTAAGAACAATAATAGAGACTCTTCTTACAGTCGATGCTTTGAGCATTCACTGTGAGACCAGTAATAGTTTCCGATACACCACTGCAGGTTCAATGTATTCCTTGGACCTTCACATTGACGATGAATCAATGAAATCGCATCGTAATTAAATACAAAAGGCGTAATGCCGCCTTAAGTACAAGAATAGAGACTCCTCTTACAGTCGGTGCTATGAGCATTCCCTGTGAGACCAGTATTAGTTTCTGATACACCACTGCAGGTTCAATGTATTCCTTGGACCTTCACATTGACGATGAAACACAGAAATTGCATCGGAATTAAATACAAAAGGCACAATGCTGTCTTAAGTACAAGAATAGAGACTCTTTTTACAGTCGGTGCCATGAGTATTCCCTGTGAGACCAGTATTAGTTTCCGATACACCACTGCAGGTTCAATGTATTCCTTGGACCTTCACATAGACGATGAAACACAGAAATCGCATCGGAGTTAAATACAAAAGGCACTATGCCGCATTAAGTACAAGAATAGAGACTCTTCTTACTGTCGGTGCTTTGAGCATTCCCTGTGAGACCAGTATTAGTTTCCGATACACCACTGCCGGTTCATTGTATTCCTTGGACCTTCTCATTGACGATGAAACACAGAAATCGCATCGGAATTAAATACGAAAGGCGAAATGCCGCCTTAAGTACAAGAATAGAGACTCTTCTTACAGTCGGTGCTTTGAGCATTCCCTGTGAGACCAGTATTAGTTTCTGATACACCACTGCAGGTTCAACGTATTCCTTGTACCTTCACATTGATGATGAAACACAGAAATCGCATCGGAATTAAATACAAACGGCACAATGCCGCCTTAAGTACAAGAATAGAAAATCTTCTTACAGTCGGTGTTTTGAGCATTCCCTGTGAGACCAGTATTAGTTTCCGATACACCACTGCAGGTTCAATGTATTCCTTTGACCTTCACATTGACAATGAAACACAGAAATCGCATCGGAATTAAATTCAAAAGGCACTATGCCGTCTTAAGTACAAGAATAGAGACTCTTCTTACAGTCGGTGCTTTGAGCATTCCCTGTGAAACCAGTATTAGTTTCCGATACTCCACTACAGGTTCAATGTGTTCCTTGGACCTTGACATTGACGATGAAACACAGAAATCGCATCGGTATTAAATACAAAAGGCACAATGCCGCCTTAAATACAAGAATAGAGACTCTTCTTACAGTCGGTGCTTTGAGCATTCCCTGTGAGACCAGTATTAGTTTCCGATACACCACTGCAGGTTCAATGTATTCCTTGGACCTTCACATTGACGATGAAACACAGAAATCGCATCGGAATTAATTACAAAAGGCGCAATGCCACCTTAAGTACAAGAATCGGGACTCTTCCTACTGTCGGTGCTTTGAGCATTCCCTGTGAGACCAGTATTAGTTTCCGATACACCACTGCAGGTTCAATGTATACCTTGGACCTTCACATTGACATTGAAACACAGAAATCGCATCGGAATTAAATACAAAAGGCGCAATGCCGCCTTAAGTACAAGAATAGAGACTCTTATTACAGTCGGTGCTTTGAGCATTCCCTGTGAGACCAGTATTAGTTTCCGATACACCACTGCAGGTTCAATGTATTCCTTGGACCTTCACATTGACGATGAAACACAGAAATCGCATCGGAGTTAAATACAAAAGGCACAATGCCGCCTTAAGTGCAGGTTCAATGTATTCCTTGGACCTTCACATTGACGATGAAACACAGAAATCGCATCGGAGTTATATACAAAAGGCACAATGCCGCCTTAAGTACAAGAATAGAGACTCTTCTTACTGTCGGTGCTTTGAGCATTCCCTGTGAGACCAGTATTAGTTCCTGATACACCACTGCAGCCTCAGTGTATTCCTTCTACCTTCACATTGACGATGAAACACAGAAATCGCATCGAAATTAAATACACAAGGCAAAATGCCGTAATAAGTACAAGAATAGAGACTCTTCTTACTGTCTGTGCTTTGATCCTTTCCTGTGAGATCAGGATTAGTTTCCGATAGCCCACTGCAGTTTCAATTTATTCCTTGGACATTCACATTGACGATGAAACACAGAATTCGCATCTGAATTAAATACAAAAGGCGCAATGCCGCCTTAAGTACAATAATAGAAACTCATCTTACAGTCGATGTTATGAGCATTCCCTGTGAGACCAGTATTAGTTTCCGATACACCACTGCAGATTCAATGTATTCCTTGGACCTTCACATTGACGATGAAACACAGAAATCGCATCGGAATTAATTACAAAATGCGCAATGCCGCTTTAAGTACAAGAGTAGAGACTCTTCTTACAGTCGGTGCTTTGGGCATTCCCTGTGAGACCAGCATTAGTTTGAGATACACCACTGTAGGTTCGATGTATTCCTTGGACCTTCACATTGACGATGAAACACAGAAATCGCGTCGGAGTTAAATACAAAGGACACAATGCCGCCTTAAGTTCAAGAATTGAGACTCTTCTTACTGCCGGTGATTTGAGCATTCCCTGTGAGACCAGTATTAGTTTCCGATACACCACTGCAGGTTCAATGTATTCCTTGGACCTTCACATTGACACTGAACCACAGAAATCGCATCGGAATTAAATACAAAAGGCGCAATGCCGCTTAAAGTACAAGAATAGAGACTCTTCTTACAGTCGGTGCTTTGAGCATTCCCTGTGAGACCTGTATTACTTTCTGATACACCACTGCAGGTTCAATGTATTCCTTGGACCTTCACATTGACGATGAAACACAGAAATCGCATCGGAATTAAATCCAAAAGGCACAATGCCGTCATAAGTACATGAATAGAGACTCTTCTTACAGTTGTTGCTTTGAGCATTCCCAGTGAGACCAGTATTAGTTTCCGATACACCACTGCGTGTTCAATTTATTCCTTGGAAATTCACATTGACGATGAAACACAGAATTCGCATCTGAATTAAATACAAAAGTCGCAATGCCGCCTTAAGTACAATAATAGAGACACTTCTTACAGTCGATGCTTTGAGCATTCCCTGTGAGACTAGTATTAGTTTCCGATACACCACTGCAGGTTCAATGTATTTCTTGGACGTTCACATTGACGATGAAACACAGAAATCGCATCGGAATTAAATACAAAAGGGGCAATGCCGCCTTAAGTACAAGAATAGAGACACTTCTTTCAGGCGGTGCCATGAGCATTCCCTGTGAGACCAGTATAAGTTTCCGATACACCACTGCAGGATCAATGTATTCCTTGGACCTTCACATTGACGATGAAACACAGAAATCGCATCGGAATTAAATATAAAAGGCCCAATGCCGCCTTCAGTACAAGAATAGAGACTCTTCTTACAGTCGGTGCTTTGAGCATTCCCTGTGAGACCAGTATTAGTTTCTGATACATTACTGGAGGTTCAATGTATTCCTTGGACCTTCACATTGACGATGAATCACAGAAATCGCATCGGAATTAAATACAAAATGCGCAATGCCGCCTTAAGTACAATAATAGAGACTCTTCTTACAGTCGATGCTTTGAGCATTCCCTGTGAGACCAGTATTAGTTTCCGATTCACCACTGCCGGATCAATGTATTCCTTGGACCTTCACTTGACGATGAAACACAGAAATCGCATGGGAATTAAATATAAAAGGCCCAATGCCGCCATAAGTCCAAGAATTGAGACTCTTCTTACAGTCGGTGCTTTGAGCATTCCCTGTGAGACCAGTATTAGTTTCTGATACACCACTGCAGGTTCAATGTATTCCTTGGACCTTCACATTGACGATGAAACAAAAAAATCGCATCGGAGTTAAATACAAAAGGCACAATGCCGCCTTAAGTACAAGAATAGAGACTCTTCTTACTGTCGGTGCTTTGAGCATTCCCTGTGAGACCAGTATTAGTTTCCGATACACCACTGCCGGTTCATTGTATTCCTTGGACCTTCTCATTGACGATGAAACACAGAAATCGCATCGGAATTAAATACAAAAGGCGAAATGCCGCATTAAGTACAAGAATAGAGACTCTTCTTACAGTCGGTGCTTTGAGCATTCCCTGTGAGACCAGTATTAGTTTCTGATACACCACTGCAGGTTCAATGTATTCCTTGGACCTTCACATTTACGATGAAACACAGAAATCGCATCGGAATTAAATATAAAAGGCCCAATGCCGCCATAAGTACAAGAATAGAGACTCTTCTTACAGTCGGTGCTTTGAGCATTCCCTGTGAGACCAGTATTAGCTTCCGATACACCACTGCAGGTTCAATGTATTTCTTGGACCTTCACATTGACGATGAAACACAGAAATCGCATCGGAGTTAAATACAAAAGGCACAATGCCGCCTAAAGTACAAGAATTCAGACTCATCTTACTGTCGGTGCTTTGAGCATTCCCTGTGAGACCGGTATTAGGTTCCGATACACCACTGCGTGTTCAATTTATTCCTTGGACATTCACATTGACGATGAAACACAGAAATCGCATCTGAATTAAATACAAAATGCGCAATGCCGCCTTAAGTACAATAATAGAGACACTTCTTACAGTCGATGCTTTGAGCATTCCCTGTGAGACCAGTATTAGTTTCCGATACACCACTGCAGGTTCAATGTATTTCTTGGACCTTCACATTGACGATGTAACACAGAAATCGCATCGGAATTAAATACAAAAGGCACAATGAAGTCTTAAGTACAAGAATAGAGACTCTTTTTACGGTCGGTGCCATGAGCATTCCCTGTGAGACCATTTTTCCGATACACCACTGCCGGATCAGCGCATCGGAATTAAATATAAAAGGCCCAATGCCGCCATAAGTACAAGAATAGAGACTCTTCTTACAGTCGGTGCTTTGAGCATTCCCTGTGAGACCAGTATTAGTTTCTGATACACCACTGCAGGTTCAATGTATTCCTTGGACCTTCACATTGACAATGAAACACAGAAATCGCATCGGAGATAAATACAAAAGGCACAATGCCGCCTTAAGTGCAGGTTCAATGTATTCCTTGGACCTTCACATTGACGATGAAACACAGAAATCGCATCGGAGATAAATACAAAAGGCACAATGCCGCCTTAAGTACAAGAATAGAGACTCTTCTTACTGTCGGTGCTTTGAGCATTCCCTGTGAGACCAGTATTAGTTTCTGATACACCACTTCAGCCTCAGTGTATTCCTTCTACATTCACATTGACGATGAAACACAGAAATCGGATCGAAATTAAATATACAAGGCACAATGCCGTCATAAGTACAAGAATAGAGACTCTTCTTACTGTCTGTGCTTTGATCCTTTCCTGTGAGATCAGGATTAGTTTCCGATAGCCCACAGCAGTTTCAATGTATTCCTTGGACCTTCACATTGACGATGAAACACAGAAATCGCATCGGAATTAAATACAAAAGGCTCAATGCCGCCTTAAGTACAAGAATAGAAACTCTTCTTACAGTCGGTGTTTGAGCATTCCCTGTGAGACCAGTTATAGTTTCCGATACACCACTGCAGGTTCAATGTATTCCTTGGACCTTCACATTGACGATGAAACACAGAAATCGCATCGAAATTAAATTCAAAAGGCACTATGCCGTCTTAAGTACAAGACGAGAGACTCTTCTTACTGTCAGTGCTTTGGGCATTCCCTGTGAGACCAGTATTAGTTTCCGATACACCACTGCAGGTTCAATGTATTCCTTGGACCTTCACATTGACGATGAAAATCAGAAATCGCATCGGAATTAATTACAAAACGCACAATGCCGTCATAAGTACAGGAATAGAGACTTTTCATACAATCGGTGATTTGAGCATTCCCAGTGAGACCAGTATTAGTTTCCGATACACCACTGCGTGTTCAATTTATTCCTTGGACATTCACATTGACGATGAAACACAGAAATCGCATCTGAATTAAATACAAAAGTCGCAATGCCGCCTTAAGTACAATAATAGAGACACTTCTTACAGTCGATGTTTTGAGCATTCCCTGTGAGACCAGTATTAGTTACCGATACACCACTGCAGGTTCAATGTATTTCTTGGACCTTCACATTGACGATGAAACACAGAAATCGCATCGGAATTAAATACAAAAGACGCAATGCCGCCTTAAGTACAAGAATAGAGACTCTTCTTTCAGTCGGTCTTTGAGCATTCCCTGTAAGACCAGTATTAGTTTCTGACACACCACTGCAGGTTCAATGTATTCGTTCGAGCTTCACATTGACGATGAATCACAGAAATCGCATCGGAATTAAATACAAAAGGCACAATGCTGTCTTAAGTACAAGAATAGAGACTCTTCTTACAGTCGGTGTCATGAGCATTCCCTGTGAGACCAGTATTAGTTTCCGATACACCACTGCAGGATCAATGTATTCCTTGGACCTTCACATTGACGATGAAACACAGAAATCGCATCGGAATTAAATATAAAAGGCCCAATGCCGCCTTAAGTACAAGAATAGAGACTCTTCTTACAGTCGGTGCTTTGAGCATTCCCCGTGAGACCAGTATTAGTTTCTGAAACACCACTGCAGGTTCAATGTATTCCTTGGACCTTCACATTGACGATGAAACACAGAAATCGCATCGGAGTTAAATACAAAAGGCACAATGCCCCCTTAAGTACAAGAATAGAGACTCTTTTTACTGTCGGTGCTTTGAGCATTCCCTGTGAGACCAGTATTAGTTTCCGATACACCACTGCCGGTTCAATGTATTCCTTGGACCTTCACATTGACGATGAAACACAGAAATCGCATCGGAGTTAAATACAAAACGGACAATGCCGCTTTAAGTACAAGAATTGAGACTCTTCTTACTGTCGGTGCTTTGAGCATTCCCTGTGAGACCAGTATTAGGTTCCGATACAACACTGCGTGTTCAATTTATTCCTTGGACATTCACATTGACGATGAAACACAGAAATTGCATCTGAATTAATTACAAAAGGCGCTATGCCGCCTTAAGAACTATAATAGAGACTCTTCTTACAGTCGATGTTTTGAGCATTCCCTGTGAGACCAGTATTAGTTTCCGATACACCACTGCAGGTTCAATGTATTCCTTGGACCTTCACATTGACGATGAATCATTGCAATCGCATCGTAATTAAATACAAAAGGCGTAATGCCGCCTTAAGTACAAGAAGAGAGACTCCTCTTACAGTCGGTGCTATGAGCATTCCCTGAGAGACCAGTATTAGTTTCTGATACACCACTGCAGGTTCAATGTATTCCTTGGACCTTCACATTGACGATGAAACACAGAAATCGCATCGGAATTGAATACAAAAGGCACAATGCTGTCTTAACTACAAGAATAGAGACTCTTTTTACAGTCGGTGCCATGAGTATTCCCTGTGAGACCAGTATTAGTTTCCGATACACCACTGCAGGTTCAATGTATTCCTTGGACCTTCACATTGACGATGAACCACAGAAATCGCATCGGAATTAAATACAAAAGGCGCAATGCCGCTTTAAGTACAAGAATAGAGACTCTTCTTACAGTCGGTGCTTTGAGCATTCCCTGTGAGACCTGTATTACTTTCTGATACACCACTGCAGGTTCAATGTATTCCTTGGACCTTCACATTGACGATGAAACACAGAAATCGCATCGGAATTAAATCCAAAAGGCACAATGGCGTCATAAGTACATGAATAGAGACTCTTCTTACAGTTGTTGCTTTGAGCATTCCCAGTGAGACCAGTATTAGTTTCCGATACACCACTGCGTGTTCAATTTATTCCTTGGACCTTCACATTGACGATGAAACACAGAAATCGCATCGGAATTAAATACAAAATGCGCAATGCCGCCTTAAGTACAATAATAGAGACTCTTCTTACAGTCGATGCTTTGAGCGTCCCCTGTGAGACCAGTATTAGTTTCCGATAGACCACTGCAGGTTCAATGTATTCCTTGGACCTTCACATTGACGATGAATCAATGAAATCGCATCGTAATTAAATACAAAAGGCGCAATGCCGCCTTAAGTACAAGAATAGAGACTCCTCTTACAGTCGGTGCTTTGAGCATTCCCTGTGAGACCGGTATTAGTTTCTGATACACCACTGCAGGTTCAATGTATTCCTTGTACCTTCACATTGACGATGAAACACCGAAATCGCATCGGAATTAAATACAAAAGGCACAATGCTGTCTTAAGTAGAAGAATAGAGACTCCTTTTACACTCGGTGTCATGAGCATTCCCTGTGAGACCAGTATTAGTTTCCGATTCACCACTGCCGGATCAATTTACTCCTTGGACCTTCACTTGACGATGAAACACAGAAATCGCATCGGAATTAAATATAAAAGGCCCAATGCCGCCATAAGTACAAGAATAGAGACTCTTCTTACAGTCGGTGCTTTGAGCAATCCCTGTGAGACCAGTATTAGTTTCTGATACACCACTGCAGGTTCAATGTATTCCTTGGACCTTCACATTGACGATGAAACAAAAAAATCGCATCGGAGTTAAATACAAAAGGCACAATGCCTCCTTAAGTACAAGAATAGAGACTCTTCTTACTGTCGGTGCTTTGAGCATTCCCTGTGAGACCAGTATTAGTTTCCGATACACCACTGCCGTTTCATTGTATTCCTTGGACCTTCTCATTGACGATGAAACACAGAAATCGCATCGGAATTAAATACAAAAGGCGAAATGCCGCATTAAGTACAAGAATAGAGACTCTTCTTACAGTCGGTGCTTTGAGCATTCCCTGTGAGACCAGTATTAGTTTCTGATACACCACTGCAGGTTCAATGTATTCCTTGGACCTTCACATTGACGATGAAACACAGAAATCGCATCGGAATTAAATATAAAAGGCCCAATGCCGCCATAAGTACAAGAATAGAGACTCTTCTTACAGTCGGTGCTTTGAGCATTACCTGTGAGACCAGTATTAGCTTCCGATACACCACTGCAGGTTCAATGTATTTCTTGGACCTTCACATTGACGATGAAACACAGAAATCGCATCGGAGTTAAATACAAAAGGCACAATGCCGCCTAAAGTACAAGAATTCAGACTCATCTTACTGTCGGTGCTTTGAGCATTCCCTGTGAGACCAGTATTAGGTTCCGATACACCACTGCGTGTTCAATTTATTCCTTGGACATTCACATTGACGATGAAACACAGAAATCGCATCTGAATTAAATACAAAATGCGCAATGCCGCCTTAAGTACAATAATAGAGACACTTCTGACAGTCGATGCTTTGAGCATTCCCTGTGAAACCAGTATTAGTTTCCGATACACCACTGCAGGTTCAATGTATTCCTTGGACCTTCACATTGACGATGAAACACAGAAATCGCATCGAAATTAAATTGAAAAGGCACTATGCCGTCTTAAGTACAAGACGAGAGACTCTTCTTACTGTCAGTGCATTGGGCATTCCCTGTGAGACCAGTATTAGTTTCCGATACACCACTGCAGGTTCAATGTATTCCTTGGACCTTCACATTGACGATGAAACACAGAAATCGCATCGGAATTAATTACAAAACGCACAATGCCGTCATAAGTACAGGAATAGAGACTTTTCATACAGTCGGTGCTTTGAGCATTCCCAGTGAGACCAGTATTAGTTTCCGATACACCACTGCGTGTTCAATTTATTCCTTGGACATTCACATTGACGATGAAACACAGAAATCGCATCTGAATTAAATACAAAAGTCGCAATGCCGCCTTAAGTACAATAATAGAGACACTTCTTACAGTCGATGCTTTGAGCATTCCCTGTGAGACCAGTATTAGTTACCGATACACCACTGCAGGTTCAATGTATTTCTTGGACCTTCACATTGACGATGAAACACAGAAATCGCATCGGAATTAAATACAAAAGACCCAATGCCGCCTTAAGTACAAGAATAGAGACTCTTCTTTCAGTCGGTCTTTGAGCATTCCCTGTAAGACCAGTATTAGTTTCTGATACACCACTGCAGGTTCAATGTATTCGTTCGACCTTCACATTGACGATGAAACACAGAAATCGCATCGGAATTAAATACAAAAGGCACAATGCTGTCTTAAGTACAAGAATAGAGACTCTTCTTACAGTCGGTGTCATGAGCATTCCCTGTGAGACCAGTATTAGTTTCCGATACACCACTGCAGGATCAATGTATTCCTTGGACCTTCACATTGACGATGAAACACAGAAATCGCATCGGAATTAAATATAAAAGGCCCAATGCCGCCTTAAGTACAAGAATAGAGACTCTTCTTACAGTCGGTGCTTTGAGCATTCCCTGTGAGACCAGTATTAGTTTCTGATACACCACTGCAGGTTCAATGTATTCCTTGGACCTTCACATTGACGATGAAACACAGAAATCGCATCGGAGTTAAATACAAAAGGCACAATGCCCCTTTAAGTACAAGAATAGAGACTCTTCTTACTGTCGGTGCTTTGAGCATTCCCTGTGAGACCAGTATTAGTTTCCGATACACCACTGCCGGTTCAATGTATTCCTTGGACCTTCACATTGACGATGAAACACAGAAATCGCATCGGAGTTAAATACAAAACGGACAATTCCGCTTTAAGTACAAGAATTGAGACTCTTCTTACTGTCGGTGCTTTGAGCATTCCCTGTGAGACCAGTATTAGGTTCCGATACAACACTGCGTGTTCAATTTATTCCATGGACATTCACATTGACGATGAAACACAGAAATTGCATCTGAAATAATTACAAAAGGCGCTATGCCACCTTAAGAACAATAATAGAGACTCTTCTTACAGTCGATGCTTTGAGCATTCCCTGTGAGACCAGTATTTGTTTCCGATACACCACTGCAGGTTCAATGTATTCCTTGGACCTTCACATTGACGATGAATCATTGAAATCGCATCGTAATTAAATACAAAAGGCGTAATGCCGCCATAAGTACAAGAATAGAGACTCCTTTTACAGTCGGTGCTATGAGCATTCCCTGTGAGACCAGTATTAGTTTCTGATACACCACTGCAGGTTCAATGTATTCCTTGGACCTTCACATTGACGATGAAACACAGAAATCGCATCGGAATTAAATACAAAAGGCACAATGCTGTCTTAAGTACAAGAATAGAGACTCTTTTTACAGTCGGTGCCATGAGTATTCCCTGTGAGACCAGTATTAGTTTCCGATACACCACTGCAGGTTCAATGTATTCCTTGGACCTTCACATAGACGATGAAACACAGAAATCGCATCGGAGTTAAATACAAAAGGCACAATGCCGCATTAAGTACAAGAATAGAGACTCTTCTTACTGTCGGTGCTTTGAGCATTCCCTGTGAGACCAGTATTAGTTTCCGATACACCACTGCGGGTTCATTGTATTCCTTGGACCTTCTCATTGACGATGAAACACAGAAATCGCATCGGAATTAAATACGAAAGGCGAAATGCCGCCTTAAGTACAAGAGTAGAGACTCTTCTTACAGTCGGTGCTTTGAGCATTCCCTGTAAGACCAGTATTAGTTTCTGATACACCACTGCAGGTTCAATGTATTCCTTGTACCTTCACATTCATGATGAAACACAGAAATCGCATCGGAATTAAATACAAACGGCACAATGCCGCCTTAAGTACAGGAATAGAAAATCTTCTTACAGTCGGTGTTTTGAGCATTCCCTGTGAGACCAGTATTAGTTTCCGATACACCACTGCAGGTTCAATGTATTCCTTGGACCTTCACATGACAATGAAACACAGAAATCGCATCGGAATTAAATTCACAAGGCACTATGCCGTCTTAAGTACAAGAATAGAGACTCTTCTTACAGTCGGTGCTTTGAGCATTCCCTGTGAAACCAGTATTAGTTTCCGATACTCCACTACAGGTTCAATGTGTTCCTTGGACCTTGACATTGACGATGAAACACAGAAATCGCATCGGTATTAAATACAAAAGGCACAATGCCGCCTTAAATACAAGAATAGAGACTCTTCTTACAGTCGGTGCTTTGAGCATTCCCTGTAAGACCAGTATTAGTTTCTGATACACCACTGCAGGTTCAATGTATTCCTTGGACCTCCACATTGACGATGAAACACAGAAATCGCATCGGAGTTAAATACAAAAGGCACAATGAACCCTTAAGTACAAGAATAGAGACTCTTCTTACTGTCGGTGCTTTGAGCATTCCCTGTGAGACCAGTATTAGGTTCCGATACAACACTGCGTGTTCAATTTATTCCTTGGACATTCACATTGACGATGAAACACAGAAGTTGCATCTGAATTAAATACAAAAGGCGCAATGCCGCCTTAAGAACAATAATAGAGACTCTTCTTACAGTCGATGCTTTGAGCATTCCCTGTGAGACCAGTATTAGTTTCCGATACACCACTGCAGGTTCAATGTATTCCTTGGACCTTCACATTGACGATGAATCAATGAAATCGCATCGTAATTAAATACAAAAGGCTTAATGCCGCCTTAAGTACAAGAATAGAGACTCCTCTTACAGTCGGTGCTTTGAGCATTCCCTGCGAGACCAGTATTAGTTTCTGATACACCACTGCAGGTTCAATGAATTCCTTGGACCTTCTCATTGACGATGAAACACAGAAATCGCATCGGAATTAAATACAAAAGGCACAATGCTGTCTTAAGTACAAGAATAGAGACTCTTTTTACAGTCGGTGCCATGAGTATTCCCTGTGAGACCAGTATTAGTTTCCGATACACCACAGCAGGTTCAATGTATTCCTTGGAACTTCACATAGACGATGAAACACAGAAATCGCATCGGAGTTAAATACAAAAGGCACAATGCCGCATTAAGTACAAGAATAGAGACTCTTCTTACTGTCGGTGCTTTGAGCATTCCCTGTGCGACCAGTATTAGTTTCCGATACACCACTGCCGGTTCATTGTATTCCTTGGACCTCCTCATTGACGATGAAACACAGAAATCGCATCGGAATTAAATACAAAAGGCGAAATGCCGCTTAAGTACAAGAATAGAGTCTCTTCTTACAGTCGGTGCTTTGAGCATTCCCTGTGAGACCAGTAATAGTTTCTGATACACCACTGCAGGTTCAATGTATTCCTTGTACCTTCACATTGATGATGAAACACAGAAATCGCATCGGAATTAAATACAAACGGCACAATACCGCCTTATGTACAAGAATAGAAAATCTTCTTACAGTCGGTGTATTGAGCATTCCCTGTGAGACCAGTATTAGTTTCCGATACACCACTGCAGGTTCAATGAATTCCTTGGACCTTCACATTGACAATGAAACACAGAAATCGCATCGGAATTAAATTCAAAAGGCACTATGCCGTCTTAAGTAGAAGAATAAAGACTATCTTACAGTCGGTGCTTTGAGCATTCCCTGTGAGACCGGTATTAGTTTCCGATACACCACTGCAGGTTCAATGTATTCCTTGGACCTTCACATTGACAATGAATCACAGAAATCACATCGGAATTAAATACAGAAGGCGCAATGCCGCCTTAAGTACAAGAATAGAGACTCTTCTTACAGTCGGTGCTTTGAGCATTCCCTGTGAGACCAGTATTAGTTTCTGATACACCACTGCAGGTTCAATGTATCCCTTGGACCTTCACATTGACGATGAAACACAGAAATCGTATCGGAATTAAATACAAAAGGCACAATGCTGTCTTAAGTACAAGAATAGAGACTCTTTTTACGGTCGGTGCCATGAGCATTCCCTGTGAGACTAGTATTAGTTTCCGATACACCACTGCCCGATCAATGTAGTCCTTGGACCTTCACATTAACGATGAAACACAGAAATCGCATCGGAATTAAATATAAAAGGCCCAATGCCGCCGTAAGTACTAGAATAGAGACTCTTCTTACAGTCGGTGCTTTGAGCATTCCCTGTGAGACCAGTATTAGTTTCTGATACACCACTGCAGGTTCAATGTATTCCTTGGACCTTCACATTGACGATGAAACACAGAAATCGCATCGGAGTTAAATACAAAAGGCACAATGCCCCCTTAAGTACAAGAATAGAGACTCTTCTTACTGTCGGTGCTTTGAGCATTCCCTGTGAGACCAGTATTAGGTTCCGATACAACACTGCGTGTTCAATTTTTTCCTTGGACATTCACATTGACGATGAAACACAGAAATGGCATCTGAATTAAATACAAAAGGCGCAATGCCGCCTTAAGAACAATAATAGAGACTCTTCTTACAGTCGATCCTTTGAGCATTCCCTGTGAGACCAGTATTAGTTTCCGATACACCAATGCAGGTTCAATGTATTCCTTGGACCTTCACATTGACGATGAATCAATGAAATCGCATCGCAATTAAAAACAAAAGGCGTAATGCCGCCTTAAGTACAAGAATAGAGACTCCTCTTACAGTCGGTGCTTTGAGCATTCCCTGTGAGACCAGTATTAGTTTCTGATACACCACTGCAGGTTCAATGAATTACTTGGACCTTCAAATTGACGATGAAACACAGAAATCGCATCGGAATTAAATACAAAGGGCACAATGCTGTCTTAAGTACAAGAATAGAGACTGTTTTTACAGTCGGTGCCATGAGTATTCCCTGTGAGACCAGTATTAGTTTCCGATACACCACTGCAAGTTCAATGTATTCCATGGACCTTCACATAGACGATGAAACACAGAAATCGCATCGGAGTTAAATACAAAAGTCACAATGCCGCATTAAGTACAAGAATAGAGACTCTTCTTACTATCGGTGCTTTGAGCATTCCCTGTGAGACCAGTATTAGTTTCCGATACACCACTGCCGGTTCATTGTATTCCTTGGACCTTCTCATTGACGATGAAACACAGAAATCGCATCGGAATTAAATACAAAAGGCGAAATGCCGCCTTAAGTACAAGAATAGAGACTCTTCTTACAGTCGGTGCTTTGAGCATTCCCTGTGAGACCAGTATTAGTTTCTGATACACCACTGCAGGTTCAATGTATACCTTGGACATTCACATTGACATTGAAACACAGAAATCGCATCGGAATTAAATACAAAAGGCGCAATGCCGCCTTAAGTACAAGAATAGAGACTCTTATTACAGTCGGTGCTTTGAGCATTCCCTGTGAGACCAGTTTTAGTTTCTGGTACACCACTGCGGGTTCAATGTATTCCATGGACCTTTACATTGACGATGAAACACAGAAATCGCATCGGAATTAATTACAAAAGGCACAATGCCGTCATAAGTACAAGAATAAAGACTATCTTACAGTCGGTGCTTTGAGCATTCCCTGTGAGACCGGTATTAGTTTCCGATACACCACTACAGGTTCAATGTATTCCTTGGACCTTCACATTGACAGTGAATCACAGAAATCACATCGGAATTAAATACAGAAGGCGCAATGCCGCCTTAAGTACAAGATTAGAGACTCTTCTTACAGTCGGTGCTTTGAGCATTCCCTGTGAGACCAGTATTAGTTTCCGATACACCACTGCAGGTTCAATGTATTCCTTGGACCTTCACATTGACGATGAAACACAGAAATCGCATCGGGATTAAATACAAAAGGCGCAATGCCGCCTTACGTACAAGAATAGAGACCCTTCTTACAGTCGGTGCTTTGAGCATTCCATGTGAGACCAGTATTAGTTTCTGATACACCACTGCCGGTTCAATGTATTCCTTGGACCATCACATTGACGATGAGTCAATGAAATCGCATCGTAATTAAATGCAAAAGGCGCAATGCCGCCTTAACTACAAGAATAGAGACTCTTCCTACAGTCGGTGCATTGAGCATTCCCTGTGAGACCAGTATTAGTTTCTGATACACCACTGCAGGTTCAATGTGTTCCTTGGACCTTCACATTGACGATGAAACACAGAAATCGTATCGGAATTAAATACAAAAGGCACAATGCTGTCTTAAGTACAAGAATAGAGACTCTTTTTACGGTCGGTGCCATGAGCATTCCCTGTGAGACCAGTATTAATTTCCGATACACCACTGCCCGATCAATGTATTCCTAGGACCTTCACATTGACGATGAAGCACAGAAATCGCATCGGAATTAAATATAAAAGGCCCAATGCCGCCATAAGAACAAGAATAGAGACTCTTCTTACAGTCGGTGCTTTGAGCATTCCCAGTGAGACCAGTATTAGTATCCGATACACCACTGCGTGTTCAATTTATTCCTTGGACATTCACATTGACGATGAAACACAGAAATCGCATCTGAATTAAATACAAAAGGCGCAATGCCGCTTTAAGTACAATAATAGAGACACTTCTTACAGTCGATGCTTTGAGCATTCCTTGTGAGACCAGTATTAGTTTCCGATACACCACTGCAGGTTCAATGTATTTCTTGGACCTTCATATTGACGATGAAACACAGAAATCGCATCGGAATTAAATACAAAAGACGCAATGCCGCCTTAAGTACAAGAATAGAGACTCTTCTTTCAGTCGGTCTTTGAGCATTCCCTGTGAGAGCAGTATTAGTTTCTGATACACCACTGCAGGTTCAATGTATTCGTTCGACCTTCACATTGACGATGAAACACAGAAAACGCATCGGAATTAAATACAAAAGGCGCAATGCTGTCTTAAGTACAAGAATAGAGACTCTTCTTACAGTCGGTGCCATGAGCATTCCCTGTGAGACCAGTATTAGTTTCCGATACACCACTGCAGGATCAATGTATTCCTTGGACCATCACTTTGACGATGAAACACAGAAATCGCATCGGAATTAAATATAAAAGGCCCATTGCCACCTTAAGTACAAGAATAGAGACTCTTCTTACAGTTGGTGCTTTGAGCATTCCCTGTGAGACCGGTATTAGTTTCTGATACACCACTGCAGGTTCAATGTATTCCTTGGACCTTCACATTGACGATGAAACACAGAAATCGCATCGGAGTTAAATACAAAAGGCACAATTCCCCCTTAAGTACAAGAACAGAGACTCTTCTTACTGTCGGTGCTTTGAGCATTCCCTGTGAGACCAGTATTAGTTTCCAATACACCACTGCCGGTTCAATGTATTCCTTGGACCATCACATTGACGATGAAACACAGAAATCGCATCGGAGTTAAATACAAAACGGACAATGCCGCTTTAAGTACAAGAATTGAGACTCTTCTTACTGTCGGTGCTTTGAGCATTCCCTGTGAGACCAGTATTAGGTTCCGATACAACACTGCGTGTTCAATTTATTCCTTGGACATTCACATTGACGATGAAACACAGAAATTGCATCTGAATTAAATACAAAAGGCGCAATGCTTCCTTAAGAACAATAATAGAGACTCTTCTTACAGTCGATGCTTTGAGCATTCCCTGTGAGACCAGTATTAGTTTCCGATACACCACTGCAGGTTCAATGTATACCTTGGACATTCACATTGACATTGAAACACAGAAATCGCATCGGAATTAAATACAAAATGCGCAATGCCGCCTTAAGTACAAGAATAGAGACTCTTATTACAGTCGGTGCTTTGAGCATTCCCTGTGAGACCAGTTTTAGTTTCTGGTACACCACTGCGGGTTCAATGTATTCCATGGACCTTTACATTGACGATGAAACACAGAAATCGCATCGGAATTAATTACAAAAGGCACAATGCCGTCATAAGTAAGGGAATAAAGACTAACTTACAGTCGGTGCTTTGAGCGTTCCCTGTGAGACCGGTATTAGTTTCCGATACACCACTGCAGGTTCAATGTATTCCTTGGACCTTCACATTGACCACGAATCACAGAAATCACATCGGAATTAAATACAGAAGGCGCAATGCCGCCTTAAGTACAAGATTAGAGACTCTTCTTACAGTCGGTGCTTTGAGCATTCCCTGTGAGACCAGTATTAGTTTCCGATACACCACTGCAGGTTCAATGTATTCCTTGCACCTTCACATTGACGATGAAACACAGAAATCGCATCGGGATTAAATACAAAAGGCGCAATGCCGCCTTACGTACAAGAATAGAGACCCTTCTTACAGTCGGTGCTTTGAACATTCCATGTGAGACCAGTATTAGTTTCTGATACACCACTGCAGGTTCAATGTATTCCTTGGACCTTCACATTGACGATGAATCAATGAAATCGCATCGTAATTAAATGCAAAAGGCGCAATGCCGCCTTAAGTACAAGAATAGAGAGTCTTCCTACAGTCGGTGCATTGAGCATTCCCTGTGAGACCAGTATTAGTTTCTGATACACCACTGCAGGTTCAATGTATTCCTTGGACCTTCACATTGACGATGAAACACAGAAATCGTATCGGAATTAAATACAAAAGGCACAATGCTGTCTTAAGTACAAGAATAGAGACTCTTTTTACGGTCGGTGCCATGAGCATTCCCTGTGAGACCAGAATTAATTTCCGATACACCACTGCCCGATCAATGTATTCCTAGGACCTTCACATTGACGATGAAACACAGAAATCGCATCGGAATTAAATATAAAAGGCCCAATGCCGCCATAAGAACAAGAATAGAGACTCTTCTTACAGTCGGTGCTTTGAGCATTCCCAGTGAGACCAGTATTAGTTTCCGATACACCACTGCGTGTTCAATTTATTCCTTGGACATTCACATTGACGATGAAACACAGAAATCGCATCTGAATTAAATACAAAAGGCGCAATGCCGCCTTAAGAACAATAATAGAGACACTTCTTACAGTCGATGCTTTGAGCATTCCTTGTGAGACCAGTATTAGTTTCCGATACACCACTGCAGGTTCAATGTATTTCTTGGACCTTCACATTGACGATGAAACACAGAAATCGCATCGGAATTAAATACAAAAGACGCAATGCCGCCTTAAGTACAAGAATAGAGACTCTTCTTTCAGTCGGTCTTTGAGCATTCCCTGTGAGACCAGTATTAGTTTCTGATACACCACTGCAGGTTCAATGTATTCGTTCGACCTTCACATTGACGATGAAACACAGAAAACGCATCGGAATTAAATACAAAAGGCGCAATGCTGTCTTAAGTACAAGAATAGAGACTCTTCTTACAGTCGGTGCCATGAGCGTTCCCTGTGAGACCAGTATTAGTTTCCGATACACCACTGCAGGATCAATGTATTCCTTGGACCATCACATTGACGATGAAACACAAAAATCGCATCGGAATTAAATATATAAGGCCCAATGCCGCCTTAAGTACAAGAATAGAGACTCTTCTTACAGTCGGTGCTTTGAGCATTCCCTGTGAGACCGGTATTAGTTTCTGATACACCACTGCAGGTTCAATGTATTCCTTGGACCTTCACATTGACGATGAAACACAGAAATCGCATCGGAGTTAAATACAAAAGGCACAATTCCCCCTTAAGTACAAGAACAGAGACTCTTCTTACTGTCGGTGCTTTGAGCATTCCCTGTGAGACCAGTATTAGTTTCCAATACACCACTGCCGGTTCAATGTATTCCTTGGACCTTCACATTGACGATGAAACACAGAAATCGCATCGGAGTTAAATATAAAACGGACAATGCCGCTTTAAGTACAAGAATTGAGACTCTTCTTACTGTCGGTGCTTTGAGCATTCCCTGTGAGACCAGTATTAGGTTCCGATAAAACACTGCGTGTTCAATTTTTTCCTTGGACATTCACATTGACGATGAAACACAGAAATTGCATCTGAATTAAATACAAAAGGCGCAATGCTTCCTTAAGAACAATAATAGAGACTCTTCTTACAGTCGATGCTTTGAGCATTCCCTGTGAGACCAGTATTAGTTTCCGATACACCACTGCAGGTTCAATGTGTTCCTTGGACCTTCACATTGACGATGAATCAATGAAATCGCATCGTAATTAAATACAAAAGGCGTAATGCCGCCTTACGTACAAGAATAGAGACTCTACTTACAGTCGGTGCTTTGAGCATTCCATGTGAGACCAGTGTTCGTTTCCGATACACCACTGCAGGTTCAATGTATTCCTCTGACCTTCACATTGACGATGAAACACAGAAATCGCATCGGAATTAAATACAAAAGGCGCAATGCCGCCTTAAGTACAAGAATAGAGACTCTTATTACAGTCGGTGCTTTGAGCATTCCCTGTGAGACCAGTTTTAGTTTCTGGTACACCACTGCGGGTTCAATGTATTCCATGGACCTTTACATTGACGATGAAACACAGAAATCGCATCGGAATTAATTACAAAAGGCACAATGCCGTCATAAGTACAAGAATAAAGACTATCTTACAGTCGGTGCTTTGAGCATTCCCTGTGAGACCGGTATTAGTTTCCGATTCACCACTGCAGGTTCAATGTATTCCTTGGACCTTCACATTGACGATGAATCACAGAAATCGCATCGGAATTAAATACAGAAGGCGCAATGCCGCCTTAAGTACAAGATTAGAATCTCTTCTTACAGTCGGTGCTTTGAGCATTCCCTGTGAGACCAGTATTAGTTTCCGATACACCACTGCAGGTTCAATGTATTCCTTGCACCTTCACATTGACGATGAAACACAGAAATCGCATCGGGATTAAATACAAAAGGCGCAATGCCGCCTTACGTACAAGATTAGAGACCCTTCTTACAGTCGGTGCTTCGAGCATTCCATGTGAGACCAGTATTAGTTTCTGATACACCACTGCAGGTTCAATGTATTCCTTGGACCTTCACATTGACGATGAATCAATGAAATCGCATAGTAATTAAATGCAAAAGGCGCATTGCCGCCTTAAGTACAAGAATAGAGACTCTTCTTACAGTCGGTGCTTTGAGCATTCCCTGTGAGACCAGTATTAGTTTCTGATACACCACTGCAGGTTCAATGTATTCCTTGGACCTTCACATTGACGATGAAACACAGAAATCGCATCGGAATCAAATACAAAAGGCACAATGCTGTCTTAAGTAGAAGAATAGAGACTCCTTTTACGGTCGGTGCCATGAGCATTCCCTGTGAGACCAGTATTAGTTCCCGATACACCACTGCCCGATCAATGTATTCCTTGGACCTTCACATTGACGATGAAACACAGAAATCGCATCGGAATTAAATATAAAAGCCCCAATGCCGCCATAAGTACAAGAATAGAGACTCTTCTTACAGTCGGTTCTTTGAGCATTCCCTGTGAGACCAGTATTAGTTTCTGATACACCACTGCAGGTTCAATGTATTCCTTGGACCTTCACATTGACGATGAAACACAGAAATCGCATCGGAGTTAAATACAAAAGGCACAATGATGCCTTAAGTACAAGACTAGAGACTCTTCTTACTGTCGGTGCTTTGAGCATTCCCTGTGAGACCAGTATTAGTTTCCGATACTCCACTGCAGGTTCATTGTATTCATTGGACCTTCTCATTGACAATGAAACACAGAAATCGCATCGGAATTAAATACAAAAGGCGAAATGCCGCCTTAAGTACAAGAATAGAGACTCTTCTTACAGTCGGTGCTTTGAGCATTCCCTGTGAGACCAGTATTAGTTTGTGATACACCACTGCAGGTTCAATGTATTCCTTGGACCTTCACATTGACGATGAAACACAGAAATCGCATCGGAATTAAATACAAACGGCACAATGCCGCCTTAAGTACAAGAAAAGAAAATCTTCTTACAGTCGGTGTTTTGAGCATTCCCTGTGAGACCAGTATTAGTTTCCGATACACCACTGCAGGTTCAATGTATTCCTTGGACCTTCACATTGACAATGAAACACAGAAATCGCATCGGAATTAAATTCAATAAACACTTTGCCGTCTTATGTACAAGAATAGAGACTCTTCTTACTGTCGGTGCTTTGAGCATTCCCTGTGAGACCAGTATTAGTTACCGATACACCACTGCAGGTTCAATGTATTTCTTGGACCTTCACATTGACGATGAAACACAGAAATCGCATCGGAATTAAATACAAAAGACCCAATGCCGCCTTAAGTACAAGAATAGAGACTCTTCTTTCAGTCGGTCTTTGAGCATTCCCTGTAAGACCAGTATTAGTTTCTGATACACCACTGCAGGTTCAATGTATTCGTTCGACCTTCACATTGACGATGAAACACAGAAATCGCATCGGAATTAAATACAAAAGGCACAATGCTGTCTTAAGTACAAGAATAGAGACTCTTCTTACAGTCGGTGTCATGAGCATTCCCTGTGAGACCAGTATTAGTTTCCGATACACCACTGCAGGATCAATGAATTCCTTGGACCTTCACATTGACGATGAAACACAGAAATCGCATCGGAATTAAATATAAAAGGCCCAATGCCGCCTTAAGTACAAGAATAGAGACTCTTCTTACAGTCGGTGCTTTGAGCATTCCCTGTGAGACCAGTATTAGTTTCTGATACACCACTGCAGGTTCAATGTATTCCTTGGACCTTCACATTGACGATGAAACACAGAAATCGCATCGGAGTTAAATACAAAAGGCACAATGCCCCTTTAAGTACATGAATAGAGACTCTTCTTACTGTCGGTGCTTTGAGCATTCCCTGTGAGACCAGTATTAGTTTCCGATACACCACTGCCGGTTCAATGTATTCCTTGGACCTTCACATTGACGATGAAACACAGAAATCGCATCAGAATTAATTACAAAAGGCGCAATGCCACCTTAAGTACAAGAATAGGGACTCTTCCTACTGTCGGTGCTTTGAGCATTCCCTGTGAGACCAGTATTAGTTTCCGATACACCACTGCAGGTTCAATGTATACGTTGGACCTTCACATTGACATTGAAACACAGAAATCGCATCGGAATTAAATACAAAAGGCGCAATGCCGCCTTAAGTACAAGAATAGAGACTCTTATTACAGTCGGTGCTTTGCGCATTCCCTGTGAGACCAGTTTTAGTTTCTGGTACACCACTGCGGGTTCAATGTATTCCATTGACCTTTACATTGACAATGAAACACAGAAATCGCATCGGAATTAATTACAAAAGGCACAATGCCGTCATAAGTACAAGAATAAAGTCTATCTTACAGTCGGTGCTTTGAGCATTCCCTGTGAGACCGGTATTAGTTTCCGATACACCACTGCAGGTTCAATGTATTCCTTGGACCTTCACATTGACGATGAATCACAGAAATCGCATCGGAATTAAATACAGAAGGCGCAATGCCGCCTTAAGTACTAGATTAGAAACTCTTCTTACAGTCGGTGCTTTGAGCATTCCCTGTGAGACCAGTATTAGTTTCCGATACACCACTGCAGGTTCAATGTATTCCTTGCACCTTCACATTGACGATGAAACACAGAAATCGCATCGGGATTAAATACAAAAGGCGCAATGCCGCCTTACGTACAAGAATAGAGACCCTTCTTGCAGTCGGTGCTTTGAGCATTCCATGTGAGACCAGTATTAGTTTCTGATACACCACTGCAGGTTCAATGTATTCCTTGGACCTTCACATTGACGATGAATCAATGAAATCGCATAGTAATTAAATGCAAAAGGCGCAATGCCGCCTTAAGTACAAGAATAGAGACTCTTCTTACAGTCGGTGCTTTGAGCATTCCCTGTGAGACCAGTATTAGTTTCTGATACACCACTGCAGGTTCAATGTATTCCTTGGACCTTCACATTGACGATGAAACACAGAAATCGCATCGGAATCAAATACAAAAGGCACAATTCTGTCTTAAGTACAAGAATAGAGACTCCTTTTACGGTCGGTGCCATGAGCATTCCCTGTGAGACCAGTATTAGTTTCCGATACACCACTGCCCGATCAATGTATTCCTTGGACCTTCACATTGACGATGAAACACAGAAATCGCATCGGAATTAAATATAAAAGCCCCAATGCCGCCATAAGTACAAGAATAGAGACACTTCCTACAGTCGGTGCTTTGAGCATTCCCTGTGAGACCAGTATTAGTTTCTGATACACCACTGCAGGTTCAATGTATTCCTTGGACCTTCACATTGACGATGAAACACAGAAATCGCATCGGAGTTAAATACAAAAGGCACAATGATGCCTTAAGTACAAGACTAGAGACTCTTCTTACTGTCGGTGCTTTGAGCATTCCCTGTGAGACCAGTATTAGTTTCCGATACTCCACTGCAGGTTCATTGTATTCATTGGATCTTCTCATTGACAATGAAACACAGAAATCGCATCGGAATTAAATACAAAAGGCGAAATGCCGCCTTAAGTACAAGAATAGAGACTCTTCTTACAGTCGGTGCTTTGAGCATTCCCTGTGAGACCAGTATTAGTTTGTGATACACCACTGCAGGTTCAATGTATTCCTTGGACCTTCACATTGACGATGAAACACAGAAATCGCATCGGAATTAAATACAAACGGCACAATGCCGCCTTAAGTACAAGAAAAGAAAATCTTCTTACAGTCGGTGTTTTGAGCATTCCCTGTGAGACCAGTATTAGTTTCCGATACACCACTGCAGGTTCAATGTATTCCTTGGACCTTCACATTGACAATGAAACACAGAAATCGCATCGGAATTAAATTCAATAAACACTTTGCCGTCTTAAGTACAAGAATAGAGACTCTTCTTACTGTCGGTGCTTTGAGCATTCCCTGTGAGACCAGTATTAGTTTCCGATATACCACTGCCGGTTCATTGTATTCCTTGGACCTTCTCATTGACGATGAAACACAGAAATCGCATCGGAATTAAATACAAAAAGCGAAATGCCGCCTTAAGTACAAGAATAGAGACTCTTCTTACAGACGGTGCTTTGAGCATTCCCTGTGAGTCCAGTATTACTTTCTGATACACCACTGCAGGTTCAATGTATTCCTTGGACCTTCACATTGATGATGAAACACAGATATCGCATCGAAATTAAATACAAACGGCACAATGCCGCCTTAAGTACAAGAATAGAAAATCTTCTTACAGTCGGTGTTTTGAGCATTCCCTGTGAGACCAGTATTAGTTTCCGATACACCATTGCAGGTTCAATGTATTCCTTGGACCTTCACATTGACAATGAAACACAGAAATCGCATCGGAATTAAATTCAAAAGGCACTATGCCGTCTTAAGTACAAGAATAGAGACTCTTCTTACAGTCGGTGCTTTGAGCACTCCCTGTGAAACCAGTATTAGTTTCCGATACTCCACTACAGGTTCAATGTGTTCCTTGGACCTTGACATTGACTATGAAACACAGAAATTGCATCGGTATTAAATACAAAAGGCACAATGCCGCCTTAAATACAAGAATAGAGACTCTTCTTACAGTCGGTGCTTTGAGCATTCGCTGTGAGACCAGTATTAGTTTCCGATACACCACTGCAGGTTCAATGTATTCCTTGGACCTTCACATTGACGATGAAACACAGAAATCGCATCGGAATTAATTACAAAAGGCGCAATGCCACCTTAAGTACAAGAATAGGGACTCTTCCTACTGTCGGTGCTTTGAGCATTCCCTGTGAGACCAGTATTAGTTTCCGATACACCACTGCAGGTTCAATGTATACCTTGCACCTTCACATTGACATTGAAACACAGAAATCGCATCGGAATTAAATACAAAAGGCGCAATGTCGCCTTAAGTACAAGAATAGAGACTCATATTACAGTCGGTGCTTTGAGCATTCCCTGTGAGACCAGTTTTAGTTTCTGGTACACCACTGCGGGTTCAATGTATTCCATTGACCTTTACATTGACAATGAAACACAGAAATCGCATCGGAATTAATTACAAAAGGCACAATGCCGTCATAGGTACAAGAATAAAGACTATCTTACAGTCGGTGCTTTGAGCATTCCCTGTGAGACTGGTATTAGTTTCCGATACACCACTGCAGGTTCAATGTATTCCTTGGACCTTCACATTGACGATGAATCACAGAAATCGCATCGGAATTAAATACAGAAGGCGCAATGCCGCCTTAAGTACAAGATTAGAAACTCTTCTTACAGTCGGTGCTTTGAGCATTCCCTGTGAGACCAGTATTAGTTTCCGATACACCACTGCAGGTTCAATGTATTCCTTGCACCTTCACATTGACGATGAAACACAGAAATCGCATCGGGATTAAATACAAAAGGCGCAATGCCGCCTTACGTACAAGAATAGAGACCCTTCTTACAGTCGGTGCTTTGAGCATTCCATGTGAGACCAGTATTAGTTTCTGATACACCACTGCAGGTTCAATGTATTCCTTGGACCTTCACATTGACGATGAATCAATGAAATCGCATAGTAATTAAATGCAAAAGGCGCAATGCCGCCTTAAGTACAAGAATAGAGACTCTTCTTACAGTCGGTGCTTTGAGCATTCCCTGTGAGACCAGTATTAGTTTCTGATACACCACTGCAGGCTCAATGTATTCCTTGGACCTTCACATTGACGATGAGACACAGAAATCGCATCGGAATCAAATACAAAAGGCACAATGCTGTCTTAAGTACAAGAATAGAGACTCCTTTTACGGTCGGTGCCTTGAGCATTCCCTGTGAGACCAGTATTAGTTTCCGATACACCACTGCCCGATCAATGTATTCCTTGGACCTTCACATTGACGATGAAACACAGAAATCGCATCGGAATTAAATATAAAAGCCCCAATGCCGCCATAAGTACAAGAATAGAGACTCTTCTTACAGTCGGTGCTTTGAGCATTCCCTGTGAGACCAGTATTAGTTTCTGATACACCACTGCAGGTTCAATGTATTCCTTGGACCTTCACATTGACGATGAAACACAGAAATCGCATCGGAGTTAAATACAAAAGGCACAATGATGCCTTAAGTACAAGACTAGAGCCTCTTCATACTGTCGGTGCTTTGAGCATTCCCTGTAAGACCAGTATTAGTTTCCGATACTCCACTGCAGGTTCATTGTATTCATTGGACCTTCTCATTGACAATGAAACACAGAAATCGCATCGGAATTAAATACAAAAGGCGAAATGCCGCCTTAAGTACAAGAATAGAGACTCTTCTTACAGTCGGTGCTTTGAGCATTCCCTGTGAGACCAGTATTAGTTTGTGATACACCACTGCAAGTTCAATGTATTCCTTGGACCTTCACATTGACGATGAAACACAGAAATCGCATCGGAATTAAATACAAACGGCACAATGCCGCCTTAAGTACTAGAATAGAAAATCTTCTTACTGTCGGTGTTTTGAGCATTCCCTGTGAGACCAGTATTAGTTTCCGATACACCACTGCAGGTTCAATGTATTCCTTGGACCTTCACATTGACAATGAAACACAGAAGTCACATCGGAATTAAATTCAATAAACACTTTGCCGTCTTAAGTACAAGAATAGAGACTCTTCTTACAGTCGGTGCTTTGAGCATTCCCTGTGAGACCAATATTAGTTTCCGATACTCCACTGCAGGTTCAATGTGTTCCTTGGACCTTGACATTGACGATGAAACAGAGAAATCGCTTCGGTATGAAATACAAAACGCACAATGCCGCCTTAAGTACAAGAATAGAGACTCTTCTTACAGTCGGTGCTTTGAGCATTTCCTGTGAGACCAGTATTAGTTTCCGATACACCACTGCAGATTCAATGTATTCCTTGAACCTTCACATTGACGATGAAACACAGATATCGCATCGGAATTAATTACAAAAGGCGCAATGCCTCCTTAAGTACAAGAATAGGTACTCTTCCTACTGTCGGTGCTTTGAGCATTCCCTGTGAGACCGGCATTAGTTTCTGATACACCAATGCAGGTTCAATGTATTTCATGCACCTTCACAATGACGATGAAACACAGAAATCGCATCGGAGTTAAATACAAAAGGAACAATGGTGCCTGAGGTACAAGAATAGAGACTCTTCTTACTGTCGGTGCTTTGAGCATTCCCTGTGAGACCAGTATTCGTTTACGATACACCACTGCAGGTTCAATGTATTCCTTCGACCTTCACATTGACGATGAAACACAGAAATCGCATCGGAATGAAATACAAAAGGCCCAATGCCGCCTTCAGTACAAGAATAGAGACTCTTCTTACAGTCAGTGCTTTGAGCATTCCCCTAGAGACCAGTATTAGTTTCTGATACACCACTGGAGGTTCAATGTATTCCTTGGACCCTCACATTGACGATGAAACACAGAAATCGCATCGGAGTTAAATACAAAAGGCACAATGCCGCCTTAAGTGCAGGTTCAATGTATTCCTTGGACCTTCACATTGACGATGAAACACAGAAATCGCATCGGAGTTAAATACAAAAGGCACAATGCCGCCTTAAGTACATGAATAGAGACTCTTCTTACTGTCGGTGCTTTGAGCATTCCCTGTGAGACCAGTATTAGTTTCTGATATACCACTGCAGCTTCAGTGTATTCCTTCTACCTTCACATTGACGATGAAACACAGAAATCGCATCGAAATTAATTACACAAGGCACAATGCCGTCATAAGTACAAGAATAGAGACTCTTCTTACTGTCTGTGCTTTGATCCTTTCCTCTGAGATCAGGATTAGTTTCCGATAGCTCACTGCAGTTTGAATGTATTCCTTGGACCTTCACATTGACGATGAAACACAGAAATCGCATCGAAATTAAATTCGAAAGGCACTATGCCGTCTTAAGTACAAGACGAGAGACTCTTCTTACTGTCAGTGCTTTGGGCATTCCCTGTGAGACCAGTATTAGTTTCCGATACACCACTGCAGGTTCAATGTATTCCTTGGACCTTCACATTGACGATGAAACACAGAAATCGCATCGGAATTAATTACAAAACACACAATGCCGTCAGAAGTACAGGAATAGAGACTCTTCTTACAGTCGGTGCTTTGAGCATTCCCAGTGAGACCAGTATTAGTTTCCGGTTCACCACTGCTTGTTCAGTTTATTCCTTGGACATTCACATTAACGATGAAACACAAAAATCGCATCTGAATAAAATACAAAAGACGCAATGCCGCCTTAAGTACAATAATAGAGACACTTCTTACAGTCGATGTTTGAGCATTTCCTGTGAGACCAGTATTAGTTTCCGATACACCACTGCAGGTTCAATGTATTTCTTGGACCTTCACATTGACGATGAAACACAGAAATCGCATCGGAATTAAATACAAAAGACGCAATGCCGCCTTAAGTACAAGAATAGAGACTCTTCTTTCAGTCGGTCTTTGAGCATTCCCTGTGAGGCCAGTATTAGTTTCTGATACACCACTGCAGTTTGAATGTATTCCTTGGACCTTCACATTGACGATGAAACACAGAAATCGCATCGAAATTAAATTCAAAAGGCATTATGCCGTTTTAAGTACAAGACGAGAGACTCTTCTTACTGTCAGTGCTTTGGGCATTCCCTGTGAGACCAGTATTAGATTCCGATACACCACTGCAGGTTCAATGTATTCCTTGGACCTTCACATTGACGATGAGACACAGAAATCGCATCGGAGTTAAATACAAAACGGACAATGACGCTTTAAGTACAAGCATTGAGACTCTTCTTACTGTCGGTGCTTTGAGCATTCCCTGTGAGACCAATATTAGGTTCCGATACAACACTGCGTGTTCAATTTACTCCTTGGACATTTACATTGACGATGAAACACAGAAATCGCATCGGAATTAAATACAAAAGGCACAATGCTGTCTTAAGTACAAGAATAGAGACTCTTTTTACAGTCGATGCCATGAGCAATCCCTGTGAGACCAGTATTAGTTTCCGATACACCACTGCCGGATCAATGTATTCCTTGGACCTTCACATTGACGATGAAACACAGAAATCGCATCGGAATTAAATATAGAAGGCCCAATGCCGCCTTAAGTACAAGAATAGAGACTCTTCTTACAGTCGATGCTTTGAGCATTCCCTGTGAGACCAATATTAGTTTCTGATACACCACTGCAGGTTCAATGTATTCCTTGGACCTTCACATAGACGATGAAACACAGAAATCGCATCGGAGTTAAATACAAAAGGCACAATGCAGCATTAAGTACAATAATAGAGACTCTTCTTACTGTCGGTGCTTTGAGCATTCCCTGTGAGACCAGTATTACTTTCCGATACACCACTGCCGGTTCATTGTATTCCTTGGACCTTCTCATTGACGATGAAACACAGATAACGCATCGGAATTAAATACAAAAGGCGAAATGCCGCCTTAAGTACAAGAACAGAGACTCTTCTTACAGTCGGTGCTTTGAGCATTCCCTGTGAGACCAGTATTAGTTTCTGATACACCACTGCAGGTTCAATGTATTCCTTGGACCTTCACATTGACGATGAAACACAGAAATCGCATCGGAATTAAATACAAACGGCACAATGCCGCCTTAAGTACAAGAATAGAAAATCTTTTTACAGTCGGTGCTTTGAGCATTCCCTGTGAGACCAGTATTAGTTTCCGATACACCACTGCAGGTTCAATGTATTCTTTGGACCATCACATTGACAATGAAACACAGAAATCGCATCGGAATTAAATTCAAAAGGCACTTTGATGTCTTAAGTACAAGAATAGAGAATCTTCTTACAGTCGGTGCTTTGAGCATTCCCTGTGAGACCAGTATTAGTTTCCGGTACTCCACTATAGGTTCAATGTGTTCCTTGGACCTTGTCATTGACGATGAAACACAGAAATCGCATCGGAGTTAAATACAAAAGGCGCAATGCCACCTTAAGTACAAGAATAGGGACTCTTCCTACTGTCGGTGCTTTGAGCATTCCCTGTGAGACCGGCATTAGTTTCTGATACACCATTGCAGGTTCAATGTATTCCATGGTCTTCACATTGACTATGAAACACAGAAATCGCATCGGAGTTAAATACAAAAGGCACAAAGCCGCCATAAGTACAAGAATAAAGACTCTTCTTACTGCCGGTGCTTTGAGCATTCCCTGTGAGACCAGTATTAGTTCCCGATACACCACTGCTGATTCAATGTATTCCTTGGACCTTCACATTGACGATGAAACACAGAAATCGCATCGGAATTAATTACAAAAGGCGCAATGCCACCTTAAGTACAAGAATAGGTACTCTTCCTACTGTCGGTGCTTTGAGCATTCCCTGTGAGACCGGCATTAGTTTCTGATACACCAATGCAGGTTCAATGTATTTCATGGACCTTCACATTGACGATGAAACACAGAAATCGCATCGGAGTTAAATACAAAAGGCACAATCGTGCCTGAGGTACAAGAATAGAGACTCTTCATACTGTCGGTGCTTTGAGCATTCCCTGTGAGACCAGTATTAGTTTACGATACACCACTGCAGGTTCAATGTATTCCTTCGACCTTCACATTGACGATGAAACACAGAAATCGCATCGGAATGAAATACAAAAGGCCCAATGCCGCCTTAAGTACAAGAATAGAGACTCTTCTTACTGTCGGTGCTTTGAGCATTCCCTGTGAGACCAGTATTAGTTTCTGATATACCACTGCAGCTTCAGTGTATTCCTTCTACCTTCACATTGACGATGAAACACAGAAATCGCATCGAAATTAATTACACAAGGCACAATGCCGTCATAAGTACAAGAATAAAGACTCTTCTTTCTGTCTGTGCTTTAATCCTTTCCTGTGAGAACAGGATTAGTTTCCGATAGCCCACTGCAGTTTCAATGTATTCCTTGGACCTTCACATTGACGATGAAACACAGAAATCGCATCGAAATTAAATTCAAAAGGCACTATGCCGTCTTAAGTACAAGACGAGAGACTCTTCTTACTGTCAGTGCTTTGGGCATTCCCTGTGAGACCAGTATTAGTTTCCGATACACCACTGCAGGTTCAATGTATTCCTTGGACCTTCACATTGACGATGAAACACAGAAACCGCATCGGAATTAATTACAAAACGCACAATGCCGTCATAAGTACAGGAATAGAGACTCTTCTTACAGTCGGTGCTTTGAGCATTCCCAGTGAGACCAGTATTAGTTTCCGGTACACCACTGCGTGTTCAATTTACTCCTTGGACATTCACATTAACGATGAAACACAGAAATCGCATATGAATTAAATACAAAAGTCGCAATGCCGCCTTAAGTACAATAATAGAGACACTTCTTACAGTCGATGCTTTGAGCATTCCCTGTGAGACCAGTATTAGTTTCCGATCCACCACTGCAGGTTCAATGTATTCCTTGGACCTTCACATTGACGATGAAACACAGAAATCGCATCGGAAATAATTACAAAAGCCGCAATGCCACCTTAAGTACAAGAATAGGGACTCTTCCTACTGTCGGTGCTTTGAGCATTCCCTGTGAGACCGGCATTAGTTTCTGATACACCATTGCAGGTTCAATGTATTCCATAGCCTTCACATTGACTATGAAACACAGAAATCGCATCGGAGTTAAATACAAAAGGGACAAAGCCGCCATAAGTACAAGAATAAAGACTCTTCTTACTGTCGGTGCTTTGAGCATTCCCTGTGAGACCAGTATTAGTTTCCGATACACCACTGCAGGTTCAATGTATTCCTTGGACCTTCACATTGACGATGAAGCACAGAAATCGCATCGGGATGAAATACAAAAGGCGCAATGCCGCCATCAGTACAAGAATAGAGACTCTTCTTACAGTCGGTGCTTTGAGCATTCCCTGTGAGACCAGTATTAGTTACTGATACACCACTGCAGGTTCAATGTATTCCTTGGACCTTTACATTGACGATGCAACACAGAAATCGCATCGGAGTTAAATACAAAAGGCACAATGCCACCTTAAGTGCAGGTTCAATCAATTCTTTGGACCTTCACATTGACGATGAAACACAGAAATCACATCGGAGTTAAATACAAAAGGCACAATGCCGCCTTAAGTACAGGAATAGAGACTCTTCTTACTGTCGGTGCTTTGAGCATTCCCTGTGAGACCAGTATTAGTTTCTGATACACCACTGCAGGTTCAATGTATTCCTTCTACCTTCACATTGACGATGAAACACAGAAATCGCATCGAAATTATATACACAAGGCACAATGCCGTCATAAGTACAAGAATAGAGACTCTTCTTACAGTCGGTGTTTTGAGCATTCCCTGTGAGACCAGTATTAGTTTCCGATACAGCACTGCAGGTTCAATGTATTCCTTGGACCTTCACATTGACGATGAAACACAGAAATCGCAACGGAATTAAATACAAAAGGCGCAATGCCGCCTTAAGTACAAGAATAGAGACTCTTCTTACAGTCGGTGTTTTGAGCATTCCCTGTGAGACCAGTGTTAGTTTCCGATACACCACTGCAGGTTCAATGTAATCCTTGCACCTTCACATTGACGATGAAACACAGAAATCGCATCGGATTTAAATGCAAAAGGCACAATGGTGCCTGAGGTACAACAATAGAGACTCTAATTACGGTCGGTGCTTTGAGCATTCCCTGTGAGACCAGTATTAGTTTCCGATACACCACTGCAGGTTCAATGTATTCCTTGCACCTTCACATTGACGATGATACACAGATATCGCATCGGAATTAAATACAAAAGGCGCAATGCCGCCTTACGTACAAGAATAGAGACCCTTCTTACAGTCGGTGCTTTGAGCATTCCATGAGAGACCAGTATTAGTTTCTGATACACCACTGCTGGTTCAATGTATTCCTTGGACCTTCACATTGACGATGAAACACAGAAATCGCATCGGAATTAAATACAAATGGCACAATGCCGTCTTAAGTACAAGAATAGAGACTCTTCTTACAGTCGGTGCTATGAGCATTCCCTGTGAGACCAGTATTACTTTCCAATACACCACTGCAGGTTCAATGTAATCCTTGGACATACACGTTGCCGATGAAAAACAGAAATTATATCGGAATTAGATACAAAAGGCAAAATGCCGCCTTAAGTACAAGAATACAGACTCTTCTTACAGTCGGTGTTTTGCGCATGCCCTGTGAGACCAGTATTAGTTTCCGATACACAACTGCAGGTTTAATGTATTCCTTGGACCTTCACATAGACGATGAAACACAGTAATCGCATTGGAGTTAAATACAAAAGGCACAATGCCGCATTAAGTACAAGATTAGAGACTCTTCTTACTGTCGGTGCTTTGAGCATTCCCTGTGAGACCAGTATTAGTTTCCGATACACCACTGCCGGTTCATTGTATGCCTTGGACCTTCGCATTGACGATGAAACACAGAAATCGCATCGGAATTAAATACAAAAGGCGAAATGCCGCCTTAAGTACAAGAACAGAGACTCTTCTTACAGTCGGTGCTTTGTGCATTCCCTGTGAGACCAGTATTAGTTTCTGATGCACCACTGCAGGTTCAATGTATTCCTTGGACCTTCACATTGACGATGAAACACAGAAATCGCATCGGAATTAAATACAAACGGCACAATGCCGCCTTAAGTACAAGAATAGAAAATCTTCTTACAGTCGGTGTTTTGAGCATTCCCTGTGAGACCAGTATTAGTTTCCGATACACCACTGCAGGTTCAATGTATTCCTTGGACCATCACATTGACAATGAAACACAGAAATCGCATCGGAATTAAATTCAATAGGCATTATGCCGTCTTAAGTACAAGAATAGAGAATCTTCTTACAGTCGGTGCTTTGAGCATTCCATGTGAGACCAGTATTAGTTTCCGATACTCCACTACAGGTTCAATGTGTTCCTTGGACCTTGTCATTGACGATGAAACACAGAAATCGCATCGGTATTAAATACAAAGGGCACAATGCCGCCTTAAATACAAGAATAGAGACTCTTCTTACAGTCGGTGCTTTGAGCATTCCCTGTGAGACCAGTATTAGTTTCCGATACACCACTGCAGGTTCAATGTATTCCTTGGACCTTCACATTGACGATGAAACACAGAAATCGGATCGGGATGAAATACAAAAGGCGCAATGCCGCCTTCAGTACAAGAATAGAGACTCTTCTTACAGTCGGTGCTTTGAGCATTCCCTGTGAGACCAGTATTAGTTACTGATACACCACTGCAGGTTCAATGTATTCCTTGGACCTTTACATTGACGATGCAACACAGAAATCGCATCGGAGTTAAATACAAAAGGCACAATGCCGCCTTAAGTGCAGGTTCAATGCATTCTTTGGACCTTCACATTGACGATGAAACACAGAAATCGCATCGGAGTTAAATACAAAAGGCACAATGCCGCCTTAAGTACAGGAATAGAGACTCTTCTTACTGTCGGTGCTTTGAGCATTCCCTGTGAGACCAGTATTAGTTTCTGATACACCACTGCAGGTTCAATGTATTCCTTCTACCTTCACATTGACGATGAAACACAGAAATCGCATCGAAATTATATACACAAGGCACAATGCCGTCATAAGTACAAGAATAGAGACTCTTCTTACAGTCGGTGTTTTGAGCATTCCCTGTGAGACCAGTATTAGTTTCCGATACAGCACTGCAGGTTCAATGTATTCCTTGGACCTTCACATTGACGATGAAACACAGAAATCGCAAAGGAATTAAATACAAAAGGCGCAATGGCGCCTTAAGTACAAGAATAGTGACTCTTCTTACAGTCGGTGTTTTGAGCATTCCCTGTGAGACCAGTGTTAGTTTCCGATACACCACTGCAGGTTCAATGTATTCCTTGGACCTTCACATTGACGATGAAACACAGAAATCGCATCGGAATTAAATACAAAACGCTCAATGCCGCCATAAGTACATGAATAGAGACTCTTCTTACAGTCGGTGCTTTGAGCATTCCCTGTGAGACCAGGATTAGGATCTGATACACCACTTCAGGTTCAATGTATTCCGTGGACCTTCACATTGACGATGAAACACAGAAATCGCATCGGATTTAAATGCAAAAGGCATAATGGTGCCTGAGGTACAACAATAGAGACTCTTATTACAGTCGGTGCTTTGAGCATTCCCTGTGAGACCAGTTTTAGTTTTTGGTACACCACTGAGGGTTCAATGTATTCCATGGACCTTTACATTGACGATGAAACAGAGAAATCGCATCGGAATTAATTACAAAAGGCACAATGCCGTCATAAGTACAAGAATAAAGACTATCTTACAGTCGGAGCTTTGAGCATTCCCTGTGAGACCGGTATTAGTTTCCGATACACCACTGCAGGTTCAATGTATTCCTTGGACCTTCACATTGACGATGAATCACAGAAATCGCATCGGAATTAAATACAAAAGGCGCAATGCCGCCTTAAGTACAAGATTAGAGACTCTTCTTACAGTCGGTGCTTTGAGCATTCCCTGTGAGACCAGTATTAGTTTCCGATACACCACTGCAGGTTCAATGTATTCCTTGCACCTTCACATTGACGATGAAACACAGATATCGCATCGGAATTAAATACAAAAAGCGCAATGCCGCCTTACGTACAAGAATAGAGACCCTTCTTACAGTCGGTGCTTTGAGCATTCCATGAGAGACCAGTATTAGTTTCTGATACACCACTGCTGGTTCAATGTATTCCTTGGACCTTCACATTGACGTTGAAACACAGAAATCGCATCGGAATTAAATACAAATGGCACAATGCCGTCTTAAGTACAAGAATAGAGACTCTTCTTACAGTCGGTGCTATGAGCATTCCCTGTGAGACCAGTATTACTTTCCAATACACCACTGCAGGTTCAATGTAATCCTTGGACATACACGTTGCCGATGAAAAACAGAAATTATATCGGAATTAGATACAAAAGGCAAAATGCCGCCTTCAGTACAAGAATACAGACTCTTCTTACAGTCGGTGTTTTGCGCATGCCCTGTGAGACCAGTATTAGTTTCCGATACACAACTGCAGGTTTAATGTATTCCTTGGACCTTCACATTGACGATGAAACACAGAAATCGCATCGGAATAAAATACAAAAGGCACAAAGCCGCCTTAAGTACAAGATTAGAAATATTTCTTACAGTCGGTGCTTTGAGCATTCCCTGTGAGACCAGTATTAGTTTTCGAAACAACACTGCAGGTTCAGCGTATTCCGTGGACCTTCACATTGACGATCAAACACAGAAATCGCTTCGGAATTAAATACATAAGGCACAATGCCACCGTAAGTACAAGAATAGAGACTCATCATACAGTCGGTGCTTTGAGCATTCCCTGTGAGACCAGTATTAGTTTCCGATACACCACTGCAGGTTCAATGTATTCCTTGGACATACACATTGACGATGAAACACTGGAATTACATTGGAATTAAATACAAAAGACTCAATGCCGCCTTAAGTACAAGAAGAGTGAAACTTCTTATAGTCTGTGTTTTATCCTTTCCTGTGAGACCAGTATTAGTATCCGATACACCACTGCAGGTTCAATGTATTCCTAGGTCCTTCACATTGACGATGAAACACAGAAATCGCATCGGAATTAGATACAAAAGGCAAAATGCCGTCTTAAGTACAAGAATACAGACTCTTCTTACAGTCGGTGTTTTGAGCATTCCCTGTGATACCAGTATTAGTTTCCGATACACCACTGCAGGTTCAATGTAATCCTTTGACATACACATTGACGATGGAACACAGAAATCGCATCGGAATTAAATACAAAAGGCGCAATGCCGCCTTACGTACAAGAATTGAGACCCTTCTTACAGTCGGTGCCTTGAGCATTCCATGTCCGACCAGTATTAGTTTCTGATACACCACTGCTGGTTCAATGTATTCCTTGGATCTTCACATTGACGATGAAAAACAGAAATCGCTTCGGAATTATATACAAAAGCCACAATGTCGACTCAAGTACAAGAATAGTGACTCTTCGTACAGTTGGTGCTTTGAGCATTCCCTGTGAGACCAGTATTAGTTTCCGATACACCACTGCAGGTACAATGTATTGACTGGACATTCACAATGACGATGAAACACTGAAATTACATCGGAATTAAATACAAAAGGCATAATGCTGCCTTAAGTACAAGAATAAAGACTCTTCTTACAGTCGGTGCTTTGAGCATTCCCTGTGAGACCAGTATTACTTTCCAATACACCACTGCAGGTTCAATGTAATCCTTGGACATACACGTTGCCGATGAAAAAAAGAAATAATATCGGAATTAGATACAAAAGGCAAAATGCCGCCTTAAGTACAAGAATACAGACTCTTCTTACAGTCGGTGTTTTGCGCATGCCCTGTGAGACCAGTATTAGTTTCCGATACACAACTGCAGGTTTAATGTATTCCTTGGACCTTCACATTGACGATGAAACACAGAAAACGCATCGGAATAAAATACAAAAGGCACAAAGCCACCTTAAGTACAAGATTAGAAATTTTTCTTACAGTCGGTGCTTTGAGCATTCCCTGTGAGACCAGTGTTAGTTTTCGAAACAACACTGCAGGTTCAGCGTATTCCGTGGACCTTCACATTGACGATCAAACACAGAAATCGCTTCGGAATTAAATACAAAAGGCACAATGCCACCGTAAGTACAAGAATAGAGACGCTTCTTACAGTCGGTGCTTTGAGCATTCCCTGTGAGACCAGTATTAGTTTCCGATACACCACTGCAGGTTCAATGTATTCCTTGGACATACACATTGACGATGAAACACTGGAATTACATTGGAATTAAATACAAAAGACTCAATGCCGCCTTAAGTACAAGAAGAGTGAAACTTCTTATAGTCTGTGTTTTATCCTTTCCTGTGAGACCAGTATTAGTTTCCGATATACCACTGCAGGTTCAATGTATTCCTTGGTCCTTCACATTGACGATGAAAGACAGAAATCGCATCGGGATTAGATACAAGAGGCAAAATGCCGCCGTAAGTACAAGAATACAGACTCTTCTTACAGTCGGTGTTTTGAGCTTTCCCTGTGATACCAGTATTAGTTTCCGATACACCACTGCAGGTTCAATGTATTCCTCTGACATACACATTGACGATGGAACAGTGAAATTACATCGGAGTTAAATACAAAAAGCACAATGCCGCCTTGAGTGCAAGAATAGAGACTCTTCATACAGTCGGTGCTTTGAGAATTCCCTGTGAGACCAGAATTAGTTTCCGATACACCACTCCAGGTTCAATGTATTCCTTGGACCTTAACATTGACGATGAAACACAGAAATCGCATCGGAAAGAAATACAAATAGCAAACTGCCGCGTAAGTACAAGAATAGAGACTCGTCTTACAGTCGGTGTTTTGAGCATTCCCTGTGAGACCAGTATTAGTTTCCGATACACCACTGCAGGTTCAATGTATTCCTTGGACCTTCACATTGACGATGAAACACAGAAATCGCATCGGAATTAAATTCAAAATGAACAATGCCGCCTTAAGTACTAAAATAGAGACCATTCTTACAGTCGATGCTTTGAGCATTCCCTGTGAGACCAGTATTAGTTTCCGATACACCACTGCAGGTTCAATGTGTTTCGTGGACCTTCACATTGACGATGAACCACAGAAATCGCATCGGAATTAAGTACAAAAGGCACAATGCCGCCTTATGTACAAGAATAGAGACTCTTCTTACGTTCGGTGCTTTGAGCATTCCCTGTGAGACCAGTATTAGTTTCCGATACACCACTGCAGGTTCAATGTATTCTACGGAGCTTCACATTGACGATGAAACACAGAAATCGCATCGGAATTAAATACAATATGCACAATGCCGCCTTATATACAAGAATAGAGACTCTTCATACAGTCGGTATTTTGAGTATTATCTGGGAGACCTGTATTAGTTTCCGATACACCACTGCAGTTTCAATGTATTCCATGGACATACACATTGAGGATGAAACACTGAAATTACATCGGAATTTGATACAAAAGACTCAATGCTGCCTTAAGTACAAGAAGAGTGAGACTTCTTAGAGTCTGTGTTTTTAACCTTTCCTGTGAGACCAGTATTAGTTTCCGATACACCACTGCAGGTTCAATGTATTGACCGGACATACACATTGACGATGAAACACTGAATTTACATCGGAATTAAATACAAAAGGCACAATGGCGCCTTAAGTACAAGAATAGAGACTCTTCTTACAGTGGGTGTTTTGAGCATTCCCTGTGAGACCAGTATTAGTTTCCGATACACCACTGCAGGTTCAATGTATTCCTTGGACATACACATTGATGATGAAACACCGAAATTACATCGGAATTAAATACGGGAGGCACAATGCCGCTTTAAGTGCAAGAAGAGTGAGACTTCTTAGAGTCTGTGATTTGATCCTTTTCTGTGAGACCAGTTTTAGTTTCCGATACACCACTGCTGGTGCAATCTATTCCTTGGACCTTCACACTGACGATGAAACACAGAAATCGCATCGGAATTAAATACAAAATCCTCAATGCCGCCTTCAGTACAAGAATAGAGACTCTTCTTACAGTCGGTGCTTTGAGCATTCCGTGTGAGACCAGAATTATTTTCCGATACGCCACTGCGGGTTCAAACTATTCCTTGGACATACACATTGACGATGAAACACAGAAATCGCATCGGAATTAAATACAAAAGGCACAATGCTGCCTTAAGTACAGGAATAGAGACTCTTCTTACAGTCGGTGCTTTGAGCATTCCCTGTGTGACCATTATTAGTTTCCGATACACCACTGCAGGTTCAATGTATTCCTTGGACCTTTACATTGACGATGAAACACAGAAATCGCATCGGAATTAAATACAAAAGGCGCAATGCCGCCTTACGTACAAGAATAGAGACTCTTCTTACAGTCGGTGCTTTGAGCTTTCCATGTGAGACCAGTATTTGTTTCTGATGCACCACTGCTGGTTCAATGTATTCCTTGGACCTTCACATTGAAGTTGAAACACAGAATTCACATTGGAATTAAATACAAATGGCACAATGCCGTCTTAAGTACAAGAATAGAGACTCTTCTTACAGTCGGTGCTATGAGGATTCCCTGTGAGACCAGTGTTAGTTTCCGATACACCAGTGCAGGTTCAATGTATTCCTTGGACCTTTACATTGACGATGAAACACAGAAATCGCATCGGAACTAAATACAAAAGACTCAATGCCGCCTTAAGTACAAGAGGAGTGAGACTTCTTAGAGTCTGTGTTTTTATCCTTTCCTGTGAGACCAGTATTAGTTTCCGATACACCACTGCAAGTTCAATGTATTCCTTGGTCCTTCACATTGACGATGAAATACAGAAATCGAATCGGAATTAAATACAAAAGGCACAATGCCGCCTTAGGTACAAGAATATAGACTCTTCTTACAGTCGATGCTTTGAGCATTCCCTGTGAGGCCAGTATTAGTTACCGATACACCACTGCAGGTTCAATGTATTTCTTGGGTCTTCACATTGACGATGAAATAGAGAAATCGCATCGGAATTATATACAAAAGGCACAATGTCGACTGAAGTACAAGAATAGTGACTCTTCGTACAGTTGGTGCTTTGAGCATTCCCTGTGAGACCAGTATTAGTTTCCGATACACCACTGCAGGTACAATGTATTGACTGGACATTCACATTGACGATGAAACACTGAAATTACATCGGAATTAAATACTAAAGGCACAATGCCGCCTTAAGTACAAGAATAAAGACACTTCTTACAGTCGGTGCTTTGGGCATTCCCTGTGAGACCAGTATTAGTTTCCAATACACCACTGCAGGTTCAATGTATTCCTTGGACATACACATTGCCGATGAAAAACAGAAATTATATCGGAATTAGATACAAAAGGCAAAATGCCGCCTTAAGTACAAGAATACAGACTCTTCTTACAGTCGGTGTTTTGCGCATGCCCTGTGAGACCAGTATTAGTTTCCGATACACCACTGCAGGTTTAATGTATTCCTTGGACCTTCACATTGACGATGAAACACAGAAATCGCATCGGAATAAAATACAAAAGGCACAAAGCCGCCTTAAGTACAAGATTAGACATTTTTCTTACAGTCGGTGCTTTGAGCATTCCCTGTGAGACCAGTATTAGTTTTCGAAACAACACTGCAGTTTCAGCGTATTCCGTGGACCTTCACATTGACGATCAAACACAGAAATCGCTTCGGAATTAAATACAAAAGGCACAATGCCACCGTAAGTACAAGAATAGAGACTCTTCTTACAGTCGGTGCGTTGAGCATTCCCTGTGAGACCAGTATTAGTTTCCGATACACCACTGCAGGTTCAATGTATTCCTTGGACATACACATTGACGATGAAACACTGGAATTACATCGGAATTAAATACAAATACTCAATGCCGCCTTAAGTACAAGAAGAGTGAAACTTCTTAGAGTCTGTGTTTTATCCTTTCCTGTGAGACCAGTATTAGTTTCCGATACACCACTGCAGGTTCAATGTATTTCTTGGTCCTTCACATTGACGATGAAACACAGAAATCGCATCGGAATTAGATACAAAAGGCACAATGCCGCCTTAAGAATAAGAATAGAGACTCTCCTTACAGTCGGTGTTTTGAGCATTCCCTGTGATACCAGTATTAGTTTCCGATACACCACTGCAGATTCAATGTATTCCTTTGACATACACATTGACGATGGAACAGTGAAATTACATCGGAATTAAATACAAAAAGCACAATGCCGCCTTGAGTGCAAGAATAGAGACTCTTCTTACAGTCGGTGCTTTGAGCATTCCCTGTGAGACCAGAATTAGTTTCCGATACACCACTCCAGGTTCAATGTATTCCTTGGACCTTCACATTGACGATGAAACACAGAAATCGCATCGGAAAGAAATACAAATAGCAAACTGCCGCGTAAGTACAAGAATAGAGACTCGTCTTACAGTCGGTGTTTTGAGCATTCCCTGTGAGACCAGTATTAGTTTCCGGTACACCACTGCAGGTTCAATGTATTCCTTGGACCTTCACATTGACGATGAAACACAGAAATCGCATCGGAATTAAATTCAAAACGCACAATGCCGCCTTAAGTACTAAAATAGAGACCATTCTTACTGTCGGTGCTTTGAGCATTCCCTGTGAGACCAGTATTAGTTTCCGATACACCACTGCAGGTTCAATGTATTCTACGGAGCTTCACATTGACGATGAAACACAGAAATCGCATCGGAATTAAATACAATATGCACAATGCCGCCTTAAATACTAGAATAGAGACTCTTCTTACAGTCGGTATTTTGAGTAATATCTGTGAGGCCAGTATTAGTTTCCGATACACCACTGCAGTTTCAATGTATTCCATGGACATACACATTGAGGATGAAACACTGAAAATACATCGGAATTTGATACAAAAGACTCAATGCTGCCTTAAGTACAAGAAGAGTGAGACTTCTTAGAGTCTGTGTTTTTATCCTTTCCTGTGAGACCAGTTTTAGTTTCCGCTACACCACTGCAGGTTCAATGTATTCCGTGGTCCTTCATAATGACGATTAAATACAGAAATCGAATCGGAATTAAATACAAAAGGCACAATGCCGCCTTAAGTACAAGAATATAGACTCTTCTTACAATCGGTGATTTGAGCATTCCCTGTGAGACCAGTATTAGTTTCCGATACACCACTGCAGGTTCAATGTATTCCTTGGACATACACATTGACGATGAAACACCGAAATTACATAGGAATTAAATACAAGAGGCACAATGCCGCCTTAAGTGCAAGAAGAGTGAGACTTCTTAGAGTCTGTGATTTGATCCTTTCCTGTGAGACCAGTTTTAGTTTCCGATTCGCCACTGCTGGTGCAATCTATTCCTTGGACCTTCACACTGACGATGAAACACAGAAATCGCATCGGAATTAAATACAAAATCATCAATGCCGCCTTCAGTACAAGAATAGAGACTCTTCTTACAGTCGGTGCTTTGAGCATTCCCTGTGAGACCAGTATTTGTTTCCGATACACCACTGCTGGTTCAATGTATTCCTTCGACCTTCACATCGACGATGAAATACAGAAATCGCATCTGAATTAAATACTAAAGGCACAATGCCGCCTTAAATACAAGAATAGAAACTCTTCTTACAGTCGGTGCTTTGAGCATTCCCTGTGAGACCATTATTAGTTTCCGATACACCACTGCAGGTTCAATGTATTCCTAGGACCTTCACATTGACGAAGAAACACAGAAATCGCATCGGAGTTAAATACAAAAGGCACAATGCCGTCTTAAGTACAAGAATAGAGACTCTTCTTACAGTCGGTGCCATGAGCATTCCCTGTGAGACCAGTATTAGTTTCCGAAACACCACTGCAGGTTCAATGTATTCCTTGGACCTTCACATTGACGATGAAACACAGAAATCGCATCAGAATTAAATACAAAAGGCCCAATGCCGCCTTAAGTACAAGAATAGCGACTCATCTTACAGTCGGTGCTTTGAGCATTCCATGTGAGACCAGTATTAGTTTCCGATACACCACTGCAGGTTCAATGTATTAATTGGATCTTCACATTGATGATGAAACACAGATATCGCATCGGAATTAAATACAAAAGGCGCAATGCCGTCTTAAGTACAAGAATAGAGACTCTTCTTACAGTCTGGCTTTGAGCATTCCCGTTGAGACCAATATTAGTTTCTGATACACCACTGCAGGTTCAATGTATTCCTTGGACGTTCACATTGACGATGAAACACAGAAATCGCATCGGAATTAAATACAAAATGCACAATGCCGCCTTAAGTACAAGAATAGAAACTCTTCTTACAGTCGGTGATTTGAGCATTCCCTGTGAGACCAGTTTTAGTTTCCGATACACCACCGCCGGTTCATTGTATTCCTTGGACCTTGACACTGACGATGAAACACAGAAATCGCATCGGAATTAAATACAACAGGCGCAATGCCGCCTTAAGTACAAGAATAGAGACTCTTCTTCAGTGCTTTGAGCATTCCCTGTGAGACCAGTATTAGTTTCTGATACACCACTGCAGGTTCAATGTATTCCTTGGACCTTCAGATTGACGATGAAACACAGAAATTGCATCGGAATTAGATACAAAAGGCACAATGCCGCCTTAGGTACAAGAATAGAAACTCTTCTTACAGTCGGCGTTTTGAGCGTCCCCTGTGAGACCAGAGTTAGTTTCCGGTACACCTCTGCAGGTTCAATGTATTCCTTGGACCTTCACATTGACGATGAAACAGAGAAATCGCATCGGAATTAAATTCAAAAGGCACTATGCCATCTTAAGTACAAGAATAGAGACTCTTCGTACAGTCTGTGCTTTGAGCATTCCCTGTGAGACCAGTATTAGTTTCCGATTGACCACTGCAGGCTCAATGTATTCCTAGGACCTTCACAATGACGAAGAAACTCAGAAATCGCATCGGAATTAAATACAAAAGGCAAAATGCCGCCTGAAGTACTAGAATACAGACTCTTCTTACAGTTGGAGACTTCCGCATTCCCCGTGAGACCAGTATTAGGTTCCGATACACCACTGCAGGTTTAATGTATTCCTTGGACATACACATTGACGATGAAACACTGAAATTACATCGGAATTAAATACAAAAGACTCAATGCCGCCTTAAGTACAAGAAGGGTGAGACTTCTTAGAGTCTGTGATTTTATCCTTTCCTGTGAGACCATTATTAGTTTCCGCTACACCACTGCAAGGTTCAATGTATTCCTTATCATTCATATTGACGATGAAACACAGAAATCGCATCGGAATTAAATACAAAAGGCACGATGTCTCCTTAAGTACAAGAATACAGACTCTTCTTACAGTCGGTGATTTGAGCATTCCCTGTGAGACCAGTATTAGTTTCCGATACACCACTGCAAGTTCAGCGTATTCTTTGGACATATACATTGACGATGAATCACTGAAATTACATCGGAATTAAATACAAAACGAACAATTCCGTCATAAGTGCAGGAAGAGTGAGACTTCTTAGAGTCTGTGCTTTGATCCATTAATGTGAGACCAGTATTAGTTTCCGACACACCACTGCCGGTTCAATGTATTCCTTGGTCCTTCACATTGACGATGAAACACAGAAATCGCATCGGAATTAAATAAAAAAGGCACAATGCCACCATAAGTACAAGAATAGAGACTCTTCTTTCTGTCGGTGCTTTGAGCATTCCCTGTGAGACTAGTATTAGTTTCCGATACACCACTGCAGGTTCAATGTATCCCTTGGACCTTCACATTGACGATGAAACACAGAAATCGCATCGGAATTAATTACAAAATACTCAATGCCGCATTCAGTACAAGAATAGAGACTCTTCTTACAGTCGGTGCCTTGAGTATTCCGTGTGAGACCTGAATTATTTTCCGATACACCACTGCAGTTTCAATGTATTCCTTAGACATACACATTGACGATGGAACACTGAAATTACATCGGAATTAAATACAAAAGGAACAATGCCGCCTTAAGTACAAGAATAGAGACCCTTCTTACAGTCGGTGTTCGAGCAATCCCTGTGAGACCAGTATTAGTTTCCGATACACCACTGCAGGTTAAATGTATCCCTTGGACCTTCACATTGACGATGAAACACAGAAATCGCATCGGAATTAAATTCAAAATGCACAATGACGTCTTAAGTACAAGAATAGAGACAATTCTTACAGTCGGTACTTTGAGCATTCCCTGTGAGACCTGTATTAGTTTCCGATACACCACTGCAGGTGCAATGTATTCCTTGGACCTTCACATTGACGGTGAAACACAGAAACCGCATCGGAATTAAATACAAAATACTCAATGCCGCCTTCAGTACAAGAATAGAGACTCTTCTTACAGTCGGTGCTTTGAGCATTCCGTGTGAGACCAGAATTATTTTCCGATACACCACTGCAGTTTCAATGTATTCCTTGGACATACACATTGACGATGAAACACAGAAATCGCATAGGAATTAAGTACAAAAGGCCCAATGCCGCCTTATGTACAAGAATAGAGACTCTTCTTACGGTCGGTGCTTTGAGCATTCCCTGTGAGACCAGTATTAGTTTCCGATACACCACTGCAGGTACAATATATTCCTTGGACCTTCACATTGGCGATGAAACACAGAAATCGCATCGGAATTAAATACAAAAGGCACAATACTGCCTTAAGTACAAGAATAGAGACCCTTCTTACAGTCTGTGCTTTGAGCATTCCCTGTGACACCAGTATTAGTTTCCGATACACCACTGCAATTTCAATGTATTCCTTGGTCCTTCACATTGACGATGAAATACAGAAATCGAATCGGAATTAAATACAAAAGGCACAATGCCGCCTTAGGTACAAGAATATAGACTCTTCTTACAGTCGGTGCTTTGAGCATTCCCTGTGAGACCAGTATTAGTTTCCGATACACCACTGATATTTCAATGTATTCCTTGGATCTTCACATTGACGATGAAAATGAGAAATCGCATCGGAATTAAATACAAAAGGCACAATGACTTAAGTACAAGAATAGTGACTCTTCGTACAGTCGGTGCTTCGAGCATTCCCTGTGAGACCAGTATTAGTTTCCGATACACCACTGCAGGTTTAATGTATTCCTTGGACCTTCACATTGACGATGAAACTCAGAAATCGCATCGGAATAAAATACAAAAGGCACAATGCCACCATAAGTACAAGAATAGAGACTCTTCTTACAGTCGGTGCTTTGAGCATTCCCTGTGAGACCAGTATTAGTTTCCGATACACCACTGCAGGTTCAATGTATTCCTTGGACATACACATTGACGATGAAACACTGGAATTACATCGGAATTAAATACAAAAGACTCTATGCCGCCTTAAGTACAAGAAGAGTGAGACTTCTTAGAGTCTGTGTTTTATCCATTCCTGTTAGTCCAGTATTAGTTTCCGATACACCACTGCAGGTTCAATGTATTCCTTGGTCCTTCACGTTGACGAAGAAACACAGAAATCGCATCGGAATTCAATACAAAAGGCACAATGCCGCCTTAAGAACAAGAATAGAGACTCTTCTTACAGTCGGTGTTTTGAGCATTCCCTGTGAGACCAGTGTTAATTTCCGATACACCACTGCAGGTTCAATGTATTCCTTGGACCTTCACATTGACGATGAGACACAGAAATCGCATCGGAATTAAATTCAAAAGGCACTATGCCATCTTAAGTACAAGAATAGAGACTCTTCGTACAGTCGGTCCTTTAAGCATTCCCTGTGAGACCAGTATTAGATTCCGATTGACCACTGCAGGCCCAATGTATTCCTAGGACCTTCACAATGACGAAGAAACTCAGAAATCGCATCGGAATTAAATACAAAAGGCAAAATGCCGCCTTAAGTACAAGAATACAGACTCTTCTTACAGTCGGAGACTTGCGCATTCCCTGTGAGACCAGTATTAGTTTCCGATACACCACTGCAGGTTTAATGTATTCCTTGGACATACACATTGACGATGAAACACTGATATTACATCGAAATTAAATACAAAAGACTCAATGCCGCCTTAAGTACAAGAAGGATGAGACTTCTTAGAGTCTGTGATTTTATCCTATCCTGTGACACCAGTATTAGTTTCCGCTACACCACTGCAGGTTCAATTTATTCCTTATCATTGATATTGACGATGAAACACAGAAATCGCATCGGAATTAAATACAAAAGGCACAATGTCGCCTTAAGTACAAGAATACAGACTCTTCTTACAGTCGGCGATTTGAGCATTCCCTGCGAGACCAGTATTTGTTGCCGATACACCACTGCAGGTTGAATGTATTCCTTGGACCTTCACATTGACGATGAAACACAGAAATCGCATCGGAATTAAATACAAAAGGCACAATGCCGCCTTAAGTACAAGAATTGTGACTCTTCTTACAGTCGGTGCTTTGAGCATTCCCTGTGAGACCAGTATTAGTATCCGATACACCACTGCAAATTCAATGTATTCCTTGGACATACACATTGACGATGAAACGCCGAAATTACATCAGAATTAAATACAAAAGGCAAAATGCCGCCTTAAGTGCAAGAAGAGTGGGACTTCTTAGAGTCTGTGATTTGATTCTTTCCTGTGAGACCAGTATTAGTTTCCGACACACCACTGCCGGTTCAATGTATTCCTTGGTCCTTCACATTGACGATGAAACACAGAAATCGCATCGGAATTAAATACAAAGGGCACAATGCCGCCTTAAGTACAAGAATTGTGACTCTTCTTACAGTCGGTGCTTTGAGCATTCCCTGTGAGACCAGTATTAGTATCCGATACACCACTGCAGGTTGAATGTATTCCTTGGACATACACATTGACGATGAAACACCGAAATTACATCGGAATTAAATTCAAAAGGCACAATGCCGCCTTGTGTGCAAGAATAGAGACTCTTCTTACAGTCTGTGATTTGAGCATTCCCTGCAAGACCAGTATTTGATTCCGATACACCACTGCAGGTTCAATGTATTCCTTGGACCTTCACATTGACGATGAAACACAGAAATCGCATCGGAATTAAATACAAAAGGCACAATGCCGCCTTAAGTACAAGAATTGTGACTCTTCTTACAGTCGGTGCTTTGAGCATTCCCTGTGAGACCAGTATTAGTATCCGATACACCACTGCAGGTTGAATGTATTCCTTGGACATACACATTGACGATGAAACACCGAAATTACATCGGAATTAAATTCAAAAGGCACAATGCCGCCTTAAGTGCAAGAAGAGTGAGACTTCTTAGAGTCTGTGATTTGATTCTTTCCTGTGAGACCAGTTTTAGTTTCCGATACACCACTGCAGGTGCAATGTATTCCTTGGACCTTCACATTGACGATGAAACACAGAAACCGCATCGGAATTAAATACAAAATACTCAATGCCGCCTTCAGTACAAGAATAGAGACTCTTCTTACAGTCGGTGCTTTGAGCATTCCGTGTGAGACCAGAATTATTTTCCGATACACCACTGCAGGTACAATATATTCCTTGGACCTTCACATTGGCGATGAAACACAGAAATCGCATCGGAATTAACCCTGCTGTTCTGTTCACTTTTACTTGACATATATACTGTTCGGGTCAATATGACCCGACATATCAAAATGCTTTAGAAACATAAATTTTGGTACAGTTTTAGCTATCGACATTGTTGTTCTATTCCAGTACCTTGTTAGTAATAATAATAATAATAATAATAATAATAATAATGGTAATAATAATAATAATAACAATGCATACAACTTTATTGAGGGATATTTTTCATTTAAATATGCACATAAATTTGAAACAACAGACAGTTTCCATTACAGGCATTCAACTTAGAAAGCACTACAGTTTTTCCATACTTCTATTCTTATTGTTGACAGTTTAGACGTAAGTATTGACATTTTCTAACAACAGACAGTTGTCATTACAGATATTCATCTTAGAGCACACTACAGTACAGAACACACTACAGTTTTTTTATTACATTCCAACATAGAAAGCACTACAACTTTAGAATCCTCTCTTCTTACTGATTGTAGTTTAGGCACAAGTATTCACATAAATTTGAAACAACAGAATTTTCAATACAATCATCTTATAAAATACTACAGTTCTTTTCTTACTGCTTGCACTGTGGACACAAGTAGGTTACATGTTTCTTGCAAATATGTTTACTACATTTTCCACACACCATGTTTGTTTTATTGTCATTACTTGATGGACAGAACTTACAGCGTGCACGTTTTGTAGATTTTCTTGTTGTTACCGATTCTGACACACCACCCACATCATTCGGGTTTTGGATGCTTGTGACCATTCTCAAAGAATCTTCTGTTCTTGGGAAATGCGTTCTTGATGCAATATGTTCTTTTATCAGTGACTTTCCAAGTTCCTCCAAGAATATTCTCCTTCTAGTCAATTTGCTTGCATTCCAATTAGGGTCAACCGAAATCCACAAAACGTATGCATTATAAGCAGAAACATCAAGAATATTGTAGAAAACTATCATTGGCCACCTATTACTTTTTCGTTTGCATGTATATGTACCTAATAACTGATCAAGCGTGTCTACAGCACCTTTGGTTGAATTATAGTCCAAAATCATTTTTGGCTTCTTATCAGCCCTGTCACTGATTTCCGCATCATGGTGGAGAGTGCTCATAAGTACAACATTCTTGTGTCTCTTAGGAATATAATTAACCACAGTAGTGTCATTTGTGAAGTAAAATGAAGAGCTGTGTACCTCCTTGTTGGTCATTTTGTGTGGAAGCTCCGGCTTATTTTTCCGTATAGTTCCCAACATAGTCAATTTCCTTTTCAGAAGCAGCTGCCCCAAATTGTACGACGTAAAAAAGTTGTCACACGTGATATTCTGACCACGTAACTCAGAAGTGAGATCAGATACCACCCTCATTCCCTGATTTCTTTCTGGTGCCGCTCCACTCACCTTTCCTGTATAAATTTGGGCTTTCAGTACGTATGAAGTTTTGCTGTCACACATGGTCCATATTTTGATCCCATATTTTGCCGGTTTACTTGGGATATACTGCTTGAATGGACAGCGACCTCTAAATGCTACTAACTGCTCGTCAACAGTAACATTTTCTCCTGGATTATACAGTTTAGGAAGGACCTCTACCCACTTCTCCCAAATACTACGAATTGCGGCAAGTTTGTCAGTACGTCGTCTTTCCTCTCTAGTAGATTTCTTGTCAAATCGCAGGACACGTGATATCTTACAGAATGTTTCATGAGACATGGTTGCTCGAAATATGTTTCGCCCAGTATCTTTATCCCACAAACTTTTTGTAGACTCCCCATGAGATCGATATACACCCGCTAGGAGTAAGAGTCCTAAGTATGCATGGAAAACAGAACCATCAATATCTGTCCACTGTTCACCATAAACTCGCTGCCCTTCAATATTTGTCATCTCTATTATTTCATTTTGAAGCGCTGTGTGAAATACTGCTTCAAATGAACATTTTACATCAGATATTCTGCTGACTGCATACCTGGTAACTCCTGGGGTACTCTTGATGATGTTCGAAGCTGGTAGGCGACCATGTTGTGCTGGTGGATGCAACTGCCATTCTATATTCCCATTTTTAGAAAGAAAAGTCTCTACACTATTTTGTATGGGCTGTGGACTGTCGTAACTGTCATCGGAACACTCGCTTTCAGATGCATTGCTGATGTGATCTTCAAACTCAGAAAGTGATCCTTCATCTGGTGAGGCATTTACTATTTCTTCCAACTCACGATCATTCAATGGTCTCATCGCCATGGTGTCACAAGTCAAACTGGGCAGAAACAAAGCATTCCAATTATTGAGAACTGCCAATTATTATTTCCTGGGGAAAGCAACAAACAAGCCCATTGTTGTGAACGCATGGAGCTTTAGGTGATTGTTGAGAGTAAGTTGGAATGATGCAGTCACTATTCCCACACAACACAACAAAAATAATTTTCGCCATTTCCAGATTTTAGAAATAAATACGAGTTACACTAAACATATTTGTGTCGGGTCATTATGACCCGAACATTACATATGCAACTATTACAGTTGAAGCCCAAACTTCTTAAACTTTTTTAAAACCTTTTAAAACACATGCTGCTCATCCATTTTCAGACAAAGTCACAAAGTTTCATAAATATATATTGGTATTTACATAATGTAAAATAACGTTCATATTCGTTTCGGGTCATATAGACCCGAACAGAACAGCAGGGTTAAATACAAAAGGCACAATGCCGCCTTAAGTACAAGAATAGAGACCCTTCTTACAGTCTGTGCTTTGAGCATTCCCTGTGACACCAGTATTAGTTTCCGATACACCACTGCAATTTCAATGTATTCCTTGGTCCTTCACATTGACGATAAAATACAGAAATCGAATCGGAATTAAATACAAAAGGCACAATGCCGCCTTAGGTACAAGAATATAGACTCTTCTTACAGTCGGTGCTTTGAGCATTCCCTGTGAGACCAGTATTAGTTTCCGATACACCACTGCAATTTCAATGTATTCCTTGGATCTTCACATTGACGATGAAAAAGAGAAATCGCATCGGAATTAAATACAAAAGGCACAATGACTTAAGTACAAGAATAGTGACTCTTCGTACAGTCGGTGCTTTGAGCATTCCCTGTGAGACCAGTATTAGTTTCCGATACACCACTGCAGGTTTAATGTACTCCTTGGACCTTCACATTGACGATGAAACTCAGAAATCGCATCGGAATAAAATACAAAAGGCACAATCCCACTATAAGTACAAGAATAGAGACTCTTCTTACAGTCGGTGCTTTGAGCATTCCCTGTGAGACCAGTATTAGTTTCCGATACACCACTGCAGGTTCAATGTATTCCTTGGACATACACATTGACGATGAAACACTGGAATTACATCGGAATTAAATACAAAAGACTCTATGCCGCCTTAAGTACAAGAAGAGTGAGACTTCCTAGATTCTGTGTTTTATCCATTCCTGTTAGACCAGTATTAGTTTCCGATACACCACTGCAGGTTCAATGTATTCCTTGGTCCTTCACGTTGACGATGAAACACGGAAATCGCATCGGAATTCAATACAAAAGGCACAATGCCGCCTTAAGTACAAGAATAGAGACTCTTCTTACAGTCGGTGTTTTGAGCATTCCCTGTGAGACCAGTGTTAGTTTCCGATACACCACTGCAGGTTCAATGTATTCCTTGGACCTTCACATCGACGATGAGACACAGAAATCGCATCGGAATTAAATTCAAAAGGCACTATGCCATCTTAAGTACAAGAATAGAGACTCTTCGTACAGTCGGTGCTTTGAGCATTCCCTGTGAGACCAGTATTAGATTCCGAATGACCACTGCAGGCCCAATCTATTCCTAGGACCTTCACAATGACGAAGAAACTCAGAAATCGCATCGGAATTAAATACAAAAGGCAAAATGCCGCCTTAAGTACAAGAATACAGACTCTTCTTACAGTCGGAGACTTGCGCATTCCCTGTGAGACCAGTATTAGTTTCCGATACACCACTGCAGGTTTAATGTATTCCTTGGACATACACATTGACGATGAAACACTGAAATTACATCGAAATTAAATACAAAAGGCTCAATGCCGCCTTAAGTACAAGAAGGATGATACTTCTTAGAGTCTGTGATTTTATCCTATCCTGTGTGACCAGTATTAGTTTCCGCTACACCACTGCAGGTTCAATGTATTCCTTATCATTCATGTTGACGATGAAACACAGAAATCGCATCGCAATTAAATACAAAAGGCACAATACCGCCTTAAGTACAAGAATTGTGACTCCTGTTACAGTCGGTGCTTTGAGCATTCCCTGTGAGACCAGTATTAGTATCCGATACACCACTGCAGGTTGAATGTATTCCTTGGACATACACATTGACGATGAAACACCGAAATTACATCGGAATTAAATTCAAAAGGCACAATGCCGCCTTAAGTGCAAGAAGAGTGAGACTTCTTAGAGTCTGTGATTTGATTCTTTCCTGTGAGACCAGTTTTAGTTTCCGATACACCACTGCAGGTGCAATGTATTCCTTGGACCTTTACATTGACGGTGAAACACAGAAACCGCATCGGAATTAAATACAAAATACTCAATGCCGCCTTCAGTACAAGAATAGAGACTCTTCTTACAGTCGGTGCTTTGAGCATTCCGTGTGAGACCAGAATTATTTTCCGATACACCACTGCAGTTTCAATGTATTCCTTGGACATACACATTGACGATGGAACACTGAAATTACATCGGAATTAAATACAAAAGGCACAATGCCGCCTTAAGTACAAGAATTGTGACTCTTCTTACGGTCGGTGCTTTGAGCATTCCCTGTGAGACCAGTATTAGTTTCCGATACACCACTGCAGGTACAATATATTCCTTGGACCTTCACATTGGCGATGAAACACAGAAATCGCATCGGAATTAAATACAAAAGGCACAATGCCGCCTTAAGTACAAGAATAGAGACCCTTCTTACAGTCTGTGCTTTGAGCATTCCCTGTGACACCAGTATTAGTTTCCGATACACCACTGCAATTTCAATGTATTCCTTGGTCCTTCACATTGACGATAAAATACAGAAATCGATTCGGAATTAAATACAAAAGGCACAATGCCGCCTTAGGTACAAGAATATAGACTCTTCTTACAGTCGGTGCTTTGAGCATTCCCTGTGAGACCAGTATTAGTTTCCGATACACAACTGCAATTTCAATGTATTCCTTGGATCTTCACATTGACGATGAAAAAGACAAATCGCATCGGAATTAAATACAAAAGGCACAATGACTTAAGTACAAGAATAGTGACTCTTCGTACAGTCGGTGCTTTGAGCATTCCCTGTGGGACCAGTATTAGTTTCCGATACACCACTGCAGGTTTAATGTATTCCTTGGACCTTCACATTGACGATGAAACTCAGAAATCGCATCGGAATAAAATACAAAAGGCACAATCCCACTATAAGTTCAAGAATAGAGACTCTTCTTACAGTCGGTAATTTGAGCATTCCCTGTGAGACCAGTATTAGTTTCCGATACACCACTGCAGGTTCAATGTATTCCTTGGACATACACATTGACGATGAGACACTGGAATTACATCGGAATTAAATACAAAAGACTCTATGCCGCCTTAAGTACAAGAAGAGTGAGACTTCTTAGAGTCTGTGTTTTATCCATTCCTGTTAGACCAGTATTAGTTTCCGATACACCACTGCAGGTTCAATGTATTCCTTGGTCCTTCACGTTGACGATGAAACACAGAAATCGCATCGGAATTCAATACAAAAGGCACAATGCCGCCTTAAGAACAAGAATAGAGACTCTTCTTACAGTCGGTGTTTTGAGCATTCCCTGTGAGACCAGTGTTTGTTTCCGATACACCACTGCAGGTTCAATGTATTCCTTGGACCTTCACATTGACGATGAGACACAGAAATCGCATCGGAATTAAATTCAAAAGGCACTATGCCATCTTAAGTACAAGAATAGAGACTCTTCGTACAGGCGGTGCTTTGAGCATTCCCTGTGAGACCAGTATTAGATTCCGAATGACCACTGCAGGCCCAATGTATTCCTAGGACCTTCACAATGACGAAAAAACTCAGAAATCGCATCGGAATTAAATACAAAAGGCAAAATGCCGCCTTAAGCACAAGAATACAGACTCTTCTTACAGTCGGAGACTTGCGCATTCCCTGTGAGACCAGTAATAGTATCCGATACACCACTGCAGGTTTAATGTATTCCTTGGACATACACATTGACGATGAAACACTGAAATTACATCGAAATTAAATACAAAAGGCTCAATGCCGCCTTAAGTACAAGAAGGATGAGACTTCTTAGAGTCTGTGATTTTATCCTATCCTGTGAGACCAGTATTAGTTTCCGCTACACCACTGCAGTATCAATGTATTCCTTATCATTCGTATTGACGATGAAACACAGAAATCGCATCGGAATTAAATACAAAAGGCACAATGTCGCCTTAAGTACAAGAATACAGACTCTTCTTACGGTCGGTGATTTGAGCATTCCCTGCGAGACCAGTATTTGTTGCCGATACACCACTGCAGGTTCAATGTATTCCTTGGACCTTCACATTGACGATGAAACACAGAAATCGCATCGGAATTTAATACAAAAGGCACAATGCCGCCTTAAGTACAAGAATTGTGACTCTTCTTACAGTCGGTGCTTTGAGCATTCCCTGTGAGACCAGTATTAGTATCCGATACAACACTGCAGGTTCAATGTATTCCTTGGACGTACACATTGACGATGAAACACCGAAATTACATCGGAATTAAATACAAAAGGCACAATGCCGCCTTAAGTGCAAGAAGAGTGAGACTTCTTAGAGTCTGTGATTTGATTCTTTCCTGTGAGACCAGTTTTAGTTTCCGATACACCACTGCAGGTGCAATGTATTCCTTGGACCTTCACATTGACGATGAAACACAGAAACCGCATCGGAATTAAATACAGAATACTCAATGCCGCCTAGAGTACAAGAATAGAGACTCTTCTTACAGTCGGTGCTTTGAGCATTCCGTGTGAGACCAGAATTATTTTCCGATACACCACTGCAAGTTCAAACTATTCCTTGGACATACACATTGCCGATGAAACACAGATATCACATCGCAATTAAATACAAAAGGCACAATGCCGCCTTAAGTACAGGAATAGAGACTCCTCTTACAGTCGGTGCTTTGAGCATTCCCTGTGAGACCAGTATTAGTTTCCCATACACCACTGCAGTTTCAATGTATTCCTTGGACATACACATTGACGATGGAACACTGAAATTACATCGGAATTAAATACAAAAGGAACGATGCCGCCCTAAGTACAAGAATAGAGACCCTTCTTACAGTCGGTGTTTGAGCAATCCCTGTGAGACCAGTATTAGTTTCTGATACACCACTGCAGGTTAAATGTATCCCTTGGACCTTCACATTGACGATGAAACACAGAAATCGCATCGGAATTAAATTCAAAATGCACAATGAAGCCTTAAGTACAAGAATAGAGACCATTCTTACAGTTGGTGCTTTGAGCATTCCCTGTGAGACCTGTATTAGTTTCCGATACACCACTGCAGGTTCAATGTATTCCTTGGACCTTCTCATTGACGATGAAACACAGAAATCGCATCGGAATTAAGTACAAAAGGCCCATTGCCGCCCTATGTACAAAAATAGAGACTCTTCTTACGGTCGGTGCATTGAGCATTCCCTGTGAGCCCAGTATTAGTTTCCGATAGACCACTGCAGGAACAATATATTCCTTGGACCTTCACATTGGCGATGAAACACAGAAATCGCATCGGAATTAAGGGGATACGGAATCACCTATCCCCGCAATGTTAATATATGCCTACTATAGGGAACATTTTCTCACAAACTACTGGAGACAGAGAGGTAAAAATTTTACTGTATGTGCATTCATATGTTACAACAATACTGAAACAACAGTTTATTGTCAAAGTATTTTCTTACAGAGATATTGTACATTTATTTTTAAGTAAATTTTTTCCATCGCTTTTTACTAGACTATCACCCCTAAGTCTTTTGTAAATCAAGTAATTAAAAAATCGTTGTTTCAGTATGTAATAGGGACCTATGTCACTACGTCATAAAAATTTCAGACTTCTAGGTTGACCAGTACCTGAGATAATGTTCCTAGATGAAGTAAAAAGTAAACTTACGGGAAACGGAGAAAGAAGATTAAAACATTCCTGATCCGTAGCTAATACCCCCTTCACAGTCTTCATAATCATCTTCAAGTCTTCTTTTGGCACCCCTCTGCACCTGTCTTGCTTTTTTCACTAATGTCTTGATTATATTATCAGCATGCCTTAGTCTGTGCTGATCTAAAAAGAACATAGCACGTACCGTACGGGAACCAACACACATACCCAACTTTTGAAGGACCTGGCATTTAGTTATATTTCCAAGATTGAAGGTTGGCACAGCATCATACACACCAAAATGTAGTGTATTAATTCCGACAAACACTGTTTTTGGGAGACGATGCCATATCACACTATTCAAGCACTCGTTGGGGTTCTGCGTTTTTCCGTGAAGACATTTCATCAGAAGACTTCTGTCAGCCAGATCTCTGAAAATGGGCTTTATTTCTGCCATGATGGCTGATGGTAGACTGTGGTGGTGAATGTATTTCTCTCCTGTTGTTAGTCCCCTATTGTATTTACACCAGCTGTTTTCACCTTTGGGGCACAAACCATGTTGTGGATGCTCATCCGTGGATGCGGTGTGGAAATATAAAGCCCATATAGCTCTCCTCATTTCTTCAAGATTGCCTGTATTTTGCCTGATTGCAAGGCCATAGCAGTTCTGAATGTGGTCTATTATGGAATCAGTCAATCTTCCTCTGCCATCCAAGGTTTTCCCATCATCTAGTTTTTTCCCTTTCATAACTGATTTTAACCTTCTCAGCCTGGCACCCATTCTCTTCTGCACATGTCCTATACATTCACGTTTGCTTATATTTACACTGTTCCCATATGGTTTGCTTTCCAAAACTTCTTTGAATGCTTTAGAGTCACCATCTCCCAGATATTTGACATAGCGAACATTATACCACTGTGAAGAGCGATGAAAAATTTTCTTCACCCCAGCAACCTCCATGCCACCACTACTACCATAATAATTAGCAATACAGTCATCACTGTGTTCATTTTTCAGCCTGCCTGTGCACCTACAGTATTTAGACATTATTGCAACATCAATAACCTTGCCAGTATCAACACTAGTTGCTGTTACAACACCATTGTTGGAGGTGTGGCCCCTTTTCTGCCACGTGCCATCAAACGCCACTGTGAGGTCACGACTGCCGTCATTTTCTTCCACTGCTTCTTCCACAGCAACCTGCATTGACTTCTGTGCTACATCTTCAACTGCAGATCCTAGTACATAATTGTAAGCTTCAAACTTTGAAGGTGCACTTGGAATATTTAGAACACCACATAGCATATCACCAGCTGCTTTGCCCTTACCAATTGCTCGCAATCCATAAACTAACCTAATATTTACACTATAAAGTTCAGTTTTCTTGTATCCATTATTTACAGTTACTGAAACCGAACTTGGAAACTTACAGCTGTATTTACAAACACTGCATATTAAATTAAACTGGGCAGCCAGGCCAACATGGGATTCTACTTTCAGAGAAACGTTTCCATGACATTTTTTGCAGCACAAACTGTTTTCAAGAGCTTCACACAATATATTCGTATCAATGAGTTCAAAAACTTCATTCCCTCTCTCAAGTAAATTATATTTCTCTTCCAAATCTCTTAGTTTTTTATGAGAAGCACTGTTTTCATTTGGTGTAAGTTCGTTCGGCAAATCAGTAATAAGTGGATTCACATTTTCCAACAGTGATGATGATGAACTGCTTTGCTTTGCTAATGAATCATTATTTCTTTTCTTTTTCCAGTTCACACGCTTTTTAAATACTTTTGCTTTAGCTCTAGGCATTTTCACTGCGAAAAATGAAGCACTAAATACGAAATAACTCAACAACAACTACTTTCTTATATCACACTGTTTACAAAACAGTCCCGCCACAAAGTCAAAGAGTAACTTGAGGAAACCAGAGAGAAACATTTTCGGGCAACTAGTGTATAAATAGTCGCTGGAAACCGGGATATTTGAATTCATGTCACTTTAAAGGTACTGCCAAAAAGTTCATGGTCAGCCACGAGAGACGTGTATAACTAAAGCGCAATACCCGATCTCACAAATATATAAAAATAAAATAGTTATAATTGTAGTAGAGCTATGTATGATACGTCATTTTAAAGAGGAAACATGGCAGAATATAATACGCCAATAAAAAAAAATTCGATTTTTTAACCCAAAATCCGATTCCGTATCCCCTTAAATACAAAAGGCACAATGCCGCCTTAAGAACAAGAATAGTGACTCTTCTTACAGTCGGTGCTTTGAGCATTCCCTGTGAGACCAGTATTAGTTTCCGATACACCACTGCAGGTTCAATGTATTCCTTGGATCTTCACACTGACGATGAAAAAGAGTAATCGCATCGGAATTAAATACAAAAGGCACAATGTCGACTCAAGTACAAGAATAGTGACTCTTCGTACAGTCGGTGCTTTGAGTATTCCCTGTGAGACCAGTATTAGTTTCCGATACACCACTGCAGGTTTAATGTATTCCTTGGACCTTCACATTGACGATGAAACACAGAAATCGCATCGGAATAAAATACAAAAGGCACAAAGCCGCCTCAAGTACAAGATTAGAAACTTTTCTTACAGTCTTTGCTTTGAGCATTCCCTGTGAGACCAGTATTATTTTCCGATACACCACTGCAGGTTCAATGTATTCCTTGGACATACACATTGACGATAAAACACTGGAATTACATCGGAATTAAATACAAAAGACTCAATGCCGCCTTAAGTACACGAAGAGTGAGACTTCTTAGAGTCTGTGTTTTATCCATTTCTGGTAGACCAGTATTAGTTTCCGATACACCACTGCAGGTTCAATGTATTCCTTGGTCCTTCACATTGACGATGAAACACAGAAATCGCATCGGAATTAAATACAAAAGGCACAATGCCGCCTTAAGGACAAGAATAGAGACTCTTCTTACAGTCGGTGTTTTGAGCATTACCTGTGAGATCAGTATTAGTTTCCGATACACCACTGCAGGTTCAATGTATTCCTTGGACATACACATTGACGATGGAACAGTGAAATTACATCTGAATTAAATACAAAAGGCACAATGCCGCCTTGAGTGCAAGAATAGAGACTCTTCTTACAGTCGGTGCTTTGAGCATTCCCTGTGAGACCAGAATTAGTTTCCGATACTCCACTGCAGGTTCAATGTATTCCTTGGACCTTCGCATTGACGATGAAACACAGAAATCGCATCGGAAAGAAATACAAATAGCAAACTGCCGCGTAAGTACAAGAATAGATACTCGTCTTACAGTCCGTGTTTTGAGCATTCCCTGTGAGACCAGTATTAGTTTCCGATACTCCACTGCAGGTTCAATGTATTCCTTGGACCTTCGCATTGACGATGAAACACAGAAATCGCATCGGAATTAAATACAAAAGGCACAATGCCGCCTTAAGTACAAGAATAGAGACTCTTATTACAGTCGGTGCTTTGAGCATTCCCTGTGGGACCAGTATTAGTTTCCGATACACCACTGCACGCACAATGTATTCCTTGGACCTTCAAATTGACGATGAAACACAGAAATCGCATCGGAATTAAATTCAAAAGGCACAATGCCGCCTTAAGTACTAGAATAGAGACCATTCTTACAGTCGGTGTTTTGAGCATTCCCTGTGAGACCAGTATTAGTTTCCGATACTCCACTGCAGGTTCAATGTATTCTACGGAGCTTCACATTGACGATGAAACACAGAATTCGCATCGGAATTAAGTACAAAAGGCACAATGCCGCCCTATGTACAAGAATAGAGACTCTTCTTACGGTCGGTGCATTGAGCATTCCCTGTGAGACCAGTATTAGTTTCCGATACACCACTGCAGGAACTATATATTCCTTGGACATTCACATTGGCGATGAAACACAGAAATGGCATCGGAATTAAATACAAAAGGCACAATGCCGCCTTAAGAACAAGAATAGAGACTCTTCTTACAGTCGGTGCTTTGAGCATTCCCTGTGAGACCAGTATTAGTTTCCGATACACCACTGCAGGTTCAAAGTATTCCTTGGACCTTCACATTGACGATGAAACACAGAAATCGCATCGGAATAAAATACAAAAGGCACAAAGCCGCCTCAAGTACAAGATTAGAAACTTTTCTTACAGTCTTTGCTTTGAGCATTCCCTGTGAGACCAGTATTAGTTTCCGAAACAACACTGCAGGTTCAGTGTATTCCTTGGACCTTCACATTGACGATCAAACACAGAAATCGCTTCGGAATTAAATACAAAAGGCACAATGCCGCCTTAAGAACAAGAATAGAGACTCTTCTTACAGTCGGTGTTTTGAGCATTACCTGTGAGATCAGTATTAGTTTCCGATACACCACTGCAGGTTCAATGTATTCCTTGGACATACACATTGACGATGGAACAGTGAAATTACATCTGAATTAAATACAAAAGGCACAATGCCGCCTTGAGTGCAAGAATAGAGACTCTTCTTACAGTCGGTGCTTTGAGCATTCCCTGTGAGACCAGAATTAGTTTCCGATACTCCACTGCAGGTTCAATGTATTCCTTGGACCTTCGCATTGACGATGAAACACAGAAATCGCATCGGAAAGAAATACAAATAGCAAACTACCGCGTAAGTACAAGAATAGATACTCGTCTTACAGTCCGTGATTTGAGCATTCCCTGTGAGACCAGTATTAGTTTCCGATACTCCACTGCAGGTTCAATGTATTCCTTGGACCTTCGCATTGACGATGAAACACAGAATTCGCATCGGAATTAAATACAAAAGGCACAATGCCGCCTTAAGTACAAGAATAGAGACTCTTATTACAGTCGGTGCTTTGAGCATTCCCTGTGAGACCAGTATTAGTTTCCGATACACCACTGCACGCACAATGTATTCCTTGGACCTTCAAATTGACGATGAAACACAGAAATCGCATCGGAATTAAATTCAAAAGGCATAATGCCTCCTTAAGTACAAGAATAGAGACCCTTCTTACAGTCGGTGCTTTGAGCATTCCCTGTGAGACCAGTATTAGTTTCCGATACATCAATGCAGGTTAAATGTATCACTAGGACCTTCACATTGACGATGAAACACAGAAATCGCATCGGAATTAAATTCAAAAAGCACAATGCCGCCTTAAGTACTAGAATAGAGACCATTCTTACAGTCGGTGTTTTGAGTATTCCCTGTGAGACCAGTATTAGTTTCCGATACACCACTGCAGGTTCAATGTGTTCCTTGGACCTTCACATTGACGATGAACCACAGAATTCGCATCGGAATTAAGTACAAAAGGCACAATGCCGCCTTATGTACAAGAATAGAGACTCTTATTACGTTCGGTGCTTTGAGCATTCCCTGTGAGACCAGTATTAGTTTCCGATACACCACTGCAGGTTCAATGTATTCTACGGAGCTTCACATTGACGATGAAACACAGAAATCGCATCGGAATTAAATACAATATGCACAATGCCGCCTTAAATACAAGAATAGAGACTCTTCTTACAGTCGGTATTTTGAGTATTCCATGTGAGACCAGTATTAGTTTCCGATACACCACTGCTGTTTCAATGTATTCCATGGACATACACATTGACGACGGAACACTGAAATTACAACGGAATTAAATACAAAAGACTCAATGCTGCCTTAAGTACAAGAAGAGTGACACTTCTTAGAGTCTGTGTTTTTAACCATTCCTGTGAGACCAGTATTAGTTTCCGATACACCACTGCGGGTTCAATGTATTGACCGGACATACACATTGACGATGAAACACTGAATTAACATCGGAATTAAGTACAAAAGGCACAATGCCGCCTTATGTACAAGAATAGAGACTCTTCTTACGGTCGGTGCTTTGAGCATTCCCTGTGAGACCAGAATTAGTTTCCAATTCACCACTGCAGGTTCAATGTATTCCTTGCACATACACATTGCCGATGAAAAACAGAAATTATATCGGAATTAAATACAAGAGGCACAATGCCGCCTTAAGTGCAAGAATAGAGACTCTTCTTACAGTCGGTGCTTTGAGCATTCCCTGTGAGACCAGTGGTAGTTTCCGATTGACCACTGCAGGTTCAATGTATTCCTAGGACCTTCACATTGACGAAGAAACACAGAAATCGCATCGGAATTAAATTCAAAATGCACAATGACGCCTTAAGTACAAGAATAGAGACCATTCTTACAGTGGGTGCTTTGAGCATTCCCTGTGAGACCTGTATTAGTTTCCGATACACCACTGCAGGTTCAATGTATTCCTTGGACCTTCACATTGACGATGAAACACAGAAATCGCATCGGAAAGAAATACAAATAGCAAACTGCCGCGTAAGTACAAGAATAGATACTCGTCTTACAGTCGGTGTTTTGAGCATTCCCTGTGAGACCAGTATTAGTTTCCGATACACTACTGCAGGTTCAATGTATTCCATGGACCTTCGCATTGACGATGAAACACAGAAATCGCATCGGAATTAATTACAAAAGGCACAATGCCGCCTTAAGTACAAGAATAGAGACTCTTATTACAGTCGGTGATTTGAGCATTCCCTGTGAGACCAGTATTAGTTTCCGATACACCACTGCACGCACAATGTATTCCTTGGAACTTCAAACTGACGATGAAACACAGAAATCGCATCGGAATTAAATTCAAAAGGTACAATGCCTCCTTAAGTACAAGAATAGAGACCCTTCTTACAGTCGGTGTTTTGAGCATTCCCTGTGAGAGCAGTATTAGTTTCCGATACACCACTGCAGGTTAAATGTATCCCTAGGACTTTCACATTGACGATGAAACACAGAAATCGCATCGGAATTAAATTCTAAAGGCACAATGCCGCCTTAAGTACTAGAATAGAGACCATTCTTACAGTCGGTGTTTTGAGCATTCCCTGTGAGACCAGTATTAGTTTCCGATACACCACTGCAGGTTCAATGTGTTCCTTGGACCTTCACAATGACGATGAACCACAGAATTCACATCGGAATTAAGTACAAAAGGCACAATGCCGCCTTATGTACAAGAATAGAGACTCTTATTACGTTCGGTGCATTGAGCATTCCCTGTGAGACCAGTATTAGTTTCCGATACACCACTGCAGGTTCAATGTATTCTACGGAGCTTCACATTGACGATGAAACACTGAAATCGCATCGGAATTAAATACAATATGCACAATGCCGCCTTAAATACAAGAATAGAGACTCTTCTTACAGGCGGTATTTTGAGTATTCCCTGTGAGACCAGTATTAGTTTCCGATACACCACTGCAGTTTCAATGTATTCCATGGACATACACATTGACGACGGAACACTGAAATTACAACGGAATTAAATACAAAAGACTCAATGCTGCCTTAAGTGCAAGAAGAGTGAGACTTCTTAGAGTCTGTGTTTTTAACCTTTCCTGTGAGACCAGTATTAGTTTCCGATACACCACTGCAGGTTCAATGTATTGACCGGACATACACATTGACGATGAAACACTGAATTTACATCGGAATTAAGTACAAAAGGCACAATGCCGCCTTATGTACAAGAATAGAGACTCTTCTCAAGTTCGGTGCTTTGAGCATTCCCTGTGAGACCAGAATTAGTTTCCAATTCACCACTTGCAGGTTCAATGTATTCCTTGCACATACACATTGCCGATGAAAAACAGAAATTATATCGGAATTAAATACAAGAGGCACAATGCCGCCTTAAGTGCAAGAATAGAGACTCTTCTTACAGTCGGTGCTTTGAGCATTCCCTGTGAGACCAGTAGTAGTTTCCGATTGACCACTGCAGGTTCAATGTATTCCTAGGATCTTCACATTGACGAAGAAACACAGAAATCGCATCGGAATTAAATACAAAAGGCAAAATGCCGCCTTAAGTACAAGAATACAGACTCTTCTTACAATCGGTGCCTTGCGCATTGCCTGTGAGATCAGTATTACTTTCCGATTCACCACTGCAGGTTTAACGTATTCGTTGGACATACACATTGCCGATGAAAAACAGAAATTATATCGGTATTAAATACAAGAGGCACAATGTCGCCTTGAGTGCAAGAATAGAGACTATTCTTACAGTCGGTGCTTTGAGTATTCCCTGTGAGACCAGTATTAGTTTCCGATACGCCACTGCAGGTTTAATGTATTCCTTGGACCTTCACATTGACGATGAAAGACAGAAATCGCATCGGAATAAAATACAAAAGGCAAAAAGCCGCCTCAAGTACAAGATTAGAAATTTTTCTTACAGTCGGTGCTTTGAGCATTCCCTGTGAGACCAGTATTAGTTTCCGAAACAACACTGCAGGTTCAGTGTATTCCTTGGACCTTCAAATTGACGATCAAACACAGAAATCGCTTCGCAATTAAATACAAAAGGCACAATGCCACCATAAGTACAAGAATAGAGATTCTTCTTATAGTCGGTGCTTTGAGCATTCCCTGTGAGACCAGTATTAGTTTCCGATACACCACTGCAGGTTCAATGTATTCCTTAGACATACACATTGACGATGAAACACTGGAATTACATCGGAATTAAATACAAAAGACTCAATGCCGCCTTAAGTACACGAAGAGTGAGACTTCTTAGAGTCTGTGTTTTATCCATTCCTGTTACACCAGTATTAGTTTCCGATACACCACTGCAGGTTCAATGTATTCCTTGGTCCTTCACATTGACGATGAAACACAGAAATCGCATCGGAATTAAATACAAAAGGCACAATGCCGCCTTAAGAACAAGAATAGAGACTCTTCTTACAGTCGGTGTTTTGAGCATTACCTGTGAGACCAGTATTAGTTTCCGATACACCACTGCAGGTTCAATGTATTCCTTGGACATACACATTGACGATGGAACAGTGATTATACATCTGAATTAAATACAAAATGCACAATGCCGCCTTGAGTGCAAGAATAGAGACTCTTCTTACTGTCGGTGCTTTGAGCATTCCCTGTGAGACCAGAATTAGTTTCCGATACACCACTCCAGGTTCAATGTATTCCTTGGACCTTCACATTGACGATGAAACACAGAAATCGCATCGGAAAGAAATACAAATAGCAAACTGCCGCGTAAGTACAAGAATAGATAATCGTCTTACAGTCGGTGTTTTGAGCATTCCCTGTGAGACCAGTATTAGTTTCCGATACACCACTGCAGGTTCAATGTATTCCTTGGACCTTCGCATTGACGATGAAACACAGAAATCGCATCGGAATTAAATACAAAAGGCACAATGCCGCCTTAAGTACAAGAATAGAGACTCTTATTACAGTCGGTGCTTTGAGCATTCCCTGTGAGACCAGTATTAGTTTCCGATACACCACTGCACGCACAATGTATTCCTTGGACCTTCAAATTGACGATGAAACACAGAAATCGCATCGGAATTAAATTCAAAAGGCACAATGCCTCCTTAAGTACAACAATAGAGACCCTTCTTACAGTCGGTGCTTTGAGCATTCCCTGTGAGACCAGTATTAGTTTCCGATACACCACTGCAGGTTCAATGTGTTCCTTGGACCTCCACATTGACGATGAACCACAGAATTCGCATCGGAATTAAGTACAAAAGGCACAATGCCGCCTTATGTACAAGAATGGAGACTCTTATTACGTTCGGTGCTATGAGCATTCCCTGTGAGACCAGTATTAGTTTCCGATACACCACTGCAGGTTCAATGTATTCTACGGAGCTTCACATTGACGATGAGACACAGAAATCGCATCGGAATTAAATACAATATGCACAATGCCGCCTTAAATACAAGAATAGATCCTCTTCTTACAGTCGGTATTTTGAGTATTCCCTGTGAGACCAGTATTAGTTTCCGATACACCACTGCAGTTTCAATGTATTCCATGGACATACACATTGACGACGGAACACTGAAATTACAATGGAATTAAATACAAAAGACTCAATGCTGCCTTAAGTACAAGAAGAGTGAGACTTCTTAGAGTCTGTGTTTTTAACCTTTCCTGTGAGACCAGTATTAGTTTCTGATACACCACTGCAGGTTCAATGTATTGACCGGACATACACATTGACGATGAAACACTGAATTTACATCGGAATTAAGTACTAAAGGCACAATGTCGCCTTATGTACAAGAATAGAGACTCTTCTTACGTTCGGTGCTTTGAGCAATCCCTGTGAGACCAGAATTAGTTTCCAATTCACCACTGCAGGTTCAATGTATTCCTTGCACATACACATTGCCGATGAAAAACAGAAATTATATCGGAATTAAATACAAGAGGCACAATGCCGCCTTAAGTGCAAGAATAGAGACTCTTCTTACAGTCGGTGCTTAGAGCATTCCCTGTGAGACCAGTAGTAGTTTCCGATTGACCACTGCAGGTTCAATGTATTCCTAGGACCTTCACATTGACGAAGAAACACAGAAATCGCATCGGAATTAAATACAAAAGGCAAAATGCCGCCTTAAGTACAAGAATACAGACTCTTCTTACAATCGGTGCCTTGCGCATTCCCTGTGAGATCAGTATTACTTTCCGATACACCACTGCAGGTTTAACGTATTCGTTGGACATACACATTGCCGATGTAATACAGAAATTATATCGGTATTAAATACAAGAGGCACAATGCCGCCTTGAGTGCAAGAATAGAGACTCTTCTTACAGTCGGTGCTTTGTGCATTCCCTGTGAGACCAGAATTAGTTTCCGATACACCACTCCAGGTTCAATGTATTCCTTAGACCTTCACATTGACGATGAAACACAGAAATCGCATCGGAATAAAATACAAAAGGCACAAAGCCGCCTCAAGTACAAGATTAGAAACTTTTCTTGCAGTCGGTGCTTTGAGCATTCCCTGTGAGACCAGTATTAGTTTCGGAAACAACACTGCAGGTTCAGTGTATTCCTTGGACCTTCACATTGACGATCAAACACAGAAATCGCTTCGGAATTAAATACAAAAGGCACAATGCCACCATAAGTACAAGAATAGAGACTCTTCTTACAGTCGGTGCTTTGAGCATTCCCTGTGAGACCAGTATTAGTTTCCGATACACCACTGCAGGTTCAATGTTTTCCTTGGACATACACATTGACGATGAAACACTGGAATTACATCGGGATTAAATACAAAAGACTCAATGCCGCCATAAGTACAAGAATAGTGAGACTTCTTAGAGTCTGTGTTTTATCCATTCCTGTTAGACCAGTATTAGTTTCCGATACACCACTGCAGGTTTAATGTATTCCTTGGACCTTCACATTGACGATGAAACACAGAAATCGCATCGGAATAAAATACAAAAGACACAAAGCCGCCTCAAGTACAAGATTAGAAATTTTTCTTACAGTCGGTGCTTTGAGCATTCCTTGTGAGACCAGTATTAGTTTCCGAAACAACACTGCAGGTTCAGTGTATTCCTTGGACCTTCACATTGACGATCAAACACAGAAATCGCTTCGGAATTAAATACAAAAGGCACAATGCCACCATAAGTACAAGAATAGAGACTCTTCTTACAGTCGGTGCTTTGAGCATTCCCTGTGAGACCAGTATTAGTTCCCGATACACCACTGCAGGTTCAATGTATTCCTTGGACATACACATTGACGATGAAACACTGGAATTACATCGGAATTAAATATAAAAGACTCAATGCCGCCTTAAGTACAAGAAGAGTGAGACTTCTTAGAGTCTGTGTTTTATCCATTCCTGTTAGACCAGTATTAGTTTCCGATTCACCACTGCACGTTCAATGTATTCCTTGGTCCTTCACATTGACGATGAAACACAGAAATCGCATCGGAATTAAGTACAAAAGGCACAATGCCGCCTTAAGAACATGAATAGAGACTCTTCTTACAGTCGGTGTTTTGAGCATTCCCTGTGAGACCAGTATTAGTTTCCGATACACCACTGCAGGTTCAATGTATTCCTTGGATCTTCTCATTGCCGATGAAAAAGAGCAATCGCATCGGAATTAAATACAAAAGGCACAATGGCGACTCAAGTACAAGAATAGTGACTCTTCGTACAGTCGGTGCTTTGAGTACTCCCTGTGAGACCAGTATTAGTTGCCGATACACCACTGCAGGTTTAATGTATTCCTTGGACCTTCACATTGACGATGAAACACAGAAATCGCATCGGAATAAAATACAAAAGGCACAAAGCCGCCTCAAGTACAAGATTAGAAACTTTTCTTACAGTCGGTGCTTTGAGCATTCCCTGTGAGACCAGTATTAGTTTCCGAAACAACACTGCAGGTTCAGTGTATTCCTTGGACCTTCACATTGACGATCAAACACAGAAATCGCTTCGGAATTAAATACAAAAGGCACAATGCCACCATAAGTACAAGAATAGAGATTCTTCTTATAGTCGGTGCTTTGAGCATTCCCTGTGAGACCAGTATTAGTTTCCGATACACCACTGCAGGTTCAATGTATTCCTTGGACATACACATTGACGATGAAACACTGGAATTACATCGGAATTAAATACAAAAGACTCAATGCCGCCTTAAGTACACGAAGAGTGAGACTTCTTAGAGTCTGAGTTTTATCCATTCCTGTTAGACCAGTATTAGTTTCCGATACACCACTGCAGGTTCAATGTATTCCTTGGTCCTTCACATTGACGATGAAACACAGATATCGCATCGGAATTAAATACAAAAGGCACAATGCCGCCTTAAGAACAAGAATAGAGACTCTTCTTACAGTCGGTGTTTTGAGCATTACCTGTGAGACCAGTATTAGTTTCCGATACACAACTGCAGGTTCAATGTATTCCTTGGACATACACATTGACGATGGAACAGTGAAATTACATCTGAATTAAATACAAAAGGCACAATGCCGCCTTGAGTGCAAGAATAGAGACTCTTCTTACAGTCGGTGCTTTGAGCATTCCCAGTGAGACCAGAATTAGTTTCCGATACACCACTCCAGGTTCAATGTATTCCTTGGACCTTCGCATTGACGATGAAACACAGAAATCGCATCGGAATTAAATACAAAAGGCACAATGCCGCCTTAAGTACAAGAATAGAGACTCTTATTACAGTCGGTGCTTTGAGCATTCCCTGTGAGACCAGTATTAGTTTCCGATACACCACTGCACGCACAATGTATTCCTTGGACCTTCAAATTGACGATGAAGCACAGAAATCGCATCGAAATTAAATTCAAAAGGCACAATGCCTCCTTAAGTGCAAGAATAGAGACTCTTCTTACAGTCGGTGCTTTGAGCATTCCCTGTGAGACCAGTATTAGTTTCCGATACACCACTGCAGGTTAAATGTATCCCTAGGACCTTCACATTGACGATGAAACACAGATATCGCATCGAAATTAAATTCAAAAGGCACAATGCCGCCTTAAGTACTAGAATAGAGACCTTTCTTACAGTCGGTGTTTTGAGCAATCATTGTGAGACCAGTATTAGTTTCTGATACACCACTGCAGGTTCAATGTGTTCCTTGGACCTTCACATTGACGATGAACAACAGAATTCGCATCGGAATTAAGTACAAAAGGCACAATGCCGCCTTATGTACAAGAATAGAGACTCTTATTACGTTCGGTGATTTGAGCATTCCCTGTGAGACCAGTATTAGTTTCCGATACACCAGTGCAGGTTCAATGTATTCTACGGAGCTTCACATTCACGATGAAACACAGAAATCGCATCTGAATTAAATACAATATGCACAATGCCGCCTTAAATACAAGAATAGAGACTCTTCTTACAGTCGGTATGTTGAGTATTCCCTGTGAGACCAGTATTAGTTTCCGATACACCACTGCAGTTTCAATGAATTCCATGGACATACACATTGACGACGGAACACTGAAATTACAACGGAATTAAATACAAAAGACTCAATGCTGCCTTAAGTACTAGAAGAGTGAGACTTCTTAGAGTCTGTGTTTTTAACATTTCCTGTGAGACCAGTATTAGTTTCCGATACACCACTGCAGGTTCAATGTATTGACCGGACATACACATTGACTATGAAACACTGAATTTACTTCGGAATTAAGTACAAAAGGCACAATGCCACCTTATGTACAAGAATAGAGACTCTTCTTACGTTCGGTGCTTTGAGCATTCCCAGTGAGACCAGAATTAGTTTCCAATTCACCACTGCAGGTTCAATGTATTCCTTGCACATACACATTGCCGATGAAAAACAGAAATTATATCGGAATTAAATACAAGAGCACAATGCCGCCTTAAGTGCAAGAATAGAGACTCTTCTTACAGTCGGTGCTTTGAGCATTCCCTGTGAGACCAGTAGTAGTTTCCGATTGACCACTGCAAGTTCAATGTATTGCTAGGACCCTCACATTGACGAAGAATCACAGAAATCGCATCGGAATTAAATACAAAAGGCAAAATGCCGCCTTAAGTACAAGAATACAGACTCTTCTTACAATCGGTGCCTTGCGCATTCCCTGTGAGATCAGTATTACTTTCCGATACACCACTACAGGTTTAACGTATTCGTTGGACATACACATTGCCGATGAAAAACAGAAATTATATCGGTATTAAATACAAGAGGCACAATGCCGCCTTGAGTGCAAGAATAGATACTCTTCTTACAGTCGGTGCTTTGAGCATTCCCTGTGAGGCCAGTATTAGTTTCCGAAACAACACTGCAGGTTCAGTGTATTCCATGGACATTCACATTGACGATCAAACACAGAAATCGCTTCGGAATTAAATACAAAAGGCACAATGCCACCATAAGTACAAGAATTGAGACTCTTCTTACAGTCGGTGCTTTGAGCATTCCTTGTGAGACCAGTATTAGTTTCCGATACACCACTGCAGTTTCAATGTATTCCTTGGACATACACATTGACGATGAAACACTGGAATTACATCGGAAATAAATATAAAAGACTCAATGCCGCCTTAAGTACAAGAAGAGTGAGACTTCTTAGAGTCTGTGTTTTATCCATTCCTGTTAGACCAGTATTAGTTTCCGATACACCACTGCACGTTCAATGTATTCCTTGGTCCTTCACATTGACGATGGAACACAGAAATCGCATCGGAATTAAGTACAAAAGGCACAATGCCGCCTTAAGAACATGAATAGAGACTCTTCTTACAGTCGGTGTTTTGAGCATTCCCTGTGAGACCAGTATTACTTTCCGATACACCACTGCAGGTTCAATGTATTCCTTGGATCTTCACATTCCCGATGAAAAAGAGCAATCGCATCGGAATTAAATACAAAAGGCACAATGGCGACTCAAGTACAAGAATAGTGACTCTTCGTACAGTCGGTGCATTGAGTATTCCCTGTGAGACCAGTATTAGCTTCCGATACACCACTGCAGGTTTAATGTATTCCTTGGACCTTCACATTGACGATGAAACACAGAAATCGCATCGGAATAAAATACAAAAGACACAAAGCCGCCTCAAGTACAAGATTAGAAACTTTTCTTACAGTCGGTGCTTTGAGCATTCCCTGTGAGACCAGTATTAGTTTCCGAAACAACACTGCAGGTTCAGTGTATTCCTTGGACCTTCACATTGACGATCAAACACAGAAAGCGCTTCGGAATTAAATACAAAAGGCACAATGCCACCATAAGTACAAGAATAGAGATTCTTCTTATAGTCGGTGCTCTGAGCATTCCCTGTGAGACCAGTATTAGTTTCCGCTACACCACTGCAGGTTCAATGTATTCCTTGGACATACACATTGACGATGAAACACTGGAATTACATCGGAATTAAATACAAAAGACTCAATGCCGCCTTAAGTACTCGAAGAGTGAGACTTCTTAGAGTCTGTGTTTTATCCATTCCTGTTAGACCAGTATTAGTTTCCGATACACCACTGCAGGTTCAATGTATTCCTTGGTCCTTCACATTGACGATGAAACACAGAAATCGCATCGGAATTAAATACAAAAGGCATAATGCCGCCTTAAGAACAAGAATAGAGACTCTTCTTACAGTCGGTGTTTTGAGCATTACCTGTGAGACTAGTATTAGTTTCCGATACACCACTGCAGGTTCAATGTATTCCTTGGACATACACATTGACGATGGAACAGTGAAATTACATCTGAATTAAATACAGTTTCACAATGCCGCCTTGAGTGCAAGAATAGAGACTCTTCTTACAGTCGGTGCTTTGAGCATTCCCAGTGAGACCAGAATTAGTTTCCGATACACCACTCCAGGTTCAATGTATTCCTTGGACCTTCGCATTGACGATGAAACACGGAAATCGCATCGGAATTAAATACAAAAGGCACAATGCCGCCTTAAGTACAAGAATAGAGACTCTTATTACAGTCGGTGCTTTGAGCATTCCCTGTGAGACCAGTATTAGTTTCCGATACACCACTGCACGCACAATGTATTCCTTGGACCTTCAAATTGACGATGAAACACAGAAATCGCATCGGAATTAAATTCAAAAGGCACAATGCCTCCTTAAGTACAAGAATAGAGACCCTTCTTACAGTCGGTGCTTTCAGCATTCCCTGTGAGACCAGTATTAGTTTCCGATACACCACTGCAGGTTAAATGTATCCCTAGGAATTTCACATTGACGATGAAACACAGATATCGCATCGAGATTAAATTCAAAAGGCACAATGCCGCCTTAAGTACTAGAATAGAGACCAATCTTACAGTCGGTGTTTTGAGCATTCCCTGTGAGACCAGTATTAGTTTCCGATACACCACTGCAGTTTCAATGAATTCCATGGACAAACACATTGACGACGGAACACTGAAATTACAACGGAATTAAATACAAAAGACTCAATGCTGCCTTAAGTACAAGAAGAGTGAGACTTCTTAGCGTCTGTGTTTTTAACATTTCCTGTGAGACCAGTATTAGTTTCCGATACACCACTGCAGGTTCAATGTATTGACCGGACATACACATTGACTATGAAACACTGAATTTACATCGGAATTAAGTACAAAAGGCACAATGCCGCCTTAAGTACAAGAATACAGACTCTTCTTACAATCGTTGCCTTGCGCATTCCCTGCGAGATCAGTATTACTTTCCGATACACCACTACAGGTTTAACGTATTCGTTGGACATACACATTGCCGATGAAAAACAGAAATTATATCGGTATTAAATACAAGAGGCACAATGCCGCCTTGAGTGCAAGAATAGATACTCTTCTTACAGTCGGTGCTTTGAGCATTCCCTGTGAGACCAGAATTAGTTTCCGATACACCACTCCAGGTTCAATGTATTCCTTGGACATACACATTGACGAGGGAACAGTGAAATTACATCGGAATTAAATACAAAAGGCACAATGCCGCCTTGAGTGCAAGAATAGAGACTCTTCTTACAGTCGGTGCTTTGAGCATTCCCAGTGAGACCAGAATTAGTTTCCGATACACCACTCCAGGTTCAATGTATTCCTTGGACCTTCACATTGACGATGAAACACAGAAATCGCATCGGAAAGGAATACAAATAGCAAACTGCCGCGTAAGTACAAGAATAGAGACTCGTCTTACAGTCGGTGTTTTGAGCATTCCCTGTGAGACCAGTATTAGTTTCCGATACACCACTGCAGGTTAAATGTATTCCTTTGACCTTCACCTTGACGGTGAAACACAGAAATCGCATCGGAATTAAATACAAAAGGCACAATGCCGCCTTAAGTACAAGAATAAAGACTCTTATTACAGTCGGTGCTTTGAGCATTCCCTGTGAGACCAGTATTAGTTTCCGATACACCACTGCAGGCACAATGTATTCCTTGGACCTTCAAATTGACGATGAAACACAGAAATCGCATCGGAATTAAATTCAAAAGGCACAATGCCTCCTTAAGTACAAGAATAGAGACCCTTCTTACAGTCGGTGCTTTGAGCATTCCCTGTGAGACCAGTATTAGTTTCCGATACACCACTGCAGGTTAAATGTATCCCTAGGACCTTCACATTGACGATGAAACACAGAAATCGCATCGGAATTAAATTCAAAAGGCACAGTGCCACCTTAAGTACTAAAATAGGGACCATTCTTACAGGCGGTGCTTTGAGCATTCCCTGTAAGAGCAGTATTAGTTTCCGATACACCACTGCGATTTCAATGAGTTCCTAGGACCTTCACATAGACGATGAACCACAGAACTCGCATCGGAATTAAGTACAAAAGGCACAATGCCGCCTTATGTACAAGAATAGAGACTCTTCTTACGTTCGGTGCTTTGAGCATTCCCTGTGAGACCAGTATTAGCTTCAGATACACCACTGCAGGTTCAATGTATTCTACGGAGCTTCACATTGACGATGAAATACAGAAATCGCATAGGAAATAAATACAATAGGCAAAATGCCGCCATAATACAAGATTAGAGGCTCTTCTTAAAGTCGGTATTTTGAGTATTCCCTGTGAGACCAGTATTAGTTTCCGATACACCACTGCAGGTTCAATGTATTGACCGGACATACACATTGACGATGAAACACTGAATTTACATCGGAATTAAGTACAAAAGGCACAATGCCGCCTTATGTACAAGAATAGAGACTCTTCTTACGTTCGGTGCTTTGAGCATTTCCTGTGAGACCAGTATTAGTTTCCGATACACCATGGCAGGTTTAACGTATTCGTTGCACATACACATTGACGATGAAACACTCAAATTACATCAGAATTAAATACGAAAGACTCAATGCCGACTTAAGTACAAGAAGGGTGAGACTTCTTAGAGTCTGTGTTTTTATCCTTTCCTGTGAGACCAGTATTAGTTTCCGCTACACCACTGCAGGTTCATTGTATTCCTTGGTCCTTCATATTGACGATTAAATACGGAAATCGAATCGGAATTAAATACAAAAGGCACAATGCCGCCTTAAGTACATGAATATAGACTCTTCTTACAATCGGAGATTTGAGTATTCCCTGTGAGACCAGTATTAGTTTCCGATACACCATTGCAGGTTCAATGTATTCCTTGGACATACACATTGACGATGAAACACCGAAATTACAACGGAATTAAATACAAAAGACTCAATGCTGCCTTAAGTACAAGAAGAGTGAGACTTCTTAGAGTCTGTGTTTTTAACCTTTCCTGTGAGACCAGTATTAGTTTCCGATACACCACTGCAGGTTCAATGTATTGACCGGACATACACATTGAAGATGAAACACTGAATTTACATCGGAATAAAGTACAAAAGGCACAATGCCGCCTTATGTACAAGAATAGAGACTCTTTTTACGTTCGGTGTTTGAGCATTCCCTGTGAGACCAGAATTAGCTTCCAATACACCACTGCAGGTTCAATGTATTCCTTGCACATACACATTGCCGATGAAAAACAGAAATTATATCGGAATTAAATACAAGAGGCACAATGCCACCTTAAGTGCAAGAATAGATACTCTTCTTACAGTCGGTGCTTTGAGCATTCCCTGTGAGACCAGTATTAGTTTCCGATTGACCACTGCAGATTCAATGTATTCCTTGGTCCTTCACATTGACGATGAAACACAGAAATCGCATCGGAATTAAATATAAAAGGCACAATGCCGTCTTAAGTACAAGAATAGAGACTCTTCTTACAGTCGGTATGTTGAGTTTTCCCTGTGAGACCAGTATTAGTTTCCGATACACCACTGCAGTTTCAATGAATTCCATGGACATACACATTGACGACGGAACACTGAAATTACAACGGAATTAAATACAAAAGACTCAATGCTGCCTTAAGTACAAGAAGAGTGAGACTTCTTAGAGTCTGTGTTTTCAACATTTCCTGTGAGACCAGTATCAGTTTCCGATACACCACTGCAGGTTCAATGTATTGACCGGACATACACATTGACTATGAAACACTGAATTTACATCGGAATTAAGTACAAAAGGCACAATGCCGCCTTATGTACAAGAATAGAGACTCTTCTTACGTTCGGTGCTTTGAGCATTCCCTGTGAGACCAGAATTAGTTTCCAATTCACCACTGCAGGTTCAATGTATTCCAAGCACATACACATTGCCGATGAAAAACAGAAATTATATCGGAATTAAATACAAGAGGCACAATGCCGCCTTAAGTGCAAGAATAGAGACTCTTCTTACAGTCGGTGCTTTGAGCATTCCCTGTGAGACCAGTAGTAGTTTCCGATTAACCACTGCAGGTTCAATGTATTCCTAGGACCTTCACATTGACGAACAATCACAGAAATCGCATCGGAATTAAATACAAAAGGCAAAATGCCGCCTTAAGTACAAGAATACAGACTCTTCTTACAATCGGTGCCTTGCGCATTCCCCGTGAGATCAGTATTACTTTCCGATACACCACTACAGGTTTAACGTATTCGTTGGACATACACATTGCCGATGAAAAACAGAAATTATATCGGTATTAAATACAAGAGGCACAATGCCGCCTTGAGTGCAAGAATAGATACTCTTCTTACAGTCGGTGCTTTGAGCATTCCCTGTGAGACCAGAATTAGTTCCCGATACACTACTCCAGGTTCAATGTATTCCTTGGACCTTCACATTGACGATGAAACACAGATATCGCATCGGAATAAAATACAAAAGGGACAAAGCCGCCTCAAGTACAAGATTAGAAACTTTTCTTGCAGTCGGTGCTTTGAGCATTCTCTGTGAGACCAGTATTAGTTTCCGAAACAACACTGCAGGTTCAGTGTATTCCTTGGACCTTCACATTGAAGATCAAACACAGAAATCGCTTCGGAATTAAATACAAAAGGCACAATGCCACCATAAGTACAAGAATAGAGACTCTTCTTACAGTCGGTGCTTTGAGCATTCCCTGTGAGACCAGTATTAGTTTCCGATACACCACTGCAGGTTCAATGTAATCCTTGGACATACACATTGACGATGAAACACTGGAATTACATCGGAATTAAATACAAAAGACTCAATGCCGCCTTAAGTACAAGAAGAGTGAGACTTCTTAGAGTCTGTGTTTTATCCATTCCTGTTAGACCAGTATTAGTTTCCGATACACCACTGCACGTTCAATGTATTCCTTGGTCCTTCACATTGACGATGTAACACATAAATCGCATCGGAATTAAATACAAAAGGCACAATGCCGCCTTAAGAACATGAATAGAGGCTCTTCTTACAGTCGGTGTTTTGAGCATTCCCTGTGAGACCAGTATTATTTTCCGATACACCACTGCAGGTTCAATGTATTCCTTGGACATACACATTGACGAGGGAACAGTGAAATTACATCGGAATTAAATACAAAAGGCACAATGCCGCCTTGAGTGCAAGAATAGAGACTCTTCTTACAGTCGGTGCTTTGAGCATTCCCTGTGAGACCAGAATTAGTTTCCGATACACCACTCCAGGTTCAATGTATTCCTTGGACCTTCACATTGACGATGAAACACAGAAATCGCATCGGAAACGAATACAAATAGCAAACTGCCGCGTAAGTACAAGAATAGAGACTCGTCTTACAGTCGGTGTTTTGAGCATTCCCTGTGAGACCAGTATTAGTTTCCGATACACCACTGCAGGTTCAATGTATTCCTTTGACCTTCACATTGACGATGAAACACAGAAATCGCATCGGAATTAAATACAAAAGGCACAATGCCGCCTTAAGTACAAGAATAAAGACTCTTATTACAGTCGGTGCTTTGAGCATTTCCTGTGAGACCAGTATTAGTTTCCGATACACCACTGCAGGCACAATGTATTCCTTGGTCCTTCAAATTGACGATGAAGCACAGAATTCGCATCGGAATTATATTCAAAAGGCACAATGCCTCCTTAAGTACAAGAATAGAGACCCTTCTTACAGTCGGTGCTTTGAGCATTCCCTGTGAGACCAGTATTAGTTTCCGATACACCACTGCAGGTTAAATGTATCCCTAGGACCTTCACATTGACGATGAAACACAGAAATCGCATCGGAATTAAATTCAAAAGGCACAATGCCACCTAAAGTACTAAAATAGGGACCATTCTTTCAGTCGGTGCTTTGAGCATTCCCTGTGAGAGCAGTATTAGTTTCCGATACACCACTGCGATTTCAATGTGTTCCTATTACCTTCACATAGACGATGAACCACAGAACTCGCATCGGAATTAAGTACAAAAGGCACAATGCCGCCTTATGTACAAGAATAGAGACTCTTCTTACGTTCGGTGCTTTGAGCATTCCCTGAGAGACCAGTATTAACTTCCGATACACCACTGCAGGTTCAATGTATTCTACGGAGCTTCACATTGACGATGAAATACAGAAATCGCATAGGAAATAAATACAATAGGCAAAATGCCGCCATAATACAAGATTAGAGGCTCTTCTTAAAGTCGGTATTTTGAGTATTCCCTGTGAGACCAGTATTAGTTTCCGATACACCACTGCAGGTTCAATGTATTGACCGGACATACACATTGACGATGAAACACTGAATTTACATCGGAATTAAGTACAAAAGGCACAATGCCGCCTTATGTACAAGAATAGAGACTCTTCTTACGTTCGGTTCTTTGAGCATTCCCTGTGAGACCAGAATTAGTTTCCAATACACCACTGCAGGTTCAATGTATTCCTTGGACATACACATTGCCGATGAAAAACATAAATCATATCGGAAATAAATACAAGAGGCACAATGCCGCCTTAAGTGCAAGAATAGAGACTCTTCTTACAGTCGGTGTTTTGAGCATTCCCTGTGAGACCAGTATTAGTTTCCGATTGACCACTGCAGGTTCAATGTATTCCTAGGACCTTCACATTGACGAAGAAACACAGAAATCGCATCGGAATTAAATACAAAAGGCAAAATGCCGCCTTAAGTACAAGAATACAGACTCTTCTTACAGTCGGTGCCTTGCGCATTCCCTGTGAGACCAGTATTAGTTTCCGATACACCACTGCAGGTTTAACGTATTCGTTGCACATACACGTTGACGATGAAACACTGAAATTACTCCAGAATTAAATACAAAAGGCTCAATGCCGACTTAAGTACAAGAAGGGTGAGACTTCTTAGAGTCTGTGTTTTTATCCTTTCCTGTGAGACCAGTATTAGTTTCCGCTACACCACTGCAGGTTCAATGTATTCCTTGGTCCTTCATATTGACGATTAAATACGGAAATCGAATCGGAATTAAATACAAAAGGCACAATGCCGCCGTAAGTACAAGAATATAGACTCTTCTTACAATCGGTGATTTGAGTATTCCCTGTGAGACCAGTATTAGTTTCCGATACACCTCTGCAGGTTCAATGTATTCCTTGGACATACACATTGACGATGAAACACCGAAATTACAACGGAATTAAATACAAGAGGCACAATGCCGACTTAAGTGCAAGAATAGAGACTCTTCTTACAGTCGGTGCTTTGAGCATTCCCTGTGAGACCAGTAGTAGTTTCCGATTAACCACTGCAGGTTCAATGTATTCCTAGGACCTTCACATTGACGAACAATCACAGAAATCGCATCGGAATTAAATACAAAAGGCAAAATGCCGCCTTAAGTACAAGAATACGGACTCTTCTTACAATCGGTGCCTTGCGCATTCCCTGTGAGATCAGTATTACTTTCCGATACACCACTACAGGTTTAACGTATTCGTTGGACATACACATTGCCGATGAAAAACAGAAATTATATCGGTATTAAATACAAGAGGCACAATGCCGCCTTGAGTGCAAGAATAGATACTCTTCTTACAGTCGGTGCTTTGAGCATTCCCTGTGAGACCAGAATTAGTTTCCGATACACCACTCCAGGTTCAATGTATTCCTTGGACCTTCACATTGACGATGAAACACAGAAATCGCATCGGAATAAAATACAAAAGGCACAAAGCCGCCTCAAGTTGAAGATTAGAAACTTTTCTTGCAGTCGGTGCTTTGAGCATTCTCTGTGAGACCAGTATTAGTTTCCGAAACAACACTGCAGGTTCAGTGTATTCCTTGGACCTTCACATTGACGATCAAACACAGAAATCGCTTCGGAATTAAATACAAAAGGCACAATGCCATCATAAGTACAAGAATAGAGACTCTTCTTACAGTCGGTGCTTTGAGCATTCCCTGTGAGACCAGTATTAGTTTCCGATACACCACTGCAGGTTCAATGTAATCCTTGGACATTCACATTGACGATGAAACACTGGAATTACATCGGAATTAAATACAAAAGACTCAATGCCGCCTTAAGTACAAGAAGAGTGAGACTTCTTAGAGTCTGTGTTTTATCCATTCCTGTTAGACCAGTATTAGTTTCCGATACACCACTGCACGTTCAATGTATTCCTTGGTCCTTCACATTGACGATGTAACACATAAATCGCATCGGAATTAAATACAAAAGGCACAATGCCGCCTTAAGAACATGAATAGAGGCTCTTCTTACAGTCGGTGTTTTGAGCATTCCCTGTGAGACCAGTATTAGTTTCCGATACACCACTGCAGGTTCAATGTATTCCTTAGACATACACATTGACGAGGGAACAGTGAAATTACATCGGAATTAAATACAAAAGGCACAATGCCGCCTTGAGTGCAAGAATAGAGACTCTTCTTACAGTCGGTGCTTTGAGCATTCCCTGTGAGACCAGAATTAGTTTCCGATACACCACTCCAGGTTCAATGTATTCCTTGGACCTTCACATTGACGATGAAACACAGAAATCGCATCGGAAACGAATACAAATAGCAAACTGCCGCGTAAGTACAAGAATAGAGACTCGTCTTACAGTCGGTGTTTTGAGCATTCCCTGTGAGACCAGTATTAGTTTCCGATACACCACTGCAGGTTCAATGTATTCCTTTGACCTTCACATTGACGATGAAACACAGAAATCGCATCGGAATTAAATACAAAAGGCACAATGCCGCCTTAAGTACAAGAATAAAGACTCTTATTACAGTCGGTGCTTTGAGCATTCCCTGTGAGACCAGTATTAGTTTCCGATACACCACTGCAGGCACAATGTATTCCTTGGTCCTTCAAATTGACGATGAAACACAGAAATCGCATCGGAATTATATTCAAAAGGCACAATGCCTCCTTAAGTACAAGAATAGAGACCCTTCTTACAGTCGGTGCTTTGAGCATTCCCTGTGAGACCAGTATTAGTTTCCGATACACCACTGCAGGTTAAATGTATCCCTAGGACCTTCACATTGACGATGAAACACAGAGATCGCATCGGAATTAAATTCAAAAGGCACAATGCCACCTTAAGTACTAAAATAGGGACCATTCTTACAGTCGGTGCTTTGAGCATTCCCTGTGAGAGCAGTATTAGTTTCCGATACACCACTGCGATTTCAATGTGTTCCTAGGACCTTCACATAGACGATGAACCACAGAACTCGCATTGGAATTAAGTACAAAAGGCACAATGCCGCCTTATGTACAAGAATAGAGACTCTTCTTACGTTCGGTGCTTTGAGCATTCCCTGTGAGACCAGTATTAGCTTCCGATACACCACTGCAGGTTCAAAGTATTCTACGGAGCTTCACATTGACGATGAAATACAGAAATCGCATAGGAAATAAATACAATAGGCAAAATGCCGCCATAATACAAGATTAGAGGCTCTTCTTAAAGTCGGTATTTTGAGTATTCCCTGTGAGACCAGTATTAGTTTCCGATACACCACTGCAGGTTCAATGTATTGACCGGACATACACATTGACGATGAAACACTGAATTTACATCGGAATTAAGTACAAAAGGCACAATGCCGCCTTATGTACGAGAATAGAGACTCTTCTTACGTTCGGTGCTTTGAGCATTCCCTGTGAGACCAGAATTAGTTTCCAATACACCACTGCAGGTTCAATGTATTCCTTGGACATACACATTGCAGATGAAAAACAGAAATTATATCGGAATTAAATACAAGAGGCACAATGCCGCCTTAAGTGCAAGAATAGAGACTCTTCTTACAGTCGGTGTTTTGAGCATTCCCTGTGAGACCAGTATTAGTTTCCGATTGACCACTGCAGGTTCAATGTATTCCTAGGACCTTCACATTGACGAAGAAACACAGAAATCGCATCGGAATTAAATACAAAAGGCAAAATGCCGCCTTAAGTACAAGAATACAGACTCTTCTTACAGTCGGTGCCTTGCGCATTCCCTGTGAGACCAGTATTAGTTTCCGATACACCACTGCAGGTTTAACGTATTCGTTGCACATACACATTGACGATGAAACACTGAAATTACTCCAGAATTAAATACAAAAGACTCAATGCCGACTTAAGTACAAGAAGGGTGAGACTTCTTAGAGTCTGTGTTTTTATCCTTTCCTGTGAGACCAGTATTAGTTTCCGCTACACCACTGCAGGTTCAATGTATTCCTTGGTCCTTCATATTGACGATGAAATACGGAAATCAAATCGGAATTAAATACAAAAGGCACAATGCCGCCGTAAGTACAAGAATATAGACTCTTCTTACAATCGGTGATTTGAGTATTCCCTGTGAGACCAGTATTAGATTCCGATACACCACTGCAGGTTCAATGTATTCCTTGGACATACACATTGACGATGAAACACCGAAATTACAACGGAATTAAATACAAAAGACTCAATGCTGCCTTAAGTACAAGAAGAGTGAGACTTCTTAGAGTCTGTGTTTTTAACCTTTCCTGTGAGACCAGTATTAGTTTCCGATACACCACTGCAGGTTCAATGTATTGACCGGACATACACATTGACGATGAAACACTGAATTTACATCGGAATAAAGTACAAAAGGCACAATGCCGCCTTATGTACAAGAATAGAGACTCTTCGTACGTTCGGTGTTTGAGCATTCCCTGTGAGACCAGAATTAGCTTCCAATACACCACTGCAGGTTCAATGTATTCCTTGCACATACACATTGCCGATGAAAAACAGAAATTATATCGGAATTAAATACAAGAGGCACAATGCCGCCTTAAGTGCAAAAATAGATACTCTTCTTACAGTCGGTGCTTTGAGCATTCCCTGTGAGACCAGTATTAGTTTCCGATTGACCACTGCAGGTTCAATGTATTCCTTGGTCCTTCACATTGACGATGAAACACAGAAATCGCATCGGAATTATATACAAAAGGCACAATGCCGCCTTAAGTACAAGAATAGAGACTCTTCTTACAGTCGGTGTTTTGAGCATTCCCTGTGAGACCAGAATTTGTTTCCGATACACCACTCCAGGTTCAATGTATTCCTTGGACCTTCACATTGACGATGAAACACAGAAATCGCATCGGAAAGAAATACAAATAGCTAACTGCCGCGTAAGTACAAGTATAGAGACTCGTCTTACAGTCGGTGTTTTGATCATTCCTGTGAGACCAGTATTAGTTTCTGATCCACCACTGCAGGTTCAATGTATTCCTCGGACCTTCACATTGACGATGAAACACAGAAATCGCATCGGAATTAAATTCAAAAGGCACAATGCCGCCTTAAGTACAAGAAGGGTGAGACTTCTTAGAGTCTGTGATTTTATCCTTTCCTGTGAGACCAGTATAAGTTTCCGCTACACCACTGCAGGTTCAATGTATTCCTTATCATTCATATTGACGATGAAACACAGAAATCGCATCGGAATTAAATACAAAACGCACAATGTCGCCTTAAGTACAAGAATACAGACTCTTCGTACAGTCGGTGATTTGAGCATTCCCTGTGAGACCAGTATTAGTTTCCGATCCACCACTGCAGGTTCAGTGTATTCTTTTGACATATACATTGACGATGAAGCACTGAAATTACATCGGAATTAAATTCAAAGCCAACAATTCCGTCATAAGTGCAAGAAGAGTGAGACTTCTTAGAGTCTGTGCTTTGATCCTTTCCTGTGAGACCAGAATTAGTTTCCGATACACCACTCCAGGTTCAATGTATTCCTTGGACATACACATTGACGATGAAACACCGAAATTACATCGGAATTAAATACAAAATGCACAATGCCGCCTTAAGTGCAAGAAGAGTGAGACTTCTTAGAGTCTGTGATTTGATTCTTTCCTGAGAGACCAGTTTTAGTTTCCGATACACCACTGCAGGTGCAATTTATTCCTTGGGCCTTCACATTGACGATGTAACACTGAAATTACATCGGAATTAAATACAAAAGGAACAATGCCGCCTTAAGTAAAAGAAGAGAGACCCTTCTTACAGTCGGTGTTTGAGCAATCCCTCTGAGACCAGTATTAGTTTCCGATACACCACTGCAGGTTAAATGTATCCCTTGGACCTTCATATTGAAGATGAAACACAGAAATCGCATCGAAATTAAATTCAAAATGCACAATGACGCCTTAAGTACAAGAATAGAGACCATTCTTACTGTCGGTGCTTTGAGCATTCCCTGTGAGGCCTGTATTAGTTTCCGATACACAACTGCAGGTTCAATGTATTCCTTGGACATTCACATTGACGATGAAACACAGAAATCGCATCGGAATTAAGTACAAATGGCCCAATGCCGCCTTATGTACAAAAAAAGAGACTATTCTTACGGTCGGTGCTTTGAGCATTCCCTCTGAGACCAGTATTAGTTTGCGATTCACCACTGCAGGTACAATATATTCCTTGGACCTTCACATTGGCGATGAAACACAGAAATCGCATCGGAATTAAATACAAAAGGCACAATGCCGCCTTAAGTACAAGAATAGAGCCACTTCTTTCAGTCTGTGCTTTGAGCATTCCCTGTGAGACCAGTATTAGTTTCCGATACACCAATGCAGGTTCAATGTATTCCTTGAACATACACATTGACGACGAAACACTGAAATTACAGGAATTAAATACAAAAGACTCAATGCCGCCTCAAGTACAAGAGGAGTGAGACTTCTTAGAGTCTGTGTTTCTATACTTTCCTGTGAGACCAGTATTAGTTTCCGATACACCACTGCAAGTTCAATGTATTCCTTGGTCCTTCACATTGGCGATGAATTACAGAAATCGAATCGGAATTAAATACAAAAGGCACAATGCCGCCTTAGGTACAAGAATATAGACTCTTTTTACAGTCGGTGCTTTGAGCATTCCCTGTGAGACCAGTATTAGTTTCCGATACACCACTGCAGGTTCAATGTATTCCTTGGATCTTCACATTGACGATGAAAAAGAGTAATCGCATCGGAATTAAATACAAAAGGCACAATGTCGACTCAAGTACAAGAATAGTGACTCTTCGTACAGTCGGTGTTTTGAGTATTCCCTGTGAAACCAGTATTAGTTTCCGATACACCACTGCAGGTTCAATGAATTCCTTGGACCTTCACATTGACGATGAAACACAGAAATCGCATCGGAATTAAATACAAAAGGCACAATGCCGCCTTAAGAACAAGAATAGAGACTGTTCTTACAGTCGGTGTTTTGAGCATTCCCTGTGAGACCAGTATTAGTTTCCGATACACCACTGCAGGTTCAATGTATTCCTTGGACATACACATTGACGATGGAACAGTGAAATTACATCTGAATTAAATACAAAAGGCACAATGCCACCTTGAGTGCAAGAATAGAGACTCTTCTTACAGTCGGTGCTTTGAGCATTCCCTGTGAGACCAGAATTAGTTTCCGATACACCACTCCAGGTTCAATGTATTCCTTGGACCTTCACATTGACGATGAAACACAGAAATCGCATCGGAAAGAAATACAAATAGCAAACTGCCGCGTAAGTACAAGAATTGATACTCGTCTTACAGTCGGTGTTTTGAGCATTCCCTGTGAGACCAGTATTAGTTTCCGATACACCACTGCAGGTTCAATGTATTCCTTGGACCTTCACATTGACGATGAAACACAGAAATCGCATCGGAATTAAATTCAAAAGGCACAATGCCTCCTTAAGTACAAGAATAGAGACCCTTCTTACAGTCGGTGCTTTGAGCATTCCCTGTGAGACCAGTATTAGTTTCCGATACCCCACTGCAGGTTCAATGTGTCCCTAGGACCTTCACATTGACGATGAATCACAGAAATCGCATCGGAATTAAATTCAAAAGGCACAATGCCGCCTTAAGTACTAAAATAGAGACCATTCTTACAGTCGGTGTTTTGAGAATTCCCTGTGAGAACAGTATTAGTTTCCGATACACCACTGCAGGTTCAATGTGTTCCTTAGACCTTCTCATTGACGATGAACCACAGAAATCACATCGGAATTAAGTACAAAAGGCACAATGCCGCCTTATGTACAAGAATAGAGACTCTTCTTACGTTCGGTGCTTTGAGCATTCCCTGTGAGACCAGAATTAGTTTCCAATTCACCACTGCAGGTTCAATGTATTCCTTGCACATACACATTGCCGATGAAAAACAGAAATTATATCGGAATTAAATACAAGAAGCACATTGCCGCCTTAAGTGCAAGAATAGAGACTCTTCTTACAGTCGGTGCTTTGAGCATTCCCTGTGAGACCAGTATTTGTTTCCGATTGACCACTGCAGGTTCAATGTATTGCTAGGACCTTCACATTGACGAAGAAACACAGAAATCGCATCGGAATTAAATACAAAAGGCAAAATGCCGCCTTAAGTACAAGAATACAGACTCTTCTTACAATCGGTGCCTTGCGCATTCCCTGTGAGACCAGTATTACTTTCCGATACACCACTGCAGGTTTAACGTATTCGTTGGACATACACATTGCCGATGAAAAACAGAAATGATATCGAAATTAAATACAAGAGGCACAATGCCGCCTTGAGTGCAAGAATAGAGCCTCGTCTTACAGTCGGTGTTTTGAGCATTCCCTGTGACACCAGTATTAGTTGCTGATACACCACTGCAGGTTCAAAGTATTCCTTGGACCTTCACATTGACGATGAAACACAGATATCGCATCGGAATTAAGTACAAAAGGCCCAATGCCGCCTTATGTACAAGAATAGAGACTGTTATTTCGGTCGGTGCTTTGAGCATTCCCTGTGAGACCAGTATTAGTTTCCGATACACCACTGCAGGTACAATATATTCCTTGGACCTTCACATTGGCGATGAAACACAGAAATCGCATCGGAATTAAATACAAAAGGCACAAAGCCGCCTTAAGTACAAGAATAGAGACCCTTCTTCCAGTCTGTGCTTTGAGCATTCCCTGTGAGACCAGTATTAGTTTCCGATACACCAATGCAGGTTCAATGTATTCCTTGATCATACACATTGACGACGAAACACTGAAATTACATCGGAATTAAATACAAAAGACTCAATGCCGCCTCAAGTACAAGAGGAGTGAGACTTCTTAGAGTCTGTGTTTCTATCCTTTCCTGTGGGACCAGTATTAGTTTCCGACACACCACTGCAAGTTCATTGTATTCCTTGGTCCTTCACATTGACGATGAAATACAGAAATCGAATCGGAATTAAATACAAAAGGCACAATGTCGACTCAAGTACAAGAATATTGACCCTTCGTACAGTCGGTGCTTTGAGTATTCCCTGTGAGACCAGTATTACTTTCCGTTACACCACTGCACGCACAATGTATTCCTTGGACCTTCAAATTGACGATAAAACACAGAAATGGCATCGGAATTAAATTCAAAAGGCACAATGCCTCCTTAAGTACAGGAATAGAGACCCTTCTTACAGTCGGTGCTTTGAGCATTCCCTGTGGGACCAGTATTAGTTTCCCATACACCACTGCAGGTTAAAAGTATCCCTAGGACATTCACATTGACGATGAAACACAGAAATCGCATCGGAATTAAATTCAAAAGGCACAATGCCGCCTTAAGTACTAAAATAGAGACCATTCATACAGTCGGTGTTTTGAGCATTCCCTGTGGGACCAGTATTATTTTCCGATACACCACTGCAGGTTCAATGTGTTCCTTGGACTTTCACATTGACGATGAACCACAGAAATCGCATCGTAATTAAGTACAAAAGGCACAATGCCGCCTTACGTACAAGAATTGAGACTCTTCTTACGTTCGGTGCTTTGAGCATTCCCTGTGAGACCAGAATTAGTTTCCAATTCACAACTGCAGGTTCAATGTATTTCTTGCACATACACATTGCCGATGAAAAACAGAAATTATATCGGAATTAAATACAAGAGGCACAATGCTGCCTTACGTGCAAGAATAGAGGCTCTTCTTACAGTCGGTGCTTTGAGCATTCCCTGTGAGACCAGTATTAGTTTCCGATTGACCACTGCAGGTTCAATGTATTCCTAGGACCTTCGCATTGACGGAGAAACACAGAAATCGCATCGGAATTAAATACAAAAGGCAAAATGCCGCCTTAAGTACAAGAATACAGAGTCTTCTTACAATCGGTGCCTTGTGCATTCCCTGTGAGACCAGTATTACTTTCCGATACACCACTGCAGGTTTAACGTATTCGTTGGACATACACATTGCCGATGAAAAACAGAAATTATATCGGATTTAATACAAGAGGCACAATACCGCCTTGAGTGCAAGAGTAGAGACTCTTCTTACAGTCGGTGCTTTGAGCATTCCCTGTGAGACCAGAATTAGTTTCCGATACACCACTGCATGTTCAATGTATTCCTTGGACCTTCACATTGACGATGAAACACATATATCGCATCGGAATTAAATACAAAAGGCACAATGCCACCTTAAGTACAAGAATAGAGACCCTTCTTACAGTCGGTGCTTTGAGCATTCCCTGTGAGACCAGTATTAGTTTCCGATACACCACTGCAGGTTCAATGTATTCTACGGAGCTTCACATTAACGATGAAACACAGAAATCGCATCGGAAATAAATACAATAGGCACAATGCCGCCTTAAATACAAGATTAGAGACTCTTCTTACAGTCGGTATTTTGAGTATTCCCTGTGTGACCAGTATTAGTTTCCGATACACCACTGCAGTTTCAATGTATTCCATGGACATACACATTGACGATGAAACACTGAAATTACGTCGGAATTAAATACAAAAGACTCAGTGCTGCCTTAAGTACAAAATGAGTGAGACTTCTTAGAGTCTGTGTTTTTAACCTTTCCTGTGAGACCAGTATTAGTTTCCGATACACCACTGCAGGTTCAATGTATTGACCGGACATACACACTGACGATGAAACACTGAATTTACATCGGAATTAAGTACAAAAGGCACAATGCCGCCTTATGTACAAGAATAGAGACTCTTCTCACGTTCGGTGCTTTGAGCATTCCCTGTGAGACCAGAATTAGTTCCCAATACACCACTGCAGGTTCAATGTATTCCTTGGACATACACATTGCCGATGAAAAACAGAAATTATATCGGAATTAAATACAAGAGGCACAATGCCGCCTTAAGTGCAAGAATAGAGACTCTTCTTAGAGTCGGTGCTTTGAGCATTCCCTGTGAGACCAGTATTAGTTTCCGATTGACCACTGCAGGTTCAATGTATTCCTTGGACCTTCACATTGAGGAAGAAACACAGAAATCGCATCGGAATTATATACAAAAGGCAAAATGCCGCGTTAGGTACAAGAATACAGACTCTTCTTACAGTCGGTGCCTTCCGCATTCCCTGTGAGACCAGTATTAGTTTCCAATACACCACTGCAGGTTTAACGTATTCGTTGGACATACACATTGACGATGAAACACTGAAATTACATCAGAATTAAATACAAAAGACTCAATGCCGACTTAAGTACAAGAAGGGTGAGACTTCTTAGAGTCTGTGGTTTTATCCTTTCCTGTGAGACCAGTATTAGTTTCCGCTACACCGCTGCAGGTTCAATGTATTCCTTGGTCCTTCATATTGACGATTAAATACGGAAATCGAATCGGAATTAAATACCATAGGCACAATGCCGCCTTAAGTACATGAATATAGACTCTTCTTACAATCGGTGATTTGAGTATTCCCTGTGAGACCAGTAATAGTTTCCGATACACCACTGCAGGTTCAATGTATTCCTTGGACATACACATTGACGATGAAACACCGAAATTACAACGGTATTAAATACAGAAGACTCAATGCTGCCTTAAGTACAAGAAGAGTGAGACTTCTTAGAGTCTGTGTTTTTAACCTTTCCTGTGAGACCAGTATTAGTTTCCGATACACCACTGCAGGTTCAATATATTGACCGGACATACACATTGACGATGCAACACTGAATTTACATCGGAATTAAGTACAAAAGGCACAATGCCGCCTTATGTACAAGAATAGAGACTCTTCTTACGTTCGGTGCTTTGATCATTCCCTGTGAGACCAGGAATTAGTTTCCAATACACCAATGCAGGTTCAATGTATTCCTTGCACATACACATTGCCGATGAAAAACAGAAATTATAGCGGAATTAAATACAAGAGGCACAATGCCGCCTTAAGTGCAAGAATAGAGACTCTTCTGCCAGTCGGTGCTTCGAGCATTCCCTGTGAGACCAGTATTAGTTTCCGATTGACCACTGCAGGTTCAATGTATTCCTAGGACCTTCACATTGACGAAGAAACACAGAAATCGCATCGTAATTAAATACAAAAGGCAAAATGCCGCCTTAAGTACAAGAATACAGACTCTTCTTAGAGTCGGTGCCTTGCGCATTCCCTGTGAGACCAGTTTTACTTTCCGATACACCACTGCTGGTTTAACGTATTCGTTGGACATACACATTGCCGATGAAAAACAGATATTATTTCGGAATTAAATACAAAAGGCACAATGCCGCCTTGAGTGCAAGAATAGAGACTTTTCTTACATTCGGTGCTTTGAGCATACCCTGTGAGACCAGAATTGGTTTCCGATACACCACTCCAGGTTCAATGTATTCCTTGGACATTCACACTGACGATGAAACACAGAAATCGCTTCGGAATAAAATTCATAAGGCACAAAGCCGCCTCAAGTACAAGATTAGAAACTTTTCTTACAGTCGGTGCTTTGAGCATTCCCTGTGAGACCAGTATTAGTTTCCGAAACAACACTGCAGGTTCAGTGTATTCCTTGGACCTTCACATTGACGATCAAACACAGAAATCGCTTCGGAATTAAATACAAAAGGCACAATGCCACCATAAGTACAAGAATAGAGACTCTTCTTACAGTCGGTGCTATGAGCATTCCCTGTGAGACCAGTATTAGTTTCCGATACACCACTGCAGGTTCAATGTATTCCTTGGACATACACATTGACGATAAAACACTGGAATTACATCGGAATTAAATACAAAAGACTCAATGCCGCCTTAAGTACAAGAAGAGTGAGACTTCTTAGAGTCTGTATTTTATCCATTCCTGTTAGACCAGTATTAGTTTCCGATACACCACTGCAGGTTCAATGTATTCCTTGGTCCTTCACATTGACGATGAAACACAGAAATCGCATCGGAATTAAATACAAAAGGCACAATGCCGCCTTAAGAACAAGAATAGAGACTCTTCTTACAGTCGGTGTTTTGAGCGTTCCCTGTGAGACCAGAATTAGTTTCCGATACACCAATCCAGGTTCAATGTATTCCTTGGACCTTCACATTGCCGATGAAAAACAGAAATCGCATCGGAAAGAAATACAAATAGCAAACTGCCGCGTAAGTACAAGAATAGAGACTCGTCTTACAGTCGGTGTTTTGAGCATTCCCTGTGAGACCAGCATTAGTTTCTGATTCACCATTGCAGGTTGAATGTATTCCTTGGACCATCACATTGACGATGAAACACAGAAATCGCATCGGAATTAAATACAAAAGGCACAATGCCGCCTTAAGTACAAGAATAGGGACTCTTATTACAGTCGGTGCTTTGAGCATTCCCTGTGAGACCAGTATTAGTTTCCGATACACCACTGCAGGCACAATGTATTCCTTGGTCCTTCAAATTGACGATGAATCACAGAAATCGCATCGGAATTAAATTCAAAAGGCACAATGCCTCCTTAAGTCAAGAATAGAGACCCTTCTTACAGTTGGTGCTTTGAGCATTCCCTGTGAGACCAGTATTAGTTTCCGATACACCCCTGCAGGTTAAATGTATCCCAAGGACCTTTACATTGACGATGAAACACAGAAATCGCATCGGAATTAAATTCAAAAGGCACAATGCCACCTTAAGTACTAAAATAGAGACCATTCTTACAGTCGGTGCTTTGAGCATTCCCTGTGAGACCAGTATTAGTTTCCGATACACCACTGCAGGTTCAATGTGTTCCTTGGACCTTCACATACACGATGAACCACAGAAATCGCATCGGAATTAAGTACAAAAGGCACAATGCCGCCTTATGTACAAGAATAGAGACTCTTCTTACGTTCGATGTTTTGAGCATTCCCTGTGAGACCAGTATTAGTTTCCGATACACCACAGCAGGTTCAATGTATTCTACGGAGCTTCACATTGACGATGAAACACAGAAATCGCATCGGAAATAAATACAATAGGCACAATGCCGCCTTAAATACAAGATTAGAGACTCTTCTTACAGTCGGTACTTTGTGTATTCCCTGTGAGACCAGTATTAGTTTCCGATACACCACTGCAGTTTCAATGTATTCCATGGACATACACATTGACGATGAAACACTGAAATTATATCGGAATTAAATAAAAAAGACTCAATGCTGCCTTAAGTACAAAAAGAGTGAGACTTCTTAGAGTCTGTGTTTTTAACCTTTCCTGTGAGACCAGTATTAGTTTCCGATACACCACTGCAGGTTCAATGTATTGACCGGACATACACATTGACGATGAAACACTGAATTTACATCGGAATTAAGTACAAAGGGCACAATGCCGCCTTATGTACAAGAATAGAGACTCTTCTTACGTTCGGTGCTTTGAGCATTCCCTGTGAGACCAGAATTAGTTTCCAATACACCACTGCAGGTTCAATGTATTCCTTGGACATACACATTGCCGATGAAAAACAGAAATAATATCGGAATTAAATACAAGAGGCACAATGCCGCCTTAAGTGCAAGAATAGAGACTCTTCTTACAGTCGGTGCTTTGAGCATTCCCTGTGAGACCAGTATTAGTTTCCGATTGACCACTGCAGGTTCAATGAATTCCTAGGACCTTCACATTGACGAGGAAACACAGAAATCGCATCGGAATTAAATACAAAAGGCAAAATGCCGCCTTAAGTACAAGAATACAGACTCTTCTTACAGTCGGTGCCTCGCGCATTCCCTGTGAGACCAGTATTAGTTTCCGATACACCACTGCTGGTTTAACGTATTCGTTGGACATACACATTGACGATGAAACACTGAAATTACATCAGAATTAAATACAAAAGACTCAATGCCGACTTAAGTACAAGAAGGGTGAGACTTCTTAGAGTCTGTGTTTTTATCCTTTCCTGTGAGACCAGTATTAGTTTCCGCTACACCACTGCAGGTTCAATGTATTCCTTGGTCCTTCATATTGACGATTAAATACGGAAATCGAATCGGAATTAAATACAAAAGGCACAATGCCGCCTTAAGTACAGGAACATAGACTCTTCTTACAATCGGTGATTTGAGTATTCCCTGTGAGACCAGTATTAGTTTCCGATACACCACTGCAGGTTCAATGTATTCCTTGGACATACACATTGACGATGAAACACCGAAATTACATCCGAATTAAATACAAGAGGCACAATGCCGCCTTAAGTGCAAGAAGAGTGAGACTTCTTAGAGTCTGTGCTTTGGTCCTTTCCTGTGAGACCAGTATTAGTTTCCGATACACCACTGCCGGTTCAATGTATTCCTTGGTCCTTCACATTGAAGATGAAACACAGAAATCGCTTCGGAATTAATTAAAAGAGTCACAATGCTGCCTTAAGTACAAGAATAGAGACTCTTCTTACAGTCGGTGCTTTGAGCATTCCCTGTGAGACCAGTATTAGTTTCCGATACACCACTGCAGTTTCAATGTATTCCTTGGACATACACATTGACGATGGAATACTGAAATTACATCGGAATCAAATACAAAAGGCACAATGACGCCTTGAGTGCAAGAATAGACACTCTTCCTACAGTCGGTGATTTGAGCATTCCCTGCGAGACCAGTATTTGTTTCCGATACACCACTGCAGGTTCAATTGTATTCCTTGGACCTTTACATTTACGATGAAACACAGAAATCGCATCGGAATTAAATACAAAAGGCACAATGCCGCCTTAAGTGCAAGAAGAGTGAGACTTCATAGAGTCTGTGATTTGATCCTTTCCTGTGAGACCAGTTTTAGTTTCCGATACACCACTGCAGGTGCAATGTATTCCTTGGACCTTCACACTGACGATGAAACACAGAAATCGCATCGGAATTAAATAAAAAATGCTCAATGCCGCCTTCAGTACAAGAATAGAAACTCTCCTTACAGTCGGTGCTTTGAGCATTCCGTGTGAGACCAGAATTATTTTCCGATGCGCCACTGCAGGTTCAAACTATTCCTTGGACATACATATTGACGATGAAACACAGAAATCGCATCGGAATTAAATACAAAAGGCACAATGCCGCCTTAAGTACAGGAAGAGACTCTCTTACAGTCGGTGCTTTGAGCATTCCCTGTGAGTCCAGTATTAGTTTCCGATACACCACTGCAGGTTCAGTGTATTCTTTGGACATATACATTGACGATGAAACACTGAAATTACATCGGAATTAAAAACAAAACGAACAATTCCGCCATAAGTGCAGAAGAGTGAGACTTCTTAGAGTCTGTGCTTTGATCCTTTCCTGTGAGACCAGTATTAGTTTCCGATACACCACTGCCGGTTCAATGTATTCCTTGGTCCTTCACATTGACGATGAAACACAGAAATCGCATCGGAATTAAATAAAAGAGGCACAATGCCGCCTTAAGTACAAGAATAGAGACTCTTCTTACAGTCGGTGCTTTGGGCATTCCCTGTGAGACCAGTATTAGTTTCCGATACACCACTGCAGTTGCAATGTATTCCTTGGACATACACATTGACGATGGAACACTGTAATTACATCGTAATGAAATACAAAAGGCGCAATGCCGCCTTAAGTACAAGAATAGAGACTCTTCTTACGGTCGGTGCTTTGAGCATTCCCTGTGAGACCAGTATTAGTTTCTGATACACCACTGCAGGTTCAATGTATTCCTTGGAACTTCACATTGACGATGAAACACAGAAATCGCATCGGAATTAAATACAAAAGGCACAATGTCGCCTTAGGTACAAGAATAGTAACTCTTCTTACACTCGGTGTTTTGAGCATTCCCTGTGAGACCAGTGTTAGTTTCCGATACACCACTGCAGGTTCAGTGTATTCTTTGGACATATACATTGACGATGAAACACTGAAATTACATCGGAATTAAATACAAAACGAACAATTCCGTCATAAGTGCAAGAAGAGTGAGACTTCTCAGAGTCTGTGCTTTGATCCTTTCCTGTGAGACCAGTATTAGTTTCCGATACACCACTGCCGGTTCAATGTATTCCTTGGTCCTTCACATTGACGATGAAACACAGAAATCGCATCGGAATTAAATGAAAAAGGCACAATGCCGCCTTAAGTACAAGAATAGAGACTTCTTATAGTCGGTGCTTTGAGCATTCCCTGTGAGACCAGTATTAGTTTCCGATACACCACTGCCGGTTCAATGTATGCCCTGGACATACTCGTTGACGATGAAACACCGAAATTACATCGGAATTAAATACAAAAGGCACAATGCCGCCTTAAGTGCAAGATGAGCGAGACTTCTTAGAGTCTGTGATTTGATCCTTTCGTGTGGGACCAGTATTAGTTTCCGATACACCACTGCCGGTTCAATGTATTCCTTGGTCCTTCATTTGACGATGAAACACAGAAATCGCATCGGAATTAAATAAAAATGCACAATGCCGAGTTAAGTACAAGAATAGAGACACTTCTTACAGTCGGTGCTTTGAGCATTCCGCGTGAGACCAGAATTATTTTCCGATTCACCACTGCAAGTTCAAAGTATTCCTTGGACATACACATTGACGATGAAACTTAGAAATCGCATCGAAATGAAATACAAAAGGCACAATGCCGCCTTAAGTACAGGAATAGTGACTCTTCTTACAGTCGGTGCTTTGAGCATTCCCTGTGAGACCAGTATTAGTTTCCGATACACCACTGCAGGTTCAGTGTATGGTTTGGACATATACATTGACGATGAAACACTGAAATTACATCGGAATTAAATACAAAACGAACAATTCCGCCATAAGTGCAGAAGAGTGAGACTTCTTAGAGTCTGTGCTTTGATCCTTTCCTGTGAGACCAGTATTAGTTTCCGATACACCACTGCCGGTTCAATGTATTCCTTGGTCCTTCACATTGACGATGAAACACAGAAATCGCATCGGAATTAAATAAAAGAGGCACAATGCCGCCTTAAGTACAAGAATAGAGACTCTTCTTACAGTCGGTGCTTTGGGCATTCCCTGTGAGACCAGTATTAGTTTCCGATACACCACTGCAGTTGCAATGTATTCCTTGGACATACACATTGACGATGGAACACTGTAATTACATCGGAATGAAATACAAAAGGCGCAATGCCGCCTTAAGTACAAGAATAGAGACTCTTCTTACGGTCGGTGCTTTGAGCATTCCCTGTGAGACCAGTATTAGTTTCTGATACACCACTGCAGGTTCAATGTATTCCTTGGAACTTCACATTGACGATGAAACACAGAAATCGCATCGGAATTAAATACAAAAGGCACAATGTCGCCTTAGGTACAAGAATAGTAACTCTTCTTACACTCGGTGTTTTGAGCATTCCCTGTGAGACCAGTGTTAGTTTCCGATACACCACTGCAGGTTCAGTGTATTCTTTGGACATATACATTGACGATGAAACACTGAAATTACATCGGAATTAAATACAAAACGAACAATTCCGTCATAAGTGCAAGAAGAGTGAGACTTCTCAGAGTCTGTGCTTTGATCCTTTCCTGTGAGACCAGTATTAGTTTCCGATACACCACTGCCGGTTCAATGTATTCCTTGGTCCTTCATTTGACGATGAAACACAGAAATCGCATCGGAATTAAATAAAAATGCACAATGCCGAGTTAAGTAAAAGAATAGAGACACTTCTTACAGTCGGTGCTTTGAGCATTCCGCGTGAGACCAGAATTATTTTCCGATTCACCACTGCAAGTTCAAAGTATTCCTTGGACATACACATTGACGATGAAACTTAGAAATCGCATCGAAATGAAATACAAAAGGCACAATGCCGCCTTAAGTACAGGAATAGTGACTCTTCTTACAGTCGGTGCTTTGAGCATTCCCTGTGAGACCAGTATTAGTTTCCGATACACCACTGCAGGTTCAGTGTATGGTTTGGACATATACATTGACGATGAAACACTGAAATTACATCGGAATTAAATACAAAACGAACAATTCCGTCATAAGTGCAAGAAGAGTGAGACTTCTTAGAGTCTGTGCTTTGATCCTTTCCTGTGAGACCAGTATTAGTTTCCGATACACCACTGCCCGTTCAATGTATTCCTTGGTCCTTCACATTGACGATGAAACACAGAAATCGCATCGGAATTAAATGAAAAAGGCACAATGCCGCCTTAAGTACAAGAATAGAGACTTCTTACAGTCGGTGCTTTGAGCATTCCCTGTGAGACCAGTATTAGTTTCCGATACACCACTGCAGGTTCAATGTATTCCTTGGACATACACATTGACGATGGAACACTGAAATTACATCGGAATTAAATACAAAAGGCACAATGCCGCCTTGAGTGCAAGAATAGAGACTCTTCTTACAGTCGGTGATTTGAGCATTCCCTGCGAGACCAGTATTTGTTTCCGACACGACTGCAGGTTCAATGTATTCCTTGGACCTTCTCATTGACGATGAAACACAGAAATCGCATCGGAATTAAATACAAAAGGCACAATGCCGCCTTAAGTACAAGAATAGAGACTCTTCTTACAGTCGGTGCCTTGAGCATTCCCTGTGAGACCAGTATTAGTTTCTGATACACCACTGCTGGTTCAATGTATTCCTTGGACCTTCACATTGACGATGAAACACAGAAATCGCATCGGAGTTAAATACAAAAGGCACAATGCCGCCTTAAGTACAAGAATAGAGACTCTTCTTACTGTCGGTGCTTTGAGCATTCCCTGTGAGACCAGTATTAGTTTCCGATACACCACTGCCGGTTCATTGTATTCCTTGGACCTTCACATTGACGATGAAACATAGAAATCGCATCGGAATTAAATACAAAAGGCGCAATGCCACGTTAAGTACAAGAATAGAGACTCTTCTTACAGTCGGTGCTTTGAGCATTCCCTGTGAGACCAGTATTAGTTTCTGATACACCACTGCAGGTTCAATGTATTCCTGGGACCTTCACATTGACGATGAAACACAGAAATCGCATCGGAATTGAATACAAAAGGCACAATGCCGCCTTAAGTACAGAATAGAAACTCTTCTTACAGTCGGTGTTTTGAACATTCCCTGTGAGACCAGTTTTAGTTTCCGATACACCACTGCCGGTTCATTGTATTCCTTGGACCTTCACATTGACGATGAAACACAGAAATCGCATCGGCATTAAATTCAAAAGGCACTATGCCATCTTATGTACAAGAATAGAGACTCTTCTTACAGTCGGTGCTTTGAGCATACCCTGTGAAACCAGAATTAGTTTCCGATTGACCACTGCAGGTTCAATGTATTCCTAGGACCTTCACATTGATGAAGAAACACAGAAATGACATCGGAATTATATTCAAATGGCATAATGCCGCCTTAAGTACAATAATACAGACTCTTCTTACAGTCGGTGCCGTGCGCATTCCCTGTGAGACCAGTATTAGTTTCCGATACACCACTGCAGGTTAAATGTATTCCTTGGACAAGCACATTGACGATGAAACACTGAAATTACATCGGAATTAAATACAAAAGACTCAATCCCGCCTTAAGAACAAGAAGGGTGAGACTTCTTCGAGTCTGTGTTTTTATCCTTTCCTGTGAGAACAGTATTAGTTTCCGCTACACCACTGCAGGTTCAATGTATTCCTTGGTCATTCATATTGACGATGAAACACAGAAATCGCATCGGAAGGAAATACAAATAGCAAACTGCCGCGTAAGTACAAGAATAGAGACTCGTCTTACAGTCGGTGTTTTGAGCATTCCCTGTGAGACCAGTATTAGTTTCTGATACACCACTGCAGGTTCAATGTATTCCTTGGATCTTCACATTGACGATGAAACACAGAAATCGCATCGGAATTAAATACAAAATGCACAATGCCGCCTTAAGTACAAGAATAGAGACTCTTATTACAGTCGGTGCTTTGAGCATTCATTGTGAGACCAGTATTAGCTTCCGATACACCACTATAGGCACAATGTATTCCTTGGACCTTCAAATTGACGATTAAACACAGAAATCGAACGTAATTAAATTCAAAAGGCACAATGCCTCCTTAAGTACAAGAATAGAGACGCTTCTTACAGTCGGTGCTTTGAGCATTCCCTGTGAGACCAGAATTAGTTTCCAATACACCACTGCAGGTTCAATGTATTCCTTGGACATACACAATGCCGATGAGAAACAGAAATTATATCGGAATTAAATACAAGAGGCACAATGCTGCCTTAAGTGCAAGAATAGAGACTCTTCTTACAGTCGGTGCTTTGAGCATTCCCTGTGAGACCAGTATTAGTTTCCGATTGACCACTGCAGGTTCAATGTATTCCTAGGACCTTCACATTGACGAAGAAACACATAAATCGCATCGGAATTAAATACAAAAGGGAAAATGCCGCCTTAAGTACAAGAATACAGACTCTTCTTACAGTCGGGGCCTTGCGCATTCCCTGTGAGACCAGTATTAGTTTCCGATACACCACTGCAGGTTTAACGTGTTCGTTGGACATACACATTGACGATGAATCACTAAAATTATATCAGAATTAAATACAAAAGACTCAATGCCGACTTAAGTACAAGAAGGGTGAGACTTCTTAGAGTCTGTGTTTTTATCCTTTCCTGTGAGACCAGTATTAGTTTCCGCTACACCACTGCAGGTTCAATATATTCCTTGGTCCTTCATATTGACGATTAAATACGGAAATCGAATCGGAATTAAATACAAAAGGCACAATGCCGCCTTAAGTACAAGAATATAGACCCTTCTTACAATCGGTGATTTGAGCATTCCCTGTGAGACCAGTATTAGTTTCCGATACACCACTGCAGGTTCAATGTATTCCTCGGACATACACATTGACGATGAAACACCGAAATTACATCGGAATTAAATACAAGAGGCACAATGCCGCCTTAAGTGCAAGAAGAGTGAGACTTCTTAGAGTCTGTGATTTGATCCTTTCCTGTGAGACCAGTTTTAGTTTCCGATACACCACTGCAGGTGCAATGTATTCCTTGGACCTTCACACTGACGATAAAACACAGAAATCGCATCGGAAATAAATACAAAATGCTCAATGCCGCCTTCAGTACAAGAATAGAGACTCTTCTTACAGTCGGTGCTTTGAGCATTCCGTGGGAGACCAGAAATATTTTCCGATACGCCACTGCAGGTTCAAATTATTCCTTGGACATACACATTGACGATGAAACACAGAAATCGCATCGGAATTAAATACAAAAGGCACAATGCCGCCTTATATACAGGAATAGAGACTTTCCTTACAGTCGGTGCTTTGAGCATTCCCTGTGAGACAAGTATTAATTTCCTATACACCACTGCAAGTTCAGTGTATTCTTTGGACGTTTACATTGACGATGAAACACTGAAATTACATCGGAATTAAATACAAAACGAACAATTCCGCCATAAGTGCAATAAGAGTGAGACTTCTTTGAGTCTGTGCTTTGATCCTTTCCTGTGAGACCAGTATTAGTTTCCGATACACCACTGCCGTTTCAATGTATTCCTTGGACATACACATTGACGATGGAAGACTGAAATTACATCGGAATTAAATGCAAAAGGCGCAATGCCGCCTTAAGTACAAGAATAAAGACTCTTCTTACAGTCGGTGCTTTGAGCATTCCCTGTGAGACCAGTATTAGTTTCCGATATACCACTGCAGGTTCAATGTATGCCCTGGACATACACGTTGACGATGAAACACCGAAATTACATCGGAATTAAATACAAAAGGCACAATGCCGCCTTGAGTACAAGAATAGAGAGTCTTCTCACAGTCGGTGCTTTGAGCATTCCCTGTGAGAACAGTATTAGTTTCCGATACACCACTGCAGGTTCAATGTATTCATTGGACATACACATTGACGATGGCACACTGAAATTACATCGGAATTAAATACAAAACGCACAATGCCGCCTTGAGTGCAAGAATAGAGACTTTTCTTACAGTCGGTGATTTGAGCATTCCCTGCGAGACCAGTAGTTGTTTCCGATACACAACTGCAGGTTCAATGTATTCCTTGGACCTTCTCATTGACGATGAAACATAGAAATCGCATCGGAATTTAATACAAAAGGCACAATGCCGCCTTAAGTACAAGAATAGAGACTCTTCTTACAGTCCGTGCTTTGAGCGTTCCCTCTGAGACCAGAATTAGTTTCCGATACACCACTGTAGGTTCAATGTATTCCTTCGACCTTCACATTGACGATGAAACACAGAAATCGCATCTGAATTAAATACAAAAGGCACAATGCCGCCTTAAGTACAAGAATAGAAACTCTTCTTACAGTCGGTGCTTTGAGCATTCCCTTTGAGACCAGTATTAGTTTCCGATACACCACTGCAGGTACAATGTATTCCTAGGACCTTCACATTGACGAAGAAACACAGAAATCGCATCGGAGTTAAATACAAAAGGCACAATGCCGTCTTAAGTACAAGAATAGAGACTCTTCTTACAGTCGGTGTTTTGAGCATTCCCTGTGAGACCAGTATTAGTTTCCGATACACCACTGCAGGTTCAATGTATTCCTTGGACCTTCACATTGACGATGAAACACAGAAATGGCATCGGAATTAAATACAAAAGGCCCAATGCCGCCTTAAGTACAAGAATACAGACTCTTCTTACAGTCGTTGCTTTGAGCGTTCCCTGTGATACCAGTATTAGTTTCTGATACACCACTGCAGGTTCAATGTATTCCTTGGACCTTCACATTGACAATGAAACACAGAAATCGCATCGGCGTTAAATACAAAAGGCACAATGCCGCCTTAAGTACAAGAATTGAGACTCCTCTTACTGTCGGTGCTTGGAGCATTACCTGTGAGACCAGTATTAGTTCCCGATATACCACTGCCAGTTCATTGTATTCCTTGGACCTTCACATTGACGATGAAACACAGAAATCGCATCGGAATTAAATACAAAAGGCGCAATGCCGCCTTAAGTACAAGAATAGAGACTCTTCTTACAGTCGGTGCTTTGAGCATTCCCTGTCAGACCAGTATTAGTTTCTGATACACCACTGCAGGTTCAACGTATTCCTTGGACCTTCACATTGACGATGAAACACAGAAATCGCATCGGAATTAAATTCAAAAGGCACTATGCCATCTTAAGTACAAGAATAGAGACTCTTCTTACAGTCGGTGCTTTGAGCATTCCCTGTGAGACCAGTATTAGTTTCCGATTGACCACTGCAGGTTCAATGTATTCCTAGGACCTTCACATTGACAAAGAAACACAGAAATGGCATCGGAATTTAATACAAATGGCAAAATGTCGCCTTAAGTACAAGAATACAGACTCTTCTTACAGTCGGTGCAGTGCGCATTCCCTGTGAGACCAGTATTAGTTTCCGATACACCACTGCAGGTTCAATGTATTTCTTGGACCTTCACATTGACGATGAAACGCAGAAATCGCATTGGAATTAAATACAAAAGGCGCAATGCCGCCTTAAGTACAAGAATAGAGACTCTTCTTAAAGTCGGTGCTTTGAGCATTACCTGTGAGACCAGTATTAGTTTCCGATACACCACTGCAGGTTCAATGTATTCCTTGGACATTCATATTGACGATGAAACACAGAAATCGCATCGGAATTAAATTGAAAAAGCGCAATGCCGCCTTAAGCACAAGAATAGAGAGTCTTCTTACAGTTGGTGCTTTGAGCATTCCCTGTGGGACCAGTATTACTTTCTGATACACCACTGCAGGTTCAATGTATTCCTTGGACATTCACATTGACGATGAAACACATAAATCGCATCGGAATTAAATACAAAAGGCACAATGCCGCCTTAAGTACAGGAATAGAGGCTCTTCTTACAGTCGGTGCTTCGAGGATTCCCTGTGAGACCAGTATTAGTTTCCGATACACCACTGCAAGTTCAATGTATTCCTTGGACCTTCACATTGACGATGAAACACAGAAATCGCATCGGAATTAAATACAAAAGGCGCAATGCCGCCTTAAGTACAAGAAAAGAGACTCTTCTTACAGTCGGTGCTTTAAGCATTCCCTGTGAGACCAGTATTAGTTTCCGATACACCACTGCAGGTTTAATGTATTCCTTGGACATACACATTGACGATGAAACACTGAAATTACATCGGAAAAAAATACAAAAGACTCAATGCCGCCTTAAGTACAAGAAGGGTGAGACTTCTTAGAGTCTGTGATTTTATCCTTTCCTGTGAGACCAGTATTAGTTTCCGCTACACCACTGCAGCATCAATGTATTCCTTGGTCATTCATATTGATGATGAAACACAGAAAAAGCATCGGAATTAAATACAAAAGGCACGATGCCGCCATAAGTACAAGAGTACACACTCTTCTTACAGTCGGTGATTTGAGCATTCCCTGTGAGACCAGTATTAGTTTCCGATACACCACAGCAGGTTCAATGTATTCCCTGGACATACACATTGACGATGAAACACCTAAATTACATCGGAATTAAATACAAAAGGCACAATGCCGCCTTAAGTGCAAGAAGAGTGAGACTTCTTAGAGTCTGTGATTTGATCCTTTCGTGTGAGACCAGTTTTTGTTTCCGATACACCACTGCAGGTTCAATGTATTCCTTAGACCGTCACATTGACGATGAAACACAGAAATCGCATCGGAATTAAATAAAAAAGGCACAATACCGCCTTAAGTACAGGAATAGAGACTCTGCTTACAGTCGGTGCTTTGAGCATTCCCTGTGAGACCAGTATTAGTTTCCGATACACCACTGCAGGTTCAGTGTATTCTTTTTACATATACATTGACGATGAAACACTGAAATTACATCGGAATTAAATACAAAACGAACAATTCCGCCATAAGTGCAAGAAGAGTGAGACTTCTTAGAGTCTGTGCTTTGATCCTTTCCTGTGAGACCATTATTAGTTTCCGAAACACCACTGCAGGTTCAATGTATTCCTTGGACCTTCACATTGATGATGAAACACAGAAAACGCATCAGAATTAAATACAAAAGGCCCAATGCCGCCTTAAGTACAAGAATAGAGACTCTTCTTACAGTCGGTGTTTTGAGCATTCCCTGTGAGACGAGTGTTAGTTTCCGATACACCACTGCAGGTTCAATGTATTTCTTTTACCTTCACATTGACGATGAAAAACAGAAATCGCATCGGAATTAAATTCAAAAGGCACTATGCCATCTTAAGTACAAGACTAGAGACTCTTCTTACAGTCGGTGCTTTGAGCATTCCCTGTGAGACCAGTATTAGTATCCGATACACAACTGAAGGTTCAATGTATTCCTTGGACCTTGACATTGACGATGAAACACAGAAATCGCATCGGAATTAAATACAAAAGGCACAATGCCGCATTAAGTACAAGAATAGAGACTCTTCTTACAGTCGCTGCTTTGAGCATTCCCTGTGAGACTAGTATTAGTTTCCGATACACCACAGCAGGTTCAATGTATTCCTTGGACCTTCACATTAACGATGAAACGCAGAAATCGCATTGGAATTAAATACAAATGGCGCAATGCCGCCTTAAGTACAAGAATAGAGACACTTCTTACAGTTGGTGCTTTGAGCATTCCCTGTGAGACCAGTATTAGTTTCCGATACACCACTGCAGGATCAATGAATACCTTGGACCTTCATATTGACGATGAAACACAGAAATCGCATCGGAATTAAATTGAAAAGGCGCAATGCCGCCTTAAGCACAAGAATAAATTCTCTTCTTACAGTCGGAGCTTTAAGCATTCCCTGTGAGACCAGTATTTCTTACTGATACACCACTGCAGGTTCAATGAATTCCTTGGACCTTCACATTGACGATTAAACACAGAAATCGCATCGGAAATAAGTACAAAAGGCACAATGCCGTCATCAGAACAAGAATAGAGACTCTTCTTACAGTCGGTGCTTTGAGCATTCCCTGTGAGACCAGATTTAGTTTCCCATACACCACTGCAGGTTCAATGTATTCCTTGGACATTCACATTGACGATGAAACCCAGAAATCGCATCGGAATTAAATACAAAAGGCGCAATGCCACCTTAAGTACAAGAATAGAGACTCTTGTTACAGTCGATGATTTCAGCATTCCCTGTGAGACCAGTATTAGTTTCCCTTACACCACTGCAGGTTCAATGTATTCCTTTTACATACACATTGACGATGAAACACTGAAATTACATCGGAATTAAGTACAAAAGGCACAATGCCGCCTTACGTGCAAGAAGGGTGAGACTTCTTAGAGTCTGTGATTTGATCCTTTCCTATGAAACCAGTATTAGTTTCCGATACACCACTGCAGTTTCAATCTATTCCTTGGACATTCACATTGACGATGAAACACATAAATCGCATCGGAATTAAATACAAAAGGCACAATGCCGCCTTAAGTACAAGAATAGGGATTCTTCTTACAGTCGGTGCTTTGAGGATTCCCTGTGAGACCAGTATTAGTTTCCGATACACCACTGCAAGTTCAATGTATTCCTTGGACCTTCACATTGACGATGAAACACAGAAATCGCATCGGAATTAAATACAAAAGGCGCAATGCCGCCTTAAGTACAAGAATAGAGACTCTTCTTCCAGTCGGTGCTTTGAGCATTCCCTGTGAGACCAGTATTAGTTTCTGATACACCACTGCAGGTTCAATGTATTCCTTGGACATTCACATTGACGATGAAACACAGAAATCGCATCGGAATTAAATAAAAAAGGCACAATGCCGCCTTAAGTACAGGAATAGAGACTCTTCTTACAGTCGGTGCTATGAGCATTCCCTGTGAGACCAGTATTAGTTTCCGATACACCACTGCAGGTTCAGTGTATTCTTTGGAAATATACATTGACGATGAAACACTGAAATTACATCGGAATTAATTACACATCGAACAATTCCGCCATAAGTGCAAGAAGAGTGATACTTCTTAGAGTCTGTGCTTTGACCCTTTCCTGTGAGACCAGTATTAGTTTCCAATACACCACTGCAGGTGCAATGTATTCCTTTTACATACACATTGACGATGAAACACTGAAATTACATCGGAATTAAGTACAAAAGGCACAATGCCACCTTACGTGCAAGAAGGGTGAGACTTCTAAGAGTCTGTGATTTGATCCTTTCCTGTGAGACCACTATTATTTTCCGATACACCACTGCAGGTTCAATGTATTCCTTGGACATTCACATTGACGATGAAACCCAGAAATCGCACCGGAAATAAATACAAAAGGCGCAATGCCACCTTAAGTACAAGAATAGAGACTCTTCTTAAGTCGATGTTTTGAGCATTCCCTGTGAGACCAGTATTAGTTTCCGATTCACCACTGCAGGGTCCATGTATTCCTTTTACATACACATTGACGATGAAACACTAAAATTACATCGGAATTAAGTACAAAAGGCACAATGCCGCCTTACGTGCAGGAAGGGTGAGACTTCTTAGGGTCTGTGATTTGATCCTTTCCTGTGAGACCAGTGTTAGTTTCCGATACACCACTGCAGGGTCAATGTATTCCTTGGACATTCACATTGACGATGAAACACAGAAATCGCATCGGAATTAAATACAAAAGGCACAATGCCGCCTTAAGTACAAGAATAGAGACTCTTCTTACAGTCGGTGCTATGAGCATTCCCTGTGAGACCAGTATTAGTTTCTGATACACCACTGCAGGTTCAATGTATTCCTTGGACCTTCACATTGACGATGAAACACAGAAATCGCATCGGAATTATATACAGAAGGCACAATGCCGCCTTAGGTACAAGAATAGAAACTCTTCTTACAGTCGGTGTTTTGAGCATTCCCTGTGAGACTAGTATTAGTTTCCGATACACCACTGCAGGTTCAATGTATTCCTTGGACCTTCACATTGACGATGAAACGCTGAAATCGCATTGGAATTAAATACAAAAGGCGCAATGCCGCCTTAAGTACAAGAATAGAGACACTTCTTACAGTCGGTGCTTTGAGCATTCCCTGTGAGACCAGTATTAATTTCCGATACACCACTGCAGGATCAATGTATACCTTGGACCTTCATATTGACGATGAAACACAGAAATCGCATCGGAATTAAATTGAAAAGGCGCAATGCCGCCTTAAGCACAAGAATAAAGACTCTTCTTACGGTCGGAGCTTTGAGCATTCCCTGTGAGACCAGTATTACTTTCAGATACACCACTGCAGGTTCAATGAATTCCTTGGACCTTCACATTGACGATGAAACACAGAAATCGCATCGGAATTAAGTACAAAAGGCACAATGCCGTCATCAGTACAAGAATAGAGACACTTCTTACAGTCGGTGCTTTGAGCATTCCCTGTGAGACCAGTATTAGTTTCCGATACACCACTGCAGGTTCAATGTATTCCTTGGACATTCACATTGACGATGAAACCCAGAAATCGCATCGGAATTAAATACAAAATGCGCAATGCCACCATAAGTACAAGAATAGAGACTCTTCTTACAGTCGATCCTTTGAGCATTCCCTGTGAGACCAGTATTAGTTTCCGATACACCACTGCAGGTTCAATGTATTCCTTTTACATACACATTGATGATGAAACACTGAAATTACATCGGAATTAAGTACAAAAGGCACAATGACGCCTTACGTGCAAGAAGGGTGAGACTTCTTAGAGTCTGTGATTTTATCCATTACTATGAGACCAGTATTAGTTTCCGATACACCACTGCCGTTTCAATGTATTCCTTGGACATTCACATTGACGATGAAACACAGAAATCGCATCGGAATTAAATACAAAAGGCACAATGCCGCCTTAAGTACAAGAATAGAGATTCTTCTTACAGTCGGTGCTTTGAGGATTCCCTGTGAGACCAGTATTAGTTTCCGATACACCACTGCAAGTTCAATGTATTCCTTGGACCTTCACATTGACGATGAAACACAGAAATCGCATCGGAATTAAGTACAAAAGGCACAATGCCGTCATCAGTACAAGAATAGAGACTCTTCTTACAGTCGGTGCTTTGAGCATTCCCTGTGAGACCAGTATTAATTTCCGATACACCACTGCAGGATCAATGTATACCTTGGACCTTCATATTGACGATGAAACACAGAAATCGCATCGGAATTAAATTGAAAAGGCGCAATGCCGCCTTAAGCACAAGAATAAATTCTCTTCTTACAGTCGGAGCTTTAAGCATTCCCTGTGAGACCAGTATTTCTTACTGATACACCACTGCAGGTTCAATGAATTCCTTGGACCTTCACATTGACGATTAAACACAGAAATCGCATCGGAAATAAGTACAAAAGGCACAATGCCGTCATCAGAACAAGAATAGAGACTCTTCTTACAGTCGGTGCTTTGAGCATTCCCTGTGAGACCAGATTTAGTTTCCCATACACCACTGCAGGTTCAATGTATTCCTTGGACATTCACATTGACGATGAAACCCAGAAATCGCATCGGAATTAAATACAAAAGGCGCAATGCCACCTTAAGTACAAGAATAGAGACTCTTGTTACAGTCGATGATTTCAGCATTCCCTGTGAGACCAGTATTAGTTTCCCTTACACCACTGCAGGTTCAATGTATTCCTTTTACATACACATTGACGATGAAACACTGAAATTACATCGGAATTAAGTACAAAAGGCACAATGCCGCCTTACGTGCAAGAAGGGTGAGACTTCTTAGAGTCTGTGATTTGATCCTTTCCTATGAAACCAGTATTAGTTTCCGATACACCACTGCAGTTTCAATCTATTCCTTGGACATTCACATTGACGATGAAACACATAAATCGCATCGGAATTAAATACAAAAGGCACAATGCCGCCTTAAGTACAAGAATAGGGATTCTTCTTACAGTCGGTGCTTTGAGGATTCCCTGTGAGACCAGTATTAGTTTCCGATACACCACTGCAAGTTCAATGTATTCCTTGGACCTTCACATTGACGATGAAACACAGAAATCGCATCGGAATTAAATACAAAAGGCGCAATGCCGCCTTAAGTACAAGAATAGAGACTCTTCTTCCAGTCGGTGCTTTGAGCATTCCCTGTGAGACCAGTATTAGTTTCTGATACACCACTGCAGGTTCAATGTATTCCTTGGACATTCACATTGACGATGAAACACAGAAATCGCATCGGAATTAAATAAAAAAGGCACAATGCCGCCTTAAGTACAGGAATAGAGACTCTTCTTACAGTCGGTGCTATGAGCATTCCCTGTGAGACCAGTATTAGTTTCCGATACACCACTGCAGGTTCAGTGTATTCTTTGGAAATATACATTGACGATGAAACACTGAAATTACATCGGAATTAATTACACATCGAACAATTCCGCCATAAGTGCAAGAAGAGTGATACTTCTTAGAGTCTGTGCTTTGACCCTTTCCTGTGAGACCAGTATTAGTTTCCAATACACCACTGCAGGTGCAATGTATTCCTTTTACATACACATTGACGATGAAACACTGAAATTACATCGGAATTAAGTACAAAAGGCACAATGCCACCTTACGTGCAAGAAGGGTGAGACTTCTAAGAGTCTGTGATTTGATCCTTTCCTGTGAGACCACTATTATTTTCCGATACACCACTGCAGGTTCAATGTATTCCTTGGACATTCACATTGACGATGAAACCCAGAAATCGCACCGGAAATAAATACAAAAGGCGCAATGCCACCTTAAGTACAAGAATAGAGACTCTTCTTAAGTCGATGTTTTGAGCATTCCCTGTGAGACCAGTATTAGTTTCCGATTCACCACTGCAGGGTCCATGTATTCCTTTTACATACACATTGACGATGAAACACTAAAATTACATCGGAATTAAGTACAAAAGGCACAATGCCGCCTTACGTGCAGGAAGGGTGAGACTTCTTAGGGTCTGTGATTTGATCCTTTCCTGTGAGACCAGTGTTAGTTTCCGATACACCACTGCAGGGTCAATGTATTCCTTGGACATTCACATTGACGATGAAACACAGAAATCGCATCGGAATTAAATACAAAAGGCACAATGCCGCCTTAAGTACAAGAATAGAGACTCTTCTTACAGTCGGTGCTATGAGCATTCCCTGTGAGACCAGTATTAGTTTCTGATACACCACTGCAGGTTCAATGTATTCCTTGGACCTTCACATTGACGATGAAACACAGAAATCGCATCGGAATTATATACAGAAGGCACAATGCCGCCTTAGGTACAAGAATAGAAACTCTTCTTACAGTCGGTGTTTTGAGCATTCCCTGTGAGACTAGTATTAGTTTCCGATACACCACTGCAGGTTCAATGTATTCCTTGGACCTTCACATTGACGATGAAACGCTGAAATCGCATTGGAATTAAATACAAAAGGCGCAATGCCGCCTTAAGTACAAGAATAGAGACACTTCTTACAGTCGGTGCTTTGAGCATTCCCTGTGAGACCAGTATTAATTTCCGATACACCACTGCAGGATCAATGTATACCTTGGACCTTCATATTGACGATGAAACACAGAAATCGCATCGGAATTAAATTGAAAAGGCGCAATGCCGCCTTAAGCACAAGAATAAAGACTCTTCTTACGGTCGGAGCTTTGAGCATTCCCTGTGAGACCAGTATTACTTTCAGATACACCACTGCAGGTTCAATGAATTCCTTGGACCTTCACATTGACGATGAAACACAGAAATCGCATCGGAATTAAGTACAAAAGGCACAATGCCGTCATCAGTACAAGAATAGAGACACTTCTTACAGTCGGTGCTTTGAGCATTCCCTGTGAGACCAGTATTAGTTTCCGATACACCACTGCAGGTTCAATGTATTCCTTGGACATTCACATTGACGATGAAACCCAGAAATCGCATCGGAATTAAATACAAAATGCGCAATGCCACCATAAGTACAAGAATAGAGACTCTTCTTACAGTCGATCCTTTGAGCATTCCCTGTGAGACCAGTATTAGTTTCCGATACACCACTGCAGGTTCAATGTATTCCTTTTACATACACATTGATGATGAAACACTGAAATTACATCGGAATTAAGTACAAAAGGCACAATGACGCCTTACGTGCAAGAAGGGTGAGACTTCTTAGAGTCTGTGATTTTATCCATTACTATGAGACCAGTATTAGTTTCCGATACACCACTGCCGTTTCAATGTATTCCTTGGACATTCACATTGACGATGAAACACAGAAATCGCATCGGAATTAAATACAAAAGGCACAATGCCGCCTTAAGTACAAGAATAGAGATTCTTCTTACAGTCGGTGCTTTGAGGATTCCCTGTGAGACCAGTATTAGTTTCCGATACACCACTGCAAGTTCAATGTATTCCTTGGACCTTCACATTGACGATGAAACACAGAAATCGCATCGGAATTAAGTACAAAAGGCACAATGCCGTCATCAGTACAAGAATAGAGACTCTTCTTACAGTCGGTGCTTTGAGCATTCCCTGTGAGACCAGTATTAATTTCCGATACACCACTGCAGGATCAATGTATACCTTGGACCTTCATATTGACGATGAAACACAGAAATCGCATCGGAATTAAATTGAAAAGGCGCAATGCCGCCTTAAGCACAAGAATAAAGACTCTTCTTACAGTCGGAGCTTTGAGCATTCCCTGTGAGACCAGTATTACTTTCTGATACACCACTGCAGGTTCAATGAATTCCTTGGACCTTCACATTGACGATGAAACACAGAAATCGCATCGGAATTAAGTACAAAAGGCACAATGCCGTCATCAGTACAAGAATAGAGACACTTCTTACACTCGGTGCTTTGAGCATTCCCTGTGAGACCAGTATTAGTTTCCGATACACCACTGCAGGTTCAATGTATTCCTTGGACATTCACATTGACGATGAAACCCAGAAATCGCATCGGAATTAAATACAAAATGCGCAATGCCACCATAAGTACAAGAATAGAGACTCTTCTTACAGTCGATCCTTTGAGCATTCCCTGTGAGACCATATTAGTTTCCGATACACCACTGCAGGTTCAATGTATTCCTTTTACATACACATTGATGATGAAACACTGAAATTACATCGGAATTAAGTACAAAAGGCACAATGATGCCTTACGTGCAAGAAGGGTGAGACTTCTTAGAGTCTGAGATTTGATCCATTACTATGAGACCAGTATTAGTTTCCGATACACCACTGCCGTTTCAATGTATTCCTTGGACATTCACATTGACGATGAAACACAGAAATCGCATAGGAATTAAATACAAAAGGCACAATGCCGCCTTAAGTACAAGAATAGAGATTCTTCTTACAGTCGGTGCTTTGAGGATTCCCTGTGAGACCAGTATTAGTTTCCGATACACCACTTCAAGTTCAATGTATTCCTTGGACCTTCATATTGACGATGAAACACAGAAATCGCATCGGAATTAAATTGAAAAGGCGCAATGCCGCCTTAAGCACAAGAATAAAGACTCTTCTTACAGTCGGAGCTTTGAGCATTCCCTGTGAGACCAGTATTACTTTCTGATACACCACTGCAGGTTCAATGAATTCCTTGGACCTTCACATTGACGATGAAACACAGAAATCGCATCGGAATTAAGTACAAAAGGCACAATGCCGTCATCAGTACAAGAATAGAGACACTTCTTACTGTCGGTGCTTTGAGCATTCCCTGTGAGACCAGTATTAGTTTCCGATACACCACTGCAGGTACAGTGTATTCTTTGGAAATATACATTGACGATGAAACACTGAAATTACATCGGAATTAAATACACATCGAACAATTCCGCCATAAGTGCAAGAAGAGTGAGACTTCTTAGAGTCTGTGCTTTGATCCTTTCCTGTGAGACCAGTATTAGTTTCCAATACACCACTGCAGGTGCAATGTATTCCTTTTACATACACATTGACGATGAAACACTGAAATTACATCGGATTTAAGTACAAAAGGCACAATGCCGCCTTACGTGCAAGAAGGGTGAGACTTCTTAGAGTCTGTGATTTGATCCTTTCCTGTGAGACCAGTGTTAGTTTCCGATACACCACTGCAGGTTCAATGTATTCCTTGGACATTCACATTGACGATGAAACACAGAAATCGCATCGGAATTATATACAAAAGGCACAATGCCGCCTTAGGTACAAGAATAGAAACTCTTCTTACAGTCGGTGTTTTGAGCATTCCCAGTGAGACTAGTATTAGTTTCCGATACATCACTGCAGGTTCAATGTATTCCTTGGACCTTCACATTGACGATGAAACGCAGAAATCGCATTGCAATTAAATACAAAAGGCGCAATGCCGCCTTAAGTACAAGAATAGAAACTCTTCTAACAGTCGGTGTTTTGAGCATTCCCTGTGAGACTAGTATTAGTTTCCGATACATCACTGCAGGTTCAATGTATTCCTTGGACCTTCACATTGACGATGAAACGCAGAAATCGCATTGGAATTAAATACAAAAGGCGCAATGCCGCCCTAAGTACAAGAATAGATACACTTCTTACAGTCGGTGCTTTGAGCATTCCCTGTGAGACCAGTATTAATTTCCGATACATCACTGCAGGATCAATGTATACCTTGGACCTTCATATTGACGATGAAACACAGAAATCGCATCGGAATTAAATTGAAAAGGCGCAATGCCGCCTTAAGCACAAGAATAAAGACTCTTCTTACAGTCGGAGCTTTGAGCATTCCCTGTGAGACCAGTATTACTTTCTGATACACCACTGCAGGTTCAATGAATTGCTTGGACCTTCACATTGACGATGAAACACAGAAATCGCATCGGAATTATGTACAAAAGGCACAATGCCGTCATCAGTACAAGAATAGAGGCTCTTCTTACAGTCGGTGCTTTGAGCATTCCCTGTGAGACCAGTATTAATTTCCGATACCCCACTGCAGGATCAACGTATCCCTTGGACCTTCATATTGACGATGAAACACAGAAATCGCATCGGAATTAAATTGAAAAGGCGCAATGCCGCCTTAAGCACAAGAATAAAGACTCTTCTTACAGTCGGAGCTTTGAGCATTCCCTGTGAGACCAGTATTACTTTCTGATACACCACTGCAGGTTCAATGAATTCCTTGGACATTCACATTGACGATGAAACACAGAAAACGCATCGGAATTAAGTACAAAAGGCACAATGCCGTCATCAGTACAAGAATAGAGACTCTTCTTACAGCCGGTGCTTTGAGCATTCCCTGTGAGACAAGTATTAGTTTCTGATACACCACTGCAGGTTCAATGTATTCCTTGGACCTTCACATTGACGATGAAACACAGAAATCGCATCGGAATTAAATACAAAAGGCACAACGCCGCATTAAGTACAAGAATAGAGACTCTTCTTAGAATCGCTGCTTTGAGCATTCCCTGTGAGACTAGTATTAGTTTCCGATACACCACTGCAGGTGCAATGTATTCCTTGGACCTTCACATTGACGATGAAACGCTGAAATCGCATTGGAATTAAATACAAAAGGCGCAATGCCTCCTTAAGTACAAGAATAGAGACACTTCTTACAGTCGGTGGTTTGAGCATTCCCTGTGAGACCAGTATTAATTTCCGATACACCACTGCAGGATCAATGTATACCTTGGACCTTCATATTGACGATGAAACACAGAAATCGCATCGGAATTAAATTGAAAAGGCGCAATGCCGCCTTAAGCACAAGAATAAAGACTCTTCTTACAGTCGGAGCATTGAGCATTCCCTGTGAGACCAGTATTACTTTCTGATACACCACTGCAGGTTCAATGAATTCCTTGGACCTTCACATTGACGATGAAACACAGAAATCGCATCGGAATTAAGTACAAAAGGCACAATGCCGTCATCAGTACAAGAATAGAGACTCTTCTTACAGTCGGTGCTTTGGCATTCCCTGTGAGACCAGTATTAGTTTCCGAAACACCACTGCAGGTTCAATGTATTCCTTGGACATTCACATTGACAATGAAACCCAGAAATCGCATCGGAATTAAATACAAAAGGCGCAATGCCACCATAAGTACAAGAATAGAGACTCTTCTTACAGTCGATCCTTTGAGCATTTCCTGTGAGACCAGTATTAGTTTCCGATACACCACTGCAGGTTCAATGTATTCCTTTTACATACCCATTGATGATGAAACACTGAAATTACATCGGAATTAAGTACAACAGGCACAATGCCGCCTTACGTGCAAGAAGGGTGAGACTTCTTAGAGTCTGTGATTTGATCCATTACTATGAGACCAGTATTAGTTTCCGATACACCACTGCCGTTTCAATGTATTCCTTGGCCATTCACATTGAAGATGAAATACAGAAATCGCATCGGAATTAAATACAAAAGGCACAATGCCGCCTTAAGTACAAGAATAGAGATTCTTCTTACAGTCGGTGCTTTGAGGATACCCTGTGAGACCAGTATTACTTTCCGATACACCACTGCAAGTTCAATGTATTCCTTGGACCTTCACATTGACGATGAAGCACAGAAAGCGCTTTGGAATTAAATTCAAAAGGCGCAATGCCGCCTTAAGTACAAGAATAGAGACTCTTCTTACAGTCGGTGCTTTGAGCATTCCCTGTGAGACCAATATTAGTTTCTGATACGCCACTGCAGGTTCGGTGTATTCCTTGGACATTCACATTGACGATGAAACCCAGAAATCGCTTCGGAATTAAATACAAAAGGCACAATGCCGCCTTAAGTACAAGAATACAGACTCTTCTTACAGTCGGTGATTTGAGCATTCCCTGTGAGACCAGTATTAGTTTCCGATACACCACAGCAGCTTCAATGTATTCCCTGGACATACACATTGACGATGAAACACCGAAATTACATCGGAATTAAATACAAAAGGCACAATGCCGCCTTAAGTGCAAGAAGAGAGAGACTTCTTAGAGTCTGTGATTTGATCCTTTCGTGTGAGACCAGTTTTAGTTTCCGATACACCACTGCAGGTGCAATGTATTCCTTGGACCGTCACATTGACGATGAAACACAGAAATCGCATCGGAATTAAATAAAAAAGGCACAATGCCGCCTTAAGTACAGGAATAGAGACTCTTCTTACAGTCGGTGCTTTGAGCATTCCCTGTGAGACCAGTGTTAGTTTCCGATACACCACTGCAGGTTCAATGTATTCCTTGGACCTTCACATTTACGATGAAACACAGAAATCGCATCGGAATTAAATTCAAAAGGCACTATGCCAACTTAAGTACAAGAATAGAGACTCTTCATACAGTCGGTGCTTTGAGCATTCCCTGTGAGACCAGTATTAGTTTCCGATACACCGCTAAAGGTTCAATGTATTGCTTGGACCTTGACATTGACGATGAAACACAGAAATCGCATCGGAATTAAATACAAAAGGGACTATGCCGCATTAAGTACAAGAATAGAGACTCTTCTTACAGTCGGTGCTTTGAGCATTCCCTGTGAGACCAGTATTAGTTTCCGATACACCACGGCAGGTTCAATGTATACCTTGGACCTTCACATTGACGATGAAACGCAGAAATCGCATTGGAATTAAATACAAAAGGCGCAATGCCGCCTTAAGTACAAGAATAGAGACACTTCTTACAGTCGGTGCTTTGAGCATTCCCTGTGAGACCAGTATTAGTTTCCGATACACCACTGCAGGTTCAATGTATACCTTGGACCTTCATATTGACGATGAATCACAGAAATCGCATCGGAATTAAATTGAAAAGGCGCAATGCCGCCTTAAGCACAAGAATAGAGCGTCTCCTTACAGTCGGTGCTTTGAGCTTTCCCTGTGAGAGAAGTATTACTTTCTGATACACCACTGCAGGTTCAATGTATTTCTTGGACCTTCACATTGACGATGAAACACAGAAATCGCATCGGAAATAAGTACAAAAGGCACAATGCCGTCATCAGTACAAGAATAGAGACTCTTCTTACAGTCGGCTCTTTGAGCATTCTCTGTGGGACCAGTTTTAGTTTCCGATACACCACTGCAGGTTCAATGTATTCCTTGGACATTCACATTGACGATGAAACCCAGAAATCGCATCGGAATTAAATACAAAAGGCGCAATGCCACCTTAAGTACAAGAATAGAGACTCTTCTTACAGTCGATCCTTTGAGCATTCCCTGTGAGACCAGTATTAGTTTCCCATACACCACTGCAGGTTCAATGTATTCCTTTTACATACACATTGATGAAGAAACACTGAAATTACATCGAAATTAAGTACAAAAGGCACAATGCCGCCTTACGTGCAAGAAGGGTGAGACTTCTTAGAGTCTGTGATTTGATCCTTTCCTATGAGACCAGTATTAGTTTCCGATACACCACTGAAAGTTCAATGTATTCCTTGGACCTTCACATTGACGATGAAACACAGAAATCGCATCGGAATTAAATACAAAAGGCGCAATGCCGCCTTAAGTACAGGAATAGAGACTCTTCTTACAGTCGGTGCTTTGAGCATTCCCTGTGAGACCAGTGTTCGTTTCCGATACACCACTGCAGGTTCAATGTATTCCTCTGACCTTCACATTGACGATGAAACACAGAAATCGCATCGGAATTAAATTCAAAAGGCACTATGCCAACTTAAGTACAAGAATAGAGACTCTTCTTACAGTCGGTGCTTTGAGCATTCCCTGTGAGACCAGTATTAGTTTCCGATACACCACGGCAGGATCAATGTATTCCTTGGACCTTCACATTGACGATGAAACGCAGAAATCGCATTGGAATTAAATACAAAAGGCGCAATGCCGCCTTAAGTACAAGAATAGAGACACTTCTTACAGTCGGTGCTTTGAGCATTCCCTGTGAGACCAGTATTAGTTTCCGATACACCACTGCAGGTTCGGTGTATTCTTGGTAAATATACATTGACGATGAAACACAGAAATCGCATCGGAATTAAATACATAAGGCGCAATGCCGCCTTAAGTACAGGAATAGAGGCTCTTCTTACAGTCGGTGCTTTGAGCATTCCCTGTGAGACCAGTATTAGTCTCTGATACACCACTGCAGGTTCAATGTATTCCTTGGACCTTCAAATTGACGATGAAACACAGAAATCGCATCGGAATTATATACAAAAGGCACAATGCCGCCTTAGGTACAAGAATAGAAACTCTTCTTACAGTCGGTGTTTTGAGCATTCCCTGTGAGACCAGTGTTAGTTTCCGATACACCACTGCAGGTTCAATTGGTACCTTGGACCTTCACATTGACGATGAAACACAGAATTCGCATCGGAATTAAATTCAAAAGGCACTATGCCAACTTAAGTACTAGAATAGAGACTCTTCTTACAGTCGGTGCTTTGAGCATTCCCTGTGAGACCAGTATTAGTTTCCGATACACCACGGCAGGTTCAATGTATTCCTTGGACCTTGACATTGACGATGAAACACAGAAATCGCATCGGAATTAAATACAAAAGGCACAATGCCGCATTAAGTACAAGAATAGAGACTCTTCTTACAGTCGGTGCTTTGAGCATTCCCTGTGAGACCAGTATTAGTTTCCGATACACCACGGCAGGATCAATGTATTCCTTGGACCTTCACATTGACGATGAAACGCAGAAATCGCATTGGAATTAAATACAAAAGGCGCAATGCCGCCTTAAGTACAAGAATAGAGACACTTCTTACAGTCGGTGCTTTGAGCATTCCCTGTGAGACCAGTATTAGTTTCCGATACACCACTGCAGGTTCAATGTATACATTGGACCTTCATATTGACGATGAAACACAGAAATCGCATCGGAAATAAATTGAAAAGGCGCAATGCCGCTTTAAGCACAAGAATAGAGACTCTTCTTACAGTCGGTGCTTTGAGCTTTCCCTGTGAGAGAAGTATTACTTTCTGATACACCACTGCAGGTTCAATGTATTCCTTGGACCTTCACATTGACGATGAAACACAGAAATCGCATCGGAATTAAATACAAAAGGCGCAATGCCACCTTAAGTACAAGAATAGAGACTCTTCTTACAGTCGATGCTTTGAGCATTCCCTGTGAGACCAGTATTAGTTTCCGATACAGCACTGCAGGTTCAATGTATTCCTTTTACAGACACATTGACGATGAAACACTGAAATTACATCGGAATTAAGTACAAAAGGCACAATGCCGCCTTACGTGCAAGAAGGGTGAGACTTCTAAGAGTCTGTGTTTTTATCCTTTCCTGTGAGACGAGTATTAGTTTCCGCTACACCACTGCAGGTTCAATGTATCCCTTGGACCATCACATTGACGATGAAATACAGAAATCGCATCGGAATTAAATAAAAAAGGCACAATGCCGCCTTAAGTACAGGAATAGAGACTCTTCTTACAGTCGGTGCTTTGAGCATTCCCTGTGAGACCAGTATTAGTTTCCGATACACCACTGCAGGTTCGGTGTATTCTTGGTAAATATACATTGACGATGAAACACAGAAATCGCATCGGAATTAAATACATAAGGCGCAATGCCGCCTTAAGTACAGGAATAGAGGCTCTTCTTACAGTCGGTGCTTTGAGCATTCCCTGTGAGACCAGTATTAGTTTCTGATACACCACTGCAGGTTCAATGTATTCCTTGGACCTTCAAATTGACGATGAAACACAGAAATCGCATCGGAATTATATACAAAAGGCACAATGCCGCCTTAGGTACAAGAATAGAAACTCTTCTTACAGTCGGTGTTTTGAGCATTCCCTGTGAGACCAGTGTTAGTTTCCGATACACCACTGCAGGTTCAATTTATACCTTGGACCTTCACATTGACGATGAAACACAGAAATCGCATCGGAATTAAATTCAAAAGGAAGTATGCCATCTTAAGCACAAGATTAGAGACTCTTCTTACAGTCGGTGCTTTTAGCATTCCCTGTGAGACCAGTATTAGTTTCCGTTCAATGTATTCCTAGGACCTTTACATTGACGAAGAAACACAGAAATCGCATCGGAATTGAATACAAATGGCAAAATGCCGCCTTAAGTACAAGAATACAGACTCTTCTTACAGTTGGTGCCTTGCGCATTCCCTGTGAGACCAGTATTGGTTTCCGATACACCACTGCAGGTTTAATGTATTCCTTGGATGTGGTGTCACCGCCAGACACCACACTTGCTAGGTGGTAGCTTAAATCGGCCGCGGTCCATTTAGTACACGTCGGACCCGCGTGTCGCCACTGTGTGATCGCAGACCTTGCGCCACCACAAGGCAGGTCTCGAGAGACGATATAGCACTCGCCCCAGTTGTACGAGGAGATTGCTAGCGACCATACGGACGAAGCCTTCCTCTCATTTGCCGAGAGCCAGTTAGAATAGCCTTCTGCTAAGTCCATGGCTACGACCTAGGAAGGCGTCATTAGCCTTACCTACTTTGAGAGTTATAGTATAAATGTCTCAAGAAGAATGCTGTAGTCATCAAATAATAAAGTTAAGTATAAAGCAGCTACGTACTTTTCTTGCTACCATTCAATAGTTATCCTGTTCCAGAACTGACGCCCGTCGGCGTGAGTGTGTACGCGTGCCTTTCTATCGGCTACCCGTCACTGTGGACTGGCTGCCTTGTCAGTCCACTTCATTGGCGACGAGTCTACAAAGGATCTTGTGTTTTGCTTTGCCCTAATTTATTTGTGTCATGGCTTCGCCAGATGTACTGTCCGAATTTTATCGCTTGCAGAATCAGCAGACGCAGGCGTTATTGGATGCCCTTGGACAGCTCGTCCAGGGTCAACGTGCGCTGCACACCGATGCGGCCGCCGCCGCTTCACCGTTACCGCAGCCACAACCTGCCGTTGCACCGCCTTTTAGGCACTACGACCCGAACCAAGAGACCTGGCAAGAATGGTCCCGACAGTTCGCCTTCCACCTCGCCGCTACAGAATTCAAGGTAATGAGCGGCAGCCGTTTTTGCTTTCTTGTGTCGGTGTGTCCACCTACCGTGTGATAGTGAAACTGTTTCCACGACGAGACGTAGCAACTCTGTCTTACGAGGAAATTTTGTCTGCATTAGATGCCTATTTCAAAGAAACAGTTAATGTGGTTGCAAAACGGTATACGTTTTTTCGTACAAAACGTACGGCCGGTCAAACTAATAGGGAGTGGGTAGCAACATTGCAAGGACTTACTAGGGACTGTGCCTTTGAATGTGACTGTGGTCTTTCTTATTCAGATACAATGGTGCGTGATGCACTTGCACTGACGTTTCTGATGTTCGCATACGGGAGCAAATTTTGAAACTAGTTAATCCCTCCCTTCAACAAGTGATAGACATATTGGATAGACAGGACACACTTGACTGTCCTCAGGAATCTTTTGAAACTTCGCCAGCTGTGTGTAACATTAACTGGCCCTCCGGGCGCTCTCGAGCTGCGCGGCCCGGTCAACTGCCCTCGCATACGTCCGCACAGCTGCCGCCGCGCGCTAAGCCAGGTGTGCCGCGCCAGCACACAAATGCAGTGAAATCATGCCCGCGGTGTACTACTAGACATTCGCGTGAGCATTGCCCGTCACGCCAAGCTATTTGCTTTTTCTGCAATAAGAAAGGACATGTTCAAAGTGTTTGCCAGAAAAAGCTCCGTTCAGACAATCACAACCATTCCAGGCCCTTTGCTTCGCGCCGGAATCGAACCAAGGACACTCAGGCTCGTGGACCTTCGCCCATGGACATTCATGTCGTTAATTCCACTTCGTCCAGTGACACTTTCTCTAACAGTGCCTGTGTTCGTCCCATTAAAAGAGTGCGTCGACGTCGCCGGAAATCACGTCCATTAGCAAGTAATTCTGTACCAGTGTCTGTTCAAATTGCACAAAACAGTCGCTCTTGTCGTCAGCAGAACAATAAACTTTTTGTGGACTTAGACTTTGAAGGCAAAGTGATACCATTCCAGCTCGATACCGGAGCTGCAGTTTCATTGCTCAATCACGACACGTACAAACAACTGGGCAAACCTCCATTGCGTTCCGCAAATGTTAAGCTAACCACATATTCAGGACAGACAATACCTATGTTAGGACAGTGCAGCCTTCTTGCCACATACAGGGGACAAACAAAACTGGTGTCATTTTACGTTCTTCGTTCTTCTACGGCAGTGAACTTGTTTGGCTTAGATTTATTTCATTTGTTTAACATGTCTATTGTAAATCAGGTCCTCTCAGTGAATCAGACTGTGCCTTCAGACAGTGTTTCTCGTCTATGTGACGAATTTGCAGATATTTTTGCACCGGGCTTAGGTTGCGCTAAAAACTATGAAGCACATTGGGAACTGAAAGTAAAGGCGCAACCGAAATTTTTCAGAGCGCGCAATGTTCCCCATCGCCTTGCGTGATGAGGTCGCAAGAACATTACACGATCTCGAATCACAGGGTGTAATTGAACGTGTGCAAGCTTCTCTCTGGGCCTCACCCTTAGTAATTTTGCCAAAACCTTCCGGAAAATTGAGACTTTGCGTGGACTTCAAGGCCACAGTGAATCCCCAACTAGCGACTGCTACTTTTCCTTTGCCCCGCCCGGAAGACCTTTTTGCTAAACTGTGCCCGGGAAAATATTTTTCGAAGTTGGATCTCGCCGATGCGTACTTGCAAATACCTGTGGACGCCGAATCCCAGCGCGTATTGGTAGTTAACACGCATCTTGGATTGTACAGGTTCAAAAGCTTGCCATTCGGGTGTGCATCCGCCCCTGCATTGTTTCAGCAATATTTACAAACTATTTGTGCGTCGGTCCCTACTGCAGCAAACTATCTGGACGATATAGTGATCTCCGGACAGACAGAAGAAGATCATCTTGCGAACTTACGAACATTATTTCAGGTCTTGCGACAAAATGGTCTTCGCTTGAGGAAGGACAAATGTGTGTTTTTTGCTCGTGACTTACCATACCTGGGCCATGTCATCAATGCCCAAGGCATACATCCGAGTCCAGAGCACCTCCGTGCCATACAAGATTTACCTTCGCCTTGCAATGTGAAACAGCTACAGAGTGTGTTGGGTAAAATCAACTATTACAATAAATATGTGCGCAATGCCTCTTCCATTTCAGCTCCGCTTCATCGCTTACGCCGTAAAGGTGTTCCGTTCGTCTGGACGACGGAATGCGATCGCGCCTTTCGCCAGTTGAAATCGGCGTTGCTTTCTAATACTTGTCTCACGCCTTTCGATCCCCAGAAACCCCTTTTGTTGATGGTAGATGCATCGGATTTCGGGATCGGTGCTGTGCTTGCGCACAAAGTTGGCTCCCATGATCGCCCTATTGCCTTTGCGTCCAAATTGCTCTCGTCTGTGCAAAGAAATTACTCGCAGATAGAGAAAGAAGCTTTGGCTCTCGTGTTTGGTGTTACTAAGTTCCATGCTTTCTTGTATGGTCGTCACTTCACCATCATCACAGACCACAAACCTTTGACATCGCTTTTTCATCCGACCAAGCCTGTACCTCCACGTACAGCGCAGAAATTCATTCGCTGGTCTATTTTCCTCTCGCAGTACCGCTACGATATCTTGTATCGGTCCACTGCTAAGCACGGAAACGCCGATGCGTTGTCCCGTTTGCCTGTTGCTGAGGATAAAGCATTCGATTCTTCCGAACTTGCTTGCATGTTCATTGATTCGGAAACCGATGAAGTGGTCGAATCGTTTCCGATTGATTTTCGTCGTGTAGCTACAGCCACAGCTGCTGACCCTGTCCTTGCTACTGTTCTGCGATTTGTTGCTACGCAATGGCCTTTGTCAAAGTCTCGGACCGAGGATCCGTTGATTCGCCGATTTTTTGCTCACAAGGAGAGACTTTTTGTTCGACGTGGTGTTTTGTTGTTGCGTTCTGATAATGATCAGTCCAGGGTCGTGGTCCCAGGTTCGTTACAGTCCTCTGTTTTACGGCTTCTCCACCAAGGACATTGGGGTATAGTGCGAACGAAACAACTTGCTCGTCAGCACTGCACTTGGTTCGGAATCGATGCTGCGATTACGAATATGTGTTCTTCTTGCATGGCGTGTGCCGAACAACAATCCGCACCGCCGCGGAAAGTCTTTGCATGGCCAAAAGCTACTTCCCCTTGGCAACGCTTGCACATCGATTTTGCTGGTCCATTCTGGAATGCTCGATGGTTGGTTCTGGTCGATGCCTTCAGTAACTTTCCTTTTGTTGTCCGGATGTCTTCCACGACGTCCTCTGCCACCATCCAAGCATTGTCTGCTATCTTTTGCATTGAAGGTCTTCCGCAGACTATTGTTTCCGACAATGGCCCACAATTCATGTCCGCAGAATTTCAGTCATTCTGCCAGGCCAATGGTATTCAACATCTGACATCCGCGCCGTTTTCGCCTCAGTCAAACGGTGCCGCTGAACGATTGGTCCGGACTTTCAAGTCACAGATGTTGAAATTGAAAGAGTCGCATTCTCGGGAGGACGCATTGTTGCTCTTTTTGTCTTCGTATCGCTCTTAGCCCCGAGATGGTCGCTCGCCGGCTGAGTTGCCCCACGGTCGTCCTCATCGCACCTTGATGTCTTTGCTGCATCCGCCGCATCAGGTTCCTTTGCGGCGGCAGACTCCTGCTTTTGCTCCAGGCGACATTGTATTTTATCGCAACTATCGCGGTTCACGGCGTTGGCTCGCAGGGCGCATTCTTCGCTGCCTCGGCCGCGCGATGTATTTGGTTTTGGGGGCCTCTGGTGAGGTGCGTCGGCATCTCAATCAGCTGCGTCTCTGTCGTCGCACGGGTTCTGCCGCTCCCCGTCTGCTTTCAGCGGGGTGCCGTCCGGTCAGCGCCCTGGGGACCCATCTACTGGCTCGCCTCATCCCCAGGTGTTACCGCCGATGCCTTCCATTTTGCCCCATGGCGACGCGCCGCCGCAGCCGCAGCCGCAGCCGCAGCCGCCGCCGCCACCGCCGCCGCCTGTTCTCCCGCCGGCGCCGCCCGCATTATACGCTTCGCTGCAGCCGCCAAGCGCCTCCCAGGGTCACGCGCCGCCGATCGCTTCCCGTGACCAGCTGTCCTCCGCCATGGAACTCCCGACCGCTCCGGACCACATAACGTCATCGCGCGTCGGCTACCCCGACGCAATGGAGTTCGACACTTCGGCCCCTCATGTTTCTTTACGGGCGCATACACCGCATGTTGACGTGTACCCTGGACTAGCTTTTCAGGCGTTTCCTAGCTCCCCTTGGACCGAATGGCCGGGTGCGGGTGGCACAGCCTCGCCTGTTGTTAGGCTCCCCACCTCGTCGCATACGTCAACATGGGGTCCTCCCCACGGCGGGCGGAAGCCTTATCTCACGACCGTTCGCCGATTTGCGGTGGAGGAATGTGGTGTCACCGCCAGACACCACACTTGCTAGGTGGTAGCTTAAATCGGCCGCGGTCCATTTAGTACATGTCGGACCCGCGTGTCGCCACTGTGTGATCGCAGACCTAGCGCCACCACAAGGCAGGTCTCGAGAGACGATATAGCACTCGCCCCAGTTGTACGAGGAGATTGCTAGCGACCATACGGACGAAGCCTTCCTCTCATTTGCCGAGATCCAGTTAGAATAGCCTTCTGCTAAGTCCATGGCTACGACCTAGCTAGGCGCCATTAGACTTACCTACTTTGAGAGTTATAGTATAAATGTCTCAAGAAGAATGCTGTAGTCATCAAATAATAAAGTTAAGTATAAAGCAGCTACGTACTTTTCTTGCTACCATTCAATAGTTATCCTGTTCCAGAACTGACGCCCGTCGGCGTGAGTGTGTACGCGTGCCTTTCTATCGGCTACCCGTCACTGTGGACTGGCTGCCTTGTCAGTCCACTTCATTGGACATACACATTGACGATGAAACACTAAAATTACATCGGAAATAAATACAAAAGACTCAATGCCGAATTAAGTACAAGAAGGGTGAGACTTCTTAGAGTCTGTGTTTTTATCCTTTCCTGTGACACCAGTATTAGTTTCTGCTACACCACTGCAGGTTCAATGTATTCCTTGGACCATCACATTGACGATGAAACACAGAAATCGCATCGGAATTAAATAAAAAAGGCACAATGCCGCCTTAAGTACAGAAATAGAGACTCTTCTTACAGTCGGTGCTTTGAGCATTCCCTGTGAGACCAGTTATAGTTTCCGATACACCACTGCAGGTTCAATGTATTCCATGGACATACACATTGACGATGGAACACTGAAATTACATCGGAATTAAATACAAAATGCACTATGCCGCCTTGAGTGCAAGATGAGAGACTCTTCTTACAGTCGGTGATTTGAGCATTCCCTGCGAGACCAGTATTTGTTTCCGATACACCACTGCAGGTTCAATGTATTTCTTGGACCTTCAAATTGACGATGAAACACAGAAATCGCATCGGAATTAAATACTAAAGGCAAATTGCCGCCTTAAGTACAAGATTTGTGACTCCTCTTACAGTCGGTGCTTTGAGCATTCCCTGTGAGACCAGTATTAGTTTCCGATACACCACTGCAGGTTCAATGTATTCCTTGGACCTTCACATTGACGATGAAACACAGAATACGCATCGGAATTAAATACAAAAGGCCCAATGCCGCCTTAAGTACAAGAATAGAGACTGTTCTTACAGTCGGTGTTTTGAGCATTCCCTGTGAGACCAGTGTTAGTTTCCGATACACCACTGCAGGTGCAATGAATTCCTTGGACCTTCACATTGACGATGAAACACAGAAATCGCATCGGAATGAAATTCAAAAGGCACTATGCCATCTTAAGTACAAGAATTGAGACTCTTCTTACAGTCGGTGTTTTGAGCATTCCCTGTGAGACCAGTATTACTTTCTGATACAACACTGCAGGTTCAATGTATTCCTTGGACCTTCACATTGACGATGAAACACAGAAATCGCATCGGAATTAAGTACAAAAAGCACAAAGCCGTCATCAGTACAAGAATAGAGACTCTTCTTACAGTCGGTGCTTTGAGCATTCCCTGTGAGACCAGTATTAGTTTCCGATACACCACTGCAGGTTCAATGTATTCCTTGGACATTCACATTGACGATGAAACCCAGAAATCGCATCGGAATTAAATACAAAAGGCGCAATGCCACCTTAAGTACAAGAATAGAAACTCTTCTTACAGTCGATGTTTTCAGCATTCCCTGTGCGACCAGTATATGTTTCCGATACACCACTGCAGGTTGAATGTATTCCTTGGACTTTCACATTGACGATGAAACACAGAAATCGCATCGGAATTAAATACAAAAGGCGCAATGCCTCCTTAAGTACAAGAATAGAGACACTTCTTACAGTCGGTGGTTTGAGCATTCCCTGTGAGACCAGTATTAATTTCCGATACACCACTGCAGGATCAATGTATACCTTGGACCTTCATATTGACGATGAAACGCTGAAATCGCATTGGAATTAAATACAAAAGGCGCAATGCCTCCTTAAGTACAAGAATAGAGACACTTCTTACAGTCGGTGGTTTGAGCATTCCCTGTGAGACCAGTATTAATTTCCGATACACCACTGCAGGATCAATGTATACCTTGGACCTTCATATTGACGATGAAACACAGAAATCGCATCGGAATTAAATTGAAAAGGCGCAATGCCGCCTTAAGCACAAGAATAAAGACTCTTCTTACAGTCGGAGCATTGAGCATTCCCTGTGAGACCAGTATTACTTTCTGATACACCACTGCAGGTTCAATGAATTCCTTGGACCTTCACATTGACGATGAAACACAGAAATCGCATCGGAATTAAGTACAAAAGGCACAATGCCGTCATCAGTACAAGAATAGAGACTCTTCTTACAGTCGGTGCTTTGGCATTCCCTGTGAGACCAGTATTAGTTTCCGAAACACCACTGCAGGTTCAATGTATTCCTTGGACATTCACATTGACAATGAAACCCAGAAATCGCATCGGAATTAAATACAAAAGGCGCAATGCCACCATAAGTACAAGAATAGAGACTCTTCTTACAGTCGATCCTTTGAGCATTTCCTGTGAGACCAGTATTAGTTTCCGATACACCACTGCAGGTTCAATGTATTCCTTTTACATACCCATTGATGATGAAACACTGAAATTACATCGGAATTAAGTACAACAGGCACAATGCCGCCTTACGTGCAAGAAGGGTGAGACTTCTTAGAGTCTGTGATTTGATCCATTACTATGAGACCAGTATTAGTTTCCGATACACCACTGCCGTTTCAATGTATTCCTTGGCCATTCACATTGAAGATGAAATACAGAAATCGCATCGGAATTAAATACAAAAGGCACAATGCCGCCTTAAGTACAAGAATAGAGATTCTTCTTACAGTCGGTGCTTTGAGGATACCCTGTGAGACCAGTATTACTTTCCGATACACCACTGCAAGTTCAATGTATTCCTTGGACCTTCACATTGACGATGAAGCACAGAAAGCGCTTTGGAATTAAATACAAAAGGCGCAATGCCGCCTTAAGTACAAGAATAGAGACTCTTCTTACAGTCGGTGCTTTGAGCATTCCCTGTGAGACCAATATTAGTTTCTGATACGCCACTGCAGGTTCGGTGTATTCCTTGGACATTCACATTGACGATGAAACCCAGAAATCGCTTCGGAATTAAATACAAAAGGCACAATGCCGCCTTAAGTACAAGAATACAGACTCTTCTTACAGTCGGTGATTTGAGCATTCCCTGTGAGACCAGTATTAGTTTCCGATACACCACAGCAGCTTCAATGTATTCCCTGGACATACACATTGACGATGAAACACCGAAATTACATCGGAATTAAATACAAAAGGCACAATGCCGCCTTAAGTGCAAGAAGAGAGAGACTTCTTAGAGTCTGTGATTTGATCCTTTCGTGTGAGACCAGTTTTAGTTTCCGATACACCACTGCAGGTGCAATGTATTCCTTGGACCGTCACATTGACGATGAAACACAGAAATCGCATCGGAATTAAATAAAAAAGGCACAATGCCGCCTTAAGTACAGGAATAGAGACTCTTCTTACAGTCGGTGCTTTGAGCATTCCCTGTGAGACCAGTGTTAGTTTCCGATACACCACTGCAGGTTCAATGTATTCCTTGGACCTTCACATTTACGATGAAACACAGAAATCGCATCGGAATTAAATTCAAAAGGCACTATGCCAACTTAAGTACAAGAATAGAGACTCTTCATACAGTCGGTGCTTTGAGCATTCCCTGTGAGACCAGTATTAGTTTCCGATACACCGCTAAAGGTTCAATGTATTGCTTGGACCTTGACATTGACGATGAAACACAGAAATCGCATCGGAATTAAATACAAAAGGGACTATGCCGCATTAAGTACAAGAATAGAGACTCTTCTTACAGTCGGTGCTTTGAGCATTCCCTGTGAGACCAGTATTAGTTTCCGATACACCACGGCAGGTTCAATGTATACCTTGGACCTTCACATTGACGATGAAACGCAGAAATCGCATTGGAATTAAATACAAAAGGCGCAATGCCGCCTTAAGTACAAGAATAGAGACACTTCTTACAGTCGGTGCTTTGAGCATTCCCTGTGAGACCAGTATTAGTTTCCGATACACCACTGCAGGTTCAATGTATACCTTGGACCTTCATATTGACGATGAATCACAGAAATCGCATCGGAATTAAATTGAAAAGGCGCAATGCCGCCTTAAGCACAAGAATAGAGCGTCTCCTTACAGTCGGTGCTTTGAGCTTTCCCTGTGAGAGAAGTATTACTTTCTGATACACCACTGCAGGTTCAATGTATTTCTTGGACCTTCACATTGACGATGAAACACAGAAATCGCATCGGAAATAAGTACAAAAGGCACAATGCCGTCATCAGTACAAGAATAGAGACTCTTCTTACAGTCGGCTCTTTGAGCATTCTCTGTGGGACCAGTTTTAGTTTCCGATACACCACTGCAGGTTCAATGTATTCCTTGGACATTCACATTGACGATGAAACCCAGAAATCGCATCGGAATTAAATACAAAAGGCGCAATGCCACCTTAAGTACAAGAATAGAGACTCTTCTTACAGTCGATCCTTTGAGCATTCCCTGTGAGACCAGTATTAGTTTCCCATACACCACTGCAGGTTCAATGTATTCCTTTTACATACACATTGATGAAGAAACACTGAAATTACATCGAAATTAAGTACAAAAGGCACAATGCCGCCTTACGTGCAAGAAGGGTGAGACTTCTTAGAGTCTGTGATTTGATCCTTTCCTATGAGACCAGTATTAGTTTCCGATACACCACTGAAAGTTCAATGTATTCCTTGGACCTTCACATTGACGATGAAACACAGAAATCGCATCGGAATTAAATACAAAAGGCGCAATGCCGCCTTAAGTACAGGAATAGAGACTCTTCTTACAGTCGGTGCTTTGAGCATTCCCTGTGAGACCAGTGTTCGTTTCCGATACACCACTGCAGGTTCAATGTATTCCTCTGACCTTCACATTGACGATGAAACACAGAAATCGCATCGGAATTAAATTCAAAAGGCACTATGCCAACTTAAGTACAAGAATAGAGACTCTTCTTACAGTCGGTGCTTTGAGCATTCCCTGTGAGACCAGTATTAGTTTCCGATACACCACGGCAGGATCAATGTATTCCTTGGACCTTCACATTGACGATGAAACGCAGAAATCGCATTGGAATTAAATACAAAAGGCGCAATGCCGCCTTAAGTACAAGAATAGAGACACTTCTTACAGTCGGTGCTTTGAGCATTCCCTGTGAGACCAGTATTAGTTTCCGATACACCACTGCAGGTTCGGTGTATTCTTGGTAAATATACATTGACGATGAAACACAGAAATCGCATCGGAATTAAATACATAAGGCGCAATGCCGCCTTAAGTACAGGAATAGAGGCTCTTCTTACAGTCGGTGCTTTGAGCATTCCCTGTGAGACCAGTATTAGTCTCTGATACACCACTGCAGGTTCAATGTATTCCTTGGACCTTCAAATTGACGATGAAACACAGAAATCGCATCGGAATTATATACAAAAGGCACAATGCCGCCTTAGGTACAAGAATAGAAACTCTTCTTACAGTCGGTGTTTTGAGCATTCCCTGTGAGACCAGTGTTAGTTTCCGATACACCACGGCAGGTTCAATTGGTACCTTGGACCTTCACATTGACGATGAAACACAGAATTCGCATCGGAATTAAATTCAAAAGGCACTATGCCAACTTAAGTACTAGAATAGAGACTCTTCTTACAGTCGGTGCTTTGAGCATTCCCTGTGAGACCAGTATTAGTTTCCGATACACCACGGCAGGTTCAATGTATTCCTTGGACCTTGACATTGACGATGAAACACAGAAATCGCATCGGAATTAAATACAAAAGGCACAATGCCGCATTAAGTACAAGAATAGAGACTCTTCTTACAGTCGGTGCTTTGAGCATTCCCTGTGAGACCAGTATTAGTTTCCGATACACCACGGCAGGATCAATGTATTCCTTGGACCTTCACATTGACGATGAAACGCAGAAATCGCATTGGAATTAAATACAAAAGGCGCAATGCCGCCTTAAGTACAAGAATAGAGACACTTCTTACAGTCGGTGCTTTGAGCATTCCCTGTGAGACCAGTATTAGTTTCCGATACACCACTGCAGGTTCAATGTATACATTGGACCTTCATATTGACGATGAAACACAGAAATCGCATCGGAAATAAATTGAAAAGGCGCAATGCCGCTTTAAGCACAAGAATAGAGACTCTTCTTACAGTCGGTGCTTTGAGCTTTCCCTGTGAGAGAAGTATTACTTTCTGATACACCACTGCAGGTTCAATGTATTCCTTGGACCTTCACATTGACGATGAAACACAGAAATCGCATCGGAATTAAATACAAAAGGCGCAATGCCACCTTAAGTACAAGAATAGAGACTCTTCTTACAGTCGATGCTTTGAGCATTCCCTGTGAGACCAGTATTAGTTTCCGATACAGCACTGCAGGTTCAATGTATTCCTTTTACAGACACATTGACGATGAAACACTGAAATTACATCGGAATTAAGTACAAAAGGCACAATGCCGCCTTACGTGCAAGAAGGGTGAGACTTCTAAGAGTCTGTGTTTTTATCCTTTCCTGTGAGACGAGTATTAGTTTCCGCTACACCACTGCAGGTTCAATGTATCCCTTGGACCATCACATTGACGATGAAATACAGAAATCGCATCGGAATTAAATAAAAAAGGCACAATGCCGCCTTAAGTACAGGAATAGAGACTCTTCTTACAGTCGGTGCTTTGAGCATTCCCTGTGAGACCAGTATTAGTTTCCGATACACCACTGCAGGTTCGGTGTATTCTTGGTAAATATACATTGACGATGAAACACAGAAATCGCATCGGAATTAAATACATAAGGCGCAATGCCGCCTTAAGTACAGGAATAGAGGCTCTTCTTACAGTCGGTGCTTTGAGCATTCCCTGTGAGACCAGTATTAGTTTCTGATACACCACTGCAGGTTCAATGTATTCCTTGGACCTTCAAATTGACGATGAAACACAGAAATCGCATCGGAATTATATACAAAAGGCACAATGCCGCCTTAGGTACAAGAATAGAAACTCTTCTTACAGTCGGTGTTTTGAGCATTCCCTGTGAGACCAGTGTTAGTTTCCGATACACCACTGCAGGTTCAATTTATACCTTGGACCTTCACATTGACGATGAAACACAGAAATCGCATCGGAATTAAATTCAAAAGGAAGTATGCCATCTTAAGCACAAGATTAGAGACTCTTCTTACAGTCGGTGCTTTTAGCATTCCCTGTGAGACCAGTATTAGTTTCCGTTCAATGTATTCCTAGGACCTTTACATTGACGAAGAAACACAGAAATCGCATCGGAATTGAATACAAATGGCAAAATGCCGCCTTAAGTACAAGAATACAGACTCTTCTTACAGTTGGTGCCTTGCGCATTCCCTGTGAGACCAGTATTGGTTTCCGATACACCACTGCAGGTTTAATGTATTCCTTGGATGTGGTGTCACCGCCAGACACCACACTTGCTAGGTGGTAGCTTAAATCGGCCGCGGTCCATTTAGTACACGTCGGACCCGCGTGTCGCCACTGTGTGATCGCAGACCTTGCGCCACCACAAGGCAGGTCTCGAGAGACGATATAGCACTCGCCCCAGTTGTACGAGGAGATTGCTAGCGACCATACGGACGAAGCCTTCCTCTCATTTGCCGAGAGCCAGTTAGAATAGCCTTCTGCTAAGTCCATGGCTACGACCTAGGAAGGCGTCATTAGCCTTACCTACTTTGAGAGTTATAGTATAAATGTCTCAAGAAGAATGCTGTAGTCATCAAATAATAAAGTTAAGTATAAAGCAGCTACGTACTTTTCTTGCTACCATTCAATAGTTATCCTGTTCCAGAACTGACGCCCGTCGGCGTGAGTGTGTACGCGTGCCTTTCTATCGGCTACCCGTCACTGTGGACTGGCTGCCTTGTCAGTCCACTTCATTGGCGACGAGTCTACAAAGGATCTTGTGTTTTGCTTTGCCCTAATTTATTTGTGTCATGGCTTCGCCAGATGTACTGTCCGAATTTTATCGCTTGCAGAATCAGCAGACGCAGGCGTTATTGGATGCCCTTGGACAGCTCGTCCAGGGTCAACGTGCGCTGCACACCGATGCGGCCGCCGCCGCTTCACCGTTACCGCAGCCACAACCTGCCGTTGCACCGCCTTTTAGGCACTACGACCCGAACCAAGAGACCTGGCAAGAATGGTCCCGACAGTTCGCCTTCCACCTCGCCGCTACAGAATTCAAGGTAATGAGCGGCAGCCGTTTTTGCTTTCTTGTGTCGGTGTGTCCACCTACCGTGTGATAGTGAAACTGTTTCCACGACGAGACGTAGCAACTCTGTCTTACGAGGAAATTTTGTCTGCATTAGATGCCTATTTCAAAGAAACAGTTAATGTGGTTGCAAAACGGTATACGTTTTTTCGTACAAAACGTACGGCCGGTCAAACTAATAGGGAGTGGGTAGCAACATTGCAAGGACTTACTAGGGACTGTGCCTTTGAATGTGACTGTGGTCTTTCTTATTCAGATACAATGGTGCGTGATGCACTTGCACTGACGTTTCTGATGTTCGCATACGGGAGCAAATTTTGAAACTAGTTAATCCCTCCCTTCAACAAGTGATAGACATATTGGATAGACAGGACACACTTGACTGTCCTCAGGAATCTTTTGAAACTTCGCCAGCTGTGTGTAACATTAACTGGCCCTCCGGGCGCTCTCGAGCTGCGCGGCCCGGTCAACTGCCCTCGCATACGTCCGCACAGCTGCCGCCGCGCGCTAAGCCAGGTGTGCCGCGCCAGCACACAAATGCAGTGAAATCATGCCCGCGGTGTACTACTAGACATTCGCGTGAGCATTGCCCGTCACGCCAAGCTATTTGCTTTTTCTGCAATAAGAAAGGACATGTTCAAAGTGTTTGCCAGAAAAAGCTCCGTTCAGACAATCACAACCATTCCAGGCCCTTTGCTTCGCGCCGGAATCGAACCAAGGACACTCAGGCTCGTGGACCTTCGCCCATGGACATTCATGTCGTTAATTCCACTTCGTCCAGTGACACTTTCTCTAACAGTGCCTGTGTTCGTCCCATTAAAAGAGTGCGTCGACGTCGCCGGAAATCACGTCCATTAGCAAGTAATTCTGTACCAGTGTCTGTTCAAATTGCACAAAACAGTCGCTCTTGTCGTCAGCAGAACAATAAACTTTTTGTGGACTTAGACTTTGAAGGCAAAGTGATACCATTCCAGCTCGATACCGGAGCTGCAGTTTCATTGCTCAATCACGACACGTACAAACAACTGGGCAAACCTCCATTGCGTTCCGCAAATGTTAAGCTAACCACATATTCAGGACAGACAATACCTATGTTAGGACAGTGCAGCCTTCTTGCCACATACAGGGGACAAACAAAACTGGTGTCATTTTACGTTCTTCGTTCTTCTACGGCAGTGAACTTGTTTGGCTTAGATTTATTTCATTTGTTTAACATGTCTATTGTAAATCAGGTCCTCTCAGTGAATCAGACTGTGCCTTCAGACAGTGTTTCTCGTCTATGTGACGAATTTGCAGATATTTTTGCACCGGGCTTAGGTTGCGCTAAAAACTATGAAGCACATTGGGAACTGAAAGTAAAGGCGCAACCGAAATTTTTCAGAGCGCGCAATGTTCCCCATCGCCTTGCGTGATGAGGTCGCAAGAACATTACACGATCTCGAATCACAGGGTGTAATTGAACGTGTGCAAGCTTCTCTCTGGGCCTCACCCTTAGTAATTTTGCCAAAACCTTCCGGAAAATTGAGACTTTGCGTGGACTTCAAGGCCACAGTGAATCCCCAACTAGCGACTGCTACTTTTCCTTTGCCCCGCCCGGAAGACCTTTTTGCTAAACTGTGCCCGGGAAAATATTTTTCGAAGTTGGATCTCGCCGATGCGTACTTGCAAATACCTGTGGACGCCGAATCCCAGCGCGTATTGGTAGTTAACACGCATCTTGGATTGTACAGGTTCAAAAGCTTGCCATTCGGGTGTGCATCCGCCCCTGCATTGTTTCAGCAATATTTACAAACTATTTGTGCGTCGGTCCCTACTGCAGCAAACTATCTGGACGATATAGTGATCTCCGGACAGACAGAAGAAGATCATCTTGCGAACTTACGAACATTATTTCAGGTCTTGCGACAAAATGGTCTTCGCTTGAGGAAGGACAAATGTGTGTTTTTTGCTCGTGACTTACCATACCTGGGCCATGTCATCAATGCCCAAGGCATACATCCGAGTCCAGAGCACCTCCGTGCCATACAAGATTTACCTTCGCCTTGCAATGTGAAACAGCTACAGAGTGTGTTGGGTAAAATCAACTATTACAATAAATATGTGCGCAATGCCTCTTCCATTTCAGCTCCGCTTCATCGCTTACGCCGTAAAGGTGTTCCGTTCGTCTGGACGACGGAATGCGATCGCGCCTTTCGCCAGTTGAAATCGGCGTTGCTTTCTAATACTTGTCTCACGCCTTTCGATCCCCAGAAACCCCTTTTGTTGATGGTAGATGCATCGGATTTCGGGATCGGTGCTGTGCTTGCGCACAAAGTTGGCTCCCATGATCGCCCTATTGCCTTTGCGTCCAAATTGCTCTCGTCTGTGCAAAGAAATTACTCGCAGATAGAGAAAGAAGCTTTGGCTCTCGTGTTTGGTGTTACTAAGTTCCATGCTTTCTTGTATGGTCGTCACTTCACCATCATCACAGACCACAAACCTTTGACATCGCTTTTTCATCCGACCAAGCCTGTACCTCCACGTACAGCGCAGAAATTCATTCGCTGGTCTATTTTCCTCTCGCAGTACCGCTACGATATCTTGTATCGGTCCACTGCTAAGCACGGAAACGCCGATGCGTTGTCCCGTTTGCCTGTTGCTGAGGATAAAGCATTCGATTCTTCCGAACTTGCTTGCATGTTCATTGATTCGGAAACCGATGAAGTGGTCGAATCGTTTCCGATTGATTTTCGTCGTGTAGCTACAGCCACAGCTGCTGACCCTGTCCTTGCTACTGTTCTGCGATTTGTTGCTACGCAATGGCCTTTGTCAAAGTCTCGGACCGAGGATCCGTTGATTCGCCGATTTTTTGCTCACAAGGAGAGACTTTTTGTTCGACGTGGTGTTTTGTTGTTGCGTTCTGATAATGATCAGTCCAGGGTCGTGGTCCCAGGTTCGTTACAGTCCTCTGTTTTACGGCTTCTCCACCAAGGACATTGGGGTATAGTGCGAACGAAACAACTTGCTCGTCAGCACTGCACTTGGTTCGGAATCGATGCTGCGATTACGAATATGTGTTCTTCTTGCATGGCGTGTGCCGAACAACAATCCGCACCGCCGCGGAAAGTCTTTGCATGGCCAAAAGCTACTTCCCCTTGGCAACGCTTGCACATCGATTTTGCTGGTCCATTCTGGAATGCTCGATGGTTGGTTCTGGTCGATGCCTTCAGTAACTTTCCTTTTGTTGTCCGGATGTCTTCCACGACGTCCTCTGCCACCATCCAAGCATTGTCTGCTATCTTTTGCATTGAAGGTCTTCCGCAGACTATTGTTTCCGACAATGGCCCACAATTCATGTCCGCAGAATTTCAGTCATTCTGCCAGGCCAATGGTATTCAACATCTGACATCCGCGCCGTTTTCGCCTCAGTCAAACGGTGCCGCTGAACGATTGGTCCGGACTTTCAAGTCACAGATGTTGAAATTGAAAGAGTCGCATTCTCGGGAGGACGCATTGTTGCTCTTTTTGTCTTCGTATCGCTCTTAGCCCCGAGATGGTCGCTCGCCGGCTGAGTTGCCCCACGGTCGTCCTCATCGCACCTTGATGTCTTTGCTGCATCCGCCGCATCAGGTTCCTTTGCGGCGGCAGACTCCTGCTTTTGCTCCAGGCGACATTGTATTTTATCGCAACTATCGCGGTTCACGGCGTTGGCTCGCAGGGCGCATTCTTCGCTGCCTCGGCCGCGCGATGTATTTGGTTTTGGGGGCCTCTGGTGAGGTGCGTCGGCATCTCAATCAGCTGCGTCTCTGTCGTCGCACGGGTTCTGCCGCTCCCCGTCTGCTTTCAGCGGGGTGCCGTCCGGTCAGCGCCCTGGGGACCCATCTACTGGCTCGCCTCATCCCCAGGTGTTACCGCCGATGCCTTCCATTTTGCCCCATGGCGACGCGCCGCCGCAGCCGCAGCCGCAGCCGCAGCCGCCGCCGCCACCGCCGCCGCCTGTTCTCCCGCCGGCGCCGCCCGCATTATACGCTTCGCTGCAGCCGCCAAGCGCCTCCCAGGGTCACGCGCCGCCGATCGCTTCCCGTGACCAGCTGTCCTCCGCCATGGAACTCCCGACCGCTCCGGACCACATAACGTCATCGCGCGTCGGCTACCCCGACGCAATGGAGTTCGACACTTCGGCCCCTCATGTTTCTTTACGGGCGCATACACCGCATGTTGACGTGTACCCTGGACTAGCTTTTCAGGCGTTTCCTAGCTCCCCTTGGACCGAATGGCCGGGTGCGGGTGGCACAGCCTCGCCTGTTGTTAGGCTCCCCACCTCGTCGCATACGTCAACATGGGGTCCTCCCCACGGCGGGCGGAAGCCTTATCTCACGACCGTTCGCCGATTTGCGGTGGAGGAATGTGGTGTCACCGCCAGACACCACACTTGCTAGGTGGTAGCTTAAATCGGCCGCGGTCCATTTAGTACATGTCGGACCCGCGTGTCGCCACTGTGTGATCGCAGACCTAGCGCCACCACAAGGCAGGTCTCGAGAGACGATATAGCACTCGCCCCAGTTGTACGAGGAGATTGCTAGCGACCATACGGACGAAGCCTTCCTCTCATTTGCCGAGATCCAGTTAGAATAGCCTTCTGCTAAGTCCATGGCTACGACCTAGCTAGGCGCCATTAGACTTACCTACTTTGAGAGTTATAGTATAAATGTCTCAAGAAGAATGCTGTAGTCATCAAATAATAAAGTTAAGTATAAAGCAGCTACGTACTTTTCTTGCTACCATTCAATAGTTATCCTGTTCCAGAACTGACGCCCGTCGGCGTGAGTGTGTACGCGTGCCTTTCTATCGGCTACCCGTCACTGTGGACTGGCTGCCTTGTCAGTCCACTTCATTGGACATACACATTGACGATGAAACACTAAAATTACATCGGAAATAAATACAAAAGACTCAATGCCGAATTAAGTACAAGAAGGGTGAGACTTCTTAGAGTCTGTGTTTTTATCCTTTCCTGTGACACCAGTATTAGTTTCTGCTACACCACTGCAGGTTCAATGTATTCCTTGGACCATCACATTGACGATGAAACACAGAAATCGCATCGGAATTAAATAAAAAAGGCACAATGCCGCCTTAAGTACAGAAATAGAGACTCTTCTTACAGTCGGTGCTTTGAGCATTCCCTGTGAGACCAGTTATAGTTTCCGATACACCACTGCAGGTTCAATGTATTCCATGGACATACACATTGACGATGGAACACTGAAATTACATCGGAATTAAATACAAAATGCACTATGCCGCCTTGAGTGCAAGATGAGAGACTCTTCTTACAGTCGGTGATTTGAGCATTCCCTGCGAGACCAGTATTTGTTTCCGATACACCACTGCAGGTTCAATGTATTTCTTGGACCTTCAAATTGACGATGAAACACAGAAATCGCATCGGAATTAAATACTAAAGGCAAATTGCCGCCTTAAGTACAAGATTTGTGACTCCTCTTACAGTCGGTGCTTTGAGCATTCCCTGTGAGACCAGTATTAGTTTCCGATACACCACTGCAGGTTCAATGTATTCCTTGGACCTTCACATTGACGATGAAACACAGAATACGCATCGGAATTAAATACAAAAGGCCCAATGCCGCCTTAAGTACAAGAATAGAGACTGTTCTTACAGTCGGTGTTTTGAGCATTCCCTGTGAGACCAGTGTTAGTTTCCGATACACCACTGCAGGTGCAATGAATTCCTTGGACCTTCACATTGACGATGAAACACAGAAATCGCATCGGAATGAAATTCAAAAGGCACTATGCCATCTTAAGTACAAGAATTGAGACTCTTCTTACAGTCGGTGTTTTGAGCATTCCCTGTGAGACCAGTATTACTTTCTGATACACCACTGCAGGTTCAATGTATTCCTTGGACCTTCACATTGACGATGAAACACAGAAATCGCATCGGAATTAAGTACAAAAAGCACAAAGCCGTCATCAGTACAAGAATAGAGACTCTTCTTACAGTCGGTGCTTTGAGCATTCCCTGTGAGACCAGTATTAGTTTCCGATACACCACTGCAGGTTCAATGTATTCCTTGGACATTCACATTGACGATGAAACCCAGAAATCGCATCGGAATTAAATACAAAAGGCGCAATGCCACCTTAAGTACAAGAATAGAAACTCTTCTTACAGTCGATGTTTTCAGCATTCCCTGTGCGACCAGTATATGTTTCCGATACACCACTGCAGGTTGAATGTATTCCTTGGACTTTCACATTGACGATGAAACACAGAAATCGCATCGGAATTAAATACAAAAGACGCAATGCCGCCTTAAGTACAAGAATAGAGACTCTTCTTACAGTCGGTGTTTTGAGCATTCCCTGTGAGACCAGTATTAGTTTCTGATACACCACTGCAGGTACAATGTATTCCTTGGACCTTCACATTGACGATGAAACACACAAATCGCATCGGAATTAAAAACAAATAGCACAATGCCGCCTTAAGTACAAGAATAGAGACTCTTCTTACAGTCGGTGCCATGAGCATTCCCTGTGAGACCAGTATTAGTTTCCGATACACCACTGCAGGTTCAATGTATTCCTTGGGCCTTCACATTGACGATGAAACACAGAAATCGTATCGGAATTAAATACAAAAGGCGCAATGCCGCCTTAAGTACAAGAATAGAGACTCTTCTTACAGTCGGTGCTTTGAGCAATCCCTGTGAGGCCAGTATTAGTTTCTGATACACCACTGCAGGTTCAATGTATTCCTTGGTCCTTCACATTGACGATGAATTACAGAAATCGCATCGGAATTAAATACAAAAGGCACAATGCCGCATTAAGTACAAGAATACAGACTCTTCTTACAGTCGGTGCTTTAAGCATTCCCTGTGAGACCAGAATTAGTTTCCGATACACCACTCCAGGCTCAATGTATTCCTTGGACCTTCAGATTGACGATGAAACACAGAAATCGCATCGGAATGAAATACGAAAGGCAAACTGCCACGTAAGTACAAGAAAACAGACTCTTCTTACAGTTGGTGACTTCAGCATTCCCTGTGAGACCAGTATTAGTTTCCGATACACCTTAGCATGTTCAATGTATTCCTAGGACGTTCACATTGACGATGCAACACAGAAATCGTATCGGAATTAAATACAAAAGGCACAATGTCGCCTTAAGTACAAGAATAGAGACTCTTCTTACAGTCAGTGCTTTGAGCATTCACGGTGAGACCAGAATTAGTTTCCGATACACCACTCCAGGTTCAAAGTATTCCTTGGACCTTCACATTGACGTTGAAACACAGAAATCGCATCGGAATGAAATACAAGAGGCAAACTGCCACGTAAGTACAAGAATAGAGACTCTTCTTACAGTCGGTGCCTTCAGCATTACCTGTGAGACCATTATTAGTTTCCGATACACCTCAGCAGGTTCAATGTATTCTTAGGACCTTCACATTGACGATGAAAGAAAGAAATCGCATCGGAATTAAATACAAAAGGCACAATGTCGCCTTAAGTACAAGAATAGAGACTCTTCTTACACTCGGTGCTTTGAGCATTCCCTGTGAGACCAGTATTAGTTTCCGATACACCACTGCAGGTTCAATGTATTCCTTGGACTTTCACATTGATAATGAAACACAGAAATCGCATCGGAATGAAATAGAAAAGGCAAACTGCCGCGTAAATACAAGAATAGAGCCTCATCTTACAGTCGGTGCTTTCAGCATTCCCTGTGAGGCCAGTATTAGTTTCCGATACACCTCAGCAGGTTCAATGTATTCCTAGGACCTTCATATTGACGATGAAACACAGAAATCGCATCGGAATTAAATACAAAAGGCACAATGTCGCCTTAAGTACAAGAATAGAGACTCTTCTTACAGTCGGTGCATTGAGCATTCCCTGTGAGACCAGTATTAGTTTCCGATACAACACTGCAGGTTCAATGTATTCCTAGGACCTTCACATTGACGATGAAACACAGAAATCGCATCGGAACTAAATTCAAAAGGCACAATGTCGCCTTAAGTACAAGAATAGGGACTCTTCTTGCAGTCGGTGCTTTGAGCATTCCCTGTGAGACCAGTACTAGTTTCCGATACACCACTCCAGGTTCAATCTAATCCTTGGACATTCACATTAACGATGAAACACAGAAATCGCATCGGAATGAAATACAAAAGGCGAACTGCCGCGTACGTACAAGAATAGAGACTCTTCTTACAGTCGGTGCTTTCAGCATTCCCTGTGTGACCAGTATTAGTTTTCGATACACCTCAGCAGGTTCAATGTATTCCTAGGACCTTCACATTGACGATGAAACACAGAAATCGCATCTGAATTAAATACAAAAGGCACAATGCCGCCTTAAGTACAAGAATAAAAACTCTTCTTACAGTCGGTGCTTTGAGCATTCCCTGTGAGACCAGTATTAGTTTCCGATACACCACTGCAGGTTCAATGTATTCCTTGGACCTTCACTTTGACGATGAAACACAGAAAACGCATCGGAATTAAATACAAAAGGCCCAATGCGTCTTAAGTACAAGAATAGAGACTCTTCTTACAGTCGGTGTTTTGAGCATTCCCTGTGAGACCAGTGTTAGTTTCCGATACACCACTGCCAGCTCAATGTATTCCTTGGACCTTCACATTGACGATGAAACACAGAAATCGCATCCGAATTAAATACAATTGGCACAATGCCGTCTTATGTACAAGAATAGAGACTCTTCTCACAGTCGGTGCTATGAGCATTCCCTGTGAGACCTGTATTAGTTTCCGATACACCACTGCAGGTCAAATGTATTTCTTGGACCTTCACATTGACGATGAAACACAGATATCGAATCGGAATTAAATACAAAAGGCGCAATGCCGCCTTAAGTACAAGTATAGAAACTCTTCTTACAGTCGGTTATTTGAGCATTCCCTGTGAGACCAGTATTAGTTTCTGATACACCACTGCAGGTTCAATGTTTTGCTTGGACCTTCACATTGACGATGAAACACAGAAATCGCATCGGAGTTAAATACAAAAGGCACAATGCCGCCATAAGTAAAAGAATACAGACTCTTCCTACAGTCGATGCTTTGAGCATTCCCTGTGAGACCAGTATTAGTTTCCGATACACCACTGCAGGTTCAATGTATTCCTTGGACCTTCACATTCACGTTGAAACACAGAAATCGCATCGGAATTAAATACAAAAGGCGCAATGCTGCCTTAAGTACAAGAATAGAGACTATTCTTACAGTAGGTGCTTTGAGCAATCCCTGTGAGACCAGATTAGATTCTGATACACCACTGCAGGTTCAATGTATTCCTTGGAACTTCACATTGACGATGAAACACAGATATCGCATCGGAATTAATTACAAAAGGCACAATGACTGTCATAAGTACAAGAATAGAGACTCTTCTTACAGTCGGTGCTTCGAGCATTCCCTGTGAGACCAGTATTAGTTTCCGATGCACCACTGCAGGTTCAATGTATTCCTTGGACCATCACATGGACGATGAAACACAGAAATCGCATCGGAATTAAATACAAAAGGTGCAATGCCGCCTTAAGTACAAGAATAGAGACTCTTCTTACAGTCGGTGCTTTGAGCATTCCCTGTGAGACCAGTATTAGTTTCCGATACACCACTGCAGGTTCAATGTATTCCTTGGACCTTCACATTGACGATGAAACACAGACATCGCATCGGAATTAAATACAAAAGGCGCAATGCCGCCTTAAGTACAAGAATAGAGACTCTTCTTACAGTCGGTGCTTTGAGCATTCCGTTTGAGACCAGTATTAGTATCTGATACACCACTGCAGGTTTAATGTATTCCTTGGACCTTCACATTGACGATGAAACACAGAAATCGCATCGGAATTAAATACAAAAGGCACAATGCCGTCTTAAGTACAAGAATAGAGACTCTTCTTACAGTCGGTGCTAAAAGCATTCCCTGTGAGACCAGTATTAGTTTCCGATACACCACTGCAGGTTCAATGTATTCCTTGGACCTTCACATTGACGATTAAACACAGAAATCGCATCGGAATTAAATACAAAAGGCGCAATGTCGCCTTAAGTACAAGAATAGAGACTCTTCTTACAGTCGGTGCTTTGAGCATTCCCTGTGAGACCAGTATTAGATTCCAATACACCACTGCTGGTTCAATGTATTCCTTGGACCTTCACATTGACGATGAAGCACAGAAATCGCATCGGAATTAAATACAAAAGGCACAATGCCGTCTTAAGTACAAGAATAGAGACTCTTCTTACAGTCGGTGCTCTCAGCATTCCCTGTGAGACCAGTATTAGTTTCCGATACACCTCAGCAGGTTCATTGTATTCCTAGGACCTTCACATTGACGATGAAACACAGAAATCGCATCGGAATTAAATACAAAAAGCACAATGTCGCCTTAAGTGCAAGAATAGAGACACTTCTTACAGTCGGTGCTTTGAGGATTCCCTGTGAGACCAGTATTAGTGTCCGATACACCACTGCAGGTTCAATGGATTCCCTGGACCTTCACATTGACGATGAAACACAGAAATCGCATCGGAATTAAATACAAAAGGCACAATTCCGCATTAAGTACAAGAATAGAGACTCTTCTTACTGTCGGTGATTTGAGCATTCCCTGTGAGAACAGAATTAGTTTCCGATACACCACTCCAGGTTCAATGTATTCCTTGGACCTTCACATTGACGATGAAACACAGAAATCGCATCGGAATAAAATACAAAAGGCAAACTGCCGCGTAAGTACAAGAATAGAGACTCTTCTTACAGTCGGTGCTTTCAGCATTCCCTGTGAGACCAGTGTTAGTTTCCGATACACCTCATCAGGTTCAATGTATTCCTAGGACCTTCACATTGACGATGAAACACAGAAATCGCATCGGAATTAAATACAAAAGGCACAACGTCGACTTAAGTACAAGAATAGAGACTCTTCTTACAGTCGGTGCTTTGAGCATTCCCTGTGAGACCAGAATTAGTTTCTGATACACCACTGCAGGTTCAATGTATTCCTTGGACCTTCACATTGACGATGAAACAGAGAAATCGCATCGGAATTAAAAACAAAAGGCGCAATGCCGCCTTAAGTACAAGAATAGAGACTCTTCTTACAGTCGGTGCTTTGAGCATTCCCTTTGAGACCAGTATTAGTTTCTGACACACTACTGCAGGTTTAATGTATTCCTTGTACCTTCACATTGACGATGAAACACAGAAATCGCATCGGAATTAAATACAAAAGGCACAATGCCGTCTTAAGTACAAGAATAGAGACTCTTCTTACAGTCGGTGCTCTCAGCATTCCCTGTGAGACCAGTATTAGTTTCCGATACACCTCAGCAGGTTCAGTATATTCCTAGGACTTTCACATTGACGATGAAACACAGAAATCGCATCGAAATTAAATACAAAAGACACAATGTCGCTGTAAGTACAAGAATAGAGACACTTCTTACAGTCGGTGCTTTGAGCATTCCCTGTGAGGCCAGTATTAGTTTCCGATACACCATTGCAGGTTCAATGTATTCCTTGGACCTTCACATTGACGATGAAACACAGAAATCGCATCGGAATTAAATACACAAGGCACAATGCCGCATTAAGTACAAGAATAGAGACTCTTCTTACAGTCGGGGTTTTGAGCATTCCCTGTGAGACCAGAATTAGTTTCCGATACACCACTCCAGGTTCAATGTATTCCTTGGACCTTCACATTGACGATGAAACACAGAAATCGCATCGGAATTAAATACAAAAGGCAAACTGCCGCGTAAGTATAAGAATAGAGACTCTTCTTACAGTCGGTGCTTTCAGCATTCCCTGTGAGACCAGTATTGTGTCCGATACACCTCAGCAGGTTCAATGTATTCCTAGGAACTTCACATTGACGATGAAACACAGAAATCGCATCGGAATTAAATACAAAAGGCACAACGTCGCCTTAAGTACAAGAATAGAGACTCTTCTTACAGTCGGTGCTTTGAGCATTCCATGTGAGACCAGAATTAGTTTCCGATACACCACTCCAGGTTTAATGTATTCCTTGGACCTTCACATTGACGATGAAACACAGAAATGGCATCGGAACGATATACAAAAGCCAAACTGCCGCGTAAGTACAAGAATAGAGACTCTTCTTACCGTCGGTACTTTCAGCATTCCCTGTGAGACCAGTATTAGTTTCCGATACACCTCAGATGGTTCAATGTATCCCTAGGACCTTCACATTGACGATGAAACACAGAAATTGCATCTGAATTAAATACAAAAGGCACAATGTCGCCTTAAGTACAAGAATAGAGACTCTTCTTACACTCGGTGCTTTGAGCATTCCCTATGAGACCAGTATTAGTTTCCGATACACCACCGCAGGTTCAATGTATTCCTTGGACCTTCACATTGAAGATGAAACACAGAAATCGCATCGGAATGAAATACAAAAGGCAAACTGCCGCGTATGTACAAGAATAGAGACTCTTCTTACAGTCGGTGCTTTCAGCATTCCCTGTGAGACCAGTATTAGTTTCCGATACACCTCAGCAGGTTCAATGTATCCCTAGGACCTTCACATTGACGATGAAACACAGAAATCGCATCGCAATTAAATACAAAAGGCGCAATGCCGCCTTAAGTTCAAGAATAGGGACTCTTCTTACAGTCGGTGCTTTGAGCATTCCCTGTGAGACCAGAATTAGTTTCCGATAGACCACTCCAGGTTCAATGTATTCCTTGGACCTTCACATTGACGATGAAACACAGAAATCGCATCGGAATAAAATACAAAAGGCAAACTGCCGCGTAAGTACAAGATAAGAGACTCTTCTTACAGTCGGTGCTTTCAGCATTCCCTGTGAGACCAGTATTAGTTTCCGATACACCTCAGCAGGTTCAATGTATTCCTAGGACCTTCACATTGACGATGAAACACAGAAATCGAATCGGAATTAAATACAAAAGGCACAACGTCGCCTTAAGTACAAGAATAGAGACTCTTCTTACAGTCGGTGCTTTGAGCATTCCCTGTGAGACCAGAATTAGTTTCTGAGACACCACTGCAGGTTTAATGTATTCCTTGGACCTTCACATTGACGATGAAACACAGAAATCGCATCGGAATTAAATACAAAAGGCGCAATGCCGCCTTAAGTACAAGAATGGAGACTCTTCTTACAGTCGGTGCTTTGAGCATTCCCTGTGAGACCAGTATTAGATTCCAATACACCACTGCAGGTTAAATGAATTCCTTGGACCTTCACATTGACGATGAAACACAGAAATCGCATCGGAATTAAATACAAACGGCACAATGCCGCATTAAGTACAAGAATAGAGACTCTTCTTACAGTCGGTGTTTTGAGCATTCTCTGTGAGACCAGAATTAGTTTCCGATACACCACTCCAGGTTCAATGTATACCTTGGACCTTCACATTGACGATGAAACACAGAAATCGCATCGGAATTAAATACAAAAGGCAAACTGCCGCGTAAGTATAAGAATAGAGACCCTTCTTACAGTCGGTGCTTTCAGCATTCCCTGTGAGACCAGTATTGTTTCCGATACACCTCAGCAGGATCAATGTATTCCTAGGAACTTCACATTGACGATGAAACACAGAAATCGCATCGGAATTAAATACAAAAGGCACAACGTCGCCTTAAGTACAAGAATAGAGACTCTTCTTACAGTCGGTGCTTTGAGCATTCCATGTGAGACCAGAATTAGTTTCCGATACACCACTCCAGGTTTAATGTATTCCTTGGACCTTCACATTGACGATGAAACACAGAAATGGCATCGGAATGAAATACAAAAGGCAAACTGCCGCGTAAGTACAAGAATAGAGACTCTTCTTACAGTCGGTGCTTTCAGCATTCCCTGTGAGACCAGTAATAGTTTCCGATACTCCTCAGATGGTTCAATGTATCCATAGGAACTTCACATTGACGATGAAACACAGAAATTGCAACTGAATTAAATACAAAAGGCACAATGTCGCCTTAAGTACAAGAATAGAGACTCTTCTTACACTCGGTGCTTTGAGCATTCCCTATGAGACCAGTATTAGTTTCCGATACACCACCGCAGGTCCAATGTATTCCTTGGACCTTCACATTGAAGATGAAACACAGAAATCGCATCGGAATGAAATACAAAAGGCAAACTGCCGCGTAAGTACAAGAATAGAGACTCTTCTTACAGTCGGTGCTTTCAGCATTCCCTGTGAGACCAGTATTAGTTTCCGATACACCTCAGCAGGTTCAATGTATCCCTAGGACCTTCACATTGACGATGAAACACAGAAATCGCATCGCAATTAAATACAAAAGGCGCAATGCCGCCTTAAGTACAAGAATTGAGACTCTTCTTACAGTCGGTGCTTTGAGCATTCCCTGTGAGACCAGAATTAGTTTCCGATTCACCACTCCAGGTTCAATGTATTCCTTGGACATTCACATTGACGATGAAACACAGAAATCGCATCGGAATGAAATATAAAAGGCAAACTGCCGCGTAAGTTCAAGAATAGAGACTCTTCTTACAGTCGGTGCTTTCAGCATTCCCTGTGAGACCAGTTTTAGTTTACGATACACCTCAGCAGGTTCAATGTATTCCTAGGACCTTCACATTGACGATGAAACACAGAAATCGCATCGGAATGAAATACAAAAGACACAATGTCGCCTTAAGTACAAGAATAGAGACTCTTCTTACACTCGGTGCTTTGAGCATTCCCTGTGAGACCAGTATTAGTTTCCGATACACCACTGCAGGTTCAATGTATTCCTTGGACCTTCACATTGATAATGAAACACAGAAATCGCATCGGAATGAAATAGAAATGGCAAACTGCCGCGTAAATACAAAAATAGAGCCTCGTCTTACAGTCGGTGCTTTCAGCATTCCCTGTGAGGCCAGTATTAGTTTCCGATACACCTCAGCAGGTTCAATGTATTCCTAGGACCTTCATATTGACGATGAAACACAGAAATCGCATCGGAATTAAATACAAAAGGCACAATGTCGCCTTAAGTACAAGAATAGAGACTCTTCTTACAGTCGGTGCATTGAGCATTCCCTGTGAGACCAGTATTAGTTTCCGATACACCACTGCAGGTTCAATGTATTCCTAGGCCTTCACATTGACGATGAAACACAGAAATCGCATCGGAACTAAATTCAAAAGGCACAATGTCGCCTTAAGTACAAGAATAGAGACTCTTATTGCAGTCGGTGCTTTGAGCATACCCTGTGAGACCAGTATTAGTTTCCGATACACCACTCCAGGTTCAATCTAATCCTTGGACATTCACATTGACGATGAAACACAGAAATCGCATCGGAATGAAATACAAAAGGCGAACTGCCGCGTACGTACAAGAATAGAGACTCTTCTTACAGTCGGTGCTTTCAGCATTCCCTGTGAGACCAGTATTAGTTTACGATACACCTCAGCAGGTTCAATGTATTCCTAGGACCTTCACATTGACGATGAAACACAGAAATCGCATCGGAATTAAATACAAAAGGCAAAATGTCGCCTTAAGTACAAGAATAGAAACTCTTCTTACAGTCGGTGCTTTGAGCATTCCCTGTGGGACCAGTATTAGTTTCCGTTACACCACTTCAGGTTCAATGTATTCCTAGGACCTTCACATTGACGATGAAACACAGAAATCGCATCAAAATTAAATACAAAAGGCACAATGTCGCCTTAAGTACAACAATAGAGACTCTTCTTGCAGTCAGTGCTTTGAGCATTCACTGTGAGACCAGAATTAGTTTCCGATACACCACTCCAGGTTCAAAGTATTCCTTGGATCTTCACATTGACGATGAAACACAGAAATCGCATCGGAAAGAAATACAAGAGGCAAACTGCCGCGTAAGTACAAGAATAGAGACTCTTCTTACAGTCGGTGCCTTCAGCATTACCTGTGAGACCAGTATTAGTTTCCGATACACCTCAGCAGGTTCAATGTATTCTTAGGACCTTCACATTGACGATGAAACACAGAAATCGCATCGGAATTAAATACAAAAGGCACAATGTCGCCTTAAGTACAAGAATAGAGACTCTTCTTACACTCGGTGCTTTGAGCATTCCCTGTGAGACCAGTATTAGTTTCCGATACACCACTGCAGGTTCATTGTATTCCTTGGACCTTCACATTGATAATGAAACACAGAAATCGCATCGGAATGAAATAGAAATGGCAAACTGCCGCGTAAATACAAGAATAGAGTCTCGTCTTACAGTCGGTGCATTGAGCATTCCCTGTGAGACCAGTATTAGTTTCCGATACACCACTGCAGGTTCAATGTATTCCTAGGACCTTCACATTGACGATGAAACACAGGAATCGCATCGGAACTAAATTCAAAAGGCACAATGTCGCCTTAAGTACAAGAATAGAGACTCTTATTGCAGTCGGTGCTTTGAGCATACCCTGTGAGACCAGTATTAGTTTCCGATACACCACTCCAGGTTCAATCTAATCCTTGGACATTCACATTGACGATGAAACACAGAAATCGCATCGGAATGAAATACAAAAGGCGAACTGCCGCGTACGTACAAGAATAGAGACTCTTCTTACAGTCGGTGCTTTCAGCATTCCCTGTGAGACCAGTATTAGTTTACGATACACCTCAGCAGGTTCAATGTATTCCTAGGACCTTCACATTGACGATGAAACACAGAAATCGCATCGGAATTAAATACAAAAGGCAAAATGTCGCCTTAAGTACAAGAATAGAGGCTCTTCTTACAGTCGGTGCTTTGAGCATTCCCTGTGGGACCAGTATTAGTTTCCGTTACACCACTTCAGGTTCAATGTATTCCTAGGACCTTCACATTGACGATGAAACACAGAAATCGCATCAAAATTAAATACAAAAGGCACAATGTCGCCTTAAGTACAAGAATAGAGACTCTACTTGCAGTCAGTGCTTTGAGCATTCACTGTGAGACCAGAATTAGTTTCCGATACACCACTCCAGGTTCAAAGTATTCCTTGGATCTTCACATTGACGATGAAACACAGAAATCGCATCGGAATGAAATACAAGAGGCAAACTGCCGCGTAAGTACAAGAATAGAGACTCTTCTTACAGTCGGTGCCTTCAGCATTACCTGAGAGACCAGTATTAGTTTCCGATACACCTCAGCAGGTTCAATGTATTCTTAGGACCTTCACATTGACGATGAAACACAGAAATCGCATCGGAATTAAATACAAAAGGCACAATGTCGCCTTAAGTACAAGAATAGAGACTCTTCTTACAGTCGGTGCATTGAGCATTCCCTGTGAGACCAGTATTAGTTTCCGATACACCACTGCAGGTTCAATGTATTCCTAGGACCTTCACATTGACGATGAAACACAGAAATCGCATCGGAACTAAATTCAAAAGGCACAATGTCGCCTTAAGTACAAGAATAGAGACTCTTATTGCAGTCGGTGATTTGAGCATACCCTGTGAGACCAGTATTAGTTTCCGATACACCACTCCAGGTTCAATCTAATCCTTGGACATTCACATTGACGATGAAACACAGAAATCGCATCGGAATGAAATACAAAAGGCGAACTGCCGCGTACGTACAAGAATAGAGACTCTTCTTACAGTCGGTGCTTTCAGCATTCCCTGTGAGACCAGTATTAGTTTACGATACACCTCAGCAGGTTCAATGTATTCCTAGGACCTTCACATTGACGATGAAACACAGAAATCGCATCGGAATTAAATACAAAAGGCAAAATGTCGCCTTAAGTACAAGAATAGAGTCTCTTCTTACAATCGGTGCTTTGAGCATTCCCTGTGGGACCAGTATTAGTTTCCGTTACACCACTTCAGGTTCAATGTATTCCTAGGACCTTCACATTGACGATGAAACACAGAAATCGCATCAAAATTAAATACAAAAGGCACAATGTCGCCTTAAGTACAAGAATAGAGACTCTACTTGCAGTCAGTGCTTTGAGCATTCACTGTGAGACCAGAATTAGTTTCCGATACACCACTCCAGGTTCAAAGTATTCCTTGGATCTTCACATTGACGATGAAACACAGAAATCGCATCGGAATGAAATACAAGAGGCAAACTGCCGCGTAAGTACCAGAATAGAGACTCTTCTTACAGTCGGTGCCTTCAGCATTACCTGAGAGACCAGTATTAGTTTCCGATACACCTCAGCAGGTTCAATGTATTACTAGGACATTCACATTGACGATGAAACACAGAAATCGCATCGGAATTAAATACAAAAGGCACAATGTCGCCTTAAGTACAAGAATAGAGACTCTTCTTACACTCGGTGCTTTGAGCATTCCCTGTGAGACCAGTATTAGTTTCCGATACACCACTGCAGGTTCAATGTATTCCTTGGACCTTCACATTGATAATGAAACACAGAAATCGCATCGGAATGAAATAGAAAAGGCAAACTGCCGCGTAAAAACAAGAATAGAGCCTCGTCTTACAGTCGGTGCTTTCAGCATTCCCTGTGAGGCCAGTATTAGTTTCCGATACACCTCAGCAGGTTCAATGTATTCCTAGGACCTTCATATTGACGATGAAACACAGAAATCACACCGGAATTAAATACAAAAGGCACAATGTCGCCTTAAGTACAAGAATAGAGACTCTTCTTACAGTCGGTGCATTGAGCATTCCCTGTGAGACCAGTATTAGTTTCCGATACACCACTGCAGGTTCAATGTATTCCTATGAACTTCACATTGACGATGAAACACAGAAATCGCATCGGAACTAAATTCAAAAGGCACAATGTCGCCTTAAGTTCAAGAATAGAGACTCTTATTGCAGTCGGTGCTTTGAGCATACCCTGTGAGACCAGTATTAGTTTCCGATACACCACTCCAGGTTCAATCTAATCCTTGGACATTAACATTGACGATGAAACACAGAAATCGCATCGGAATGAAATACAAAAGGCGAACTGCCGCGTACGTACAAGAATAGAGACTCTTCTTACAGTCGGTGCTTTCAGCATTCCCTGTGAGACCAGTATTAGTTTTCGATACACCTCAGCAGGTTCAATGTATTCCTAGGACCTTCACATTGACGATGAAACACAGAAATCGCATCTGAATTAAATACAAAACGCACAATGCCGCCTTAAGTACAAGAATAAAAACTCTTCTTACAGTCGGTGCTTTGAGCATTCCCTGTGAGACCAGTATTAGTTTCCGATACACCACTCCAGGTTCAATCTAATCCTTGGACCTTCACATTGACGATGAAACAAAGAAATCGCATCGGAATTAAATACAAAAGGCACAATGCCGTCTTAAGTACAAGAATAGAGACTCTTCTTACAGTCGGTGCTAAAAGCATTCCCTGTGAGACCAGTATTAGTTTCCGATACACCACTGCAGGTTCAATGTATTCCTTGGACCTTCACATTGACGATGAAACACAGAAATCGCATCGGAATTAAATACAAAAGGCACAATGCCGCATTAAGTACAAGAATAGAGACTCTTCTTACAGTCGGTGTTTTGAGCATTCTCTGTGAGACTAGAATTAGTTTCCGATACACCACTCCAGGTTCAATGTATTCCTTGGACCTTCACATTGACGATGAAACACAGAAATCGCATCGGAATTAAATACAAAAGGCAAACTCCCGCGTAAGTATAAGAATAGAGACTCTTCTTACAGTCGGTGCTTTCAGCATTCCCTGTGAGACCAGTATTGTTTCCGATACACCTCAGCAGGTTCAATGTATTCCTAGGAACTTCACATTGACGATGAAACACAGAAATCGCATCGGAATTAAATACAAAAGGCACAACGTCGCCTTAAGTACAAGAATAGAGACTCTTCTTACAGTCGGTGCTTTGAGCATTCCATGTGAGACCAGAATTAGTTTCCGATACACCACTCCAGGTATAATGTATTCCTTGGACCTTCACATTGACGATGAAACACAGATATCGCATCGGAATGAAATATAAAAGGCAAACTGCCGCGTAAGTTCAAGAATAGAGACTCTTCTTACAGTCGGTGCTTTCAGCATTCCCTGTGAGACCAGTATTAGTTTATGATACACCTCAGCAGGTTCAATGTATTCCTAGGACCTTCACATTGACGATGAAACACAGAAATCGCATCGGAATTAAATACAAAAGGCAAAATGTCGCCTTAAATACAAGAATAGAGACTCTTCTTACAGTCGGTGCTTTGAGCATTCCCTGTGGGACCAGTATTAGTTTCCGTTACACCGCTTCAGGTTCAATGTATTCCTAGGACCTTCACATTGACGATGAAACACAGAAATCGCACCAAAATTAAATACAAAAGGCACAATGTCGCCTTAAGTACAAGAATAGAGACTCTTCTTGCAGTCAGTGCTTTGAGCATTCACTGTGAGAACAGAATTAGTTTCCGATACACCACTCCAGGTTCAAAGTATTCCTTGGATCTTCACATTGACGATGAAACACAGAAATCGCATCGGAATTAAATACAAAAGGCACAATGTCGCCTTAAGTACAAGAATAGAGACTCTTCTTACACTCGGTGCTTTGAGCATTCCCTGTGAGACCAGTATTAGTTTCCGATACACCACTGCAGGTTCAATGTATTCCTTGGACCTTCACATTGATAATGAAACACAGAAATCGCATCGGAATGAAATAGAAAAGGCAAACTGCCGCGTAAATACAAGAATAGAGCCTCGTCTTACAGTCGGTGCTTTCAGCATTCCCTGTGAGGCCAGTATTAGTTTCCGATACACCTCAGCAGGTTCAATGTATTCCTAGGACCTTCATATTGACGATGAAACACAGAAGTCGCATCGGAATTAAATACAAAAGGCACAATGTCGCCTTAAGTACAAGAATAGAGACTCTTCTTACAGTCGGTGCATTGAGCATTCCCTGTGAGACCAGTATTAGTTTCCGATACACCACTGCAGGTTCAATGTATTCCTAGGACCTTCACATTGACGATGAAACACAGAAATCGCATCGGAACTAAATTCAAAAGGCACAATGTCGCCTTAAGTACAAGAATAGAGACCCTTATTGCAGTCGGTGCTTTGAGCATACCCTGTGAGACCAGTATTAGTTTCCGATACACCACTCCAGGTTCAATCTAATCCTTGGACATTCACATTGACGATGAAACACAGAAATCGCATCGGAATGAAATACAAAAGGCGAACTGCCGTGTATGTACAAGAATAGAGACTCTTCTTACAGTCGGTGCTTTCAGCATTCCCTGTGAGACCAGTATTAGTTTTCGATACACCTCAGCAGGTTCAATGTATTCCTAGGACCTTCACATTGACGATGAAACACAGAAATCGCATCTGAATTAAATACAGAAGGCACAATGCCGCCTTAAGTACAAGAATAAAAACTCTTCTTACAGTCGGTGCTTTGAGCATTCCCTGTGAGACCAGTATTAGTTTCCGATACACCACTGCAGGTTCAATGTATTCCTTGGACCTTCACATTGACGATGAAACACAGAAAACGCATCGGAATTAAATACAAAAGGCCCAATGCCGTCATAAGTACAAGAATAGAGACTCTTCTTACAGTCGGTGTTTTGAGCATTCCCTGTGAGACCAGTGTTAGTTTCCGATACACCACTGCAAGCTCAATGTATTCCTTGGACCTTCACATTGACGATGAAACACAGAAATCGCATCCGAATTAAATACAATTGGCACAATGACGTCTTATGTACAAGAATAGAGACTCTTCTCACAGTCGGTGCTATGAGCATTCCCTGTGAGACCTGTATTAGTTTCCGATACACAACTGCAGGTCAAATGTATTTCTTGGACCTTCACATTGACGATGAAACACAGATATCGAATCGGAATTAAATACAAAAGGCGCAATGCCGCCTTAAGTACAAGTATAGAAACCCTTCTTACAGTCGGTTATTTGAGCACTCCCTGTGAGACCAGTATTAGTTTCTGATACACCACTGCAGGTTCAATGTTTTGCTTGGACCTTCACATTGACGATGAAACACAGAAATCGCATCGGAGTTAAATACAAAAGGCACAATGCCGCCATAAGTAAAAGAATACAGACTCTACTTACAGTCGATGTTTTGAGCATTCCCTGTGAGACCAGTATTAGTTTCCGATACACCACTGCAGTTTCAATGTATTCCTTGGACCTTCACATTGACGTTGAAACACAGAAATCGCATCGGAATTAAATACAAAAGGCGCAATGCTGCCTTAAGTACAAGAATAGAGACTATTCTTACAGTAGGTGCTTTGAGCATTCCCAGTGAGACAAGATTAGATTCTGATACACCACTGCACGTTCAATGTATTCCTTGGACCTTCACATTGACGATGAAACACAGATATCGCATCGGAATTAATTACAAAAGGCACAATGACTGTCATAAGTACAAGAATAGAGACTCTTCTTACAGTCGGTGCTTCGAGCATTCCCTGTGAGACCAGTATTAGTTTCCGATGCACCACTGCAGGTTCAATGTTTTCCTTGGACCATCACATGGACGATGAAACACATAAATCGCATCGGAATTAAATACAAAAGGTGCAATGCCGTCTTAAGTACAAGAATAGAGACTCTTCCTACAGTCGGTGCTTTGAGCATTCCCTGTGAGACCAGTATTAGTTTCCGATACACCACTGCAGGTTCAATGTATTCCTTGACCTTCACATTGACGATGAAACACAGAAATCGCATCGGAATTAAATACAAAAGGGGCAATGCCGCCTTAAGTACAAGAATAGAGACTCTTCTTACAGTCGGTGCTTTGAGCATTCCCTTTGAGACCAGTATTAGTTTCTGATACACCACTGCAGGTTTAATGTATTCCTTGGACCTTCACATTGACGATGAAACACAGAAATCGCATCGGAATTAAATACAAAAGGCACAATGCCGTCTTAAGTACAAGAATAGAGACTCTTCTTACAGTCGGTGCTAAAAGCATTCCCTGTGAGACCAGTATTAGTTTCCGATACACCACTGCACGATCTATGTATTCCTTGGACCTTCACATTGACGATGAAACACAGATATCGCATCGGAATTAATTACAAAAGGCACAATGACTGTCATAAGTACAAGAATGGAGACTCTTCTTACAGTCGGTGCTTCGAGCATTCCCTGTGAGATCAGTATTAGTTTCCGATGCACCACTGCAGGTTCAATGTTTTCCTTGGACCATCACATGGACGATGAAACACAGAAATCGCATCGGAATTAGATACAAAAGGTGCAATGCCGCCTTAAGTACAAGAATAGGGACTCTTCCTACAGTCGGTGCTTTGAGCATTCCCTTTGAGACCAGTATTAGTTTCCGATACACCACTGCAGGTTCAATGTATTCCTTGGACCTTCACATTGACGATGAAACACAGAAATCGCATCGGAATTAAATACAAAAGGGGCAATGCCGCCTTAAGTACAAGAATAGAGACTCTTCTTACAGTCGGTACTTTGAGCATTCCCTTTGAGACCAGTATTAGTTTCTGATACACCACTGCAGGTTTAATGTATTCCTTGGACCTTCACATTGACGATGAAACACAGAAATCGCATCGGAATTAAATACAAAAGGCACAATGCCGTCTTAAGTACAAGAATAGAGACTCTTCTTACAGTCGGTGCTAAAAGCATTCCCTGTGAGACCAGTATTAGTTTCCGATACACCACTGCAGGATCAATGTATTCCTTGGACCTTCACATTGACGATTAAACACAGAAATCGCATCGGAATTAAATACCAAAGGCGCAATGCCGCCTTAAGTACAAGAATAGAGACTCTTCTTACAGTCGGTGCTTTGAGCATTCCCTGTGAGACCAGTATTAGATTCCAATACACCACTGCAGGTTCAATGTATTCCTTGGACCTTCACATTGACGATGAAACACAGAAATCGCATCGGAATTAAATACAAAAGGCACAATGCCGTCTTAAGTACAAGAATAGAGACTCTTCTAACAGTCGGTGCTCTCAGCATTCCCTGTGAGACCAGTATTAGTTTCCGATACACCACTGCAGGTTCAATGTATTCCTAACACCTTCACATTGACGATGAAACACAGAAATCGCATCGGAATTAAATACAAAAGGCACAATGGCGCCTTAAGTACAAGAATAGAGACACTTCTTACAGTCGGTGCTTTGAGCATTCCCTGTGAGACCAGTATTAGCTTCCGATACACCACTGCAGGTGCAATGTATTCCCTGGACCTTCACATTGACGATGAAACACAGAAATCGCGTCGGAATTAAATACAAAAGGCACAATTCCGCATTAAGTACAAGAATAGAGACTCTTCTTACAGTCGGTGATTTGAGCATTCCCTGTGAGACCAGAATTAGTTTCCGATACACCACTCCAGGTTCAATGTAATCCTTGAACCTTCACATTGACGATGAAACACAGAAATCGCATCGGAATAAAATACAAAAGGCAAACTGCCGTGTACGTACAAGAATAGAGACTCTTCTTACAGTCGGTGCTTTCAGCATTCCCTGTGAGACCAGTATAAGTTTCCGATACACCTCAGCAGGTTCAATGTATTCCTAGGACCTTCACATTGACGATGAAACACAGAAATCGCATCGGAATTAAATACAAAAGGCACAACGTCGACTTAAGTACAAGAATAGAGACTCTTCTTACAGTCGGTGCTTTGAGCATTCCCTGTGAGACCAGAATTAGTTTCTGATACACCACTGCAGGTTCAATGTATTCCTTGGACCTTCACATTGACGATGAAACACAGAAATCGCATCGGAATTAAATACAAAAGGCGCAATGCCGCCTTAAGTACAAGAATAGAGACTCTTCTTACAGTCGGTGCTTTGAGCATTCCCTTTGAGACCAGTATTAGTTTCTGATACACCACTGCAGGTTTAATGTGTTCCTTGGACCTTCACATTGACGATGAAACACAGAAATCGCATCGGAATTAAATACAAAAGGCACAATGCCGTCTTAAGTACAAGAATAGAGACTCTTCTTACAGTCGGTGCCATGAGCATTCCCTGTGAGACCAGTATTAGTTTCGGATACACCACTGCAGGTTCAATGTATTCCTTGGACCTTCACATTGACGATGAAACACAGAAATCGCATCGGAATTAAATACAAAAGGCACAATGCCGCCTTAAGTAAAGGAATAGAGACTCTTCTTACAGTCGGTGCTTTGAGCATTCCCTGTGAGACCAGTATTAGTTTCTGATACACCACTGCAGGTTCAATGTATTCCTTGGACCTTCACATTGACGATGAAACACATAAATCGCATCGGAATTTAATACAAAAGGCACAATGCCGTCTTAAGTACAAGAATAGAGACTCTTCTTACAGTCGGTGCTCTCAGCATTCCCTGTGAGACCAGTATTAGTTTCCGATACACCTCTGCAGGTTCAGTATATTCCTAGGACCTTCACATTGACGATGAAACACAGAAATCGCATCGGAATTAAATACAAAAGGCACAATGCCGTCTTAAGTACAAGAATAGAGGCTCTTCTTACAGTCGGTGGTAAAAGCATTCCCTGTGAGACCTGTATTAGTTTCCGATACACCACTGCAGGTTCAATGTATTCCTTGGACCTTCACATTGACGATGAAACACAGAAATCGCATCGGAATTAAATACAAAAGGCGCAATGCCGCCTTAAGTACAAGAATAGAGACTCTTCTTACAGTCGGTGCTTTGAGCATTCCCTGTGAGACCAGTACTAGTTTCCAATACACCACTGCAGGTTCAATGTATTCCTTGGACCTTCACATTGACGATGAAACACAGAAATCGCATCGGAATTAAATACAAAAGGCACAATGCCGCATTAAGTACAAGAATAGAGACTCTTCTTACAGTCGGTGTTTTGAGCATTCTCTGTGAGACCAGAATTTGTTTCCGATACACCACTCCAGGTTCAATGTATTCCTTGGATCTTCACATTGACGATGAAACACAGAAATCGCATCGGAATTAAATACAAAAGGCAAACTGCCGCGTAAGTACAAGAATAGAGACTCTTCTTACAGTCGGTGCTTTCAGCATTCCCTGTGAGACCAGTATTAGTTTCCGATACACCTCAGATGGTTCAATGTATCCCTAGGACCTTCACATTGACGATGAAACACAGAAATTGCATCTGAATTAAATACAAAAGGCACAATGTCGCCTTGAGTACAAGAATAGAGACTCTTCTTACACTCGGTGCTTTGAGCATTCCCTATGAGACCACAATTAGTTTCCGATACACCACCGCAGGTTCAATGTATTCCTTGGACCTTCAGATTGAAGACGAAACACAGAAATCGCATCGGAATGAAATACAAAAGGCAAACTGCTGTGTAAGTACAAGAATAGAGACTCTTCTTACAGTCGGTGCTTTCAGCATTCCCTGTGAGACCAGTAGTAGTTTCCGATACACCTCAGCAGGTTCAATGTATCCCTAGGAATTTCACATTGACGATGAAACACAGAAATCGCATCGCAATTAAATACAAAAGGCGCAATGCCGCCTTAAGTACAAGAATAGAGACTCTTCTTACAGTCGGTGCTTTGAGCATTCCCTGTGAGACCAGAATTAGTTTCCGATACACCACTCAAGGTTCAATGTATTCCTTGGACATTCACATTGACGATGAAACACAGAAATCGCATCGGAATGAAATATAAAAGGCAAACTGCCGCGTAAGTACAAGAATAGACACTCTTCTTACAGTCGGTGCTTTCAGCATTCCCTGTGAGACCAGTATTAGTTTCCAAAACACCTCAGCAGGTTCAATGTATTCCTAGGACCTTCACATTGACGATGAAACACAGAAATCGGATCGGAATTAAATACAAAAGGCACAATGTCGCCTTAAGTACAAGAATAGAGACTCTTCGTACAGTCGGTGCTTAGAGCATTCCCTGTGGGACCAGTATTAGTTTCCGTTACACCACTTCAGGTTCAATGTATTCCTAGGACCTTCACATTGACGATGAAACACAGAAATCGCATCGGAATTAAATACAAAAGGCACAATGTCGCCTTCAGTACAAGAATAGAGACTCTTCTTGCAGTCGGTGCTTTGAGCATTCCCTGTGAGACCAGAATTAGTTTCCGATACACCACTCCAGGTTCAATGTATTCCTTGGACCTTCACATTGACGATGAAACACAGAAATCGCATCGGAATTAAATACAAAAGGCAAACTCCCGCGTAAGTACAAGAATAGAGACTCTTCTTACAGTCGGTGCTTTCAGCATTCCCTGTGAGACCAGTATTAGTTTCCGATACACCTCAGCAGGTTCAATGTATTCCTAGGACCTTCACATTGACGATGAAACACAGAAATCGCATCGCAATTAAATACAAAAGGCGCAATGCCGCCTTAAGTACAAGAATAGAGACTCTTCTTATAGTCGGTGCTTTGAGCATTCCCTGTGAGACCAGAATTAGTTTCCGATACACCACTCCAGGCTCAATGTATTCCATGGACATTCACATTGACGATGAAACACAGAAATCGCATCGGAATGAAGTATAAAAGGCAAACTGCCGCGTAAGTATAAGAATGGAGACTCTTCTTACAGTCGGTGCTTTCAGCATTCCCTGTGAGACCAGTATTAGTGTCCGATACACCTCAGCAGGTTCAATGTATTCCTAGGACCTTCACATTGACGATGAAACACAGAAATCGCATCGGAATTAAATACAAAAGGCACAATGTCGCCTTATGTACAAGAATAGAGACTCTTCTTACAGTCGATGCTATCAGCATTCCCTGTGGGACCAGTATTAGTTTCCGTTACACCACTTCAGGTTCAATGTATTCCTAGGACCTTCACATTGACGATGAAACACAGAAATCGCATCGGAATCAAATGCAAAAGGCACAATGTCGCCTTAAGTACAAGAATAGAGACTCTTCTTGCAGTCGGTGCTTTGAGCATTCCCTGTGAGACCAGAATTAGTTTCCGATACACCTCTGCAGGTTCAGTATATTCCTAGGACCTTCACATTGACGATGAAACACAGAAATCGCATCGGAATTAAATACAAAAGGCACAATGTCGCCTTAAGTACAAGAATAGAGACACTTCTTACAGTCGGTGTTTTGAGCATTCCCTGTGAGACCAGTATTAGTTTCCGATACACCATTGCAGGTTCAATGTATTCCTTGGACCTTCACATTGACGATGAAACACAGAAATCGCATCGGAATTAAATACAAAAGGCACAATGCCGCATTAAGTACAAGAATAGAGACTCTTCTTACAGTCGGTGTTTTGAGCATTCCCTGTGAGACCAGAATTAGTTTCCGATACACCACTCCAAGTTCAATGTATTCCTTGGACCTTCACATTGACGATGAAACACAGAAATCGCATCGGAATTAAATACAAAAGGCAAACTGCCGCGTAAGTATAAGAATAGAGACTCTTCTTACAGTCGGTGCTTTCAGCATTCCCTGTGAGACCAGTATTGTGTCCGATACACCTCAGCAGGTTCAATATATTCCTAGGAACTTCACATTGACGATGAAACACAGAAATCGCATCGGAATTAAATACAAAAGGCACAACGTCGACTTAAGTACAAGAATAGAGACTCTTCTTACAGTCGGTGCTTTGAGCATTCCCTGTGAGACCAGAATTAGTTTCTGATACACCACTGCAGGTTCAATGTATTCCTTGGACCTTCACATTGACGATGAAACACAGAAATCGCATCGGAATTAAATACAAAAGGCACAATGCCGTCTTAAGTACAAGAATAGAGGCTCTTCTTACAGTCGGTGGTAAAAGCATTCCCTGTGAGACCTGTATTAGTTTCCGATACACCACTGCAGGTTCAATGTATTCCTTGGACCTTCACATTGACGATGAAACACAGAAATCGCATCGGAATTAAATACAAAAGGCGCAATGCCGCCTTAAGTACAAGAATAGAGACTCTTCTTACAGTCGGTGCTTTGAGCATTCCCTGTGAGACCAGTACTAGTTTCCAATACACCACTGCAGGTTCAATGTATTCCTTGGACCTTCACATTGACGATGAAACACAGAAATCGCATCGGAATTAAATACAAAAGGCACAATGCCGCATTAAGTACAAGAATAGAGACTCTTCTTACAGTCGGTGTTTTGAGCATTCTCTGTGAGACCAGAATTTGTTTCCGATACACCACTCCAGGTTCAATGTATTCCTTGGATCTTCACATTGACGATGAAACACAGAAATCGCATCGGAATTAAATACAAAAGGCAAACTGCCGCGTAAGTACAAGAATAGAGACTCTTCTTACAGTCGGTGCTTTCAGCATTCCCTGTGAGACCAGTATTAGTTTCCGATACACCTCAGATGGTTCAATGTATCCCTAGGACCTTCACATTGACGATGAAACACAGAAATTGCATCTGAATTAAATACAAAAGGCACAATGTCGCCTTGAGTACAAGAATAGAGACTCTTCTTACACTCGGTGCTTTGAGCATTCCCTATGAGACCACAATTAGTTTCCGATACACCACCGCAGGTTCAATGTATTCCTTGGACCTTCAGATTGAAGACGAAACACAGAAATCGCATCGGAATGAAATACAAAAGGCAAACTGCTGTGTAAGTACAAGAATAGAGACTCTTCTTACAGTCGGTGCTTTCAGCATTCCCTGTGAGACCAGTAGTAGTTTCCGATACACCTCAGCAGGTTCAATGTATCCCTAGGAATTTCACATTGACGATGAAACACAGAAATCGCATCGCAATTAAATACAAAAGGCGCAATGCCGCCTTAAGTACAAGAATAGAGACTCTTCTTACAGTCGGTGCTTTGAGCATTCCCTGTGAGACCAGAATTAGTTTCCGATACACCACTCAAGGTTCAATGTATTCCTTGGACATTCACATTGACGATGAAACACAGAAATCGCATCGGAATGAAATATAAAAGGCAAACTGCCGCGTAAGTACAAGAATAGACACTCTTCTTACAGTCGGTGCTTTCAGCATTCCCTGTGAGACCAGTATTAGTTTCCAAAACACCTCAGCAGGTTCAATGTATTCCTAGGACCTTCACATTGACGATGAAACACAGAAATCGGATCGGAATTAAATACAAAAGGCACAATGTCGCCTTAAGTACAAGAATAGAGACTCTTCGTACAGTCGGTGCTTAGAGCATTCCCTGTGGGACCAGTATTAGTTTCCGTTACACCACTTCAGGTTCAATGTATTCCTAGGACCTTCACATTGACGATGAAACACAGAAATCGCATCGGAATTAAATACAAAAGGCACAATGTCGCCTTCAGTACAAGAATAGAGACTCTTCTTGCAGTCGGTGCTTTGAGCATTCCCTGTGAGACCAGAATTAGTTTCCGATACACCACTCCAGGTTCAATGTATTCCTTGGACCTTCACATTGACGATGAAACACAGAAATCGCATCGGAATTAAATACAAAAGGCAAACTCCCGCGTAAGTACAAGAATAGAGACTCTTCTTACAGTCGGTGCTTTCAGCATTCCCTGTGAGACCAGTATTAGTTTCCGATACACCTCAGCAGGTTCAATGTATTCCTAGGACCTTCACATTGACGATGAAACACAGAAATCGCATCGCAATTAAATACAAAAGGCGCAATGCCGCCTTAAGTACAAGAATAGAGACTCTTCTTATAGTCGGTGCTTTGAGCATTCCCTGTGAGACCAGAATTAGTTTCCGATACACCACTCCAGGCTCAATGTATTCCATGGACATTCACATTGACGATGAAACACAGAAATCGCATCGGAATGAAGTATAAAAGGCAAACTGCCGCGTAAGTATAAGAATGGAGACTCTTCTTACAGTCGGTGCTTTCAGCATTCCCTGTGAGACCAGTATTAGTGTCCGATACACCTCAGCAGGTTCAATGTATTCCTAGGACCTTCACATTGACGATGAAACACAGAAATCGCATCGGAATTAAATACAAAAGGCACAATGTCGCCTTATGTACAAGAATAGAGACTCTTCTTACAGTCGATGCTATCAGCATTCCCTGTGGGACCAGTATTAGTTTCCGTTACACCACTTCAGGTTCAATGTATTCCTAGGACCTTCACATTGACGATGAAACACAGAAATCGCATCGGAATCAAATGCAAAAGGCACAATGTCGCCTTAAGTACAAGAATAGAGACTCTTCTTGCAGTCGGTGCTTTGAGCATTCCCTGTGAGACCAGAATTAGTTTCCGATACACCACTCCAGGTTCAATGTATTCCTTGGACCTTCACATTGACGATGAAACACAGAAATCGCATCGGAATGAAATACACAAGGCAAACTGCCGAGTAAGTACAAGAATAGAGACTCTTCTTACAGTCGGTGTTTCAGCATTCCCTGTGAGACCAGTATTAGATTCCGATACACCTCAGCAGGTTCAATGTATTACTAGGACCTTCACATTGACGATGAAACACAGAAATCGCATCGCAATTAAATACAAAAGGCGCAATGCCCCCTTCAGTACAAGAATAGAGACTCTTCTTACAGTCGGTGCTCTGAGCATTCCCTGTGAGACCAGAATTAGCTTCCGATACACCACTCCAGGTTCAATGTATTCCTTGGACATTCACATTGACGATGAAACACAGATATCGCATCGGAATGAAATATAAAAGGCAAACTGCCGCGTAAGTTCAAGAATAGAGACTCTTCTTACAGTCGGTGCTTTCAGCATTCCCTGTGAGACTAGTATTAGTTTACGATACACCCCAGCAGGTTCAATGTATTCCTAGGACCTACACATTGACGATGAAACACAGAAATCGCATCGGAATTAAATACAAAAGGCAAAATGTCGCCTTAAGTACAAGAATAGAGACTCTTCTTACAGTCGGTGCTTTGAGCATTCCCTGTGGGACCAGTATTAGTTTCCGTTACACCACTTAAGGTTCAATGTATTCCTAGGACCTTCACATTGACGATGAAACACAGAAATCGCATCAAAATTAAATACAAATGTCACAATGTCGCCTTAAGTACAAGAATAGAGACTCTTCTTGCAGTCGGTGCTTTGAGCATTCCCTGTGAGACCAGAATTAGTTTCCGATACACCACTCCAGTTTCAATGTATTCCTTGGACATTCAAATTGACGATGAAACACAGAAATCGCATCGGAATGAAATATAAAAGCAAACTGCCGCGTAAGTACAAGAATAGAGACTCTTCTTACAGTCGGTGCTTTCAGCATTCCGTGTGAGACCAGTATTAGTTTCCAAAACACCTCAGCAGGTTCAATGTATTCCTAGGACCTTCACATTGACGATGAAACACAGAAATCGCATCGGAATTAAATACAAAAGGCACAATGTCGCCTTAAGTACAAGAATAGAGACTCTTCTTACAGTCGGTGCTTTGAGCATTCCCTGTGGGACCAGTATTAGTTTCCGTTACACCACTTCAGGTTCAATGTATTCCTAGGACCTTCACATTGACGATGAAACACAGAAATCGCATCGGAAAGAAATACAAAAGGCAAAGTGCCGCGTAAGTACAAGAATAGAGACTCATCTTACAGTCGGTGCTTTCAGCATTCCCTGTGAGACCAGTATTATTTTCCGATACACCTCAGCAGGTTCAATGTATTGCTAGGACCTTCACATTGACGATGAAGCACAGAAATCGCATCGCAATTAAATACAAAAGGCGCAATGCCGCCATAAGTACAAGAATAGAGACTCTTCTTATAGTCGCTGCTTTGAGCATTCCCTGTGAGACCAGAATTAGTTTCCGATACACCACTCCAGGTTCAATGTATTCCTTGGACATTCACATTGACGATGAAACACAGAAATCGCTTCGGAATGAAATATAAAAGGCAAACTGCCGCGTAAGTACAAGAATAGAGACTCTTCTTACAGTCGGTGCTTTCAGCATTCCCTGTGAGACCAGTATTAGTTTCCGATACACCTCAGCAGGTTCAATGTATTCCTAGGACCTTCACATTGACGATGAATCACAGAAATCGCATCGGAATTAAATACAAAAGGCACAATGTCGCCTTAAGTACAAGAATAGAGACTCTTCTTACAGTCGGTACTTTGAGCATTCCCTGTGGGACCAGTATTAGTTTCCGTTACACCACTTCAGGTTCAATGTATTCCTAGGACCTTCACATTGACGATGAAACACAGAAATCGCATCGGAATCAAATACAAAAGGCACAATGTCCCCTTAAGTACAAGAATAGAGACTCTTCTTGCAGTCGGTGCTTTGAGCATTCCCTGTGAGACCAGAATTAGTTTCCGATACACCACTCCAGGTTCAATGTATTCCTTGGACCTTCACATTGACGATGAAACACAGAAATCGCATCGGAATTAAATACAAATGGCAAACTGCCGCGTAAGTATAAGAATAGAGACTCTTCTTACAGTCGGTGCTTTCAGCATTCCCTGGGAGACCAGTATTGTTTCCGATACACCTCAGCAGGTTCAATGTATTCCTAGGAACTTCACATTGACGATGAAACACAGAAATCGCATCGGAATTTAATACAAAAGGCACAACGTCGCCTTAAGTACAAGAATAGAGACTCTTCTTACAGTCGGTGCTTTGAGCATTCCATGTGAGACCAGAATTAGTTTCCGATACACCACTCCAGGTTTAATGTATTCCTTGGACCTTCACATTGACGATGAAACACAGAAATGGCATCGGAATGAAATACAAAAGGCAAACTGCCGCGTAAGTACAAGAATAGAGACTCTTCTTACAGTCGGTGCTTTCAGCATTCCCTGTGAGACCAGTATTAGTTTCCGATACACCTCAGATGGTTCAATGTATCCCTAGGACCTTCACATTGACGATGAAACACAGAAATTGCATCTGAATTAAATACAAAAGGCACAATGTCGCCTTAAGTACAAGAATAGAGACTCTTCTTACACTCGGTGCTTTGAGCATTCCCTATGAGACCAGTATTAGTTTCCTATACACCACCGCAGGTTCAATGTATACCTTGGACCTTCACATTGAAGATGAAACACAGAAATCGCATCGCAATGAAATACAAAAAAGCAAACTGCCGCGTAAGTACAAGAATAGAGACTCTTCTTACAGTCGGTGCTTTCAGTATTCCCTGTGAGACCAGTAATAGTTTCCGATACACCTCAGCAGGTTCAATGTATCCCTAGGACCTTCACATTGACGATGAAACACAGAAATCGCATCGCAATTAAATACAAAAGGCGCAATGCCGCCTTAAGTACAAGAATAGAGACTCTTCTTACAGTCGGTGCTTTGAGCATTCCCTGTGAGACCAGAATTAGTTTCCGATACACCACTCCAGGTTCAATGTATACCTTGGACATTCACATTGACGATGAAACACAGAAACCGCATCGGAATGAAATATAAAAGGCAAACTGACGCGTAAGTTCAAGAATAGAGACTCTTCTTACAGTCGGTGCTTTCAGCATTCCCTGTGAGACCAGTATTAGTTTACGATACACCTCAGCAGGTTGAATGTATTCCTAGGACCTTCACATTGACGATGAAACACAGAAATCGCATCGGAATTAAATACAAAAGGCAAAATGTCGCCTTAAGTACAAGAATAGAGACTCTTCTTACAGTCGGTGCTTTGAGCATTCCCTGTGGGACCAGTATTAGTTTCCGTTACACCACTTCAGGTTCAATGTATTCCTAGGACCTTCACATTGACGATGAAACACAGAAATCGCATCAAAATTAAATACAAAAGGCACAATGTCGCCTTAAGTACAAGAATAGAGACTCTTCTTGCAGTTGGTGCTTTGAGCATTCCCTGTGAGACCAGAATTAGTTTCCGATACACCACTCCAGGTTCAATGTATTCCTTGGACATTCACATTGACGATGAAACACAGAAATCGCATCGGAATGAAATATAAAAGGCAAACTGCCGCGTAAGTACAAGAATAGAGACTCTTCTTACAGTCGGTGCTTTCAGCATTCCCTGTGAGACCAGTATTAGTTTCCAAAACACCTCAGCAGGTTCAATGTATTCCTAGGACCTTCACATTGACGATGAAACACAGAAATCGCATCGGAATTAAATACAAAAGGCACAATGTCGCCTTAAGTACAAGAATAGAGACTCTTCGTACAGTCGGTGCTTTGAGCATTCCCTGTGGGTCCAGTATTAGTTTCCGTTACACCTCTTCAGGTTCAATGTATTCCTAGGACCTTCACATTGACGATGAAACACAGAAATCGCATCGGAATTAAATACAAAAGGCACAATGTCGCCTTCAGTACAAGAATTGAGACTCTTCTTGCAGTCGGTGCTTTGAGCATTCCCTGTGAGACCAGAATTAGTTTCCGATACACCACTCCAGGTTCAATGTATTCCTTGGACCTTCACATTGACGATGAAACACAGAAATCGCATCGGAATGAAATACAAAATGCAAACTGCCGCGTAAGTACAAGAATAGAGACTCTTCTTACAGTCGGTGCTTTCAGCATTCCCTGTGAGACCAGTATTAGTTTCCGATACACCTCAGCAGGTTCAATGTATTCCTAGGACCTTCACATTGACGATGAAACACAGAAATCGCATCGCAATTAAATACAAAAGGCGCAATGCCGCCTTAAGTACAAGAATAGAGACTCTTCTTATAGTCGGTGCTTTGAGCATTCCCTGTGAGACCAGAATTAGTTTCCGATACACCACTCCAGGCTCAATGTATTCCATGGACATTCACATTGACGATGAAACACAGAAATCGCATCGGAATGAAATATAAAAGGCAAACTGCCGCGTAAGTACAAGAATAGAGACTCTTCTTACAGTCGGTGCTTTCAGCATTCCCTGTGAGACCAGTATTAGTTTCCGATACACCTCAGCAGGTTCAATTTATTCCTAGGACCTTCACATTGACGATGAAACACAGAAATCGCATCGGAATTAAATACAAAAGGCACAATGTCGCCTTAAGTACAAGAATAGAGACTCTTCTTACAGTCGATGCTATGAGCATTCCCTGTGGGACCAGTATTAGTTTCCGTTACACCACTTCAGGTTCAATGTATTCCTAGGACCGTCACATTGACGATGAAACACAGAAATCGCATCGGAATCAAATGCAAAAGGCACAATGTCGCCTTAAGTACAAGAATAGAGACTCTTCTTGCAGTCGGTGCTTTGAGCATTCCCTGTGAGACCAGAATTAATTTCCGATACACCACTCCAGGTTCAATGTATTCCTTGGACCTTCACATTGACGATGAAACACAGAAATCGCATCGGAATGAAATACAAAAGGCAAACTGCCGAGTAAGTACAAGAATAGAGACTCTTCTTACAGTCGGTGTTTCAGCATTCCCTGTGAGACCAGTATTAGTTTCCGATACACCTCAGCAGGTTCAATGTATTCCTAGGACCTTCACATTGACGATGAAACACAGAAATCGCATCGCAATTAAATACAAAAGGCGCAATGCCGTTTTCAGTACAAGAATAGAGACTCTTCTTACAGTCGGTGCTTTGCGCATTCCCTGTGAGACCAGAATTAGCTTCCGATACACCACTCCAGGTTCAATGTATTCCTTGGACATTCACATTGACGATGAAACACGGAAATCGCATCGGAATGAAATATAAAAGGCAAACTGCCGCGTAAGTTCAAGAATAGAGACTCTTCTTACAGTCGGTGCTTTCAGCATTCCCTGTGAGACCAGTATTAGTTTACGATACACCTCAGCAGGTTCAATGTATTCCTAGGACCTTCACATTGACGATGAAACACAGAAATCTCATCGGAATTAAATACAAAAGGCAAAATGTCGCCTTAAGTATAAGAATAGAGACTCTTCTTACAGTCGGTGCTTTGAGCATTCCCTGTGGGACCAGTATTAGTTTCCGTTACACCACTTCAGGTTCAATGTATTCCTAGGACCTTCACATTGACGATGAAACACAGAAATCGCATCAAAATTAAATACAAAAGTCACATTGTCGCCTTAAGTACAAGAATAGAGACTCTTCTTGCAGTCGGTGCTTTGAGCATTCCCTGTGAGACCAGAATTAGTTTCCGATACACCACTCCAGTTTCAATGTATTCCTTGGACATTCACATTGACGATGAAACACAGAAATCGCATCGGAATGAAATATAAAAGGCAAACTGCCGCGTAAGTACAAGAATTGAGACTCTTCTTACAGTCGGTGCTTTCAGCATTCCCTGTGAGACCAGTATTAGTTTCCAAAACACCTCAGCAGGTTCAATGTATTCCTAGGACCTTCTCATTGACGATGAAACACAGAAATCGCATCGGAATTAAATACAAAAGGCACAATGTCGCCTTAAGTACAAGAATAGAGACTCTTCTTACAGTCGGTGCTTTGAGCATTCCCTGTGGGACCAGTATTAGTTTCCGTTACACCACTTCAGGTTCAATGTATTCCTAGGACCTTCACATTGACGATGAAACACAGAAATCGCATCGGAATTAAATACAAAAGGCACAATGTCGCCTTAAGTACAAGAATAGAGACTCTTCTTGCAGTCGGTGCTTTGAGCATTCCCTGTGAGACCAGAATTAGTTTCCGATACACCACTCCAGGTTCAATGTATTCCTTGGACCTTCACATTGACGATGAAACACAGAAATCGCATCGGAAAGAAATACAAAAGGCAAACTGCCGCGTAAGTACAAGAATAGAGACTCTTCTTACAGTCGGTGCTTTCAGAATTCCCTGTGAGACCAGTATTAGTTTCCGATACACCTCAGCAGGTTCAATGTATTCCTAGGACCTTCACATTGACGATGAAACACAGAAATCGCATCGGAATTAAATACAAAAGGCACAATGTCGCCTTAAGTACAAGAATAGAGACTCTTCTTACAGTCGGTGCTTTGAGCATTCCCTGTGGGACCAGTATTAGTTTCCGTTACACCACTTCAGGTTCAATGTATTCCTAGGACCTTCACATTGACGATGAAACACAGAAATCGCATCGGAATCAAATACAAAAGGCACAATGTCCCCTTAAGTACAAGAATAGAGACTCTTCTTACACTCGGTGCTTTGAGCATTCCCTATGAGACCAGTATTAGTTTCTGATACACCACTGCAGGTTCAATGTATTCCTTGGACCTTCACATTGACGATGAAACACAGAAATCGCTTCGGAATGAAACATAAAAGGCAAACTGCGGCGTAAGTACAAGAATAGAGATTCTTCTTACAGTCGGTGCTTTCAGCATTCCCTGTGAGACCAGTATTAGTTTCCGATACACCTCAGCAGGTACAATGTATTCCTAGGACCTTCACATTGACGATGAAACACAGAAATCGCATCGGAATTAAATACAAAAGGCACAATGTCGCCTTAAGTACAAGAATAGAGACTCTTCTTACAGTCGGTGCTTTGAGCATTCCCTGTGGGACCAGTATTAGTTTCCGTTACACCACTTCAGGTTCAATGTATTCCTAGGACCTTCACATTGACGATGAAACACAGAAATCGCATCGGAATCAAATACAAAAGGCACAATGTCCCCTTAAGTACAAGAATAGAGACTCTTCTTACACTCGGTGCTTTGAGCATTCCCTATGAGACCAGTATTAGTTTCTGATACACCACTGCAAGGTTCAATGTATTCCTTGGACCTTCACATTGAAGATGAAACACAGAAATCGCATCGGAATGAAATACAAAATGCAAACTGCCGCGTAAGTACAAGAATAGAGACTCTTCTTACAGTCGGTGTTTTCAGCATTCCCTGTGAGACCAGTATTAGTTTCCGATACACCTCAGCAGGTTCAATGTATTCCTAGGACTTGCACATTGACGATGAAACACAGAAATCGCATCGGAATTAAATACAAAAGGCACAATGTCGCCTTAAGTACAAGAATAGAGACTCTTCTTGCAGTCGGTGCTTTGAGCATTCCCTGTGAGGCCAGAATTAGTTTCCGATACACCACTCCAGGTTCAATGTATTCCTTGGACCTTCACATTGACGATAAAACACAGAAATCGCATCGGAATGAAATACAAAAGGCAAACTGCCACGTAAGAACAAGAATAGAGACTATTCTTACAGTCGGTGCTTTGTGCATTCCCTGTGAGACCAGTATTAGTTTCCGATACACCTCAGGAGGTTCAATGTATTTTTAGGACCTTCACATTGACGATGAAACACAGAAATCGCATCGCAATTAAATACAAAAGGCGCAATGCCGCCTTAAGTACAAGAATAGAGACTCTTCTTACAGTCGGTGCTTTGAGCATTCCCTGTGAGACCAGAATTAGTTTGCGATACACCACTCCAGGTTCAATGTATTCCTTGGACATTCACATTGACGATGAAACACAGAAATCGCATCGGAATGAAATATAAAAGGCAAACTGCCGCGTAAGTACAAGAATAGAGACTCTTCTTACAGTAGGTGCTTTCAGCATTCCCTGTGAGACCAGTATTAGTTTACGATACATCTCAGCAGGTTCAATGTATTCCTAGGACCTTCACATTGACGATGAAACACAGAAATCGCATCGGAATTAAATACAAATGGCACAGTGTCGCCTTAAGTACAAGAATAGAGACTCTTCTTACAGTCGGAGTTTTGAGCATTCCCTGTGGGACCAGTATTAGTTTCCGTTACACCACTTCAGGTTCAATGTATTCCTAGGACCTTCACATTGACGATGAAACACAGAAATCGCATCGGAATTAAATACATATGGCACAATGTCCCCTTAAGAACAAGAATAGAGACTCTTCTTGCAGTCGGTGCTTTGAGCATTCCCTGTGAGACCAGAATTAGTTTCCGATACACCACTCCAGGTTCAATGTATTCCTTGGACCTTCACATTGACGATGAAACACAGAAATCGCATCGGAATGAAATACAAAATGCAAACTGCCGCGTAAGTACAAGAATAGAGACTCTTCTTACAGTCGGTGCTTTCAGCATTCCCTGTGAGACCAGTATTAGTTTCCGATACACCTCAGCAGGTTCAATGTATTCCTAGGACCTTCACATTGACGATGAAACACAGAAATCGCATCGGAATTAAATACAAAAGGCACAATGCCGTCTTAAGTACAAGAACAGAGACTCTTCTTACAGCCGGTGCTTTCAGCATTCCGTGTGAGACCAGTATTAGTTTCCGATACAACATTGCAGGTTCAATGTATTCCTTGGACCTTCACATTGACGATGAAACACAGAAATCGCATTGGAATTAAATACAAAAGGCACAATGCCGCATTAAGTACAAGAATAGAGACTCTTCTTACTGTCGGTGCTTTCAGCATTCCCTGTGAGACCAGTATTAGTTTCCAAAACACCTCAGCAGGTTCAATGTATTCCTAGGACCTTCACATTGACGATGAAACACAGAAATCGCATCGGAATTAAATACAAAAGGCACAATGTCGCCTTCAGTACAAGAATAGAGCCTCTTCTTGCAGTCGGTGCTTTGAGCATTCCCTGTGAGACCAGAATTAGTTTCCGATACACCACTCCAGGTTCAATGTATTCCTTGGACCTTCACATTGACGATGAAACACAGAAATCGCATCGGAATGAAATACAAAATGCAAACTGCCGCGTAAGTACAAGAATAGAGACTCTTCTTACAGTCGGTGCTTTCAGCATTCCCTGTGAGACCAGTATTAGTTTCCGATACACCTCAGCAGGTTCAATGTATTCCTAGGACCTTCACATTGACGATGAAACACAGAAATCGCATCGCAATTAAATACAAAAGGCGCAATGCCGCCTTAAGTACAAGTATAGAGACTCTTCTTATAGTCGGTGCTTTGAGCATTCCCTGTGAGACCAGAATTAGTTTCCGATACACCACTCCAGGCTCAATGTATTCCATGGACATTCACATTGACGATGAAACGCAGAAATCGCATCGGAATGAAATATAAAAGGCAAACTGCCGCGTAAGTACAAGAATAGAGACTCTTCTTACAGTCGGTGCTTTCAGCATTCCCTGTGAGACCAGTATTAGTTTCCGATACACCTCAGCAGGTTCAATTTATTCCTAGGACCTTCACATTGACGATGAAACACAGAAATCGCATCGGAATTAAATACAAAAGGCACAATGTCGCCTTAAGTACAAGAATAGAGACTCTTCTTACAGTCGATGCTATGAGCATTCCCTGTGGGACCAGTATTAGTTTCCGTTACACCACTTCAGGTTCAATGTATTCCTAGGACCTTCACATTGACGATGAAACACAGAAATCGCATCGGAATCAAATGCAAAAGGCACAATGTCGCCTTAAGTACAAGAATAGAGACTCTTCTTGCAGTCGGTGCTTTGAGCATTCCCTGTGAGACCAGAATTAATTTCCGATACACCACTCCAGGTTCAATGTATTCCTTGGACCTTCACATTGACGATGAAACACAGAAATCGCATCGGAATGAAATACAAAAGGCAAACTGCCGAGTAAGTACAAGAATAGAGACTCTTCTTACAGTCGGTGTTTCAGCATTCCCTGTGAGGCCAGTATTAGTTTCCGATACACCTCAGCAGGTTCAATGTATTCCTTGGACCTTCACATTGACGATGAAACACAGAAATCGCATCGGAATGAAATACAAAATGCAAACTGCCGCGTAAGTACAAGAATAGAGACTCTTCTTACAGTCGGTGCTTTCAGCATTCCCTGTGGGACCAGTATTTGTTTCCGTTACACCACTTCAGGTTCAATGTATTCCTAGGACCTTCACATTGACGATGAAACACAGAAATCGCATCGGAATCAAATACAAAAGGCACAATGTCCCCTTAAGTACAAGAATAGAGACTCTTCTTACACTCGGTGCTTTGAGCATTCCCTATGAGACCAGTATTAGTTTCTGATACACCACTGCAGGTTCAATGTATTCCTTGGACCTTCACATTGACGATGAAACACAGAAATCGCTTCGGAATGAAACATAAAAGGCAAACTGCCGCGTAAGTACAAGAATAGAGATTCTTCTTACAGTCGGTGCTTTCAGCATTCCCTGTGAGACCAGTATTAGTTTCCGATACACCTCAGCAGGTTCAATGTATTCCTAAGACCTTCACATTGACGATGAAACACAGAAATCGCATCGGAATTAAATACAAAAGGCACAATGTCGCCTTAAGTACAAGAATAGAGACTCTTCTTACAGTCGGTGCTTTGAGCATTCCCTGTGGGACCAGTATTAGTTTCCGTTACACCACTTCAGGTTCAATGTATTCCTAGGACCTTCACATTGACGATGAAACACAGAATTCGCATCGGAATCAAATACAAAAGGCACAATGTCCCCTTAAGTACAAGAATAGAGACTCTTCTTACACTCGGTGCTTTGAGCATTCCCTATGAGACCAGTATTAGTTTCTGATACACCACTGCAGGTTCAATGCATTCCTTGGACCTTCACATTGAAGATGAAACACAGAAATCGCATCGGAATGAAATACAAAATGCAAACTGCCACGTAAGTACCAGAATAGAGACTCTTCTTACAGTCGGTGTTTTCAGCATTCCCTGTGAGACCAGTATTAGTTTCCGATACACCTCAGCAGGTTCAATGTATTCCTAGGACTTTCACATTGACGATGAAACACAGAAATCGCATCGGAATTAAATACAAAAGGCACAATGTCGCCTTAAGTACAAGAATAGAGACTCTTCTTGCAGTCGGTGCTTTGAGCATTCCCTGTGAGGCCAGAATTAGTTTCCGATACACCACTCCAGGTTCAATGTATTCCTTGGACCTTCACATTGACGATAAAACACAGAAATCGCATCGGAATGAAATACAAAAGGCAAACTGCCACGTAAGTACAAGAATAGAGACTATTCTTACAGTCGGTGCTTTGTGCATTCCCTGTGAGACCAGTATTAGTTTCCGATACACCTCAGGAGGTTCAATGTATTTTTAGGACCTTCACATTGACGATGAAACACAGAAATCGCATCGCAATTAAATACAAAAGGCGCAATGCCGCCTTAAGTACAAGAATAGAGACTCTTCTTACAGTCGGTGCTTTGAGCATTCCCTGTGAGACCAGAATTAGTTTCCGATACACCACTCCAGGTTCAATGTATTCCTTGGACATTCACATTGACGATGAAACACAGAAATCGATCCGGAATGAAATATAAAAGGCAAACTGCCGCGTAAGTACAAGAATAGAGACTCTTCTTACAGTAGGTGCTTTCAGCATTCCCTGTGAGACCAGTATTAGTTTACGATACACCTCAGCAGGTTCAATGTATTCCTAGGACCTTCACATTGACGATGAAACACAGAAATCGCATCGGAATTAAATACAAATGGCACAGTGTCGCCTTAAGTACAAGAATAGAGACTCTTCTTACAGTCGGAGCTTTGAGCATTCCCTGTGGGACCAGTATTAGTTTCCGTTACACCACTGCAGGTTCAATGTATTCCTAGGACCTTCACATTGACGATGAAACACAGAAATCGCATCGGAATTAAATACATATGGCACAATGTCCCCTTAAGTACAAGAATAGAGACTCTTCTTGCAGTCGGTGCTTTGAGCATTCTCTGTGAGACCAGAATTAGTTTCCGATACACCACTCCAGGTTCAATGTATTCCTTGGACCTTCACATTGACGATGAAACACAGAAATCGCATCGGAATGAAATACAAAAGGCAAACTGCCGCGTAAGTACAAGAATAGAGACTCTTCTTACAGTCGGTGCTTTCAGCATTCCCTGTGAGACCAGTATTAGTTTCCGATACACCTCAGCAGGTTCAATGTATTCCTAGGACCTTCACATTGACGATGAAACACAGAAATCGCATCGGAATTAAATACAAAAGGCACAATGCCGTCTTAAGTACAAGAACAGAGACTCTTCTTACAGCCGGTGCTTTCAGCATTCCGTGTGAGACCAGTATTAGTTTCCGATACACCATTGCAGGTTCAATGTATTCCTTGGACCTTCACATTGACGATGAAACACAGAAATCGCATTGGAATTAAATACAAAAGGCACAATGCCGCATTAAGTACAAGAATAGAGACTCTTCTTACTGTCGGTGCTTTCAGCATTCCCTGTGAGACCAGTATTAGATTCCGAAACACCTCAGCAGGTTCAATGTATTCCTAGGACCTTCACATTGACGATGAAACACAGATATCGCATCGGAATTAAATACAAAATGCACAATGTCGCCATAAGTACAAGAACAGAGACTCTTCTTACAATCGGTGCTTTGAGCATTCCCTGTGACAGCAGTATTAGATTCCGATACACCTCAGCAGGTTCAATGTGTTCCTAGGACCTTCACATTGACGATGAAACACAGAAAACGCATCGGAATTAAATACACAAGGCGCAATGCCGCCTTAAGTACAAGTATAGACACTCTTCTTACAGTCGGTGATTTGAGCATTCCCTGTGAGACCAGTATTAGTTTCCGTTACACCACTGCTGGATCAATGTATTCCTAGGACCTTCACATTGACGATGAAACACAGAAATCGCATCGGAATTAAATACAAAAGGCAAACTGCCGTGTAAGTACAAGAATAGAGACTCTTCTTACAGTCGGTAGTTTCAGCATTTCCTGTGAGACCAGTATTAGTTTCCGATACACCTCAGCAGGTTCAATGTATTCCTAGGACCTTCACATTGACGATGAAACAAAGAAATCGCATCGCAATTAAATACAAAATGCACAATGTCGCCTAAAGTACAAGAATAGGGACTCTTCTTACAGGCGGTGCTTTGAGCATTCCCTGTTAGACCAGAATTAGTTTCCGATACACCACTCCAGGTTCAATGTATTCCTTGGACATTCACATTGACGATGAAACACAGAAATCGCATCGGACTGAAATACAAAAGGGCAAACTGCCGCGTAAGTACAAGAATAGAGACTCTTCTTACAGTCGGTGCTTTCAGCATTCCCTGTGAGTCCAGTATTAGTTTCCGATACACCTCAACAGGTTCAATGTATTCCTAGGACCTTCACATTGACGATGTAACACAGAAATCGCATCGCAATTAAATACAAAAGGCACAGTGTCGCCTTAAGTACAAGAATAGAGACTCTTCTTACAGTCGGAGCTTTGAGCATTCCCTGTGGGACCAGTATTAGTTTCCGTTACACCACTTCAGGTTCAATGTATTCCTAGGGCTTCACATTGACGATGAAACACAGAAATCGCATCGGAATTCAATACATATGGCACAATGTCCCCTTAAGTACAAGAATAGAGACTCTTCTTGCAGTCGGTGCTTTGAGCATTCCCTGTGAGACCAGAATTAGTTTCCGATACACCACTCCAGGTTCAATGTATTCCTTGGACCTTCACATTGACGATGAAACACAGAAATCGCATCGGAATGAAATACAAAAGGCAAACTGCCGCGTAAGTACAAGAATAGAGACTCTTCTTACAGTCGGTGCTTTCAGCATTCCCTGTGAGACCAGTATTAGTTTCCGATACACCTCAGCAGGTTCAATGTATGCCTAGGACCTTCACATTGACGATGAAACACAGAAATCGCATCGGAATTAAATACAAAAGGCACAATGCCGTCTTAAGTACAAGAACAGAGACTCTTCTTACAGCCGGTGCTTTCAGCATTCCGTGTGAGACCAGTATTAGTTTCCGATACACCATTGCAGGTTCAATGTATTCCTTGGACCTTCACATTGACGATGAAACACAGAAATCGCATTGGAATTAAATACAAAAGGCACAATGCCGCATTAAGTACAAGAATAGAGACTCTTCTTACTGTCGGTGCTTTCAGCATTCCCTGTGAGACCAGTATTAGAATACGATACACCTCAGCAGGTTCAATGTATTCCTAGGACCTTCACATTGACGATGAAACACAGATATCGCATCGGAATTAAATACAAAAGGCACAATGTCGCCTTAAGTACAAGAACAGAGACTCTTCTTACAGTCGGTGCTTTGAGCATTCCCTGTGACACCAGTATTAGATTCCGATACACCTCAGCAGGTTCAATGTGTTCCTAGGACCTTCACATTGACGAAGAAACACAGAAAACGCATCGGAATTAAATACACAAGGCGCAATGCCGCCTTAAGTACAAGTATAGACACTCTTCTTACAGTCGGTGATTTGAGCATTCCCTGTGAGACCAGTATTAGTTTCCGTTACACCACTGCTGGATCAATGTATTCCTAGGACCTTCACATTGACGATGAAACACAGAAATCGCATCGGAATTAAATACAAAAGGCAAACTGCCGTGTAAGTACAAGAATAGAGACTCTTCTTACAGTCGGTAGTTTCAGCATTCCCTGTGAGACCAGTATTAGTTTCCGATACACCTCAGCAGGTTCAATGTATTCCTAGGACCTTCACATTGACGATGAAACACAGAAATCTAATCGCAATTAAATACAAAAGGCACAATGTCGCCTTAAGTACAAGAATAGGGACTCTTCTTACAGGCGGTGCTTTGAGCATTCCCTGTTAGACCAGAATTAGTTTCCGATACACCACTCCAGGTTCAATGTATTCCTTGGACATTCACATTGACGATGAAACACAGAAATGGCATCGGACTGAAATACAAAAGGGCAAACTGCCGCGTAAGTACAAGAATAGAGACTCTTCTTACAGTCGGTGCTTTCAGCATTCCCTGTGAGACCAGTATTAGTTTCCGATACACCTCAGCAGGTTCAATGTATTCCTAGGACCTTCACATTGACGATGAAACACAGAAATCGCATCGCAATTAAATACAAAAGGCGCAATGCCGCCTTAAGTACAAGAATAGAGACTCTTCTTACAGTCGGTGCTTTGAGCATTCCCAGTGAGACCGGAATTAGTTTCCGATACACCACTGCAGGTTCAATGTATTCCTTGGACCTTCACATTGACGATGAAACACAGAAATCGCATCGGAATGAAATACAAAAGGCAAACTGCCGCGTAAGTACAAGAATAGAGACTCTTCTTACAGTCGGTGCTTTCAGCATTCCCTGTGAGACCAGTATTAGTTTCCGATACACCTCAGCAGGTTCAATGTATTCCTAGGACCTTCACATTGACGATGAATCACAGAAATCGCATGGGAATTAAATACAAAAAGCGCAATGCTGCCTTAAGTACAAGAAAAGAGACTCTTCTTACAGTCGGTGATTTGAGCATTCCCTGTGAGACCAGAATTAGTTTCCGATACACCACTACAGGTTCAATGTATTCCTTGGACATTCACTTTGACGATGAAAACAGAAATCGCATCGGAATGAAATACAAAAATCAAACTGCCGCGTAAGTACAAGAATAGAAACTCTTCTTACAGTCGGTGCTTTCAGCATTCCCTGTGAGACCAGAATTAGTTTCCGATACACCTCAGCAGGTTCAATGTATTCCTAGCAGCTTCACATTGACGATGAAACACAGAAATGGCATCGGAATTAAATACAAAAGGTACAATGCCGTCTTAAGTACAAGCATAGCGACTCTTCTTACAGTCGGTGCTTTCAGCATTCCCTGTGAGACCAGTATTAGTTTCCGATACACCTCGCAGGTTCAATGTATTCCTAGGACCTTCACATTGACGATGAAACACAGAAATCGCATCTGAATTAAATACAAAAGGCACAATGCCGCCTTTAGTACAAGAATAGAAACTCTTCTTACAGTCGGTGCTTTGAGCATTCCCTGTGAGACCAGTATTAGTTTCCGATACACCACTGCAAGTTCAATGTATTCCTTGGACCTTCACATTGACGATGAAACACAGAAAACGCATCGGAATTAAATAGAAAAGGCACAATGCCGCCTTAAGTACAAGAATAGAAACTCTTCTTACAGTCGGTGCTTTGAGCATTCCCTGTGAGACCAGTATTAGTTTCCGATACACCACTGCAGGTTCAATGTATTCCTTGGACCTTCACATTGACGATGAAACACAGAAAACGCATCGGAATTAAATACAAAAGGCCCAATGCCGCCTTAAATGCAAGAATAGAGACTCTTCTTACAGTCGGTGTTTTGAGCATTCCCTGAGAGACCAGTGTTAGTTTCCGATACACCACTGCATTTTCAATGTATTCCTTGGACCTTCACATTGACGATGAAACACAGAATTCGCATCCGAATTAAATACAATTGGCACAATGCCGGCTTAAGTACAAGAATAGACACTCTTCTTAGAGTCGGTGCTATGAGCATTCCCTGTGAGACCTGTATTAGTTTCGATACACCACTGCAGGTTCAATGTATTTCTTGGACCTTCACATTGACGATGAATTACAGATATCGCATCGGAATTAAATACAAAAGGCGCAATGCCGACTTAAGTACAAGTATAGAGACTCTTCTTACAGTCGGTGATTTGAGCATTCCCTGTGAGACCAGTATTGGTTTCTGATACACCACTGCAGGTTCAATGTATTGCTTGAACCTTCACATTCACGATGAAACACAGAAATCGCATCGGAATTAAATACAAAAGGCACAATGCCGCCTCAAGTACAAGAATAGAGACTCTTCTTACAGTCGGTGCTTTGAGCATTCCCTGTGAGACCAGAATTAGTTTCCGATACACCACTCCAGGTTCAATGGATTCCTTGGACATTCACATTGACGATGAAACACAGAAATCGCATCGGAATGAAATATAAAAGGCAAACTGCCGCGTAAGTACAAGAATAGAGACTCTTCTTACAGTAGGTGCTTTCAGCATTCCCTGTGAGACCAGTATTAGTTTCCGATACACCTCAGCAGGTTCAATGTATTCCTAGGACCTTCACATTGACGATGAAACACAGAAATCGCATCGGAATTTAATACAAATGGCACAGTGTCGCCTGAAGTACAGGAATAGAGACTCTTCTTACAGTCGGTGCTTTGAGCATTCCCTGTGGGACCAGTATTAGTTTCCGTTACACCACTTCAGGTTCAATGTATTCCTAGGAGCTTCACATTGACGATGAAACACAGAAATCGCATCGGAATTAAATACAAAAGGCACAATGTCCCCTTAAGTACAAGAATAGAGACTCTTCTTGCAGTCGGCGCCTTGAGCATTCCCTGTGAGACCAGAATTAGTTTCCGATACACCACTCCAGGTTCAATGTATTCCTTGGACCTTCACATTGACGATGAAACACAGAAATCGCTTCGGAATGAAATACAAAAGGCAAACTGCCGCGTAAGAACAAGAATAGAGACTCTTCTTACAGTCGGTGCTTTCAGCATTCCCTGTGAGACCAGTATTAGTTTCCGATACACCTCAGCAGGTTCAATGTATTCCTAGGACCTTCACATTGCCGATGAAACACAGAAATCGCATCGGAATTAAATACAAAAGGCACAATGCCGTCTTAAGTACAAGAATAGAGACTCTTCTTACAGTCGGTGCTTTCAGCATTCCGTGTGAGACCAGTATTAGTTTCCAATACACCATTGCAGGTTCAATGTATTCCTTGGACCTTCACATTGACGATGAAACACAGAAATCGCATTGGAATTAAATACAAAAGGCACAATGCCGCATTAAGTACAAGAATAGAGACTCTTCTTACTGTCGGTGCTTTCAGCATTCCCTGTGAGACCAGTATTAGATTCCGATACACCTCAGCAGGTTCAATGTATTCCTAGGACCTTCACATTGACGATGAAACACAGATATCGCATCGGAATTAAATACAAAAGACACAATGTCGCCTTAAGTACAAGAACAGAGACTCTTCTTACAGTCGGTGCTTTGAGCATACCCTGTGACACCAGTATTAGATTCCGATACAACTCAGCAGGTTCAATGTATTCCTAGGACCTTCACATTGACGATGAAACACAGAAAACACATCGGAATTAAATACACAAGGCGCAATGCCGCCTTAAGTACAAGTATAGACACTCTTCTTACAGTCGGTGATTTGAGCATTCCCTGTGAGACCAGTATTAGTTTCCGTTACACCACTGCAGGATCAATGTATTCCTAGGACCTTCACATTGACGATGAAACACAGAAATCGCATCGGAATTAAATACAAAAGGCAAACCGCCGCGTAAGTACAAGAATAGAGACTCTTCTTACAGTCGGTGGTTTCAGCATTCCCTGTGAGACCAGTATTAGTTTCCGATACACCTCAGCAGGTTCAATGTATTCCTAGGACCTTCTCATTGACGATGAAACACAGAAATCGCATCGCAATTAAATACAAAAGGCACAATGTCGCCTTAAGTACAAGAATAGGGACTCTTCTTACAGGCGGTGCTTTGAGCATTCCCTGTTAGACCAGAATTAGTTTCCGATACACCACTCCAGGTTCGATGTATTCCTTGGACATTCACATTGACGATGAAACACCGAAATCGCATCGGACTGAAATACAAAAGGCAAACTGCCGCGTAAGTACAAGAATAGAGACTCTTCTTACAGTCGGTGCTTTCAGCATTCCCTGTGAGACCAGTTTCAGTTTCCGATACACCTCAACAGGTTCAATGTATTCCTTGGACCTTCACATTGACGATGAAACACTGAAATCGCATCGGAATTAAATACAAAAGGCACAATGTCGCCTTAAGTACTAGAATAGAGACTCTTCTGACAGTCGGTGCTTTGAGCATTCCCTGTGGGACCACTATTAGTTTCCGTTACACCACTGCAGGATCAATGTATTCCTAGGACCTTCACATTGACGATGAAACACAGAAATCGCATCGGAATTAAATACAAAAGACACAATGTCGCCTTAAGTACAAGAATAGAGACTCTTCTTACAGTGGGTGCTTTCAGCATTCCCTGTGAGACCAGTATTAGTTTCCGATACACCTCAGCAGGTTCAATGTATTCCTAGGACCTTCACATTGACGATGAAACACAGAAATCGCATCGCAATTATATACAAAAGGCGCAATGCCGCCTTAAGTACAAGAATAGAGACTCTTCTTACAGTCGGTGCTTTGAGCATTCCCAGTGAGCCCGGAATTAGTTTCCGATACACCACTACAGGTTCAATGTATTCCTTGGACCTTCACATTGACGATGAAACACAGAAATCGCATCGGAATGAAATACAAAAGGCAAACTGCCGCGTAAGTACAATAATAGAAACTCTTTATACAGTCGGTGCTTTCAGCATTCCCTGTGAGACCAGTATTAGTTTCCGATACACCTCAGCAGGTTCAATGTATTCCTAGGACCTTCACATTGACGATGAAACACAGAAATGGCATCGGAATGAAATACAAAAGGTACAATGCCGTCTTAAGTACAAGAATAGAGACTCTTCTTACAGTCGGTGCTTTCAGCATTCCCTGTGAGACCAGTATTAGTTTCCGATACACCTCGCAGGTTCAATGTATTCCTAGGACCTTCACATTGACGATGAAACACAGAAATCGCATCTGAAATAAATACAAAAGGCACAATGCCGCCTTAAGTACAAGAATAGAAACTCTTCTTACAGTCGATGCTTTGAGCATTCCCTTTGAGACCAGTATTAGTTTCCGATACACCACTGCAGGTTCAATGTATTCCTTGGACCTTCACATTGACGATGAAACATAGAAACCGCATCGGAATTAAATACAAAAGGCCCAATGCCGCCTTAAATGCAAGAATAGAGACTCTTCTTACAGTCGGTGTTTTGAGCATTCCCTGAGAGACCAATGTTAGTTTCCGATAAACCACTGCAGCTTCAATGTATTCCTTGGACCTTCACATTGACGATGAAACACAGAAATCGCATCGGAATTAAATACAAATGGCACAGTGTCGCCTTAAGTACAAGAATAGAGACTCTTCTTACAGTCGATGCTTTGAGCATTCCCTGTGAGACCAGTATTAGTTTCCGATAACCACTGCAGGTTCAATGTATTCCTTGGACCTTCACATTGACGATGAAACACAGAAATCGCATCGGAATTAAATACAATAGGCACAGTGTCGCCTTAAGTACAAGAATAGAGACTCTTCTTACAGTCGGTGCTTTGAGCATTCCCTGTGAGACCAGTATTAGTTTTCGATACACCTCAGCATGTTCAATGTATTCCTAGGACCTTCACATTGACGATGAAACACAGAAATCTCATCGGAATTAAATACAAAAGGCACAATGCCGTCTTAAGTACAAGAATAGAGACTCTTCTTACAGTCAGTGCTTTCAGCATTCCGTGTGAGACCAGTATTAGTTTCCGATACACCATTGCAGGTCCAATGTATTCCTTGGACCTTCACATTGACGATGAAACACAGAAATCGCATTGGAATTAAATACAAAAGGCACAATGCCGCATTAAGTACAAGAATAGAGACTCTTCTTACTGTCGGTGCTTTCAGCATTCCCTGTGAGACCAGTATTAGTTTCCGATACACCTCAGCAGGTTCAATGTATTCCTAGGACCTTCACATTGCCGATGAAACACAGAAATCGCATCGGAATTTAATACAAAAGGCACAATGCCGTCTTAAGTACAAGAATAGAGACTCTTCTTACAGTCGGTGCTTTCAGCATTCCGTGTGAGACCAGTATTAGTTTCCGATACACCATTGCAGGTTCAATGTATTCCTTGGACCTTCACATTGACGATGAAACACAGAAATCGCATTGGAATTAAATACAAAAGGCACAATGCCGCATTAAGTACAAGAATAGAGACTCTTCTTACTGTCGGTGCTTTCAGCATTCCCTGTGAGACCAGTATTAGATTCCGATACACCTCAGCAGGTTCAATGTATTCCTAGGACCTTCACATTGACGATGAAACACAGATATCGCATCGGAATTAAATACAAAAGGCACAATGTCGCCTTAAGTACAAGAACAGAGACTCTTCTTACAGTCGGTGCTTTGAGCATACCCTGTGACACCAGTATTAGATTCCGATACAACTCAGCAGGTTCAATGTATTCCTAGGACCTTCACATTGACGATGAAACACAGAAAACACATCGGAATTAAATACACAAGGCGCAATGCCGCCTTAAGTACAAGTATAGACACTCTTCTTACAGTCGGTGATTTGAGCATTCCCTGTGAGACCAGTATTAGTTTCCGTTACACCACTGCAGGATCAATGTATTCCTAGGCCCTTCACATTGACGATGAAACACAGAAATCGCATCGGAATTAAATACAAAAGGCAAACCGCCGCGTAAGTACAAAAATAGAGACTCTTCTTACAGTCGGTTTTTTCAGCATTCCCTGTGAGACCAGTATTAGTTTCCGATACACCTCAGCAGGTTCAATGTATTCCTAGGACCTTCACATTGACGATGAAACACAGAAATCGCATCGGAATTAAATACAAAAGGCACAATGTCGCCTTAAGTACAAGAATAGGGACTCTTCTTACAGGCGGTGCTTTGAGCATTCCCTGTTAGACCAGAATTAGTTTCCGATACACCACTCCAGGTTTGATGTATTCCTTGGACATTCACATTGACGATGAAACACAGAAATCGCATCGGACTGAAATACAAAAGGCAAACTGCCGCGTAAGTACAAGAATAGAGACTCTTCTTACAGTCGGTGCTTTCAGCATTCCCTGTGAGACCAGTTTCAGTTTCCGATACACCTCAACAGGTTCAATGTATTCCTAGGACCTTCACATTGACGATGAAACACTGAAATCGCATCGGAATTAAATACAAAAGGCACAATGTCGCCTTAAGTACAAGAATAGAGACTCTTCTTACAGTCGGTGCTTTGAGCATTCCCTGTGGGACCAGTATTAGTTTCCGTTACACCACTGCAGGATCAATGTATTCCTAGGACCTTCACATTGACGATGAAACACAGAAATCGCATCGGAATTAAATACAAAAGACACAATGTCGCCTTAAGTACAAGAATAGAGACTCTTCTTACAGTCGGTGCTTTGAGCATTCCCTGTGGGACCAGTATTAGTTTCCGTTACACCACTGCAGGATCAATGTATTCCTAGGACCTTCACATTGACGATGAAACACAGAAATCGCATCGGAATTAAATACAAAAGGCACAATGTCGCCTTAAGTACAAGAATAGGGACTCTTCTTACAGGCGGTGCTTTGAGCATTCCCTGTTAGACCAGAATTAGTTTCCGATACACCACTCCAGGTTTGATGTATTCCTTGGACATTCACATTGACGATGAAACACAGAAATCGCATCGGACTGAAATACAAAAGGCAAACTGCCGCGTAAGTACAAGAATAGAGACTCTTCTTACAGTCGGTGCTTTCAGCATTCCCTGTGAGACCAGAATTAGTTTCCGATACACCTCAGCAGGTTCAATGTTTTCCTAGCAGCTTCACATTGACGATGAAACACAGAAATGGCATCGGAATGAAATACAAAAGGTACAATGCCGTCTTAAGTACAAGAATAGAGACTCTTCTTACAGTCGGTGCTTTCAGCATTCCCTGTGAGACCAGTATTAGTTTCCGATACACCTCGCAGGTTCAATGTATTCCTAGGACCTTCACATTGACGATGAAACACAGAAATCGCATCTGAATTAAATACAAAAGGCACAATGCCGCCTTAAGTACAAGAATAGAAACTCTTCATACAGTCGGTGCTTTGAGCATTCCCTTTGAGACCAGTATTAGTTTCCGATACACCACTGCAGGTTCAATGTATTCCTTGGACCTTCACATTGACGATGAAACACAGAAAACGCATCGGAATTAAATACAAAAGGCCCAATGCCGCCTTAAATGCAAGAATAGAGACTCTTCTTACAGTCGGTGTTTTGAGCATTCCCTGAGAGACCAATGTTAGTTTCCGATAAACCACTGCAGGTTCAATGTATTCCTTGGACCTTCACATTGACGTTGAAACACAGAAATCGCATCGGAATTAAATACAAATGGCACAGTGTCGCCTTAAGTACAAGAATAGAGACTCTTCTTACAGTCGATGCTTTGAGCATTCCCTGTGAGACCAGTATTAGTTTCCGATAACCACTGCAGGTTCAATGTATTCCTTGGACCTTCACATTGACGATGAAACACAGAAATCGCATCGGAATTAAATACAAATGGCACAGTGTCGCCTTAAGTACAAGAATAGAGACTCTTCTTACAGTCGGTGCTTTGAGCATTCCCTGTGAGACCAGTATTAGTTTCCGATACACCTCAGCAGGTTCAATGTATTCCTAGGACCTTCACATTGACGATGAAACACAGAAATCTCATCGGAATTAAATACAAAAGGCACAATGCCGTCTTAAGTACAAGAATAGAGACTCTTCTTACAGTCAGTGCTTTCAGCATTCCGTGTGAGACCAGTATTAGTTTCCGATACACCATTGCAGGTTCAATGTATTCCTTGGACCTTCACATTGACGATGAAACACAGAAATCGCATTGGAATTAAATACAAAAGGCACAATGCCGCATTAAGTACAAGAATAGAGACTCTTCTTACTGTCGGTGCTTTCAGCATTCCCTGTGAGACCAGTATTAGATTCCGATACACCTCAGAAGGTTCAATGTATTCCTAGGACCTTCACATTGACGATGAAACACAGATATCGCATCGGAATTAAATACAAAAGGCACAATGTCGCCTTAAGTACAAGAACAGAGACTCTTCTTACAGTCGGTGCTTTGAGCATTCCCTGTGACACCAGTATTAGATTCCGATACACCTCAGCAGGTTCAATGTATTCCTAGGACCTTCACATTGACGATGAAACACAGAAAACGCATCGGAATTAAATACACAAGGCGCAATGCCGCCTTAAGTACAAGAATAGGGACTCTTCTTACAGGCGGTGCTTTGAGCATTCCCTGTTAGACCAGAATTAGTTTCCATTACACCACTCCAGGTTCAATGTATTCCTTGGACATTCACATTGACGATGAAACACAGAAATCGCATCGGACTGAAATACAAAAGGCAAACTGCCTCGTAAGTACAAGAATAGAGACTCTTCTTACAGTCGGTGCTTTCAGCATTCCCTGTGAGACCAGTATTAGTTTCCGATACACCTCAACAGGTTCAATGTATTCCTAGGACCTTCACATTGACGATGAAACACAGAAATCGCATCGGAATTAAATACAAAACGCACAATGTCGCCTTAAGTACAAGGATAGAGACTCTTCTTACAGTCGGTGCTTTGAGCATTCCCTGTGGGACCAGTATTAGTTTCCGTTACACCACTGCAGGATCAATGTCTTCCTAGGACCTTCACATTGACGATGAAACACAGAAATCGCATCGGAATTAAATACAAAAGGCACAATGTCGCCTTAAGTACAAGAATAGAGACTCTTCTTACAGTCGGTGCTTTCAGCATTCCCTGTGAGACCAGTATTAGTTTCCGAAACACCTCAGCAGGTTCAATGTATTCCTAGGACCTTCACATTGACGATGAAACACAGAAATCGCATCGCAATTAAATACAAAAGGCGCAATGCCGCCTTAAGTACAAGAATAGAGACTCTTCTTACAGTCGGGGCTTTGAGCATTCCCAGTGAGACCGGAATTAGTTTCCGATACACCTTTGCAGGTTCAATGTATTCCTTGGACCTTCACGTTGACGATGAAACACAGAAATCGCATCGGAATGAAATACAAAAGGCAAACTGCCGCGTAAGTACAAGAATAGAGACTCTTCTTACAGTCGGTGCTTTCAGCATTCCCTGTGAGACCAGTATTAGTTTCCGATACACCTCAGCAGGTTCAATGTATTCCTAGGACCTTCACATTGACGATGAATCACAGAAATCGCATCGGAAATAAATACAAAAAGCGCAATGCTGCCTTAAGTACAAGAATAGAGACTCTTCTTACAGTCGGTGCTTTGAGCATTCCCTGTGAGATCAGAATTAGTTTCCGATACACCACTACAGGTTCAATGTATTCCTTGGACATTCACTTTGACGATGAAACACAGAAATCGCATCGGAATGAAATACAAAAATCAAACTGCCGCGTAAGTACAAGAATAGAGACTCTTCTTATAGTCGGTGCTTTCAGCATTCCCTGTGAGACCAGAATTAGTTTCCGATACACCTCAGCAGGTTCAATGTATTCCTAGAAGCTTCACATTGACGATGAAACACAGAAATGGCATCGGAATGAAATACAAAAGGTACAATGCCGTCTTAAGTACAAGAATAGAGACTCTTCTTACAGTCGGTGCTTTCAGCATTCCCTGTGAGACCAGTATTAGTTTCCGATACACCTCGCAGGTTCAATGTATTCCTAGGAACTTCACATTGACGATGAAACACAGAAATCGCATCTGAATTAAATACAAAAGGCACAATGCCGCCTTAAGTACAAGAATAGAAACTCTTCTTACAGTCGGTGGTTTGAGCATTCCCTGTGAGACCAGTATTAGTTTCCGATACACCACTGCAAGTTCAATGTATTCCTTGGACCTTCACATTGACGATGAAACACAGAAAACGCATCGGAATTAAATACAAAAGGCACAATGCCGCCTTAAGTACAAGAATAGAAAATCTTCTTACAGTCGGTGGTTTGAGCATTCCCTGTGAGACCAGTATTAGTTTCCGATACACCACTGCAGGTTCAATGTATTCCTTGGACCTTCACATTGACATTGAAACACAGAATTCGCATCGGAATTAAATACAAATGGCACAGTGTCGCCTTAAGTACAAGAATAGAGACTATTCTTACAGTCGGTGCTTTGAGCATTCCCTGTGGGACCAGTATTAGTTTCCGTTACACCACTTCAGGTTCAATGTATTCCTAGGACCTTCACATTGACGATGAAACACAGAAATCGCATCGCAATTAAATACAAAAGGCACAATGTCGCCTTAAGTACAAGAACAGAGACTCTTCTTACAGTCGGTGCTTTGAGCATTCCCTGTGACACCAGTATTAGATTCCGATACACCTCAGCAGGTTCAATGTATTCCTAGGACCTTCACATTGACGATGAAACACAGAAAACGCATCGGAATTAAATACACAAGGCGCAATGCCGCCTTAAGTACAAGTATAGTCACTCTTCTTACAGTCGGTGATTTGAGCATTCCCTGTAAGACCAGTATTAGTTTCCGTTACACCACTTCAGGTTCAATGTATTCCTATGACCTTCACATTGACGATGAAACACAGAAATCGCATCGCAATTAAATACAAAAGGCACAATGTCGCCTTAAGTACAAGAATAGAGACTCTTCTTACAGTCGATGCTTTGAGCATTCCCTGTGAGACCAGTATTAGTTTCCGATAAACCACTACAGGTTCAATGTATTCCTTGGACCTTCACATTGACGATGAAACACAGAAATCGCATCGGAATTAAATACAAAAGGCACAATGTCGCCTTAAGTACAAGAATAGAGACTCTTCTTACAGTCGGTGCTTTCAGCACTCCCTGTGAGACCAGTATTAGTTTCCGAAACACCTCAGCAGGTTCAATGTATTCCTAGGACCTTCACATTGACGATGAAACACAGAAATCGCATCGCAATTAAATACAAAAGGCGCAATGCCGCCTTAAGTACAAGAATAGAGACTCTTCTTACAGTCGGGGCTTTGAGCATTCCCAGTGAGACCGGAATTAGTTTCCGATACACCTTTGCAGGTTCAATGTATTCCTTGGACCTTCACGTTGACGATGAAACACAGAAATCGCATCGGAATGAAATACAAAAGGCAAACTGCCGCGTAAGTACAAGAATAGAGACTCTTCTTACAGTCGGTGCTTTCAGCATTCCCTGTGAGACCAGTATTAGTTTCCGATACACCTCAGCAGGTTCAATGTATTCCTAGGACCTTCACATTGACGATGAATCACAGAAATCGCATCGGAATTAAATACAAAAAGCGCAATGCTGCCTTAAGTACAAGAATAGAGACTCTTCTTACAGTCGGTGCTTTGAGCATTCCCTGTGAGATCAGAATTAGTTTCCGATACACCACTACAGGTTCAATGTATTCCTTGGACATTCACTTTGACGATGAAACACAGAAATCGCATCGGAATGAAATACAAAATTCAAACTGCCGCGTAAGTACAAGAATAGAGACTCTTCTTATAGTCGGTGCTTTCAGCATTCCCTGTGAGACCAGAAATAGTTTCCGATACACCTCAGCAGGTTCAATGTATTCCTAGAAGCTTCACATTGACGATGAAACACAGAAATGGCATCGGAATGAAATACAAAAGGTACAATGCCGCCTTAAGTACAAGAATAGAGACTCTTCTTACAGTCGGTGCTTTCAGCATTCCCTGTGAGACAAGTATTAGTTTCCGATACACCTCGCAGGTTCAATGTATTCCTAGGAACTTCACATTGACGATGAAACACAGAAATCGCATCTGAATTAAATACAAAAGGCACAATGCCGCCTTAAGTACAAGAATAGAAACTCTTCTTACAGTCGGTGGTTTGAGCATTCCCTGTGAGACCAGTATTAGTTTCCGATACACCACTGCAAGTTCAATGTATTCCTTGGACCTTCACATTGACGATGAAACACAGAAAACGCATCGGAATTAAATACAAAAGGCACAATGCCGCCTTAAGTACAAGAATAGAAACTCTTCTTACAGTCGGTGGTTTGAGCATTCCCTTAGAGACCAGTATTAGTTTCCGATACACCACTGCAGGTTCAATGTATTCCTTGGACCTTCACATTGACGATGAAACACAGAAAACGCATCGGAATTAAATACAAAAGGCCCAATGCCGCCTTAAATGCAAGAATAGAGACTCTTCTTACAGTCGGTGTTTTGAGCATTCCCTGAGAGAACAGTGTTAGTTTCCGATACACCACTGCAGGTTCAATGTATTCCTTGGACCTTCACATTGACGATGAAACACAGAATTCGCATCCGAAGTAAATACAATTGGCACAATGCCGGCTTCAGTACAAGAATAGACACTCTTCTTACAGTCGGTGCTATGAGCATTACCTGTGAGACCTGTATTAGTTTCCGATACACCACTGCAGGTTCAATGTATTTCTTGGACCTTCACATTGACGATGAATTACAGATATCGCATCGGAATTAAATACAAAAGGCGCAATGCCGACTTAAGTACAAGTATAGAGACTCTTCTTACAGTCGGTGATTTGAGCATTCCCTGTGAGACCAGTATTGGTTTCTGATACACCACTGCAGGTTCAATGTATTGCTTGGACCTTCACATTCACGATGAAACACAGAAATCGCATCGGAATTAATTACAAAAGGCACAATGCCGCCTCAAGTACAAGAATAGAGACTCTTCTTACAGTCGATGCTTTGAGCATTCCCTGTGAGACCAGTATTAGTTTCCGATAAACCACTGCAGGTTCAATGTATTCCTTGGACCTTCACATTGACATTGAAACACAGAAATCGCATCGGAATTAAATACAAATGGCACAGTGTCGCCTTAAGTACAAGAATAGAGACTCTTCTTACAGTCGGTGCTTTGAGCATTCCCTGTGGGACCAGTATTAGTTTCCGTTACACCACTTCAGGTTCAATGTATTCCTAGGACCTTCACATTGACGATGAAACACAGAAATCGCATCGCAATTAAATACAAAAGGCACAATGTCGCCTTAAGTACAAGAATAGAGACTCTTCTTACAGTCGATGCTTTGAGCATTCCCTGTGAGACCAGTATTAGTTTCCGATAAACCACTGCAGGTTCAATGTATTCCTTGGACCTTCACATTGACGATGAAACACAGAAATCGCATCGGAATTAAATACAAATGGCACAGTGTCGCCTTAAGTACAAGAATAGAGACTCTTCTTACAGTCGGTGCTTTGAGCATTCCCTGTGAGACCAGTATTAGTTTCCGATACACCTCAGCAGGTTCAATGTATTCCTAGGACCTTCACATTGACGATGAAACACAGAAATCGCATCGCAATTAAATACAAAAGGCACAATGTCGCCTTAAGTACAAGAATAGCGACTCTTCTTACAGGCGGTGCTTTGAGCATTCCCTGTTAGACCAGAATTAGTTTCCGATACACCACTCCAGGTTCAATGTATTCCTTGGACATTCACATTGACGATGAAACACAGAAATCGCATCGGACTGAAATACAAAAGGCAAACTGCCGCGTAAGTACAAGAATAGAGACTCTTCTTACAGTCGGTGCTTTCAGCATTCCCTGTGAGACCAGTATTAGTTTCCGATACACCTCAACAGGTTCAATGTATTCCTAGGACCTTCACATTGACGATGAAACACAGAAATCGCATCGGAAATAATTACAAAAGGCACAATGTCGCCTTAAGTACAAGAATAGAGACTCTTCTTACAGTCGGTGCTTTGAGCATTCCCTGTGGGACCAGTATTAGTTTCCGTTACACCACTGCAGGATCAATGTATTCCTCGGACCTTCACATTGACGATGAAACACAGAAATCGCAAAAGAATTAAATACAAAAGGCACAATGTCGCCTTAAGTACAAGAATAGAGACTCTTCTTACAGTCGGTGCTTTCAGCATTCCCTGTGAGACCAGTATTAGTTTCCGATACACCTCAGCAGGTTCAATGTATTCCTAGGACCTTCACATTGACGATGAAACACAAAAATCGCATCGCAATTAAATACAAAAGGCGCAATGCCGCCTTAAGTACAAGAATAGAGACTCTTCTTACAGTCGGTGCTTTAAGCATTCCCAGTGAGACCGGAATTAGTTTCCGATACACCACAGCAGGTTCAATGTATTCCTTGGACCTTCACATTAACGATGAAACACAGAAATCGCATCGGAATGAAATACAAAAGGCAAACTGCCGCGTAAGTACAAGAATAGAGACTCTTCTTACAGTCGGTGCTTTCAGCATTCCCTGTGAGACCAGTATTAGTTTCCGATACACCTCAGGAGGTTCAATGTATTCCTAGGACCTTCACATTGACGATGAATCACAGAAATCGCATCGGAATTAAATACAAAATGCGCAATGCTGCCTTAAGTACAAGAATAGAGACTCTTCTTAAAGTCGGTGCTTTGAGCATTCCCTTTGAGACCAGAATTAGTTTCCGATACACCACTACAGGTTCAATGTATTCCTTGGACATTCACTTTGACGATGAAACACAGAAATCGCATCGGAATGAAATACAAAAATCAAACTGCCGCGTAAGTACAAGAATAGAGACTCTTCTTACAGTCGGTGCTTTCAGCATTCCCTATGAGACCAGAATTAGTTTCCGATACACCTCAGCAGGTTCAATGTATTCCTAGCAGCTTCACATTGACGATGAAACACAGAAATCGCATCGGAATTAAATACAAAAGGCACAATGCCGTCTTAAGTACAAGAATAGAGACTCTTCTTACAGTCGGTGCTTTCAGCATTCCCTGTGAGACCAGTATTAGTTTCCGATACACCTCAGCAGGTTCAATGTATTCCTAGGACCTTCACATTGACGATGAAACACAGAAATCGCATCTGAATTAAATACAAAAGGCACAATGCCGCCTTAAGTACAAGAATAGAAACTCTTCTTACAGTCGGTGCTTTGAGCATTCCCTGTGAGATCAGTATTAGTTTCCGATACACCACTGCCAGTTCAATGTATTCCTTGGACCTTCACATTGACGATGAAACACAGAAAACGCATCGGAATTAAATACAAAAGGCACAATGCCGCCTTAAGTACAAGAATAGAAATTCTTCTTACAGTCGGTGCTTTGAGCATTCCCTGTGAGACCAGTATTAGTTTCCGATACACCACTGCAGGTTCAATGTATTCCTTGGACCTTCACATTGACGATGAAACACAGAAAACGCATCGGATTTAAATACAAAAGGCCCAATGCCGCCTTAAATGCAAGAATAGAGACTCTTCTTACAGTCGGTGTTTTGAGCATTCCCTGAGAGACCAGTATTGGTTTCTGATACACCACTGCAGGTTCAATGTATTCCTTGGACCTTCACATTGACGATGAAACACAGAAATCGCATCGGAATGAAATACAAATGGCACAGTGTCGCCTCAAGTACAAGAATAGAGACTCTTCTTTCAGTCGGTTCTTTGAGCATTCCCTGTGGGACCAGTATTAGTTTCCGTTACACCACTTCAGGTTCAATGTATTCCTTGGACCTTCACATTGACGATGAATCACAGAAATCGCATCGGAATTAAATACAAAAAGCGCAATGCTGCCTTAAGTACAAGAATAGAGACTCTTCTTACAGTCGGTGCTTTGAGCATTCCCTGTGAGATCAGAATTAGTTTCCGATACACCACTACAGGTTCAATGTATTCCTTGGACATTCACTTTGACGATGAAACACAGAAATCGCATCGGAATGAAATACAAAAATCAAACTGCCGCGTAAGTACAAGAATAGAGACTCTTCTTATAGTCGGTGCTTTCAGCATTCCCTGTGAGACCAGAATTAGTTTCCGATACACCTCAGCAGGTTCAATGTATTCCTAGAAGCTTCACATTGACGATGAAACACAGAAATGGCATCGGAATGAAATACAAAAGGTACAATGCCGTCTTAAGTACAAGAATAGAGACTCTTCTTACAGTCGGTGCTTTCAGCATTCCCTGTGAGACCAGTATTAGTTTCCGATACACCTCGCAGGTTCAATGTATTCCTAGGAACTTCACATTGACGATGAAACACAGAAATCGCATCTGAATTAAATACAAAAGGCACAATGCCGCCTTAAGAACAAGAATAGAAACTCTTCTTACAGTCGGTGGTTTGAGCATTCCCTGTGAGACCAGTATTAGTTTCCGATACACCACTGCAAGTTCAATGTATTCCTTGGACCTTCACATTGACGATGAAACACAGAAAACGCATCGGAATTAAATACAAAAGGCACAATGCCGCCTTAAGTACAAGAATAGAAAATCTTCTTACAGTCGGTGGTTTGAGCATTCCCTGTGAGACCAGTATTAGTTTCCGATACACCACTGCAGGTTCAATGTATTCCTTGGACCTTCACATTGACGATGAAACACAGAAAACGCATCGGAATTAAATACAAAAGGCCCAATGCCGCCTTAAATGCAAGAATAGAGACTCTTCTTACAGTCGGTGTTTTGAGCATTCCCTGAGAGACCAGTGTTAGTTTCCGATACACCACTGCAGGTTCAATGTATTCCTTGGACCTTCACATTGACGATGAAACACAGAATTCGCATCCGAAGTAAATACAATTGGCACAATGCCGGCTTCAGTACAAGAATAGACACTCTTCTTACAGTCGGTGCTATGAGCATTACCTGTGAGACCTGTATTAGTTTCCGATACACCACTGCAGGTTCAATGTATTTCTTGGACCTTCACATTGACGATGAATTACACATATCGCATCGGAATTAAATACAAAAGGCGCAATGCCGACTTAAGTACAAGTATAGAGACTCTTCTTACAGTCGGTGATTTGAGCATTCCCTGTGAGACCAGTATTGGTTTCTGATACACCACTGCAGGTTCAATGTATTGCTTGGACCTTCACATTCACGATGAAACACAGAAATCGCATCGGAATTAATTACAAAAGGCACAATGCCGCCTCAAGTACAAGAATAGAGACTCTTCTTACAGTCGATGCTTTGAGCATTCCCTGTGAGACCAGTATTAGTTTCCGATAAACCACTGCAGGTTCAATGTATTCCTTGGACCTTCACATTGACATTGAAACACAGAATTCGCATCGGAATTAAATACAAATGGCACAGTGTCGCCTTAAGTACAAGAATAGAGACTATTCTTACAGTCGGTGCTTTGAGCATTCCCTGTGGGACCAGTATTAGTTTCCGTTACACCACTTCAGGTTCAATGTATTCCTAGGACCTTCACATTGACGATGAAACACAGAAATCGCATCGCAATTAAATACAAAAGGCACAATGTCGCCTTAAGTACAAGAACAGAGACTCTTCTTACAGTCGGTGCTTTGAGCATTCCCTGTGACACCAGTATTAGATTCCGATACACCTCAGCAGGTTCAATGTATTCCTAGGACCTTCACATTGACGATGAAACACAGAAAACGCATCGGAATTAAATACACAAGGCGCAATGCCGCCTTAAGTACAAGTATAGACACTCTTCTTACAGTCGGTGATTTGAGCATTCCCTGTAAGACCAGTATTAGTTTCCGTTACACCACTTCAGGTTCAATGTATTCCTATGACCTTCACATTGACGATGAAACACAGAAATCGCATCGCAATTAAATACAAAAGGCACAATGTCGCCTTAAGTACAAGAATAGAGACTCTTCTTACAGTCGATGCTTTGAGCATTCCCTGTGAGACCAGTATTAGTTTCCGATAAACCACTACAGGTTCAATGTATTCCTTGGACCTTCACATTGACGATGAAACACAGAAATCGCATCGGAATTAAATACAAAAGGCACAATGTCGCCTTAAGTACAAGAATAGAGACTCTTCTTACAGTCGGTGCTTTCAGCACTCCCTGTGAGACCAGTATTAGTTTCCGAAACACCTCAGCAGGTTCAATGTATTCCTAGGACCTTCACATTGACGATGAAACACAGAAATCGCATCGCAATTAAATACAAAAGGCGCAATGCCGCCTTAAGTACAAGAATAGAGACTCTTCTTACAGTCGGGGCTTTGAGCATTCCCAGTGAGACCGGAATTAGTTTCCGATACACCTTTGCAGGTTCAATGTATTCCTTGGACCTTCACGTTGACGATGAAACACAGAAATCGCATCGGAATGAAATACAAAAGGCAAACTGCCGCGTAAGTACAAGAATAGAGACTCTTCTTACAGTCGGTGCTTTCAGCATTCCCTGTGAGACCAGTATTAGTTTCCGATACACCTCAGCAGGTTCAATGTATTCCTAGGACCTTCACATTGACGATGAATCACAGAAATCGCATCGGAATTAAATACAAAAAGCGCAATGCTGCCTTAAGTACAAGAATAGAGACTCTTCTTACAGTCGGTGCTTTGAGCATTCCCTGTGAGATCAGAATTAGTTTCCGATACACCACTACAGGTTCAATGTATTCCTTGGACATTCACTTTGACGATGAAACACAGAAATCGCATCGGAATGAAATACAAAATTCAAACTGCCGCGTAAGTACAAGAATAGAGACTCTTCTTATAGTCGGTGCTTTCAGCATTCCCTGTGAGACCAGAAATAGTTTCCGATACACCTCAGCAGGTTCAATGTATTCCTAGAAGCTTCACATTGACGATGAAACACAGAAATGGCATCGGAATGAAATACAAAAGGTACAATGCCGCCTTAAGTACAAGAATAGAGACTCTTCTTACAGTCGGTGCTTTCAGCATTCCCTGTGAGACAAGTATTAGTTTCCGATACACCTCGCAGGTTCAATGTATTCCTAGGAACTTCCCATTGACGATGAAACACAGAAATCGCATCTGAATTAAATACAAAAGGCACAATGCCGCCTTAAGTACAAGAATAGAAACTCTTCTTACAGTCGGTGGTTTGAGCATTCCCTGTGAGACCAGTATTAGTTTCCGATACACCACTGCAAGTTCAATGTATTCCTTGGACCTTCACATTGACGATGAAACACAGAAAACGCATCGGAATTAAATACAAAAGGCACAATGCCGCCTTAAGTACAAGAATAGAAACTCTTCTTACAGTCGGTGGTTTGAGCATTCCCTTAGAGACCAGTATTAGTTTCCGATACACCACTGCAGGTTCAATGTATTCCTTGGACCTTCACATTGACGATGAAACACAGAAAACGCATCGGAATTAAATACAAAAGGCCCAATGCCGCCTTAAATGCAAGAATAGAGACTCTTCTTACAGTCGGTGTTTCGAGCATTCCCTGAGAGAACAGTGTTAGTTTCCGATACACCACTGCAGGTTCAATGTATTCCTTGGACCTTCACATTGACGATGAAACACAGAATTCGCATCCGAAGTAAATACAATTGGCACAATGCCGGCTTCAGTACAAGAATAGACACTCTTCTTACAGTCGGTGCTATGAGCATTACCTGTGAGACCTGTATTAGTTTCCGATACACCACTGCAGGTTCAATGTATTTCTTGGACCTTCACATTGACGATGAATTACAGATATCGCATCGGAATTAAATACAAAAGGCGCAATGCCGACTTAAGTACAAGTATAGAGACTCTTCTTACAGTCGGTGATTTGAGCATTCCCTGTGAGACCAGTATTGGTTTCTGATACACCACTGCAGGTTCAATGTATTGCTTGGACCTTCACATTCACGATGAAACACAGAAATCGCATCGGAATTAATTACAAAAGGCACAATGCCGCCTCAAGTACAAGAATAGAGACTCTTCTTACAGTCGATGCTTTGAGCATTCCCTGTGAGACCAGTATTAGTTTCCGATAAACCACTGCAGGTTCAATGTATTCCTTGGACCTTCACATTGACATTGAAACACAGAAATCGCATCGGAATTAAATACAAATGGCACAGTGTCGCCTTAAGTACAAGAATAGAGACTCTTCTTACAGTCGGTGCTTTGAGCATTCCCTGTGGGACCAGTATTAGTTTCCGTTACACCACTTCAGGTTCAATGTATTCCTAGGACCTTCACATTGACGATGAAACACAGAAATCGCATCGCAATTAAATACAAAGGGCACAATGTCGCCTTAAGTACAAGAATAGAGACTCTTCTTACAGTCGATGCTTTGAGCATTCCCTGTGAGACCAGTATTAGTTTCCGATAAACCACTGCAGGTTCAATGTATTCCTTGGACCTTCACATTGACGATGAAACACAGAAATCGCATCGGAATTAAATACAAATGGCACAGTGTCGCCTTAAGTACAAGAATAGAGACTCTTCTTACAGTCGGTGCTTTGAGCATTCCCTGTGAGACCAGTATTAGTTTCCGATACACCTCAGCAGGTTCAATGTATTCCTAGGACCTTCACATTGACGATGAAACACAGAAATCGCATCGCAATTAAATACAAAAGGCACAATGTCGCCTTAAGTACAAGAATAGCGACTCTTCTTACAGGCGGTGCTTTGAGCATTCCCTGTTAGACCAGAATTAGTTTCCGATACACCACTCCAGGTTCAATGTATTCCTTGGACATTCACATTGACGATGAAACACAGAAATCGCATCGGACTGAAATACAAAAGGCAAACTGCCGCGTAAGTACAAGAATAGAGACTCTTCTTACAGTCGGTGCTTTCAGCATTCCCTGTGAGACCAGTATTAGTTTCCGATACACCTCAACAGGTTCAATGTATTCCTAGGACCTTCACATTGACGATGAAACACAGTTATCGCATCGGAAATAAATACAAAAGGCACAATGTCGCCTTAAGTACATGAATAGAGACTCTTCTTACAGTCGGTGCTTTGAGCATTCCCTGTGGGACCAGTATTAGTTTCCGTTACACCACTGCAGGATCAATGTATTCCTCGGACCTTCACATTGACGATGAAACACAGAAATCGCAAAAGAATTAAATACAAAAGGCACAATGTCGCCTTAAGTACAAGAATAGAGACTCTTCTTACAGTCGGTGCTTTCAGCATTCCCTGTGAGACCAGTATTAGTTTCCGATACACCTCAGCAGGTTCAATGTATTCCTAGGACCTTCACATTGACGATGAAACACAAAAATCGCATCGCAATTAAATACAAAAGGCGCAATGCCGCCTTAAGTACAAGAATAGAGACTCTTCTTACAGTCGGTGCTTTAAGCATTCCCAGTGAGACCGGAATTAGTTTCCGATACACCACAGCAGGTTCAATGTATTCCTTGGACCTTCACATTAACGATGAAACACAGAAATCGCATCGGAATGAAATACAAAAGGCAAACTGCCGCGTAAGTACAAGAATAGAGACTCTTCTTACAGTCGGTGCTTTCAGCATTCCCTGTGAGACCAGTATTAGTTTCCGATACACCTCAGGAGGTTCAATGTATTCCTAGGACCTTCACATTGACGATGAATCACAGAAATCGCATCGGAATTAAATACAAAATGCGCAATGCTGCCTTAAGTACAAGAATAGAGACTCTTCTTAAAGTCGGTGCTTTGAGCATTCCCTTTGAGACCAGAATTAGTTTCCGATACACCACTACAGGTTCAATGTATTCCTTGGACATTCACTTTGACGATGAAACACAGAAATCGCATCGGAATGAAATACAAAAATCAAACTGCCGCGTAAGTACAAGAATAGAGACTCTTCTTACAGTCGGTGCTTTCAGCATTCCCTATGAGACCAGAATTAGTTTCCGATACACCTCAGCAGGTTCAATGTATTCCTAGCAGCTTCACATTGACGATGAAACACAGAAATCGCATCGGAATTAAATACAAAAGGCACAATGCCGTCTTAAGTACAAGAATAGAGACTCTTCTTACAGTCGGTGCTTTCAGCATTCCCTGTGAGACCAGTATTAGTTTCCGATACACCTCAGCAGGTTCAATGTATTCCTAGGACCTTCACATTGACGATGAAACACAGAAATCGCATCTGAATTAAATACAAAAGGCACAATGCCGCCTTAAGTACAAGAATAGAAACTCTTCTTACAGTCGGTGCTTTGAGCATTCCCTGTGAGATCAGTATTAGTTTCCGATACACCACTGCCAGTTCAATGTATTCCTTGGACCTTCACATTGACGATGAAACACAGAAAACGCATCGGAATTAAATACAAAAGGCACAATGCCGCCTTAAGTACAAGAATAGAAATTCTTCTTACAGTCGGTGCTTTGAGCATTCCCTGTGAGACCAGTATTAGTTTCCGATACACCACTGCAGGTTCAATGTATTCCTTGGACCTTCACATTGACGATGAAACACAGAAAACGCATCGGATTTAAATACAAAAGGCCCAATGCCGCCTTAAATGCAAGAATAGAGACTCTTCTTACAGTCGGTGTTTTGAGCATTCCCTGAGAGACCAGTATTGGTTTCTGATACACCACTGCAGGTTCAATGTATTCCTTGGACCTTCACATTGACGATGAAACACAGAAATCGCATCGGAATGAAATACAAATGGCACAGTGTCGCCTCAAGTACAAGAATAGAGACTCTTCTTTCAGTCGGTTCTTTGAGCATTCCCTGTGGGACCAGTATTAGTTTCCGTTACACCACTTCAGGTTCAATGTATTCCTAGGACCTTCACATTGACGATGAAACACAGAAATCGCATCGGAATTAAATACAAAAGGCACAATGTCCCCTTAAGTACAAGAATAGAGACTCTTCTTACAGTCGGTGCTTTCAGCATTCCGTGTGACATCAGTATTAGTTTCCGATACACCTCAACAGGTTCAATGTATTCCTTGGACCTTCACATTGACGATGAAACACAGAAATCGCATTGGAATTAAATACACAAGGCACAATGCCGCATTAAGTACAAGAATAGAGACTCTTCTTACTGTCGGTGCTTTCAGCATTCCCTGTGAGACCAGTATTAGATTCCGATACACCTCAGCAGGTTCAATGTATTCCTAGGACCTTCACATTGACGATGAAACACAGATATCGCATCGGAATTAAATACAAGAGGCACAATGTCGCCTTAAGTACAAGAACAGAGACTCTTCTTACAGTCGGTGCTTTGAGCATTCCCTGTGACACCAGTATTAGATTCCGATACACCTCAGCAGGTTCAATGTATTCCTAGGACCTTCACATTGACGATGAAATACAGAAAACGCATTGGAATTAAATACACAAGGCGCAATGCCGCCTTAAGTACAAGTATAGGCACTCTTCTTACAGTCAGTGATTTGAGCATTCCCTGTGAGACCAGTATTAGATTCCGTTACACCACTGCAGGATCAATGTATTCCTAGGACCTTCACATTGACGATGAAACACAGAAATCGCATCGGAATTAAATACAAAAGGCAAACTGCCGCGTAAGTACAAGAATAGAGACTCTTCTTACAGTCGGTAGTTTCAGCATTCCCTGTGAGACCAGTATTAGTTTCCGATACACCTCAGCAGGTTCAATGTATTCCTAGGACCTTCACATTGACGATGAAACACAGAAATCGCATCGCAATTAAATACAAAAGGCACAATGTCGCATTAAGTACAAGAATAGGGACTCTTCTTACAGGCGGTGCTTTGATCATTCCCTGTTAGACCAGAATTAGTTTCCGATACACCACTCCAGGTTCAATGTATTCCTTGGACATTCACATTGACGATGAAACACAGAAATCGCATCGGACTGAAATACAAAAGGCAAACTGCCGCGTAAGTACAAGAATAGAGACTCTTCTTAAGGTCGGTGCTTTCATCATTCCCTGTGAGACCAGTATTAGTTTCCGATACACCTCAACAGGTTCAATGTATTCCTAGGACCTTCACATTGACGATGAAACACAGAAATCGCATCGGAATTAAATACAAAAGGTACAATGTCGTCTTAAGTACAACATAGAGACTCTTCTTACAGTCGGTGCTTTGAGCATTCCCTGTGGGACCAGTATTAGTTTCCGTTACACCACTGCAGGATCAATGTATTCCTAGGACCTTCACATTGACGATGAAACACAGAAATGGCATCGCAATTAAATACAAAAGGCGCAATGCCGCCTTAAGTACAAGAATAGAGACTCTTCTTACAGTCGGTGCTTTGAGCATTCCCAGTGAGACCGGAATTAGTTTCCGATACACCACTGCAGGTTCAATGTATTCCTTGGACCTTCACATTGGCGATGAAACACAGAAATCGCATCGGAATGAAATACAAAAGGCAAACTGCCGCGTAAGTACAAGAATAGAGACTCTTCTTACAGTCGGTGCTTTCAGCATTCCCTGTGAGACCAGTATTAGTTTCCGATACACCTCAGCAGGTTCAATGTATTCCTAGGACCTTCACATTGACGATGAATCACAGAAATCGCATCGGAATTAAATACAAAAAGCGCAATGCTGCCTTAAGTAAAAGAATAGAGACTCTTCTTACAGTCGGTGCTTTGAGCATTCCCTGTGAGACCAGAATTAGTTTCCGATACACCACTACAGGTTCAATGTATTCCTTGGACATTCACTTTGACGATGAAACACAGAAATCGCTTCGGAATGAAATACAAAAATCAAACTGCCGCGTAAGTACAAGAATAGAGACTTCTCTTACAGTCGGTGCTTTCAGCATTCCCTGTGAGACCAGAATTAGTTTCCGATACACCTCAGCAGGTTCAATGTATTCCTAGCAGCTTCACATTGACGATGAAACACAGAAATCGCATCGGAATTAAATACAAAAGGCACAATGCCGTCTTAAGTACAAGAATAGAGACTCTTCTTACAGTCGGTGCTTTCAGCATTCCCTGTGAGACCAGTATTAGTTTCCGATACACCTCAGCAGGTTCAATGTATTCCTAGGACCTTCACAATGACGATGAGACACAGAAATCGCATCTGAATTAAATACAAAAGGCACAATGCCGTCTTAGGTACAAGAATAGAAACTCTTCTTACAGTCGGTGCTTTGAGCATTCCCTGTGAGACCAGTATTAGTTTCCGATACACCACTGCAAGTTCAATGTATTCCTTGGACCTTCACATTGACGATGAAACACAGAAAAACGCATCGGAATTAAATACAGAAGGCACAATGCCGCCTTAAGTACAAGAATAGAAACTCTTCTTACAGTCGGTGCTTTGAGCATTCCCTGTGAGACCAGTATTAGTTTCCGATACACCACTGCAGGTTCAATGTATTCCTTGGACCTTCACATTGACGATGAAACACAGAAAACGCATCGGAATTAAATACAAAAGGCCCAATACCGCCTTAAATTCAAGAATAGAGACTCTTCTTACAGTCGGTGTTTTGAGCATTCCCTGAGAGACCAGAGTTAGTTTCCGATACACCACTGCAGGTTCAATGTATTCCTTGGACCTTCACATTGACGATGAAACACAGAATTCGCATCCGAATTAAATACAATTGGCACAATGCCGGCTTAAGTACAAGAATAGACACTCTTCTTACAGTCGGTGCTATGAGCATTCCCTGTGAGACCTGTATTAGTTTCCGATACACCACTGCAGGTTCAATGTATTTCTTGGACCTTCACATTGACGATGAAACACAGATATCGCATCGGAATTAAATACAAAAGGCGCAATGCCGACTTAAGTACAAGTATAGAGCCTCTTCTTACAGTCGGTGATTTGAGCATTCCCTGTGAGACCAGTATTGGTTTCTGATACACCACTGCAGGTTCAATGTATTGCTTGGACCTTCACATTCACGATGAAACACAGAAATCGCATCGGAATTAAATACAAAAGGCACAATTCCGCCTCATGTACAAGAATACAGACTCTTCTTACAGTCGATGCTTTGAGCATTCCCTGTGAGACCAGTATTAGTTTCCGATAAACCACTGCAGGTTCAATGTATTCCTTGGACCTTCACATTGACGATGAAACACAGAAATCGCATCGGAATTAAATACAAAAGGCACAATGCCGCCTTAAGTACAAGAATAGAAACTCTTCTTACAGTCGGTGCTTTGAGCATTCCCTGTGAGACCAGTATTAGTTTCCGATACACCACTGCAGGTTCAATGTATTCCTTGGACCTTCACATTGACGATGAAACACAGAAAACGCATCGGAATTAAATACAAAAGGCCCAATGCCGCCTTAAATGCAAGAATAGAGACTCTTCTTACAGTCGGTGTTTTAAGCATTCCCTGAGAGACCAGTGTTAGTTTCCGATACACCACTGCAGGTTCAATGTATTCCTTGGACCTTCACATTGACGATGAAACACAGAATTCGCATCCGAATTAAATACAATTGGCATAATGCCGGCTTAAGGACAAGAATAGACACTCTTCTTACAGTCGGTGCTATGAGCATTCCCTGTGAGACCTGTATTAGTTTCCGATACACCACTGGAGGTTCAATGTATTTCTTGGACCTTCACATTGACGATGAATTACAGATATCGCATCGGAATTAAATACAAAAGGCGCAATGCCGACTTAAGTACAAGTATAGAGACTCTTCTTACAGTCGGTGATTTGAGCATTCCCTGTGAGACCAGTATTGGTTTCTGATACACCACTGCAGGTTCAATGTATTGCTTGGACCTTCACATTCACGATGAAACACAGAAATCGCATCGGAATTAAATACAAAAGGCACAATGCCGCCACAAGTACAAGAATAGAGACTCTTCTTACAGTCGATGCTTTGGGCATTCCCTGTGAGACCAGTATTAGTTTCCGATAAACCACTGCAGGTTCAATGTATTCCTTGGACCTTCACATTGACGATGAAACACAGAAATCGCATCGGAATTAAATACAAATGGCACAGTGTCGCCTTAAGTACAAGAATAGAGACTCTTCTTTCAGTCGGTTCTTTGAGCATTCCCTGTGGGACCAGTATTAGTTTCCGTTACACCACTTCAGGTTCAATGTATTCCTAGGACCTTCACATTGACGATGAAATACAGAAAACGCATTGGAATTAAATACACAAGGCGCAATGCCGCCTTAAGTACAAGTATAGGCACTCTTCTTACAGTCGGTGATTTGAGCATTCCCTGTGAGACCAGTATTAGTTTCCGTTACACCACTGCAGGATCAATGTATTCCTAGGACCTTCACATTGACGATGAAACACAGAAATCGCATCGGAATTAAATACAAAAGGCACAATGTCCCCTTAAGTACAAGAATAGAGACTCTTCTTACAGTCGGTGCTTTCAGCATTCCGTGTGACACCAGTATTAGTTTCCGATACACCATTGCAGGTTCAATGTATTCCTTGGACCTTCACATTGACGATGAAACACAGAAATCGCATTGGAATTAAATACAAAAGGCACAATGCCGCATTAAGTACAAGAATAGAGACTCTTCTTACTGTCGGTGCTTTCAGCATTCCCTGTGAGACCTGTATTAGATTCCGATACACCTCAGCAGGTTCAATGTATTCCTAGGACCTTCACATTGACGATGAAACACAGATATCGCATCGGAATTAAATACAAGAGGCACAATGTCGCCTTAAGTACAAGAACAGAGACTCTTCTTACAGTCGGTGCTTTGAGCATTCCCTGTGACACCAGTATTAGATTCCGATACACCTCAGCAGGTTCAATGTATTCCCAGGACCTTCACATTGACGATGAAATACAGAAAACGCATTGGAATTAAATACACAAGGCGCAATGCCGCCTTAAGTACAAGTATAGGCACTCATCTTACAGTCGGTGATTTGAGCATTCCCTGTGAGACCAGTATTAGTTTCCGTTACACCACTGCAGGATCAATGTATTCCTAGGACCTTCACATTGACGATGAAACACAGAAATCACATCGGAATTAAATACAAAAGGCAAACTGCCGCGTAAGTACAAGAATAGAGACTCTTCTTACAGTCGGTAGTTTCAGCATTCCCTGTGAAACCAGTATTAGTTTCCGATACACCTCAGCAGGTTCAATGTATTCCTAGGACCTTCACATTGACGATGAAACACAGATATCGCATCGCAATTAAATACAAAAGGCACAATGTCGCCTTAAGTACAAGAATAGGGACTCTTCTTACAGGCGGTGCTTTGATCATTCCCTGTTAGACCAGAATTAGTTTCCGATACACCACTCCAGGTTCAATGTATTCCTTGGACATTCACATTGACGATGAAACACAGAAATCGCATCGGACTGAAATACAAAAGGCAAACTGCCGCGTAAGTACAAGAATAGAGACTCTTCTTAAGGTCGGTGCTTTCAGCATTCCCTGTGAGACCAGTATTAGTTTCCGATACACCTCAACAGGTTCAATGTATTCCTAGGACCTTCACATTGGCTATGAAACACAGAAATCGCATCGGAATGAAATACAAAAATCAAACTGCCGCGTAAGTACAAGAATAGAGACTTCTCTTACAGTCGGTGCTTTCAGCATTCCCTGTGAGACCAGAATTAGTTTCCGATACACCTCAGCAGGTTCAATGTATTCCTAGCAGCTTCACATTGATGATGAAACACAGAAATCGCATCGGAATTAAATACAAAAGGCACAATGCCGTCTTAAGTACAAGAATAGAGACTCTTCTTACAGTCGGTGCTTTCAGCATTCCCTGTGAGACCAGTATTAGTTTCCGATACACCTCAGCAGGTTCAATGTATTCCTAGGACCTTCACAATGACGATGAAACACAGAAATCGCATCTGAATTAAATACAAAAGGCACAATGCCGTCTTAAGTACAAGAATAGAAACTCTTCTTACAGTCGGTGCTTTGAGCATTCCCTGTGAGACCAGTATTAGTTTCCGATACACCACTGCAAGTTCAATGTATTCCTTGGACCTTCACATTGACGATGAAACACAGAAAACGCATCGGAATTAAATACAAAAGGCACAATGCCGCCTTAAGTACAAGAATAGAAACTCTTCTTACAGTCGGTGCTTTGAGCATTCCCTGTGAGACCAGTATTAGTTTCCGATACACCACTGCAGGTTCAATGTATTCCTTGGACCATCACATTGACGATGAAACACAGAAATCGCATCGGAATTAAATACAAAAGGCACAATGCCGCCACAAGTACAAGAATAGAGACTCTTCTTACAGTCGATGCTTTGAGCATTCCCTGTGAGACCAGTATTAGTTTCCGATAAACCACTGCAGGTTCAATGTATTCCTTGGACCTTCACATTGACGATGAAACACAGAAATCGCATCGGAATTAAATACAAATGGGACAGTGTCGCCTTAAGTACAAGAATAGAGACTCTTCTTTCAGTCGGTTCTTTGAGCATTCCCTGTGGGACCAGTATTAGTTTCCGTTACACCACTTCAGGTTCAATGTATTCCTAGGACCTTCACATTGACGATGAAACACAGAAATCGCATCGGAATTAAATACAAAAGGCACAATGACCACTTAAGTACAAGAATAGAGACTCTTCTTACAGTCGGTGCTTTCAGCATTCCGTGTGACACCAGTATTAGTTTCCGATACACCATTGCAGGTTCAATGTATTCCTTGGACCTTCACATTGACGATGAAACACAGAAATCGCATTGGAATTAAATACAAAAGGCACAATGCCGCATTAAGTACAAGAATAGAGACTCTTCTTACTGTCGGTGCTTTCAGCATTCCCTGTGAGACCAGTATTAGATTCCGATACACCTCAGCAGGTTCAATGTATTCCTAGGACCTTCACATTGACGATGAAACACAGATATCGCATCGGAATTAAATACAAGAGGCACAATGTCGCCTTAAGTACAAGAACAGAGACTCTTCTTACAGTCGGTGCTTTGAGCATTCCCTGTGACACCAGTATTAGATTCCGATACACCTCAGCAGGTTCAATGTATTCCTAGGACCTTCACATTGACGATGAAATACAGAAAACGCATTGGAATTAAATACACAAGGCGCAATGCCGCCTTAAGTACAAGTATAGGCACTCTTCTTACAGTCGGTGATTTGAGCATTCCCTGTGAGACCAGTATTAGTTTCCGTTACACCACTGCAGGATCAATGTATTCCTAGGACCTTCACATTGACGATGAAACACAGAAATCGCATCGGAATTAAATACAAAAGGCAAACTGCCGCGTAAGTACAAGAATAGAGACTCTTCTTACAGTCGGTAGTTTCAGCATTCCCTGTGAGACCAGTATTAGTTTCCGATACACCTCAGCAGGTTCAATGTATTCCTAGGACCTTCACATTGACGATGAAACACAGAAATCGCATCGCAATTAAATACAAAAGGCACAATGTCGCCTTAAGTACAAGAATAGGGACTCTTCTTACAGGCGGTGCTTTGATCATTCCCTGTTAGACCAGAATTAGTTCCCGATACACCACTCCAGGTTCAATGTATTCCTTGGACATTCACATTGACGATGAAACACAGAAATCGCATCGGACTGAAATACAAAAGGCAAACTGCCGCTTAAGTACAAGAATAGAGACTCTTCTTATGGTCGGTGCTTTCAGCATTCCCTGTGAGACCAGTATTAGTTTCCGATACACCTCAACAGGTTCAATGTATTCCTAGGACCTTCACATTGACGATGAAACACAGAAATCGCATCGGAATTAAATACAAAAGGTACAATGTCGCCTTAAGTACAACATAGAGACTCTTCTTACAGTCGGTGCTTTGAGCATTCCCTGTGGGACCAGTATTAGTTTCCGTTACACCACTGCAGGATCAATGTATTCCTAGGACCTTCACATTGACGATGAAACACAGAAATCGCATCGCAATTAAATACAAAAGGCGCAATGCCGCCTTAAGTACAAGAATAGAGACTCTTCTTACAGTCGGTGCTTTGAACATTCCCAGTGAGACCGGAATTAGTTTCCGATACACCACTGCAGGTTCAATGTATTCCTTGGACCTTCACATTGGCGATGAAACACAGAAATCGCATCGGAATGAAATACAAAAGGCAAACTGCCGCGTAAGTACAAGAATAGAGACTCTTCTTACAGTCGGTGCTTTGAGCATTCCCTGTGAGACCAGAATTAGTTTCCGATACACCACTACAGGTTCAATGTATTCCTTGGACATTCACTTTGACGATGAAACACAGAAATCGCATCGGACTGAAATACAAAAATCAAACTGCCGCGTAAGTACAAGAATAGAGACTTCTCTTACAGTCGGTGCTTTCAGCATTCCCTGTGAGACCAGAATTAGTTTCCGATACACCTCAGCAGGTTCAATGTATTCCTAGCAGCTTCACATTGACGATGAAACACAGAAATCGCATCGGAATTAAATACAAAAGGCACAATGCCGTCTTAAGTACAAGAATAGAGACTCTTCTTACAGTCGGTGCTTTCAGCATTCCCTGTGAGACCAGTATTAGTTTCCGATACACCTCAGCAGGTTCAATGTATTCCTAGGACCTTCACAATGACGATGAAACACAGAAATCGCATCTGAATTAAATACAAAAGGCACAATGCCGTCTTAAGTACAAGAATAGAAACTCTTCTTACAGTCGGTGCTTTGAGCATTCCCTGTGAGACCAGTATTAGTTTCCGATACACCACTGCAGGTTCAATGTATTCCTTGGACCTACACATTGACGATGAAACACAGAAAACGCATCGGAATTAAATACAAAAGGCCCAATGCCGCCTTAAATTCAAGAATAGAGACTCTTCTTACAGTCGGTGTTTTGAGCATTCCCTGAGAGACCAGTGTTAGTTTCCGATACACCACTGCAGGCTCAATGTATTCCTTGGACCTTCACATTGACGATGAAACACAGAATTCGCATCCGAATTAAATACAATTGGCACAATGCCGGCTTAAGTACAAGAATAGACACTCTTCTTACAGTCGGTGCTATGAGCATTCCCTGAGAGACCTGTATTGGTTTCCGATACACCACTGCAGGTTCAATGTATTTCTTGGACCTTCACATTGACGATGAAACACAGATATCGCATCGGAATTAAATACAAAAGGAGCAATGCCGACTTAAGTACAAGTATAGAGACTCTTCTTACAGTCGGTGCTTTGAGCATTCCCTGTGAGACCAGTATTAGTTTCTGATACACCACTGCAGGTTCAATGTATTCCTTGGACCTTCACATTGACGATGAAACACAGAAATCGCATCGGAATTAATTACAAAAGGCACAATGATGTCATAAGAACAAGAATAGAGACTCTTCTTACAGTCGGTGCTTTGAGCATTCTCTGTGAGACCAGTATTAGTTTCCGATACACCACTGCAGGTTCAATGTATTCCTTGGACCATCACATTGACGATGAAACACAGAAATCGCATCGGAATTAAATACAAAAGGTGCAATGCCGCCTTAAGTACAAGAATAGAGACTCTTCTTACAGTCGATGCTTTGAGCATTCCCTGTGAGACCAGTATTAGTTTCCGATACACCAGTGCAGGTTCAATGTATTCCTTGGACCTTCACATTGACGATGAGACACAGAAATCGCATCGGAATTAAATACAAAAGGCACAATGCCGTCTTATGTACAAGAATAGAGACTCTTCTTACAGTCGGTGCTATGAGCATTCCCTGTGAGACCAGTATTAGTTTCCGATACACCAGTGCAGGTTCAATGTATTCTTTGGACCTTCACATTGACGATGAAACACAGAAAACGCATCGGAATTAAATTCAAAAGGCACAATGCCGCCTTAAGTACAAGAATAGAAACTATTCTTACAGTCGGTGATTTGAGCATTCCCTGTGAGACCAGTATTAGTTTCCGATACACCACTGCAGGTTCAATGTATTCCTTGGACCTTCACATTGACGATGAAACACAGAAAACGCATCGGAATTAAATACAAAAGGCCCAATGCCGCCTTATATTCAAGAATAGAGACTCTTCTTACAGTCGGTGTTTTGAGCATTCCCTGAGAGACCAGTGTCAGTTTCCGATACACCACTGCAGGTTCAATGTATTCCTTGGACCTTCACATAGACGATGAAACACACATATCGCATCGGAATTAAATACAAAAGGCGCAATGCCGCCTTAAGTACAAGTATAGAGACTCTTCTTACAGTCGGTGATTTGAGCATTCCCTGTGAGACCAGTATTAGTTTCTGATACACCACTGCAGGTTCAATGTATTGCTTGGACCTTCACATTCACGATGAAACACAGAAATCGCATCGGAGTTAAATACAAAAGGCACAATGCCGCCTTAAGTACAAGAATAGAGACTCTTCTTACAGTCGATGCTTTGAGCATTCCCTGTGAGACCAGTATTAGTTTCCGATAAACCACTGCAGGTTCAATGTATTCCTTGGACCTTCACATTGACGTTGAAACACAGAAATCGCATCGGAATTAAATACAAAAGGCGCAATGCCGCCTTAAGTACAAGAATAGAGACTCTTCTTACAGTCGGTGCTTTGAGCATTCCCTGTGAGACCAGTATTAGTTTCCGATACACCACTGCAGGTTCAATGTATTCCTTGGACCATCACATTAACGATGAAACACAGAAAACGCATCGGAATTAAATACAAAATGTGCAATAACGCCTTAAGTACAAGAATAGAGACTCTTCTTACAGTCGATGCTTTGAGCATTCCCTGTGAGACCAGTATTAGTTTCCGATAAACCACTGCAGGTTCAATGTATTCCTTGGACCTTCACATTGACGTTGAAACACAGAAATCGCATCGGAATTAAATACAAAAGGCGCAATGCCGCCTTAAGTACAAGAATAGAGACTCTTCTTACAGTCGGTGCTTTGAGCATTCCCTGTGAGACGAGAATTAGTTTCCGATACACCACTACAGGTTCAATGTATTCCTTGGACATTCACTTTGACGATGAAACACAGAAATCGCATCGGAATGAAATACAAAAATCAAACTGCCGCGTAAGTACAAGAATAGAGACTTCTCTTACAGTCGGTGCTTTCAGCATTCCCTGTGAGACCAGAATTAGTTTCCGATACACCTCAGCAGGTTCAATGTATTCCTAGCAGCTTCACATTGACGATGAAACACAGAAATCGCATCGGAATTAAATACAAAAGGCACAATGCCGTCTTAAGTACAAGAATAGAGACTCTTCTTACAGTCGGTGCTTTCAGCATTCCCTGTGAGACCAGTATTAGTTTCCGATACACCTCAGCAGGTTCAATGTATTCCTAGGACCTTCACAATGACGATGAAACACAGAAATCGCATCTGAATTAAATACAAAAGGCACAATGCCGTCTTAAGTACAAGAATAGAAACTCTTCTTACAGTCGGTGCTTTGAGCATTCCCTGTGAGACCAGTATTAGTTTCCGATACACCACTGCAAGTTCAATGTATTCCTTGGACCTTCACATTGACGATGAAACACAGAAAACGCATCGGAATTAAATACAAAAGGCACAATGCCGCCTTAAGTACAAGAATAGAAACTCTTCTTACAGTCGGTGCTTTGAGCATTCCCTGTGAGACCAGTATTAGTTTCCGATACACCACTGCAGGTTCAATGTATTCCTTGGACCTTCACATTGACGATGAAACACAGAAAACGCATCGGAATTAAATACAAAAAGCCCAATGCCGCCTTAAATTCAAGAATTGAGACTCTTCTTACAGTCGGTGTTTTGAGCATTCCCTGAGAGACCAGTGTTAGTTTCCGATACACCACTGCAGGTTCAATGTATTCCTTGGACCTTCACATTGACGATGAAACACAGAATTCGCATCCGAATTAAATACAATTGGCACAATGCCGGCTTAAGTACAAGAATAGACACTCTTCTTACAGTCGGTGCTATGAGCATTCCCTGTGAGACCTGTATTAGTTTCCGATACACCACTGCAGGTTCAATGTATTTCTTGGACCTTCACATTGACGATGAAACACAGATATCGCATCGGAATTAAATACAAAAGGAGCAATGCCGACTTAAGTACAAGTATAGAGACTCTTCTTACAGTCGGTGATTTGAGCATTCCCTGTGAGACCAGTATTGGTTTCTGATACACCACTGCAGGTTCAATGTATTGCTTGGACCTTCACATTCACGATGAAACACAGAAATCGCATCGGAATTAAATACAAAATGCACAATTCCGCCTCAAGTACAAAAATACAGACTCTTCTTACAGTTGATGCTTTGAGCATTCCCTGTGAGACCAGTATTAGTTTCCGATAAACCACTGCAGGTTCAATGTATTCCTTGGACCTTCACATTGACGATGAAACACAGAAATCGCATCGGAATTAAATACAAAATGCGCAATGCCGCCTTAAGTACAAGAATAGAGACTCTTCTTACAGTCGGTGCTTTGAGTATTCCCTGTGAGACCAGTATTAGTTTCTGATACACCACTGCAGGTTCAATGTATTCCTTGGACCTTCACATTGATGATGAAACACAGAAATCGCATCGGAATGAATTACAAAAGGCACAATGATGTCATAAGAACAAGAATAGAGACTCTTCTTACAGTCGGTGCTTTGAGCATTCTCTGTGAGACCAGTATTAGTTTCCGATACACCACTGCAGGTTCAATGTATTCCTTGGACCATCACATTGACGATGAAACACAGAAATCGCATCGGAATTAAATACAAAAGGTGCAATGCCGCCTTAAGTACAAGAATAGAGACTCTTCTTACAGTCGATGCTTTGAGCATTCCCTGTGAGACCAGTATTAGTTTCCGATACACCACTGCAGGTTCAATGTATTCCTTGGACCTTCACATTGACGATGAGACACAGAAATCGCATCGGAATTAAATACAAAAGGCACAATGCCGTCTTATGTACAAGAATAGAGACTCTTCTTACAGTCGGTGCTATGAGCATTCCCTGTGAGACCAGTATTAGTTTCCGATACACCAGTGCAGGTTCAATGTATTCTTTGGACCTTCACATTGACGATGAAACACAGAAAACGCATCGGAATTAAATACAAAAGGCACAATGCCGCCTCAAGTACAAGAATAGAAACTATTCTTACAGTCGGTGATTTGAGCATTCCCTGTGAGACCAGTATTAGTTTCCGATACACCACTGCAGGTTCAATGTATTCCTTGGACCTTCACATTGACGATGAAACACAGAAAACGCATCGGAATTAAATACAAAAGGCCCAATGCCGCCTTATATTCAAGAATAGAGACTCTTCTTACAGTCGGTGTTTTGAGCATTCCCTGAGAGACCAGTGTCAGTTTCCGATACACCACTGCAGGTTCAATGTATTCCTTGGACCTTCACATTGACGATGAAACACAGATATCGCATCGGAATTAAATACAAAAGGCGCAATGCCGCCTTAAGTACAAGTATAGAGACTCTTCTTACAGTCGGTGATTTGAGCATTCCCTGTGAGACCAGTATTAGTTTCTGATACACCACTGCAGGTTCAACGTATTGCTTGGACCTTCACATTCACGATGAAACACAGAAATCGCATCGGAGTTAAATACAAAAGGCACAATGCCGCCTTAAGTACAAGAATAGAGACTCTTCTTACAGTCGATGCTTTGAGCATTCCCTGTGAGACCAGTATTAGTTTCCGATAAACCACTGCAGGTTCAATGTATTCCTTGGACCTTCACATTGACGTTGAAACACAGAAATCGCATCGGAATTAAATACAAAAGGCGCAATGCCGCCTTAAGTACAAGAATAGAGACTCTTCTTACAGTCGGTGCTTTGAGCATTCCCTGTGAGACCAGTATTAGTTTCCGATACACCACTGCAGGTTCAATGTATTCCTTGGACCATCACATTAACGATGAAACACAGAAAACGCATCGGAATTAAATACAAAATGTGCAATAACGCCTTAAGTACAAGAATAGAGACTCTTCTTACAGTCGATGCTTTGAGCATTCCCTGTGAGACCAGTATTAGTTTCCGATACACCACTGCAGGTTCAATGTATTCCTTGGACCTTCACATTGACGATGAAACACAGAATTCGCATCGGAATTAAATACAAAATTCGCAATGCCGCCTTAAGTACAAGAATAGAGACTCTTCTTGCAGTCGGTGCTTTGAGCATTCCCTTTGAGACCAGTATTAGTTTCTGATACACCAATGCAGGTTTAATGTATTCCTTGGACCTTCACATTGACGATGAAACACAGAAATCGCATCGGAATTAAATACAAAAGGCACAATGCCGTCTTATGTACAAGAATAGAGACTCTTCTTACAGTCGGTGCTATGAGCATACCCTGTGAGACCAGTATTAGTTTCCGATACACCACTGCAGGTTCAAAGTATTCCTTGGACCTTCACATTGACGATGAAACACAGAAATCGCATCGGAATTAAATACAAAAGGCGCAATGCCGCCTTAAGTACAAGAATAGAGACTCTTCTTACAGTCGGTGCTTTGAGCATTCCCAGTGAGACCGGAATTAGTTTCCGATACACCACTGCAGGTTCAATGTATTCCTTGGACCTTCACATTGACGATGAAACACAGAAATCGCATCGGAATGAAATACAAAAGGCAAACTGCCGCGTAAGTACAAGAATAGAGACTCTTCTTACAGTCGGTGCTTTCAGCATTCCTTGTGAGACCAGTATTAGTTTCCGATACACCTCAGCAGTTTCAATGTATTCCTAGGACCTTCACATTGACGATGAATCACAGAAATCGCATCGGAATTAAATACAAAAAGCGCAATGCTGCCTTAAGTACAAGAATAGAGACTCTTCTTACAGTCGGTACTTTGAGCATTCCCTGTGAGACCAGAATTAGTTTCCGATACACCACCACAGGTTCAATGTATTCCTTGGACATTCACTTTGACGATGAAACACAGAAATCGCATCGGAATGAAATACAAAAATCAAACTGCCGCGTAAGTACAAGAATAGAGACTCTTCTTACAGTCGGTGCATTCAGCATTCCCTGTGAGACCAGTATTAGTTTCCGATACACCTCAGCAGGTTCAATGTATTCCTAGGACCTTCACGTTGACGATGAAACACAGATATCGCATCTGAATTAAATACAAAAGGCACAATGCCGCCTTAAGGACAAGAATAGAAACTCTTCTTACAGTCGGTGCTTTGAGCATTCCCTGTGAGACCAGTATTAGTTTCCGATACACCACTGCAAGTTCAATGTATTCCTTGGACCTTCACATTGACGATGAAACACAGAAAACGCATCGGAATTAAATACAAAAGGCCCAATGCCGCCTCAAGTACAAGAATAGAGACTCTTCTTACAGTCGATGCTTTGAGCATTCCCTGTGAGACCAGTATTAGTTTCCGATAAACCACTGCTGGTTCAATGTATTCCTTGGACCTTCACATTGACGATGAAACACAGAAATCGCATCGGAATTAAATACAAAAGGCGCAATGCCGCCTTATGTACAAGAATAGAGACTCTTCTTACAGTCGGTGCTTTGAGCATTCCCTGTGAGACCAGTATTAGTTTCTGATACACCACTGCAGATTCAATGTGTTCCTTGGACCTTCACATTGACGATGAAACACAGAAATCGCATCGGAACTAATTACAAAAGGCACATTGATGTCATAAGAACAAGAATAGAGACTCTTCTTACAGTCGGTGCTTTGAGCATTCTCTGTGAGACCAGTATTAGTTTCCGATACACCACTGCAGGTTCAATGTATTCCTTGGACCATCACATTGACGATGAAACACAGAAATCGCATCGGAATTAAATACAAAAGGTGCAATGCCGCCTTAAGTACAAGAATAGAGACTCTTCTTACAGTCGAAGCTTTGAGCATTCCCTGTGAGACCAGTATTAGTTTCCGATACACCACTGCAGGTTCAATGTATTCTTTGGACCTTCACATTGACGATGAAACACAGAAATCGCATCGGAATTAAATACAAAAGGCACAATGCCGTCTTATGTACAAGAATAGAGACTCTTCTTACAGTCGGTGCTATGAGCATTCCCTGTGAGACCAGTATTAGTTTCCGATACACCACTGCAGGTTCAATGTAATCTTTGGACCTTCACATTGACGATGAAACACAGAAAACGCATCGGAATTAAATACAAAAGGCACAATGCCGCCTTAAGTACAAGAATAGAAACTATTCTTATAGTCGGTGATTTGAGCATTCCCTGTGAGACCAGTATTAGTTTCCGATACACCACTGCAGGTTCAATGTATTCCTTGGACCTTCACATTGACGATGAAACACAGAATACGCATCGGAGTTAAATACAAAAGGCCCAATGCCGCCTTATATTCAAGAATAGAGACTCTTCTTACAGTCGGTGTTTTGAGCATTCCCTGAGAGACCAGTGTCAGTTTCCGATACACCACTGCAGGTTCAATGTATTCCTTGGACCTTCACATTGACGATGAAACACAGAATTCGCATCGGAATTAAATACAAAATTCGCAATGCCGCCTTAAGTACAAGAATAGAGACTCTTCTTGCAGTCGGCGCTTTGAGCATTCCCTTTGAGACCAGTATTAGTTTCTGATACACCACTGCAGGTTTAATGTATTCCTTGGACCTTCACATTGACGATGAAACACAGAAATCGCATCGGAATTAAATACAAAAGGCACGATGCCGTCTTATGTACGAGAATAGAGACTCTTCTTACAGTCGGTGCTATGAGCATTCCCTGTGAGACCAGTATTAGTTTCCGATACACCACTGCAGGTTCAATGTATTCTCTGGACCTTCACATTGACGAAGAAACACAGAAAACGCATCGGAATTAAATACAAAAGGCACAATGCCACCTTAAGTACAAGAATAGAAACTATTCTTACAGTCGGTGATTTGAGCAATCCCTGTGAGACCAGTATTAGTTTCCGATACACCACTGCAGGTTCAATGTATTCCTTGGACCTTCACATTGACGATGAAACACAGAATACGCATCGGAATTAAATACAAAAGGCCCAATGCCGCCTTATATTCAAGAATAGAGACTCTTCTTACAGTCGGTGTTTTGAGCATTCCATGAGAGACCAGTGTCAGTTTCCGATACACCACTGCAGGTTCAATGTATTCCTTGGACCTTCACATTGACGATGAAACACAGAAATCGCATCCGAATTAAATACAATTGGCACAATGCCGGCTTAAGTACAAGAATAGGCACTCTTCTTACAGTCGGTGCTATGAGCATTCCCTGTGAGACCTGTATTAGTGTCCGATACACCACTGCAGGTTCAATGTGTTTCTTGGACCTACACATTGACGATGAAACACAGATATCGCATCGGAATTAAATACAAAAGGCGCAATGCCGCCTTAAGTACAAGTATAGAGACTCTTCTTACAGTCGGTGATTTGAGCATTCCCTGTGAGACCAGTATTAGTTTCTGATACAACACTGCAGGTTCAATGTATTGCTTGGACCTTCACATTCACGATGAAACACAGAAATCGCATCGGAGTTAAATACAAAAGGCACAATGCCGACTTAAGTACAAGAATAGAGACTCTTCTTACAGTCGGTGCTTTGAGCATTCCCTGTGAGACCAGTATTAGTTTCTGATACACCACTGCAGGTTCAATGTATTCCTTGGACCTTCACATTGACGATGAAACACAGAATTCGCATCGGAATTACATACAAAATTCGCAATGCCGCCTTAAGTACAAGAATAGAGACTCTTCTTGCAGTCGGTGCTTTGAGCATTCCCTGTGAGACCAGTATTAGATTCCGATACACCACAGCAAGTTCAATGTATTCCTTGGACCTTCACATTGACGATGAAACACAGAAATCGCATCGGAATTAATTACAAAAGGCACAATGCCGTCATAAGTACAAGAATAGAGACTCTTCTTACAGTCAGTGTTTTGAGCATTCTCTGTGAGACCAGTATTAGTTTCCGATACACCACTCCAGGTTCAATGTATTTCTTGGACCTTCACATTGACGATGAAACACAGAAATCGCATCGGAATGAAATACAAAAGGCATACTGCCGCATAAGTATAAGAATAGAGACTCTTCTTACAGTCGGTGCATTCAGCATTCCCTGTGAGACCAGTATTAGTTTCCGATACACCTCAGCAGGTTCAATGTATTCCTAGGACCTTCACATTGACGATGAAACACAGAAATCGCATCGGAATTAAATACAAAAGGCACAATGTCGCCTTAAGTACAAGAATAGAGACTCTTCTTACAGTCGGTGCTTTGAGCATTCCCTGTGAGACCAGTATTAGTTTCCGATACACCACTGCAGGTTCAATGTATTCCTTGGACCTTCACATTGACGATGAAACACAGCTATCGCATCGGAATTAAATACAAAAGGCGCAATGCCGCCTTAAGTACAAGTATAGAGACTCTTCTTACAGTCGGTGATTTGAGCATTCCCTGTGAGACCAGTATTAGTTTCTGATACACCACTGCAGGTTCAGTGTATTGCTTGGACCTTCACATTCACGATGAAACACAGAAATCGCATCGGAATTAAATACAAAAGGCAAAATGCCGCATTAAGTACAAGAATAGAGACTCTTCTTACAATCGGTGCTTTCAGCATTCCCTGTGACACCAGTATTAGTTTCCCATACACCTCAGCAGGTTCAATGTATTACTAGGACCTTCACATTGACGATGAAACACAGAAATCGCATCGGAATTAAATACAAAAGGCACAATGTCGCCTTAAGTACAAGAATAGAGACTCTTCTTACAGTCGGTGCTTTGAGCATTCCCTGTGAGACCAGTATTAGTTTCCGATACACCACTGCAGGTTCAATGTATTCCTTGGACCTCCACATTGACGAGGAAACACAGAAATCGCATCGGAATGAAATACAAAAGGCAAACTGCCGCGTAAGTACAAGAATAGAGACTCTTCTTACAGTCGGTGCTTTCTGCATTCCATGTGAGACCAGTATTAGTTTCCGATACACCTCAGCAGGTTCAATGTATTCCTAGGACCTTCACATTGACCATGAAACACAGAAATCGCATCGGAATTATATACAAAAGGCGCCATGCCGCCTTAAGTACAAGAATAGAGACTCTCCTTACATTCGGTGCTTTGAGCATTCCCTGTGAGACCAGAATTAGTTTCCGATACACCACTCCAGGTTCAATGTATTCCTTGGACCTTCACATTTACGATGAAACACAGAAATCGCATCGGAATGAAATACAAAAGGCAAACTGCCGCGTAAGTAGAAGAATAGAGACTCTTATTACAGTCGGTGCTTTCAGCATTCCCTGTGAGACCAGTATTAGTTTCCGATACACCTCAGCAGGTTCAATGTATTCCTAGGACGTTCACATTGACGATGAAACACAGAAATCGCATCGGAATTAAATACAAAAGGCGCAATGCCGCCTTAAGTACAAGAATTGAGACTCTTCTTACAGTCGGTGCTTTGAGCATTCCCTGTGAGGCCAGAATTAGTTTCCGATACACCACTCCAGGTTCAATGTATTCCTTGGACCTTCACATTGACGATGAAACACAGAAATCGCATCGGAATGAAATACAAAAGGCAAACTGCCGCGTAAGTACAAGAATAGAGACTCTTCTTACAGTCGGTGCTTTCAGCATTCCCTGTGAGACCAGTATTAGTTTCCGATACACCTCAACAGGTTCAATGTGTTCCTAGGACCTTCACATTGACGATGAAACACAGAAATCGCATCGGAATTAAATACAAAACGCACAATGTCGCCTTAAGTACAAGAATAGAGACTCTTCTTACAGTCGGTACTTTGAGCATTCCCTGTGGGACCAGTATTAGTTTCCGTTACGCCACTGCAGGTTCAATGTATTCCTAGGACCTTCACATTGACGATGAAACACTGAAATCGCATCGGAATTAAATACAAAAGGCTCAATGTCGCCTTAAGTACAAGAATAGAGACTCTTCTTACAGTCGGTGTTTTTAGCATTCCCTGTGAGCCCAGTATTAGTTTCCGATACACCACTCCAGGTTCAATGTATTCCTAGAACCTTCACATTGACGATGAAACACAGAAATCGCATCGCAATTAAATACAAAAGGCGCAATGCCGCCTTAAGTACAAGAATAGAGACTCTTCTTACAGTCGGTGCTTTGAGCATTCCCAGTGAGACCGGAATTAGTTTCCGATACACCACTCCAGGTTCAATGTATTCCTTGGACCTTCACATTGACGATGAAACACAGAAATCGCATCGGAATGAAATACAAAAGGCAAACTGCCGCGTAAGTACAACAATAGAGATTCTTCTTACAGTCGGTCCTTTCAGCATTCCCTGTGAGACCAGTATTAGTTTCCGATACACCTCAGTAGGTTCAATGTATTCCTAGGACCTTCACATTGACGATGAATCACAGAAATCGCATCGGAATTAAATACAAAAAGCGCAATGCTGCCTTAAGTACAAGAATAGAGACTCTTCTTACAGTCGGTGCTTTGAGCATTCCCTGTGAGACCAGAATTAGTTTCCGATACACCACTACAGGTTCAATGTATTCCTTGGACATTCACATTGACGATGAAACACAGAAATCGCATCGGAATGAAATACAAAAGGCAAACTGCCGCGTAAGTACAAGAATAGAGACTCTTCTTACAGTCGGTGCTTTCAGCATTCCCTGGTAGACCAGAATTAGATTCCGATACACCTCAGCAGGTTCAATGTATTCCTAGGACCTTCACATTGACGATGAAAGACAGAAATCGCATCGGAATTAAATACAAAAGGCACAATGCCGTCTTAAGTACAAGAATAGAGACTCTTCTTACAGTCGGTGCTTTCCGCATTCCCTGTGAGACCAGTATTAGTTTCCGATACACCTCAGCAGGTTCAATGTATTCCTAGGACCTTTACATTGACGATGAAACACAGAAATCGCATCTGAATTAAATACAAAAGGCACAATGCCGCCTTTAGTACAAGAATAGAAACTCTTCTTACAGTCGGTGCTTTGAGCATTCCCTGTGAGACCAGTATTAGTTTCCGATACATCACTGCAGGTTCAATGTATTCCTGGGACCTTCACATTGACGATGAAACACAGAAAACGCATCGGAATTTAATACAAAAGGCACAATGCCGCCTTAAGTACAAGAATAGAAACTCTTCTTACAGTCGGTGCTTTGAGCATTCCCTGTGAGACCAGTATTAGTTTCCGATACACCACTGCAGGTTCAATGTATTCCTTGGACCTTCACATTGACGATGAAACACAGAAAACGCATCGGAATTACATACAAAAGGCCCGATGCCGCCTTAAATACAAGAATAGAGACTCTTCTTAGAGTCGGTGTTTTGAGCATTCCCTGAGAGACCAGTGTTAGTTTCCGATACACCACTGCAGGTTCAATGTATTCCTTGGACCTTCACATTGACGATGAAACACAGAAATCGCATCCGAATTAAATACAATTGGCACAATGCCGGCTTAAGTACAAGAATGGACACTCTTCTTACGGTCGGTGCTATGAGCATTCCCTGTGAGACCTGTATTTGTTTCCGATACACCACTGCAGGTTCAATGTATTTCTTGGACCTTCACATTGACGATGAAACACAGATATCGCATCGGAATTGAATACAAAAGGCGTAATGCCGCCTTATGTACAAGTATAGAGACTCTTCTTACAGTCGGTGAATTGACCATTCCCTGTGAGACCAGTATTAGTTTCTGATACACCACTGCAGGTTCAATGTATTGCTTGGACCTTCACATTGACGATGAAACACAGAAATCGCATCGGAGTTAAATACAAAAGGCACAATGCCGCCTTAAGTACAAGAATAGAGACTCTTCTTACAGTCGATGCTTTGAGCATTCCCTGTGAGACCAGTATTAGTTTCCGATAAACCACTGTAGGTTCAATGTCTTCCTTGGACCTTCACATTGACGTTGAAACACAGAAATCGCATCGGAATTAAATACAAAAGGCGGAATGCCGCCTTAAGTACAAGAATAGAGACTCTTCTTACAGTCGGTGCATTGAGCATTCCCTGTGAGACCAGGATTAGTTTCTGATACACCACTGCAGGTTCAATGTATTCCTTGGACCTTCACATTGACGATGAAACACAGAAATCGCATCGAAATTAATTACAAAACGCACAATGATGTCATAAGTACAAGAATAGAGACTCTTCTTACAGTCGCTGCTTTGAGCATTCTCTGTGAGACCAGTATTAGTTTCCGATACACCACTCCAGGTTCAATGTATTCCTTGGACCTTCACATTGACGATGAAACACTGAAATCGCATCGGAATGAAATACAAAAGGCAAACTGCCGCGTAAGTATAAGAATAGAGACTCTTCTTACAGTCGGTGCATTCAGCATTCCCTGTGAGACCAGTATTAGTTTCCGATACACCTCAGCAGGTTCAATGTATTCCTAGGACCTTCACATTGACGATGAAACACAGAAATCGCATCGGAATTAAATACAAAAGGCACAATGTTGCCTTAAGTACAAGAATAGAGACTCTTCTTACAGTCGGTGCTTTGAGCATTCCCTGTGAGACCAGTATTAGTTTCCGATACAACACTGAAGGTTCAATGTATTCCTTGGACCTTCACATTGACGATGAAACACAGAAATCGCATCGGAATTAAATACAAAAGGCACAATGTTGCCTTAAGTACAAGAATAGAGACTCTTCTTACAGTCGGTGCTTTGAGCATTCCCTGTGAGACCAGAATTAGTTTCCGATACACCACTCCAGGTTCAATGTATTCCTTGGACCTTCACATTGACGTTGAAACACAGAAATCTTATCGGAATGAAATACAAAATGCAAACTGCCGCGTAAGTACAAGAATAGAGACTCTTCTTACAGTCGGTGCTTTCAACATTCGCTGTGAGACCAGTATTAGTTTCCGATACACCTCAGCAGGTTCAATGTATTCCTAGGACCTTCACATTGACGATGAAACACAGAAATCGCATCGGAATTAAATACAAAAGGCACAATGTCGCCTTAAGTACAAGAATAGAGACTCTTCTTACAGTCGGTGCTTTGAGCATTCCCTGTGGGACCAGTATTAGTTTCCGTTACGCCACTGCAGGTTCAATGTATTCCTAGGACCTTCACATTGACGATGAAACACTGAAATCGCATCGGAATTAAATACAAAAGGCTCAATCTCGCCTTAAGTACAAGAATAGAGACTCTTCTTACAGTCGGTGTTTTTAGCATTCCCTGTGAGACCAGTATTAGTTTCCGATACACCTCAGCAGGTTCAATGTATTCCTAGAACCTTCACATTGACGATGAAACACAGAAATCGCATCGCAATTAAATACAAAAGGCGCAGTGCCGCCTTAAGTACAAGAATAGAGACTCTTCTTACAGTCGGTGCTTTGAGCTATCCAAGTGAGACCGGAATTAGTTTCCGATACACCACTCCAGGTTCAATGTATTCCTTGGACCTTCACATTGACGATGAAACACAGAAATCGCATCGGAATGAAATACAAAAGGCAAACTGCCGCGTAAGTACAAGAATAGAGACACTTCTTACAGTCGGTGCTTTCAGCATTCCCTGTGCGACCAGTATTAGTTTCCGATACACCTCAGCAGGTTCAATGTATTCCTAGGACCTTCACATTGACGATGAATCACAGAAATCGCATCGGAATTAAATACAAAAAGCGCAATGCTGCCTTAAGTACAAGAATAGAGACTCTTCTTACAGACGGTGCTTTGAGCATTCCCTGTGAGACCAGAATTAGTTTCCGATACACCACTACAGGTTCAATGTATTCCTTGGACATTCACATTGTCGATGAAACACAGAAATCGCATCGGAATGAAATACAAAAGGCAAACCGCCGCGTAAGTACAAGAATAGAGACTCTTCTTACAGTCGGTGCTTTCAGCATTCCCTGTGAGACCAGAATTAGATTCCGATACACCTCAGCAGGTTCAATGTATTCCTAGGACCTTCACATTGACGATGAAAGACAGAAAACGCATCGGAATTAAATACAAAAGGCCCAATGCCGCCTTAAATACAGGAATAGAGACTCTTCTTACAGTCGGTGTTTTGAGCATTTCCTGAGAGACCAGTGTTAGTTTCCGATACACCACTGCAGGTTCGATGTATTCCTTGGACCTTCACATTGACGATGAAACACAGAAAACGCATCCGAATTAAATACAATTGGCACAATGCCGGCTTAAGTACAAGAATAGACACTCTTCTTTCAGTCGGTGCTATGAGCATTCCCTGTGAGACCTGTATTAGTTTCCGATACACCACTGCAGGTTCAATGTATTTCTTGGACCTTCACATTGACGATGAAACACAGATATCGCATCGGAATTGAATACAAAAGGCGTAATGCCGCCTTATGTACAAGTATAGAGACTCTTCTTACAGTCGGTGAATTGACCATTCCCTGTGAGACCAGTATTAGTTTCTGATACACCACTGCAGGTTCAATGTATTGCTTGGACCTTCACATTGACGATGAAACACAGAAATCGCATCGGAGTTAAATACAAAAGGCACAATGCCTTCTTAAGTACAAGAATAGAGACTCTTCTTACAGTCGGTGCTTTCAGCATTCCCTGTGAGACCAGAATTAGATTCCGATACACCTCAGCAGGTTCAATGTATTCCTAGGACCTTCACATTGACGATGAAAGACAGAAATCGCATCGGAATTAAATACAAAAGGCACAATGCCGCTATAAGTACAAGAATAGAGACTCTTCTTACAGTCGGTGCATTCAGCATTCCCTGTGAGACCAGTATTTGTTTCTGATACACCACTGCAGGTTCAATGTATTCCTTGGACCTTCACATTGACGATGAAACACAGAAATCGCATCGGAATTAATTACAAAAGGCACAATGATGTCATAAGTACAAGAATAGAGACTCTTCTTACAGTCGCTGCTTTGAGCATTCTCTGTGAGACCAGTATTAGTTTCCGATACACCTCAACAGGTTCAATGTATTCCTAGGACCTTCACATTGACGATGAAACACAGAAATCGCATCGGAATTAAATACAAAACGCACAATGTCGCCTTAAGTACAAGAATAGAGACTCTTCTTACAGTCGGTGCTTTGAGCATTCCCTGTGGGACCAGTATTAGTTTCCGTTACGCCACTGCAGGTTCAATGTATTCCTAGGACCTTCACATTGACGATGAAACACTGAAATCGCATCGGAATTAAATACAAAAGGCTCAATGTCGCCTTAAGTACAAGAATAGAGACTCTTCTTACAGTCGGTATTTTTAGCATTCCTGTGAGCCCAGTATTAGTTTCCGATACACCACTCCAGGTTCAATGTATTCCTAGAACCTTCACATTGACGATGAAACACAGAAATCGCATCGCAATTAAATACAAAAGGCGCAATGCCGCCTTATGTACAAGAATAGAGACTCTTCTTACAGTCGGTGCTTTGAGCTATCCCAGTGAGACCGGAATTAGTTTCCGATACACCACTCCAGGTTCAATGTATTCCTTGGACCTTCACATTGACGATGAAACACAGAAATCGCATCGCAATTAAATACAAAAGGCGCAATGCCGCCTTAAGTACAAGAATAGAGACTCTTCTTACAGACGGTGCTTTGAGCTATCCCAGTGAGACCGGAATTAGTTTCCGATACACCACTCCAGGTTCAATGTATTCCTTGGACCTTCACATTGACGATGAAACACAGAAATCGCATCGGAATGAAATACAAAAGGCAAACTGCCGCGTAAGTACAAGAATAGAGACTCTTCTTACAGTCGGTGCTTTCAGCATTCCCTGTGCGACCAGTATTAGTTTCCGATACACCTCAGCAGGTTCAATGTATTCCTAGGACCTTCACATTGACGATGAATCACAGAAATCGCATCGGAATTAAATACAAAAAGCGCAATGCTGCCTTAACTACAAGAATAGAGACTCTTCTTACAGTCGGTGCTTTGAGCATTCCCTGTGAGACCAGAATTAGTTTCCGATACACCACTACAGGTTCAATGTATTCCTTGGACATTCACATTGACGATGAAACACAGAAATCGCATCGGAATGAAATACAAAAGGCAAACTGCTGCGTAAGTACAAGAATAGAAACTCTTCTTACAGTCGGTGCTTTGAGCATTCCCTGTGAGACCAGTATTAGTTTCCGATACACCACTGCAGGTTCAATGTATTCCTTGGACCTTCACATTGACGATGATACACAGAAAACGCATCGGAATTACATACAAAAGGCCCAATGCCGCCTTAAATACAAGAATAGAGACTCTTCTCAGAGTCGGTGTTTTGAGCATTCCCTGAGAGACCAGTGTTAGTTTCCGATACACCACTGCAGGTTCAATGTATTCCTTGGACCTTCACATTGACGATGAAACACAGAAATCGCATCCGAATTAAATACAATTGGCACAATGCCGGCTTAAGTACAAGAATAGACACTCTTCTTACAGTCGGTGCTATGAGCATTCCCTGTGAGACCTGTATTAGTTTCCGATACACCACTGCAGGTTCAATGTATTTCTTGGACCTTCACATTGACGATGAAACACAGATATCGCATCGGAATTGAATACAAAAGGCGTAATGCCGCCTTATGTACAAGTATAGAGACTCTTCTTACAGTCGGTGAATTGACCATTCCCTGTGAGACCAGTATTAGTTTCTGATACACCACTGCAGGTTCAATGTATTGCTTGGACCTTCACATTGACGATGAAACACAGAAATCGCATCGGAGTTAAATACAAAAGGCACAATGCCGCCTTAAGTACAAGAATAGAGACTCTTCTTACAGTCGATGCTTTGAGCATTCCCTGTGAGACCAGTATTAGTTTCCGATAAACCACTGCAGGTTCAATGTCTTCCTTGGACCTTCACATTGACGTTGAAACACAGAAATCGCATCGGAATTAAATACAAAAGGCGCAATGCCGCCTTAAGTACAAGAATAGAGACTCTTCTTACAGTCGGTGCATTGAGCATTCCCTGTGAGACCAGTATTAGTTTCTGATACACCACTGCAGGTTCAATGTATTCCTTGGACCTTCACATTGACGATGAAACTCAGAAATCGCATCGGAAATAATTACAAAAGGCACAATGATGTCATAAGTACAAGAATAGAGACTCTTCTTACAGTCGCTGCTTTGAGCATTCTCTGTGAGACCAGTATTAGTTTCCGATACACCACTCCAGGTTCAATGTATTCCTTGGACCTTCACATTGACGATGAAACACTGAAATCGCATCGGAATGAAATACAAAAGGCAAACAGCCGCGTAAGTATAAGAATAGAGACTCTTCTTACAGTCGGTGCATTCAGCATTCCCTGTGAGACCAGTATTAGTTTCCGATACACCTCAGCAGGTTCAATGTATTCCTAGGACCTTCACATTGACGATGAAACACAGAAATCGCATCGGAATTAAATACAAAAGGCACAATGTTGCCTTAAGTACAAGAATAGAGACTCTTCTTACAGTCGGTGCTTTGAGCATTCCCTGTGAGACCAGTATTAGTTTCCGATACAACACTGCAGGTTCAATGTATTCCTTGGACCTTCACATTGACGATGAAACACAGTAATCGCATCGGAATTAAATACAAAAGGCACAATGTTGCCTTAAGTACAAGAATAGAAACTCTTCTTACAGTCGGTGCTTTGAGCATTCCCTGTGGACCAGAATTAGTTTCTGATACACCACTCCTGGTTCAATGTATTCCTTGGACCTTCACATTGACGTTGAAACACAGAAATCTTATCGGAATGAAATACAAAATGCATACTGCCGCGTAAGTACAAGAATAGAGACTCTTCTTACAGTCGTTGCTTTCAGCATTCCCTGTGACACCAGTATTAGTTTCCGATACACCTCAGCAGGTTCAATATATTCCTAGGACCTTCACATTGACGATGAAACACGGAAATCGCATCGGAATTAAATACAAAAGGCACAATGTCGCCTTAAGTACAAGAATAGAGACTCTTCTTACAGTCGGTGCTTTGAGCATTCCCTGTGGGACCAGTATTAGTTTCCGTTACGCCGCTGCAGGTTCAATGAAATCCTAGGACCTTCACATTGACGATGAAACACTGAAATCGCATCGGAATTAAATACAATAGGCTCAATGTCGCCTTAAGTACAAGAATAGAGACTCTTCTTACAGTCGGTGTTTTTAGCATTCCCTGTGAGACCAGTATTAGTTTGCGATACACCTCAGCAGGTTCAATGTATTCCTAGAACCTTCACATTGACGATGAAACACAGAAATCGCATCGCAATTAAATACAAAAGGCGCAATGCCGCCTTAAGTACAAGAATAAAGACTCTTCTTACAGTCGGTGCATTGAGCTATCCCAGTGAGACCGGAATTAGTTTCCGATACACCACTCCAGGTTCAATGTATTCCTTGGACCTTCACATTGACGATGAAACACAGAAATCGCATCGGAATGAAATACAAAAGGCAAACTGCCGCGTAAGTACAAGAATAGAGACTCTTCTTACAGTCGGTGCTTTCAGCATTCCCTGTGCGACCAGTATTAGTTTCCGATACACCTCAGCAGGTTCAATGTATTCCTAGGACCTTCACATTGACGATGAATCACAGAAATCGCATCGGAATTAAATACAAAAAGCGCAATGCTGCCTTAAGTACAAGAATAGAGACTCTTCTTACAGTCGGTGCTTTGAGCATTCCCTGTGAGACCAGAATTAGTTTCCGATACACCACTACAGGTTCAATGTATTCCTTGGACATTCAAATTGACGATGAAACACAGAAATCGCATCGGAATGAAATACAAAAGGCAAACTGCCGCGTAAGTACAAGAATAGAGACTCTTCTTACAGTCGGTGCTTTCAGCATTCCCTGTGAGACCAGAATTAGATTCCGATACACCTCAGCAGGTTCAATGTATTCCTAGGACCTTCACATTGACGATGAAAGACAGAAATCGCATCGGAATTAAATACAAAAGGCACAATGCCGTCTTAAGTACAAGAATAGAGGCTCTTCTTACAGTCGGTGCATTCAGCATTCCCTGTGAGACCAGTATTAGTTTCCGATACACCTCAGCAGGTTCAATGTATTCCTAGGACCTTCACATTGACGATGAAACACAGAAATCGCATCTGAATTAAATACAAAAGGCACAATGCCGCCTTCAGTACATGAATAGAAACTCTTCTTACAGTCGGTGCTTTGAGCATTCCCTGTGAGACCAGTATTAGTTTCCGATACATCACTGCAGTTTCAATATATTCCTTGGACCTTCACATTGACGATGAAACACAGAAAACGCATCGGAATTTACTACAAAGGCACAATGCCGCCTTAAGTACAAGAATAGAAACTCTTCTTAAAGTCGGTGCTTTGAGCATTCCCTGTGAGACCAGTATTAGTTTCCGATACACAACTGCAGGTTCAATGTATTCCTTGGACCTTCACATTGGCGATGAAACACAGAAAACGCATCGGAATTAAATACAAAAGGCCCAATGCCGCCTTAAATACAAGAATAGAGACTCTTCTTACTGTCGGTGTTTTGAGCATTCCCTGAGAGACCAGTGTTAGTTTCCGATACACCACTGCAGGTTCGATGTATTCCTTGGACCTTCACATTGACGATGAAACACAGAAATCGCATCCGAATTAAATACAATTGGCACAATGCCGGCTTAAGTACAAGAATAGACACTCTTCTTTCAGTCGGTGCTATGAGCATTCCCTGTGAGACCTGTATTAGTTTCCGATACACCACTGCAGGTTCAATGTATTTCTTGGACCTTCACATTGACGATGAAACACAGATATCGCATCGGAATTGAATACAAAAGGTGTAATGCCGCCCTATGTACAAGTATAGAGACTCTTCTTACAGTCGGTGAATTGACCATTCCCTGTGAGACCAGTATTAGTTTCTGATACTCCACTGCAGGTTCAATGTATTGCTTGGACCTTCACATTGACGATGAAACAGAGAAATCGCATCGGAGTTAAATACAAAAGGCACAATGCCGCCTTAAGTACAAGAATAGAGACTCTTCTTACAGTCGATGCTTTGAGCATTCCCTGTGAGACCAGTATTAGTTTCCGATAAACCACTGCAGGTTCAATGTCTTCCTTGGACCTTCACATTGACGTTGAAACACAGAAATCGCATCGGAATTAAATACAAAAGGCGCAATGCCGCCTTAAGTACAAGAATAGAGACTCTTCTTACAGTCGGTGCATTGAGCATTCTCTGTGAGACCAGTATTAGTTTCTGATACACCACTGCAGGTTCAATGTATTCCTTGGACCTTCACATTGACGATGAAACACAGAAATCGCATCGGAATTAATTACAAAAGGCACAATGATGTCATAAGTACAAGAATAGAGACTCTTCTTACAGTCGCTGCTTTGAGCATTCTCTGTGAGACCAGTATTAGTTTCCGATACACCACTCCAGGTTCAATGTATTCCTAGGACCTTCACATTGACGATGAAACACAGAAATCGCATCGGAATTAAATACAAAAGGCACAATGTTGCCTTAAGTACAAGAATAGAGACTCTTCTTACAGTCGGTGCTTTGAGCATTCCCTGTGAGACCAGTATTAGTTTCCGATACAACACTGCAGGTTCAATGTATTCCTTGGACCTTCACATTGACGATGAAACACAGAAATCGCATCGGAATTAAAGACAAAAGGCACAATGCCGCGTTAAGTACAAGAATAGAGACTCTTCTTACAGTCGGTGCTTTGAGCATTCCCTGTGAGACCAGAATTAGTTTCCGATACACCACTCCAGGTTCAATGTATTCCTTGGACCTTCACATTGACGTTGAAACACAGAAATCTTATCGGAATGAAATACAAAATGCAAACTGCCGCGTAAGTACAAGAATAGAGACTCTTCTTACAGTCGGTGCTTTCAGCATTCCCTGTGAGACCAGTATTAGTTTCCGATACACCTCAGCAGGTTCAATGTATTACTAGGACCTTCACATTGACGATGAAACACAGAAATCGCATCGGAATTAAATACAAAAGGCACAATGTCGCCTTAAGTACAAGAATAGAGACTCTTCTTACAGTCGGTGCTTTGAGCATTCCCTGTGAGACCAGTATTAGTTTCCGATACACCACTGCTGGTTCAATGTATTCCTTGGACCTTCACATTGACGATGAAACACTGAAATCGCATCGGAATGAAATACAAAAGGCAAACTGCCGCGTAAGTACAAGAATAGAGTCTCTTCTTACAGTCGGTGCTTTCAGCATTCCATGTGAGACCAGTATTAGTTTCCGATACACCTCAGCAGGTTCAATGTATTCCTAGGACCTTCACATTGACGATGAAACACAGAAATCGCATCGGAAATATATACAAAAGGCGCAATGCCGCCTTAAGTACAAGAATAGAGACTCTTCTTACATTCGGTGCTTTGAGCATTCCCTGTGAGACCAGAATTAGTTTCCGATACACCACTCCAGGTTCAATGTATTCCTTGGACCTTCACATTGACGATGAAACACAGAAATCGCATCGGAATGAAATACAAAAGGCAAACTGCCGCGTAAGTACAAGAATAGAGACTCTTCTTACAGTCGGTGCTTTCAGCATTCCCTGTGCGACCAGTATTAGTTTCCGATACACCTCAGCAGGTTCAATGTATTCCTAGGACCTTCACATTGACGATGAATCACAGAAATCGCATCGGAATTAAATACAAAAAGCGCAATGCTGCCTTAAGTACAAGAATAGAGACTCTTCTTACAGTCGGTGCTTTGAGCATTCCCTGTGAGACCAGAATTAGTTTCCGATACACCACTACAGGTTCAATGTATTCCTTGGACATTCAAATTGACGATGAAACACAGAAATCGCATCGGAATGAAATACAAAAGGCAAACTGCCGCGTAAGTACAAGAATAGAGACTCTTCTTACAGTCGGTGCTTTCAGCATTCCCTGTGAGACCAGAATTAGATTCCGATACACCTCAGCAGGTTCAATGTATTCCTAGGACCTTCACATTGACGATGAAAGACAGAAATCGCATCGGAATTAAATACAAAAGGCACAATGCCGTCTTAAGTACAAGAATAGAGGCTCTTCTTACAGTCGGTGCATTCAGCATTCCCTGTGAGACCAGTATTAGTTTCCGATACACCTCAGCAGGTTCAATGTATTCCTAGGACCTTCACATTGACGATGAAACACAGAAATCGCATCTGAATTAAATACAAAAGGCACAATGCCGCCTTAAGTACAAGAATAGAAACTCTTCTTACAGTCGGTGCTTTGAGCATTCCCTGTGAGACCAGTATTAGTTTCCGATACATCACTGCAGTTTCAATATATTCCTTGGACCTTCACATTGACGATGAAACACAGAAAACGCATCGGAATTTACTACAAAAGGCACAATGCCGCCTTAAGTACAAGAATAGAAACTCTTCTTAAAGTCGGTGCTTTGAGCATTCCCTGTGAGAGCAGTATTAGTTTCCGATACACCACTGCAGGTTCAATGTATTCCTTGGACCTCCACATTGGCGATGAAACACAGAAAACGCATCGGAATTAAATACAAAAGGCCCAATGCCGCCTTAAATACAAGAATAGAGACTCTTCTTACTGTCGGTGTTTTGAGCATTCCCTGAGAGACCAGTGTTAGTTTCCGATACACCACTGCAGGTTCGATGTATTCCTTGGACCTTCACATTGACGATGAAACACAGAAATCGCATCCGAATTAAATACAATTGGCACAATGCCGGCTTAAGTACAAGAATAGACACTCTTCTTTCAGTCGGTGCTATGAGCATTCCCTGTGAGACCTGTATTAGTTTCCGATACACCACTGCAGGTTCAATGTATTTCTTGGACCTTCACATTGACGATGAAACACAGATATCGCATCGGAATTGAATACAAAAGGTGTAATGCCGCCCTATGTACAAGTATAGAGACTCTTCTTACAGTCGGTGAATTGACCATTCCCTGTGAGACCAGTATTAGTTTCTGATACACCACTGCAGGTTCAATGTATTGCTTGGACCTTCACATTGACGATGAAACACAGAAATCGCATCGGAGTTAAATACAAAAGGCACAATGCCGCCTTAAGTACAAGAATAGAGACTCTTCTTACAGTCGATGCTTTGAGCATTCCCTGTGAGACCAGTATTAGTTTCCGATAAACCACTGCAGGTTCAATGTCTTCCTTGGACCTTCACATTGACGTTGAAACACAGAAATCGCATCGGAATTAAATACAAAAGGCGCAATGCCGCCTTAAGTACAAGAATAGAGACTCTTCTTACAGTCGGTGCATTGAGCATTCTCTGTGAGACCAGTATTAGTTTCTGATACACCACTGCAGGTTCAATGTATTCCTTGGACCTTCACATTGACGATGAAACACAGAAATCGCATCGGAATTAATTACAAAAGGCACAATGATGTCATAAGTACAAGAATAGAGACTCTTCTTACAGTCGCTGCTTTGAGCATTCTCTGTGAGACCAGTATTAGTTTCCGATACACCACTCCAGGTTCAATGTATTCCTAGGACCTTCACATTGACGATGAAACACAGAAATCGCATCGGAATTAAATACAAAAGGCACAATGTTGCCTTAAGTACAAGAATAGAGACTCTTCTTACAGTCGGTGCTTTGAGCATTCCCTGTGAGACCAGTATTAGTTTCCGATACAACACTGCAGGTTCAATGTATTCCTTGGACCTTCACATTGACGATGAAACACAGAAATCGCATCGGAATTAAAGACAAAAGGCACAATGCCGCGTTAAGTACAAGAATAGAGTCTCTTCTTACAGTCGGTGCTTTCAGCATTCCATGTGAGACCAGTATTAGTTTCCGATACACCTCAGCAGGTTCAATGTATTCCTAGGACCTTCACATTGACGATGAAACACAGATATCGCATCGGAAATATATACAAAAGGCGCAATGCCGCCTTAAGTACAAGAATAGAGACTCTTCTTACATTCGGTGCTTTGAGCATTCCCTGTGAGACGAGAATTAGTTTCCGATACACCACTCCAGGTTCAATGTATTCATTGGAAATTCACATTGACGATGAGACACAGAAATCGCATCGGAATGAAATACAAAAGGCAAACTGCCGCGTAAGTACAAGAATAGAGACTCCTCTTACAGTCGGTGCTTTCAGCATTCCCTGTGAGACCAGTATTAGTTTCCGATACACCTCAACAGGTTCAATGTATTCCTAGGACCTTCACATTGACGATGAAACACAGAAATCGCATCGGAATTAAATACAAAACGCACAATGTCGCCTTAAGTACAAGAATAGAGACTCTTCTTACAGTCGGTGCTTTGAGCATTCCCTGTGGGACCAGTATTAGTTTCCGTTACGCCACTGCAGGTTCAATGTATTCCTAGTACCTTCACATTGACGATGAAACACTGAAATCGCATCGGAATTAAATACAAAAGGCTCAATGTCGCCTTAAGTACAAGAATAGAGACTCTTCTTACAGTCGGTATTTTTAGCATTCCCTGTGAGCCCAGTATTAGTTTCCGATACACCACTCCAGGTTCAATGTTTTCCTAGAACCTTCACATTGACGATGAAACACAGAAATCGCATCGCAATTAAATACAAAAGGCGCAATGCCGCCTTATGTACAAGAATAGAGACTCTTCTTACAGTCGGTGCTTTGAGCTATCCCAGTGAGACCGGAATTAGTTTCCGATACACCACTCCAGGTTCAATGTATTCCTTGGACCTTCACATTGACGATGAAACACAGAAATCGCATCGCAATTAAATACAAAAGGCGCAATGCCGCCTTAAGTACAAGAATAGAGACTCTTCTTACAGACGGTGCTTTGAGCTATCCCAGTGAGACCGGAATTAGTTTCCGATACACCACTCCAGGTTCAATGTATTCCTTGGACCTTCACATTGACGATGAAACACAGAAATCGCATCGGAATGAAATACAAAAGGCAAACTGCCGCGTAAGTACAAGAATAGAGACTCTTCTTACAGTCGGTGCTTTCAGCATTCCCTGTGCGACCAGTATTAGTTTCCGATACACCTCAGCAGGTTCAATGTATTCCTAGGACCTTCACATTGACGATGAATCACAGAAATCGCATCGGAATTAAATACAAAAAGCGCAATGCTGCCTTAACTACAAGAATAGAGACTCTTCTTACAGTCGGTGCTTTGAGCATTCCCTGTGAGACCAGAATTAGTTTCCGATACACCACTACAGGTTCAATGTATTCCTTGGACATTCACATTGACGATGAAACACAGAAATCGCATCGGAATGAAATACAAAAGGCAAACTGCTGCGTAAGTACAAGAATAGAAACTCTTCTTACAGTCGGTGCTTTGAGCATTCCCTGTGAGACCAGTATTAGTTTCCGATACACCACTGCAGGTTCAATGTATTCCTTGGACCTTCACATTGACGATGATACACAGAAAACGCATCGGAATTACATACAAAAGGCCCAATGCCGCCTTAAATACAAGAATAGAGACTCTTCTCAGAGTCGGTGTTTTGAGCATTCCCTGAGAGACCAGTGTTAGTTTCCGATACACCACTGCAGGTTCAATGTATTCCTTGGACCTTCACATTGACGATGAAACACAGAAATCGCATCCGAATTAAATACAATTGGCACAATGCCGGCTTAAGTACAAGAATAGACACTCTTCTTACAGTCGGTGCTATGAGCATTCCCTGTGAGACCTGTATTAGTTTCCGATACACCACTGCAGGTTCAATGTATTTCTTGGACCTTCACATTGACGATGAAACACAGATATCGCATCGGAATTGAATACAAAAGGCGTAATGCCGCCTTATGTACAAGTATAGAGACTCTTCTTACAGTCGGTGAATTGACCATTCCCTGTGAGACCAGTATTAGTTTCTGATACACCACTGCAGGTTCAATGTATTGCTTGGACCTTCACATTGACGATGAAACACAGAAATCGCATCGGAGTTAAATACAAAGGCCACAATGCCGCCTTAAGTACAAGAATAGAGACTCTTCTTACAGTCGATGCTTTGAGCATTCCCTGTGAGACCAGTATTAGTTTCCGATAAACCACTGCAGGTTCAATGTCTTCCTTGGACCTTCACATTGACGTTGAAACACAGAAATCGCATCGGAATTAAATACAAAAGGCGCAATGCCGCCTTAAGTACAAGAATAGAGACTCTTCTTACAGTCGGTGCATTGAGCATTCCCTGTGAGACCAGTATTAGTTTCTGATACACCACTGCAGGTTCAATGTATTCCTTGGACCTTCACATTGACGATGAAACACAGAAATCGCATCGGAATTTATTACAAAAGGCACAATGATGTCATAAGTACAAGAATAGAGACTCTTCTTACAGTCGCTGCTTTGAGCATTCTCTGTGAGACCAGTATTAGTTTCCGATACACCACTCCAGGTTCAATGTATTCCTTGGACCTTCACATTGACGATGAAACACTGAAATCGCATCGGAATGAAATACAAAAGGCAAACTGCCGCGTAAGTATAAGAATAGAGACTCTTCTTACAGTCGGTGCATTCAGCATTCCCTGTGAGACCAGTATTAGTTTCCGATACACCTCAGCAGGTTCAATGTATTCCTAGGACCTTCACATTGACGATGAAACACAGAAATCGCATCGGAATTAAATACAAAAGGCACAATGTTGCCTTAAGTACAAGAATAGAGACTCTTCTTACAGTCGGTGCTTTGAGCATTCCCTGTGAGACCAGTATTAGTTTCCGATACAACACTGCAGGTTCAATGTATTCCTTGGACCTTCACATTGACGATGAAACACAGTAATCGCATCGGAATTAAATACAAAAGGCACAATGTTGCCTTAAGTACAAGAATAGAGACTCTTCTTACAGTCGGTGCTTTGAGCATTCCCTGTGGACCAGAATTAGTTTCCGATACACCACTCCAGGTTCAATGTATTCCTTGGACCTTCACATTGACGTTGAAACACAGAAATCTTATCGGAATGAAATACAAAATGCATACTGCCGCGTAAGTACAAGAATAGAGACTCTTCTTACAGTCGTTGCTTTCAGCATTCCCTGTGACACCAGTATTAGTTTCCGATACACCTCAGCAGGTTCAATGTATTCCTAGGACCTTCACATTGACGATGAAACACGGAAATCGCATCGGAATTAAATACAAAAGGCACAATGTCGCCTTAAGTACAAGAATAGAGACTCTTCTTACAGTCGGTGCTTTGAGCATTCCCTGTGGGACCAGTATTAGTTTCCGTTACGCCGCTGCAGGTTCAATGAAATCCTAGGACCTTCACATTGACGATGAAACACAGAAATCGCATCCGAATTAAATACAATTGGCACAATGCCGGCTTAAGTACAAGAATAGACACTCTTCTTTCAGTCGGTGCTATGAGCATTCCCTGTGAGACCTGTATTAGTTTCCGATACACCACTGCAGGTTCAATGTATTTCTTGGACCTTCACATTGACGATGAAACACAGATATCGCATCGGAATTGAATACAAAAGGTGTAATGCCGCCCTATGTATAAGTATAGAGACTCTTCTTACAGTCGGTGAATTGACCATTCCCTGTGAGACCAGTATTAGTTTCTGATACACCACTGCAGGTTCAATGTATTGCTTGGACCTTCACATTGACGATGAAACACAGAAATCGCATCGGAGTTAAATACAAAAGGCACAATGCCGCCTTAAGTACAAGAATAGAGACTCTTCTTACAGTCGATGCTTTGAGCATTCCCTGTGAGACCAGTATTAGTTTCCGATAAACCACTGCAGGTTCAATGTCTTCCTTGGACCTTCACATTGACGTTGAAACACAGAAATCGCATCGGAATTAAATACAAAAGGCGCAATGCCGCCTTAAGTACAAGAATAGAGACTCTTCTTACAGTCGGTGCATTGAGCATTCTCTGTGAGACCAGTATTAGTTTCTGATACACCACTGCAGGTTCAATGTATTCCTTGGACCTTCACATTGACGATGAATCACAGAAATCGCATCGGAATTAATTACAAAAGGCACAATGATGTCATAAGTACAAGAATAGAGACTCTTCTTACAGTCGCTGCTTTGAGCATTCTCTGTGAGACCAGTATTAGTTTCCGATACACCACTCCAGGTTCAATGTATTCCTAGGACCTTCACATTGACGATGAAACACAGAAATCGCATCGGAATTAAATACAAAAGGCACAATGTTGCCTTAAGTACAAGAATAGAGACTCTTCTTACAGTCGGTGCTTTGAGCATTCCCTGTGAGACCAGTATTAGTTTCCGATACAACACTGCAGGTTCAATGTATTCCTTGGACCTTCACATTGACGATGAAACACAGAAATCGCATCGGAATTAAAGACAAAAGGCACAATGCCGCGTTAAGTACAAGAATAGAGACTCTTCTTACAGTCGGTGCTTTGAGCATTCCCTGTGAGACCAGAATTAGTTTCCGATACACCACTCCAGGTTCAATGTATTCCTTGGACCTTCACATTGACGTTGAAACACAGAAATCTTATCGGAATGAAATACAAAATGCAAACTGCCGCGTAAGTACAAGAATAGAGACTCTTCTTACAGTCGGTGCTTTCAGCATTCCCTGTGAGACCAGTATTAGTTTCCGATACACCTCAGCAGGTTCAATGTATTACTAGGACCTTCACATTGACGATGAAACACAGAAATCGCATCGGAATTAAATACAAAAGGCACAATGTCGCCTTAAGTACAAGAATAGAGACTCTTCTTACAGTCGGTGCTTTGAGCATTCCCTGTGAGACCAGTATTAGTTTCCGATACACCACTGCTGGTTCAATGTATTCCTTGGACCTTCACATTGACGATGAAACACTGAAATCGCATCGGAATGAAATACAAAAGGCAAACTGCCGCGTAAGTACAAGAATAGAGTCTCTTCTTACAGTCGGTGCTTTCAGCATTCCATGTGAGACCAGTATTAGTTTCCGATACACCTCAGCAGGTTCAATGTATTCCTAGGACCTTCACATTGACGATGAAACACAGAAATCGCATCGGAAATATATACAAAAGGCGCAATGCCGCCTTAAGTACAAGAATAGAGACTCTTCTTACATTCGGTGCTTTGAGCATTCCCTGTGAGACCAGAATTAGTTTCCGATACACCACTCCAGGTTCAATGTATTCATTGGAAATTCACATTGACGATGAAACACAGAAATCGCATCGGAATGAAATACAAAAGGCAAACTGCCGCGTAAGTACAAGAATAGAGACTCCTCTTACAGTCGGTGCTTTCAGCATTCCCTGTGAGACCAGTATTAGTTTCCGATACACCTCAGCAGGTTCAATGTATTCCTAGGACCTTCACATTGACGATGAAACACAGAAATCGCATCGGAATTAAATACAAAAGGCACAATGTCGCCTTAAGTACAAGAATAGAGACTCTTCTTACAGTCGGTGCTTTGAGCATTCCCTGTGGGACCAGTATTAGTTTCCGTTATGCCACTGCAGGTTCAATGTATTCCTAGGACCTTCACATTGACGATGAAACACTGAAATCGCATCGGAATTAAATACAAAAGGCTCAATGTTGCCTTAAGTACAAGAATAGAGACTCTTCTTACAGTCGGTGTTTTTAGCATTCCCTGTGAGACCAGTATTAGTTTCCGATACACCTCAGCAGGTTCAATGTATTCCTAGAACCTTCACATTGACGATGAAACACAGAAATCGTATCGGAATTAAATACAAAAGGCGCAATGCCGCCTTAAGTACAAGAATAGAGACTCTTCTTACGGTCGTTGCTTTGAGCTATCCCAGTGAGACCGGAATTAGTTTCCGATACACCACTCCTGGTTCAATGTATTCCTTGGACCTTCACATTGACGATGAAACACAGATATCGCATCGGAATGAAATACAAAAGGCAAACTGCCGCGTAAGTACAAGAATAGAGACTCTTCTTACAGTCGGTGCTTTCAGCATTCCCTGTGCGACCAGTATTAGTTTCCGATACACCTCAGCAGGTTCAATGTATTCCTAGGACCTTCACATTGACGATGAATCACAGAAATCGCATCGGAATTAAATACAAAAAGCGCAATGCTGCCTTAAGTACAAGAATAGAGACTCTTCTTACAGTCGGTGCTCTCAGCATTCCCTGTGAGACCAGAATTAGATTCCGATACACCTCAGCAGGTTCAATGTATTCCTAGGAAATTCACATTGACGATGAAAGACAGAAATCGCATCGGAATTAAATACAAAAGGCACAATGCCGTCTTAAGTACAAGAATAGAGACTCTTCTTACAGTCGGTGCATTCAGCATTCCCTGTGAGACCAGTATTAGTTTCCGATACACCTCAGCAGGTTCAATGTATTCCTAGGACCTTCACATTGACGATGAAACACAGAAATCGCATCTGAATTAAATACAAAAGGCACAATGCCGCCTTAAGTACAAGAATATAAACTCTTCTTACAGTCGGTGCTTTGAGCATTCCCTGTGAGACCAGTATTAGTTTCCGATACATCACTGCAGGTTCAATGTATTCCTTGGACCTTCACATTGACGATGAAACACAGATAACGCATCGGAATTTAATACAAAAGGCACAATGCCGCCTTAAGTACAAGAATAGAAACTCTTCTTAAAGTCGGTGCTTTGAGCATTCCCTGTGAGACCAGTATTAGTTTCCGATACACCACTGCAGGTTCAATGTATTCCTTGGACCTTCACATTGACGATGAAACACAGAAAACGCATCGGAATTAAATACAAAATTCCCAATGCCGCCTTAAATACAAGAATAGAGACTCTTCTTACAGTCGGTGTTTTGAGCATTCCCTGAGAGACCAGTGTTAGTTTCCGATACACCACTGCAGGTTCAATGTATTCCTTCGACCTTCACATTGACGATGAAACACAGAAATCGCATCCGAATTAAATACAATTGGCACATTGCCGGCTTAAGTACAAGAATAGACACTCTTCTTACAGTCGGTGCTATGAGCACTCCCTGTGAGACCTGTATTAGTTTCCGATACACCACTGCAGGTTCAATGTATTTCTTGGACCTTCACATTGACGATGAAACAGTGATATCGCATCGGAATTGAATACAAATGGCGTAATGCCGCCTTAAGTACAAGTATAGTGACTCTTCTTACAGTCGGTGCTTTGAGCATTCCCTGTGGGACCAGTATTAGTTTCTGATACACCACTGCAGGTTCAATGTATTGCTTGGACCTTCACATTGACGATGAAACACAGAAATCGCATCGGAGTTAAATACAAAAGGCACAATGCCGCCTTAAGTACAAGAATAGAGACTCTTCTTACAGTCGATGCTTTGAGCTTTCCCTGTGAGACCAGTATTAGTTTCCGATAAACCACTGCAGGGTCAATGTATTCCTCGGACCTTCACATGTACGTTGAAACACAGAAATCACATCGGAATTAAATACAAAAGGCGCAATGCCGCCATAAGTACAAGTATAGAGACTCTTCTTACAGTCGGTGCATTGAGCATTCCCTGTGAGACCAGTATTAGTTTCTGATACACCACTGCAGGTTCAATGTATTCCTTGAACCTTCACATTGACGATGAAACACAGAAATCGCATCGGAATTAATTACAAAAGGCACAATGATGTCATAAGTACAAGAATAGAGACTCTTCTTACAGTCGCTGCTTTGAGCATTCCCTGTGAGACCAGTATTAGTTTCAGATACACCACTCCAGGTTCAATGTATTCCTTGGACCTTCACATTGACGATGAAACACAGAAATCGCATCGGAATGAAATACAAAAGGCAAACTGCCGCGTAAGTATAAGAATAGAGACTCTTCTTACAGGCGGTGCATTCAGCATTCCCTGTGAGACCAGTATTAGTTTCGGATACACCTCAGCAGGTTCAATGTATTCCTAGGGCCTTCACTTTGACGATGAAACACAGAAATCGCATCGGAATTAAATACAAAAGGCACAATGTTGCCTTAAGTACAAGAATAGAGACTCTTCTTACAGTCGGTGCTTTGAGCATTCCCTGTGAGACCAGTATTAGTTTCCGATACAACACTGCAGGTTCAATGTATTCCTTGGACCTTCACATTGACGATGAAACACAGAAATCGCATCGGAATTAAAGACAAAAGGCACAATGCCGCATTAAGTACAAGAATAGAGACTCTTCTTACAGTCGGTGCTTTGAGCAATCCCTGTGAGACCAGAATTAGTTTCCGATACACCACTGCAGCTTCAATGTATTCCTTGGACCTTCACATTGACGATGAAACACAGAAATCGCATCGGAATGAAATACAAAAGGCAAACTGCCGCGTAAGTACAAGAATAGAGTCTCTTCTTACAGTCGGTGCTTTCAGCATTCCATGTGAGACCAGTATTAGTTTCCGATACACCTCAGCAGGTTCAATGTATTCCTAGGACCTTCACATTGACGATGAAACACAGAAATCGCATCGGAATGAAATACAAAAGGCAAACTGCCGCGTAAGTATAAGAATAGAGACTCTTCTTACAGGCGGTGCATTCAGCATTCCCTGTGAGACCAGTATTAGTTTCGGATACACCTCAGCAGGTTCAATGTATTCCTAGGGCCTTCACTTTGACGATGAAACACAGAAATCGCATCGGAATTAAATACAAAAGGCACAATGTTGCCTTAAATACAAGAATGGAGACTCTTCTTGCAGTCGGTGCTTTGAGCATTCCCTGTGAGACCAGAATTACTTTCCGATACACCACTCCAGGTTCAATGTATTCCTTGGACCTTCACATTTACGATGAAACACAGAAATCGCATCCGAATGAAATACAAAAGGCAAACTGTCGCGTAAGGACAAGAATAGAGACTCTTCTTACAGTCGGTGCTTTCAGCATTCCCTGTGAGACCAGTATTAGTTTCCGATACACCTCAGCAGGTTCAATGTATTCCTAGGACCTTCACATTGACGGTGAAACACAGAAATCGCATCGGAATAAAATACAAAAGGCGCAATGCCGCCTTAAGTACAAGAATTGAGACTCTTCTTACAGTCGGTGCTTTGAGCATTCCCTGTGAGACCAGAATTAGTTTCCGATACACCACTCCAGGTTCAGTGTATTCCTTGGACCTTCACATTGACGATGAAACACAGAAATCGCATCGGAATGAAATACAAAACGCAAACTGTCGCGTAAGTACAAGAATAGAGACTCTTCTTACAGTCGGTGCTTTCAGCATTCCCTGTGAGACCAGTATTAGTTTCCGATACACCTCAGCATTTTCAATGTATTCCTAGGACCTTCACATTGACGATGAATCACAGAAATCGCATCGGAATTATATACAAAAAGCGCAATGCCGCCTTAAGTACAAGAATAGAGACGCTTCTTACAGTCGGTGCTTTGAGCAATCCCTGTGAGACCAGAATTAGATTCCGATACACCTCAGCAGGTTCAATGTATTCCTAGGACCTTCACATTGACGATGAAACACAGAAATCGCATCTGAATTAAATACAAAAGGCACAATGCCGCCTTAAGTACAAGAATAGAAACTCTTCTTACAGTCGGTGCTTTGAGCATTCCCTGTGAGACCAGTATTAGTTTCCGATACACCACTGCAGGTTCAATGTATTCCTTGGACCTTCACATTGACGATGAAACACAGAAAACGCATCGGAATTTAATTCAAAAGGCACAATGCCGCCTTAAGTACAAGAATAGAAACTCTTCTTACTGTCGGTGCTTTGAGCATTCCCTGTGAGACCAGTATTAGTTTCCGATACACCACTGCAGGTTCAATGTATTCCTTGGAACTTCACATTGACGATGAAACACAGAAAACGCATCGGAATTAAATACAAAAGGCCCAATGCCGCCTTAAATACAAGAATAGAGACTCTTCTTACAGTCGGTGTTTTGAGCATTCCCTGAGAGACCAGTGTTGGTTTCCGATACACCACTGCAGGTTCAATGTATTGCTTGGACCTTCACATTGACGATGAAACACAGAAATCGCATCCGAATTAAATACAATTGGCACAATGCCGGCTTAAGTACAAGAATAGACACTCTTCTTACAGTCGGTGCTATGAGCATTCCCTGTGAGACCTGTACTAGTTTCCGATACACCACTGCAGGTTCAATGTATTTCTTGGACCTTCACATTGACGATGAAACAGAGAAATCGCATCGGAATTAATTACAAAAGGCACAATGATGTCATAAGTACAAGAATAGAGACTCTTCTTACAGTCGCTGCTTTGAGCATTCTCTGTGAGACCAGTATTAGTTTCCGATACACCACTCCAGGTTCAATGTATTCCTTGGACCTTCACATTGACGATGAAACACAGAAATCGCATCGGAATGAAATACAAAAGGCAAACTGCCGCGTAAGTATAAGAATAGAGACTCTTCTTACAGTCGGTGCTTTCAGCATTCCCTGTGAGACCAGTATTAGTTTCCGATACACCACTCCAGGTTCAATGTATTCCTAGACCCTTCACATTGACGATGAAACACAGAAATCGCATCGGAATTAAATACAAAAGGCACAATGTTGCCTTAAGTACAAGAATAGAGACTCTTCTTACAGTCGGTGCTTTGAGCATTCCCTGTGAGACCAGTATTAGTTTCCAATACAACACTGCAGGTTCAATGTATTCCTTGGACCTTCACATTGACGATGAAACACAGAAATCGCATCGGAATTAAAGACAAAAGGCACAATGCCGCATTAAGTACAAGAATAGAGACTCCTCTTACAGTCGGTGCTTTGAGCATCCCTGTGAGACCAGAATTAGTTTCCGATACACCACTCCAGGTTCAATGTATTCCTTGGACCTTCACATTGACGATGAAACACAGAAATCGCATCGGAATGAAATACAAAAGGCAAACTGCCGCGTAAGTATAAGAATAGAGACTCTTCTTACAGTCGGTGTTTTGAGCATTCCCTGAGAGACCAGTGTTAGTTTCCGATACACCACTGCAGGTTCAATGTATTCCTTCGACCTTCACATTGACGATGAAACACAGAAATCGCATCCGAATTAAATACAATTGGCACATTGCCGGCTTAAGTACAAGAATAGACACTCTTCTTACAGTCGGTGCTATGAGCACTCCCTGTGAGACCTGTATTAGTTTCCGATACACCACTGCAGGTTCAATGTATTTCTTGGACCTTCACATTGACGATGAAACAGTGATATCGCATCGGAATTGAATACAAATGGCGTAATGCCGCCTTAAGTACAAGTATAGTGACTCTTCTTACAGTCGGTGCTTTGAGCATTCCCTGTGGGACAAGTATTAGTTTCTGATACACCACTGCAGGTTCAATGTATTGCTTGGACCTTCACATTGACGATGAAACACAGAAATCGCATCGGAGTTAAATACAAAAGGCACAATGCCGCCTTAAGTACAAGAATAGAGACTCTTCTTACAGTCGATGCTTTGAGCTTTCCCTGTGAGACCAGTATTAGTTTCCGATAAACCACTGCAGGGTCAATGTATTCCTCGGACCTTCACATGTACGTTGAAACACAGAAATCACATCGGAATTAAATACAAAAGGCGCAATGCCGCCATAAGTACAAGTATAGAGACTCTTCTTACAGTCGGTGCATTGAGCATTCCCTGTGAGACCAGTATTAGTTTCTGATACACCACTGCAGGTTCAATGTATTCCTTGAACCTTCACATTGACGATGAAACACAGAAATCGCATCGGAATTAATTACAAAAGGCACAATGATGTCATAAGTACAAGAATAGAGACTCTTCTTACAGTCGCTGCTTTGAGCATTCCCTGTGAGACCAGTATTAGTTTCAGATACACCACTCCAGGTTCAATGTATTCCTTGGACCTTCACATTGACGATGAAACACAGAAATCGCATCGGAATGAAATACAAAAGGCAAACTGCCGCGTAAGTATAAGAATAGAGACTCTTCTTACAGGCGGTGCATTCAGCATTCCCTGTGAGACCAGTATTAGTTTCGGATACACCTCAGCAGGTTCAATGTATTCCTAGGGCCTTCACTTTGACGATGAAACACAGAAATCGCATCGGAATTAAATACAAAAGGCACAATGTTGCCTTAAGTACAAGAATAGAGACTCTTCTTACAGTCGGTGCTTTGAGCATTCCCTGTGAGACCAGTATTAGTTTCCGATACAACACTGCAGGTTCAATGTATTCCTTGGACCTTCACATTGACGATGAAACACAGAAATCGCATCGGAATTAAAGACAAAAGGCACAATGCCGCATTAAGTACAAGAATAGAGACTCTTCTTACAGTCGGTGCTTTGAGCAATCCCTGTGAGACCAGAATTAGTTTCCGATACACCACTGCAGCTTCAATGTATTCCTTGGACCTTCACATTGACGATGAAACACAGAAATCGCATCGGAATGAAATACAAAAGGCAAACTGCCGCGTAAGTACAAGAATAGAGTCTCTTCTTACAGTCGGTGCTTTCAGCATTCCATGTGAGACCAGTATTAGTTTCCGATACACCTCAGCAGGTTCAATGTATTCCTAGGACCTTCACATTGACGATGAAACACAGAAATCGCATCGGAATTAAATACAAAAGGCACAATATCGCCTTAAGTACAAGAATAGAGACTCTTCTTACAGTCGGTGCTTTGAGCATTCCCTGTGGGACCAGTATTAGTTTCCGTTACACCACTGCAGGTTCAATGTATTCCTAGGACCTTCACATTGACGACGAAACACAGAAATCGCATCGGAATTAAATAAAAAAGGCACAATGTCGCCTTAAGCACAAGAATGGAGACTCTTCTTGCAGTCGGTGCTTTGAGCATTCCCTGTGAGACCAGAATTACTTTCCGATACACCACTCCAGGTTCAATGTATTCCTTGGACCTTCACATTTACGATGAAACACAGAAATCGCATCCGAATGAAATACAAAAGGCAAACTGTCGCGTAAGGACAAGAATAGAGACTCTTCTTACAGTCGGTGCTTTCAGCATTCCCTGTGAGACCAGTATTAGTTTCCGATACACCTCAGCAGGTTCAATGTATTCCTAGGACCTTCACATTGACGATGAAACACAGAAATCGCATCGGAATAAAATACAAAAGGCGCAATGCCGCCTTAAGTACAAGAATTGAGACTCTTCTTACAGTCGGTGCTTTGAGCATTCCCTGTGAGACCAGAATTAGTTTCCGATACACCACTCCAGGTTCAGTGTATTCCTTGGACCTTCACATTGACGATGAAACACAGAAATCGCATCGGAATGAAATACAAAACGCAAACTGTCGCGTAAGTACAAGAATAGAGACTCTTCTTACAGTCGGTGCTTTCAGCATTCCCTGTGAGACCAGTATTAGTTTCCGATACACCTCAGCATTTTCAATGTATTCCTAGGACCTTCACATTGACGATGAATCACAGAAATCGCATCGGAATTATATACAAAAAGCGCAATGCCGCCTTAAGTACAAGAATAGAGACGCTTCTTACAGTCGGTGCTTTGAGCAATCCCTGTGAGACCAGAATTAGATTCCGATACACCTCAGCAGGTTCAATGTATTCCTAGGACCTTCACATTGACGATGAAACACAGAAATCGCATCTGAATTAAATACAAAAGGCACAATGCCGCCTTAAGTACAAGAATAGAAACTCTCCTTACAGTCGGTGCTTTGAGCATTCCCTGTGAGACCAGTATTAGTTTCCGATACACCACTGCAGGTTCAATGTATTCCTTGGACCTTCACATTGACGATGAAACACAGAAAACGCATCGGAATTTAATTCAAAAGGCACAATGCCGCCTTAAGTACAAGAATAGAAACTCTTCTTACTGTCGGTGCTTTGAGCATTCCCTGTGAGACCAGTATTAGTTTCCGATACACCACTGCAGGTTCAATGTATTCCTTGGAACTTCACATTGACGATGAAACACAGAAAACGCATCGGAATTAAATACAAAAGGCCCAATGCCGCCTTAAATACAAGAATAGAGACTCTTCTTACAGTCGGTGTTTTGAGCATTCCCTGAGAGACCAGTGTTGGTTTCCGATACACCACTGCAGGTTCAATGTATTGCTTGGACCTTCACATTGACGATGAAACACAGAAATCGCATCCGAATTAAATACAATTGGCACAATGCCGGCTTAAGTACAAGAATAGACACTCTTCTTACAGTCGGTGCTATGAGCATTCCCTGTGAGACCTGTACTAGTTTCCGATACACCACTGCAGGTTCAATGTATTTCTTGGACCTTCACATTGACGATGAAACACAGAAATCGCATCGGAATTAATTACAAAAGGCACAATGATGTCATAAGTACAAGAATAGAGACTCTTCTTACAGTCGCTGCTTTGAGCATTCTCTGTGAGACCAGTATTAGTTTCCGATACACCACTCCAGGTTCAATGTATTCCTTGGACCTTCACATTGACGATGAAACACAGAAATCGCATCGGAATGAAATACAAAAGGCAAACTGCCGCGTAAGTATAAGAATAGAGACTCTTCTTACAGTCGGTGCTTTCAGCATTCCCTGTGAGACCAGTATTAGTTTCCGATACACCACTCCAGGTTCAATGTATTCCTAGACCCTTCACATTGACGATGAAACACAGAAATCGCATCGGAATTAAATATAAAAGGCACAATGTTGCCTTAAGTACAAGAATAGAGACTCTTCTTACAGTCGGTGCTTTGAGCATTCCCTGTGAGACCAGTATTAGTTTCCAATACAACACTGCAGGTTCAATGTATTCCTTGGACCTTCACATTGACGATGAAACACAGAAATCGCATCGGAATTAAAGACAAAAGGCACAATGCCGCATTAAGTACAAGAATAGAGACTCCTCTTACAGTCGGTGCTTTGAGCATCCCTGTGAGACCAGAATTAGTTTCCGATACACCACTCCAGGTTCAATGTATTCCTTGGACCTTCACATTGACGATGAAACACAGAAATCGCATCGGAATGAAATACAAAAGGCAAACTGCCGCGAAAGTACAAGAATAGAGTCTCTTCTTACAGTCGGTGCTTTCAGCATTCCATGTGAGACCAGTATTAGTTTCCGATACACCTCAGCAGGTTCAATGTATTCCTAGGACCTTCACATTGACGATGAAACACAGAAATCGCATCGGAAATAAATACAAAAGGCACAATATCGCCTTAAGTACAAGAATAGAGACTCTTCTTACAGTCGGTGCTTTGAGCATTCCCTGCGGGACCAGTATTAGTTTCCGTTACACCACTGCAGGTTCAATGTATTCCTAGGACCTTCACATTGACGACGAAAGACAGAAATCGCATCGGAATTAAATACAAAAGGCACAATGTCGACTTAAGCACAAGAATAGAGACTCTTCTTGCAGTCGGTGCTTTGAGCATTCCCTGTGAGACCAGAATTAGTTTCCGATACACCACTCCAGGTTCAATGTATTCCTTGGACCTTCACATTTACGATGAAACACAGAAATCGCATCAGAATGAAATACAAAAGGCAAACTGCCGCGTAAGTACAAGAATAGAGACTCTTCCTACAGTCGGTGCTTTCAGCATTCCCTGTGAGACCAGTATTAGTTTCCGATACACCTCAGCAGGTTCAATGTATTCCTAGGACCTTCACATTGACGATGAACACAGAAATCGCATCGGAATTAAATACAAAAGGCGCAATGCCGCCTTAAGTACAAGAATTGAGACTCTTCTTACAGTCGGTGCTTTGAGCATTCCCTGTGAGACCAGAATTAGTTTCCGATACACCACTCCAGGTTCAATGTATTCCTTGGACCTTCACATTGACGATGAAACACAGAAATCGCATCGGAATGAAATACAAAAGGCAAACTGTCGCGTAAGTACAAGTATAGAGACTCTTCTGACAGTCGGTGCTTTCAGCATTCCCTGTGAGACCAGTATTAGTTTCCGATACACCTCAGCAGGTTCAATGTATTCCTAGGACCTTCACATTGACGATGAATCACAGAAATCGCATCGGAATTATATACAAAAAGCGCAATGCCGCCTTAAGTACAAGAATAGAGACGCTTCTTACAGTCGGTGCTTTGAGCATTCCCTGTGAGACCATAATTAGTTTCTGATACACCACTGCAGGTTCAATGTATTCCTTGAACCTTCACATTGACGATGAAACACAGAAATCGCATCGGAATTAATTACAAAAGGCACAATGATGTCATAAGTACAAGAATAGAGACTCTTCTTACAGTCGCTGCTTTGAGCATTCCCTGTGAGACCAGTATTAGTTTCAGATACACCACTCCAGGTTCAATGTATTCCTTGGACCTTCACATTGACGATGAAACACAGAAATCGCATCGGAATGAAATACAAAAGGCAAACTGCCGCGTAAGTATAAGAATAGAGACTCTTCTTACAGGCGGTGCATTCAGCATTCCCTGTGAGACCAGTATTAGTTTCGGATACACCTCAGCAGGTTCAATGTATTCCTAGGGCCTTCACTTTGACGATGAAACACAGAAATCGCATCGGAATTAAATACAAAAGGCACAATGTTGCCTTAAGTACAAGAATAGAGACTCTTCTTACAGTCGGTGCTTTGAGCATTCCCTGTGAGACCAGTATTAGTTTCCGATACAACACTGCAGGTTCAATGTATTCCTTGGACCTTCACATTGACGATGAAACACAGAAATCGCATCGGAATTAAAGACAAAAGGCACAATGCCGCATTAAGTACAAGAATAGAGACTCTTCTTACAGTCGGTGCTTTGAGCAATCCCTGTGAGACCAGAATTAGTTTCCGATACACCACTGCAGCTTCAATGTATTCCTTGGACCTTCACATTGACGATGAAACACAGAAATCGCATCGGAATGAAATACAAAAGGCAAACTGCCGCGTAAGTACAAGAATAGAGTCTCTTCTTACAGTCGGTGCTTTCAGCATTCCATGTGAGACCAGTATTAGTTTCCGATACACCTCAGCAGGTTCAATGTATTCCTAGGACCTTCACATTGACGATGAAACACAGAAATCGCATCGGAATTAAATACAAAAGGCACAATATCGCCTTAAGTACAAGAATAGAGACTCTTCTTACAGTCGGTGCGTTGAGCATTCCCTGTGGGACCAGTATTAGTTTCCGTTACACCACTGCAGGTTCAATGTATTCCTAGGACCTTCACATTGACGACGAAACACAGAAATCGCATCGGAATTAAATAAAAAAGGCACAATGTCGCCTTAAGCACAAGAATGGAGACTCTTCTTGCAGTCGGTGCTTTGAGCATTCCCTGTGAGACCAGAATTACTTTCCGATACACCACTCCAGGTTCAATGTATTCCTTGGACCTTCACATTTACGATGAAACACAGAAATCGCATCCGAATGAAATACAAAAGGCAAACTGTCGCGTAAGGACAAGAATAGAGACTCTTCTTACAGTCGGTGCTTTCAGCATTCCCTGTGAGACCAGTATTAGTTTCCGATACACCTCAGCAGGTTCAATGTATTCCTAGGACCTTCACATTGACGATGAAACACAGAAATCGCATCGGAATAAAATACAAAAGGCGCAATGCCGCCTTAAGTACAAGAATTGAGACTCTTCTTACAGTCGGTGCTTTGAGCATTCCCTGTGAGACCAGAATTAGTTTCCGATACACCACTCCAGGTTCAGTGTATTCCTTGGACCTTCACATTGACGATGAAACACAGAAATCGCATCGGAATGAAATACAAAACGCAAACTGTTGCGTAAGTACAAGAATAGAGACTCTTCTTACAGTCGGTGCTTTCAGCATTCCCTGTGAGACCAGTATTAGTTTCCGATACACCTCAGCATTTTCAATGTATTCCTAGGACCTTCACATTGACGATGAATCACAGAAATCGCATCGGAATTATATACAAAAAGCGCAATGCCGCCTTAAGTACAAGAATAGAGACGCTTCTTACAGTCGGTGCTTTGAGCAATCCCTGTGAGACCAGAATTAGATTCCGATACACCTCAGCAGGTTCAATGTATTCCTAGGACCTTCACATTGACGATGAAACACAGAAATCGCATCTGAATTAAATACAAAAGGCACAATGCCGCCTTAAGTACAAGAATAGAAACTCTTCTTACAGTCGGTGCTTTGAGCATTCCCTGTGAGACCAGTATTAGTTTCCGATACACCACTGCAGGTTCAATGTATTCCTTGGACCTTCACATTGACGATGAAACACAGAAAACGCATCGGAATTTAATTCAAAAGGCACAATGCCGCCTTAAGTACAAGAATAGAAACTCTTCTTACTGTCGGTGCTTTGAGCATTCCCTGTGAGACCAGTATTAGTTTCCGATACACCACTGCAGGTTCAATGTATTCCTTGGAACTTCACATTGACGATGAAACACAGAAAACGCATCGGAATTAAATACAAAAGGCCCAATGCCGCCTTAAATACAAGAATAGAGACTCTTCTTACTGTCGGTGTTTTGAGCATTCCCTGAGAGACCAGTGTTGGTTTCCGATACACCACTGCAGGTTCAATGTATTGCTTGGACCTTCACATTGACGATGAAACACAGAAATCGCATCCGAATTAAATACAATTGGCACAATGCCGGCTTAAGTACAAGAATAGACACTCTTCTTACAGTCGGTGCTATGAGCATTCCCTGTGAGACCTGTACTAGTTTCCGATACACCACTGCAGGTTCAATGTATTTCTTGGACCTTCACATTGACGATGAAACACAGAAATCGCATCGGAATTAATTACAAAAGGCACAATGATGTCATAAGTACAAGAATAGAGACTCTTCTTACAGTCGCTGCTTTGAGCATTCTCTGTGAGACCAGTATTAGTTTCCGATACACCACTCCAGGTTCAATGTATTCCTTGGACCTTCACATTGACGATGAAACACAGAAATCGCATCGGAATGAAATACAAAAGGCAAACTGCCGCGTAAGTATAAGAATAGAGACTCTTCTTACAGTCGGTGCTTTCAGCATTCCCTGTGAGACCAGTATTAGTTTCCGATACACCACTCCAGGTTCAATGTATTCCTAGACCCTTCACATTGACGATGAAACACAGAAATCGCATCGGAATTAAATACAAAAGGCACAATGTTGCCTTAAGTACAAGAATAGAGACTCTTCTTACAGTCGGTGCTTTGAGCATTCCCTGTGAGACCAGTATTAGTTTCCAATACAACACTGCAGGTTCAATGTATTCCTTGGACCTTCACATTGACGATGAAACACAGAAATCGCATCGGAATTAAAGACAAAAGGCACAATGCCGCATTAAGTACAAGAATAGAGACTCCTCTTACAGTCGGTGCTTTGAGCATCCCTGTGAGACCAGAATTAGTTTCCGATACACCACTCCAGGTTCAATGTATTCCTTGGACCTTCACATTGACGATGAAACACAGAAATCGCATCGGAATGAAATACAAAAGGCAAACTGCCGCGAAAGTACAAGAATAGAGTCTCTTCTTACAGTCGGTGCTTTCAGCATTCCATGTGAGACCAGTATTAGTTTCCGATACACCTCAGCAGGTTCAATGTATTCCTAGGACCTTCACATTGACGATGAAACACAGAAATCGCATCGGAAATAAATACAAAAGGCACAATATCGCCTTAAGTACAAGAATAGAGACTCTTCTTACAGTCGGTGCTTTGAGCATTCCCTGCGGGACCAGTATTAGTTTCCGTTACACCACTGCAGGTTCAATGTATTCCTAGGACCTTCACATTGACGACGAAAGACAGAAATCGCATCGGAATTAAATACAAAAGGCACAATGTCGACTTAAGCACAAGAATAGAGACTCTTCTTGCAGTCGGTGCTTTGAGCATTCCCTGTGAGACCAGAATTAGTTTCCGATACACCACTCCAGGTTCAATGTATTCCTTGGACCTTCACATTTACGATGAAACACAGAAATCGCATCAGAATGAAATACAAAAGGCAAACTGCCGCGTAAGTACAAGAATAGAGACTCTTCCTACAGTCGGTGCTTTCAGCATTCCCTGTGAGACCAGTATTAGTTTCCGATACACCTCAGCAGGTTCAATGTATTCCTAGGACCTTCACATTGACGATGAACACAGAAATCGCATCGGAATTAAATACAAAAGGCGCAATGCCGCCTTAAGTACAAGAATTGAGACTCTTCTTACAGTCGGTGCTTTGAGCATTCCCTGTGAGACCAGAATTAGTTTCCGATACACCACTCCAGGTTCAATGTATTCCTTGGACCTTCACATTGACGATGAAACACAGAAATCGCATCGGAATGAAATACAAAAGGCAAACTGTCGCGTAAGTACAAGTATAGAGACTCTTCTGACAGTCGGTGCTTTCAGCATTCCCTGTGAGACCAGTATTAGCTTCCGATACACCTCAGCAGGTTCAATGTATTCCTAGGACCTTCACATTGACGATGAATCACAGAAATCGCATCGGAATTATATACAAAAAGCGCAATGCCGCCTTAAGTACAAGAATAGAGACGCTTCTTACAGTCGGTGCTTTGAGAATTCCCTGTGAGACCATAATTAGTTTCCGATACACCACTACATGTTCAATGTATTACTTGGACATTCACATTGACGATGAAACAAAGAAATCGCATCGGAATGAAATACAAAAGGCAAGCTGCCGCGTAAGTACAAGAATAGAGACTCTTCTTACAGTCGGTGCTTTCAACATTCCCTGTGAGACCAGATTTAGTTTCCGATACACCTCAGCAGGTTCAATGTATTCCTAGGACCTTCACATTGACGATGAAACAGAGAAATCGCATCGGAATTAAATACAAAAGGCACAATGCCGTCTTAAGTACAAGAATAGAGACTCTTCTTACAGTCGGTGCTTTCAGCATTCCCTGTGAGACCAGTATTAGTTTCCGATACACCTCAGCAGGTTCAAAGTATTCCTAGGACCTTCACATTGACGATGAAACACAGATATCGCATCTGAATTAAATACAAAAGGCACAATGCCGCCTTAAGTACAAGAATAGAAACTCTTCTTACAGTCGGTGCTTTGAGCATTCCCTGAGAGACCAGTATTAGTTTCCGATACACCACTGCAGGTTCAATGTATTCCTTGGACCTTCACATTGACGATGTAACACAGAAAACGAATCGGAATTAAATACAAAAGGCACAATGTCGCCTTAAGTACAAGAATAGAAACTTTTCGTACAGTCGGTGCTTTGAGCATTCCCTGTGAGACCAGTATTAGTTTCCGATACACCACTGCAGGTTCAGTGTATTGCTTGGACCTTTACATTCACGTTAAAACACAGATATCACATCGGAGTTAAATACAAAAGGCACAATGCAGCCTTAAGTACAAGAATAGAGACTCTTCTTACAATCGATGCTTTGAGCATTCCCTGTGAGACCAGTATTACTTTCCGATAAACCACTGCAGGTTCAATGTATTCCTTGGACCTTCACATTGACGTTGAAACACAGAAATCGCATCGGAATTAAATACAAAAGGCGCAATGCCGCCTTAAGTACAAGAATAGAGACTCTTCTTTCAGTCGGTGCTTTGAGCATACCCTGTGAGACCAATATTAGTTTCTGATACACCACTGCAGGTTCAATGTATTCCTTGGACCTTCACATTGACGATGAAACACAGAAATCGCATCGGAATTAATTACAAAAGGCACAATGATGTCATAAGTACAAGAATAGAGACTCTTCTTACAGTCGGTGCTTTGAGCATTCTCTGTGAGTCCAGTATTAGTTTCCGATACACCACTGCAGGTTCAATGTATTCCTTGGACCATCACATTGACGATGAAACACAGAAATCGCATCGGAATTAAATACAAAAGGTGCAATGCCGCCTTCAGTACAAGAATAGAGACTCTTCTTACAGTCGGTGCTTTGAGCATTCCCTGTGAGACCAGTATTAGTTTCCGATACACCACTGCAGGTTCAATGTATTCCTTGGACCTTCACATTGACGATGAAACACAGAAATCGCATCGGAATGAAATACAAAAGGCAAACTGCCGCGTAAGTATAAGAATAGAGACTCTTCTTACAGTCGGTGCTTTCAGCATTCCCTGTGAGACCAGTATTAGTTTCCGATACACCTCAGCAGGTTCAATGTATTCCTAGACCCTTCACATTGACGATGAAACACAGAAATCGCATCGGAATTAAATACAAAAGGCACAATGTTGCCTTAAGTACAAGAATAGAGACTCTTCTTACAGTCGGTGCTTTGAGCATTCCCTGTGAGACCAGTATTAGTTTCCAATACAACACTGCAGGTTCAATGTATTCCTTGGACCTTCACATTGACGATGAAACACAGAAATCGCATCGGAATTAAAGACAAAAGGCACAATGCCGCATTAAGTACAAGAATAGAGACTCCTCTTACAGTCGGTGCTTTGAGCATCCCTGTGAGACCAGAATTAGTTTCCGATACACCACTCCAGGTTCAATGTATTCCTTGGACCTTCACATTGACGATGAAACACAGAAATCGCATCGGAATGAAATACAAAAGGCAAACTGCCGCGAAAGTACAAGAATAGAGTCTCTTCTTACAGTCGGTGCTTTCTGCATTCCATGTGAGACCAGTATTAGTTTCCGATACACCTCAGCAGGTTCAATGTATTCCTAGGACCTTCACATTGACGATGAAACACAGAAATCGCATCGGAAATAAATACAAAAGGCACAATATCGCCTTAAGTACAAGAATAGAGACTCTTCTTACAGTCGGTGCTTTGAGCATTCCCTGCGGGACCAGTATTAGTTTCCGTTACACCACTGCAGGTTCAATGTATTCCTAGGACCTTCACATTGACGACGAAACACAGAAATCGCATCGGAATTAAATACAAAAGGCACAATGTCGACTTAAGCACAAGAATAGAGACTCTTCTTGCAGTCGGTGCTTTGAGCATTCCCTGTGAGACCAGAATTAGTTTCCGATACACCACTCCAGGTTCAATGTATTCCTTGGACCTTCACATATACGATGAAACACAGAAATCGCATCAGAATGAAATACAAAAGGCAAACTGCCGCGTAAGTACAAGAATAGAGACTCTTCTTACAGTCGGTGCTTTCAGCATTCCCTGTGAGACCAGTATTAGTTTCCGATACACCTCAGCAGGTTCAATGTATTCCTAGGACCTTCACATTGACGATGAAACACAGAAATCGCATCGGAATTAAATACAAAAGGCGCAATGCCGCCTTAAGTACAAGAATTGAGACTCTTCTTACAGTCGGTGCTTTGAGCATTCCCTGTGAGACCAGAATTAGTTTCCGATACACCACTCCAGGTTCAATGTATTCCTTGGACCTTCACATTGACGATGAAACACAGAAATCGCATCGGAATGAAATACAAAAGGCAAACTGTCGCGTAAGTACAAGTATAGAGACTCTTCTTACAGTCGGTGCTTACAGCATTCCCTGTGAGACCAGTATTAGTTTCCGATACACCTCAGCAGGTTCAATGTATTCCTAGGACCTTCACATTGACGATGAATCACAGAAATCGCATCGGAATTATATACAAAAAGCGCAATGCCGCCTTAAGTACAAGAATAGAGACGCTTCTTACAGTCGGTGCTTTGAGCATTCCCTGTGAGACCATAATTAGTTTCCGATACACCACTACATGTTCAATGTATTACTTGGACATTCACATTGACGATGAAACAAAGAAATCGCATCGGAATGAAATACAAAAGGCAAGCTGCCGCGTAAGTACAAGAATAGAGACTCTTCTTACAGTCGGTGCTTTCAACATTCCCTGTGAGACCAGAATTAGTTTCCGATACACCTCAGCAGGTTCAATGTATTCCTAGGACCTTCACATTGACGATGAAACAGAGAAATCGCATCGGAATTAAATACAAAAGGCACAATGCCGTCTTAAGTACAAGAATAGAGACTCTTCTTACAGTCGGTGCTTTCAGCATTCCCTGTGAGACCAGTATTAGTTTCCGATACACCTCAGCAGGTTCAAAGTATTCCTAGGACCTTCACATTGACGATGAAACACAGATATCGCATCTGAATTAAATACAAATGGCACAATGCCGCCTTAAGTACAAGAATAGAAACTCTTCTTACAGTCGGTTCTTTGAGCATTCCCTGAGAGACCAGTATTAGTTTCCGATACACCACTGCAGGTTCAATGTATTCCTTGGACCTTCACATTGACGATGTGACACAGAAAACGAATCGGAATTAAATACAAAAGGCACAATGTCGCCTTAAGTACAAGAATAGAAACTTTTCGTACAGTCGGTGCTTTGAGCATTCCCTGTGAGACCAGTATTAGTTTCCGATACACCACTGCAGGTTCAGTGTATTGCTTGGACCTTTACATTCACGATGAAACACAGATATCGCATCGGAGTTAAATAAAAAAGGCACAATGCAGCCTTAAGTACAAGAATAGAGACTCTTCTTACAATCGATGCTTTGAGCATTCCCTGTGAGACCAGTATTACTTTCCGATAAACCACTGCAGGTTCAATGTATTCCTTGGACCTTCACATTGACGTTGAAACACAGAAATCGCATCGGAATTAAATACAAAAGGCGCAATGCCGCCTTAAGTACAAGAATAGAGACTCTTCTTTCAGTCTGTGCTTTGAGCATACCCTGTGAGACCAATATTAGTTTCTGATACACCACTGCAGGTTCAATGTATTCCTTGGACCATCACATTGACGATGAAACACAGAAATCGCATCGGAATTAAATACAAAAGGTGCAATGCCGCCTTCAGTACAAGAATAGAGACTCTTCTTACAGTCGGTGCTTTGAGCATTCCCTGTGAGACCAGTATTAGTTTCCGATACACCACTCCAAGTTCAATGTATTCCTTGGACCTTCACATTGACGATGAAACACAGAAATCGCATCGGAATTAAATACAAAAGGCGCAATGCCGCCTTAAGTACAAGAATAGAAACTCTTCTTAGAATCGGTGCTTTGAGCATTTCCTGTGAGACCAGTATTAGTTTCCGATACACCACTGCAGGTCCAATGTATTCCTTGGACCATCACATTGACGATGAAACACAGAAATCGCATCGGAATTAAATACAAAAGGTGCAATGCCGCCTTAAGTACTAGAAGAGACTCTTCTTACAGTCGGTGCTTTGAGCATTCCCTGTGGGACCAGTATTAGTTACACCACTGCAGGTTCAATGTATTCCTTGGACCTTCACATTGACGATGAAACACAGAAATCGCATCGGAATGAAATACAAAAGGCAAACTGCCGCGTAAGTACAAGAATAGAGACTCTTCTTACAGTCGGTGCTTTCATCATTCCATGTGAGGCCAGTATTAGTTTCCAATACACCTCAGCAGTTTCAATGTATTCCTAGGACCTTCACATTGACGATGAAGCACAGAAATCGCATCGGAATTATATACAAAAGTCGCAATGCCGCCTTAAGTACAAGAATAGAGACTCTTCTTACATTCGGTGCTTGGAACATTCCCTGTGAGACCAGAATTAGTTTCCGATACACCACTCCAGGTTCAATGTATTCCTTGGACATTCACATTGATGATGAAACACAGAAATCGCATCGGAATGAAATGCAAAAGGCCAACTGCCGCGTAAGTACAAGATTAGAGACTCTTCTTACAGTCGGTGCTTTCAGGATTCCCTGTGAGACCAGTATGAGTTTCCGATACACCTCAGCAGGTTCAATGTATTCCTAGGACCTTCACATTGACGATGAAACACAGAAATCGCATCGGAATTAAATACAAAAGGCACCATGTCGCCTTAAGTACAAGAATAGAGACTCTTCTTACAGTCGGTGCTTTGAGCTTTCCCTGTGGGACCAGTATTAGTTTCCGTTACGGCACTGCAGGTTCAATGTATTCCTAGGACCTTCACATTGACGACGAAACACAGAAATCGCATCGGAATTAAATACAAAAGGCGCAATGCCGCCTTAAGTACAAGAATAGAGACTCTTCTTTCAGTCGGTGCTTTGAGCATACCCTGTGAGACCAATATTAGTTTCTGATACACCACTGCAGGTTCAATGTATTCCTTGGACCATCACATTGACGATGAAACACAGAAATCGCATCGGAATTAAATACAAAAGGTGCAATGCCGCCTTCAGTACAAGAATAGAGACTCTTCTTACAGTCGGTGCTTTGAGCATTCCCTGTGAGACCAGTATTAGTTTCCGATACACCACTCCAGGTTCAATGTATTCCTTGGACCTTCACATTGACGATGAAACACAGAAATCGCATCGGAATTAAATACAAAAGGCGCAATGCCGCCTTAAGTACAAGAATAGAAACTCTTCTTAGAATCGGTGCTTTGAGCATTTCCTGTGAGACCAGTATTAGTTTCCGATACACCACTGCAGGTCCAATGTATTCCTTGGACCATCACATTGACGATGAAACACAGAAATCGCATCGGAATTAAATACAAAAGGTGCAATGCCGCCTTAAGTACTAGAAGAGACTCTTCTTACAGTCGGTGCTTTGAGCATTCCCTGTGGGACCAGTATTAGTTACACCACTGCAGGTTCAATGTATTCCTTGGACCTTCACATTGACGATGAAACACAGAAATCGCATCGGAATTAAATACAAAAGGCACCATGTCGCCTTAAGTACAAGAATAGAGACTCTTCTTACAGTCGGTGCTTTGAGCATTCCCTGTGGGACCAGTATTAGTTTCCGTTACGCCACTGCAGGTTCAATGTATTCCTAGGACCTTCACATTGACGACGAAACACAGAAATCGCATCGGAATTAAATACAAAAGGCACAATGTCGCCTTAAGTACAAGAATAGAGACTCTTCTTGCATTCGGTGCTTTGAGATTTCCCTGTGAGAGCAGAATTAGTTTCCGATACACCACTCCAGGTTCAATGTATTCCTTGGACCTTCACATTTACGATGAAACACAGAAATCGCATCGGAATGAAATACAAAAGGCAAACTGCCGCGTAAGTACAAGAATAGAGACTCTTCTTACAGTAGGTGCTTTCGGCATTCCCTGTGAGACCAGTATTAGTTTCCGATACACCTCAGCAGGTTCAATGTATTCCTAGGACCTTCACATTGACGATGAAACACAGAAATCGCATCGGAATTAAATACAAAAGACGCAATGCCGCCTTAAGTACAAGAATTGAGACTCCTCTTACAGTCGGTGCTTTGAGCATTCCCTGTGAGACCAGAATTAGATTCCGATACACCACTCCAGGTTCAATGTATTCCTCGGACCTTCACATTGACGATGAAACTCAGAAATCGCATCGGAATGAAATACAAAAGGCAAACTGTCGCGTAAGTACAAGAATAGAGACTCTTCTTACAGTCGGTGCTTTCAGCATTACCTGTGAGACCATTATTAGTTTCCGACACACCTCAGCAGGTTCAATGTATTCCTAGGACCTTCACATTGACGATGAATCACAGAAATCGCATCGGAATTAATTACAAAAGGCACAATAATGTCATAAGTACAAGAATAGAGACTCTTCTTACAGTCGGTGCTTTGAGCATTCCCTGTGAGACCAGTATTAGTTTCCGATACACCACTGCAGGTTCAATGTATTCCTTGGACCAACACATTGACGATGAAACACAGAAATCGCATCGGAATAAAATACAAAAGGTGCAATGCCGCCTTAAGTACAAGAATAGAGACTCTTCTTACAGTCGGTGCTTTGAGCATTCCCTGTGAGACCAGTATTAGTTTCCGATACACCACTGCAGGTTCAATGTATTCCTTGGACCTTCACATTGACGATGAAACACAGAAATCGCATCTGAATTAAATACAAAAGGCACAATGCCGCCTTAAGTACAAGAATAGAAACTCTTCTTACTGTCGGTGCTTTGAGCATTCCCTGTGAGACCAGTATTAGTTTCCGATACACCACTGCAGGTTCAATGTATTCCTTGGACCTTCACATTGACGATGAAACACAGAAAACGCATCGGAATTTAATTCAAAAGGCACAATGCCACCTTAAGTACAAGAATAGAAACTCTTCTTACAGTCGGTGCTTTGAGCATTCTCTGTGAGACCAGTATTAGTTTCCGATACACCACTGCAGGTTCAATGTATTCCTAGGACCTTCACATTGACGTTGAAACACAGAAAACGCATCGGAATTAAATACAAAAGGCCCAATGCCGCCTTAAATACAAGAATAGAGACTCTTCATACAGTCGGTGTTTTGAGCATTCCCTGAGAGACCAGTGTTGGTTTCCGATACACCACTGCAGGTTCAATGTTTCCTTGGACCTTCACATTGACGATGAAACACAGAAATCGCATCCGAATTAAATACAATTGGCACAATGCCGGCTTAAGTACAAGAATAGACACTCTTCTTACAGTCGGTGCTATGAGCATTCCCTGTGAGACCTGTATTAGTTTCCGATACACCACTGCAGGTTCAATGTATTTCTTGGACCTTCACATTGACGATGAAACACAGAAATCGCATCGGAATTAATTACAAAAGGCACAATGATGTCATAAGTACAAGAATAGAGACTCTTCTTACAGTCGCTGCTTTGAGCATTCTCTGTGAGACCAGTATTAGTTTCCGATACACCACTCCAGGTTCAATGTATTCCTTGGACCTTCACATTGACGATGAAACACAGAAATCGCATCGGAATGAAATACAAAAGGCAAACTGCCGCGTAAGTATAAGAATAGAGACTCTTCTTACAGTCGGTGCTTTCAGCATTCCCTGTGAGACCAGTATTAGTTTCCGATACACCTCAGCAGGTTCAATGTATTCCTAGACCCTTCACATTGACGATGAAACACAGAAATCGCATCGGAATTAAATACAAAAGGCACAATGTTGCCTTAAGTACAAGAATAGAGACTCTTCTTACAGTCGGTGCTTTGAGCATTCCCTGTGAGACCAGTATTAGTTTCCGATACAACACTGCAGGTTCAATGTATTCCTTGGACCTTCACATTGACGATGAAACACAGAAATCGCATCGGAATTAAAGACAAAAGGCACAATGCCGCATTAAGTACAAGAATAGAGACTCTTCTTACAGTCGGTGCTTTGAGCATCCCTGTGAGACCAGAATTAGTTTCCGATACACCACTCCAGGTTCAATGTATTCCTTGGACCTTCACATTGACGATGAAACACAGAAATCGCATCGGAATGAAATACAAAAGGCAAACTGCCGCGAAAGTACAAGAATAGAGTCAATTCTTACAGTCGGTGCTTTCAGCATTCCATCTGAGACCAGTATTAGTTTCCGATACACCTCAGCAGGTTCAATGTATTCCTAGGACCTTCACATTGACGATGAAACACAGAAATCGCATCGGAAATAAATACAAAAGGCACAATATCGCCTTAAGTACAAGAATAGAGACTCTTCTTACAGTCGGTGCTTTGAGCATTCCCTGCGGGACCAGTATTAGTTTCCGTTACACCACTGCAGGTTCAATGTATTCCTAGGACCTTCACATTGACGACGAAACACAGAAATCGCATCGGAATTAAATACAAAAGGCACAATGTCGACTTAAGCACAAGAATAGAGACTCTTCTTGCAGTCGGTGCTTTGAGCATTCCCTGTGAGACCAGAATTAGTTTCCGATACACCACTCCAGGTTCAATGTATTCCTTGGACCCTCACATTTACGATGAAACACAGAAATCGCATCAGAATGAAATACAAAAGGCAAACTGCCGCGTAAGTACAAGAATAGAGACTCTTCTTACAGTCGGTGCTTTCAGCATTCTCTGTGAGACTAGTATTAGTTTCCGATACACCTCAGCAGGTTCAATGTATTCCTAGGACCTTCACATTGACGATGAAACACAGAAATCGCATCGGAATTAAATACAAAAGGCGCAATGCCGCCTTAAGTACAAGAATTGAGACTCTTCTTACAGTCGGTGCTTTGAGCATTCCCTGTGAGACCAGAATTAGTTTCCGATACACCACTCCAGGTTCAATGTATTCCTTGGACCTTCACATTGACGATGAAACACAGAAATCGCATCGGAATGAAATACAAAAGGCAAACTGTCGCGTAAGTACAAGTATAGAGACTCTTCTTACAGTCGGTGCTTTCAGCATTCCCTGTGAGACCAGTATTAGTTTCCGATACACCTCAGCAGGTTCAATGTATTCCTAGGACCTTCACATTGACGATGAATCACAGAAATCGCATCGGAATTAAATACAAAAGGCACAATGCCGTCTTAAGTACAAGAATAGAGACTCTTCTTACAGTCGGTGCTTTCAGCATTCCCTGTGAGACCAGTATTAGTTTCCGATACACCTCAGCAGGTTCAAAGTATTCCTAGGACCTTCACATTGACGATGAAACACAGATATCGCATCTGAATTAAATACAAAAGGCACAATGCCGCCTTAAGTACAAGAATAGAAACTCTTCTTACAGTCGGTGCTTTGAGCATTCCCTGAGAGACCAGTATTAGTTTCCGATACACCACTGCAGGTTCAATGTATTCCTTGGACCTTCACATTGACGATGTAACACAGAAAACGCATCGGAATTAAATACGAAAGGCACAATGTCGCCTTAAGTACAAGAATAGAAACTTTTCGTACAGTCGGTGCTTTGAGCATTCCCTGTGAGACCAGTATTAGTTTCCGATACACCACTGCAGGTTCAGTGTATTGCTTGGACCTTTACATTCACGATGAAACACAGATATCGCATCGGAGTTAAATACAAAAGGCACAATGCCGCCTTAAGTACAAGAATAGAGACTCTTCTTTCAGTCGGTGCTTTGAGCATACCCTGTGAGACCAATATTAGTTTCTGATACACCACTGCAGGTTCAATGTATTCCTTGGACCTTCACATTGACGATGAAACACAGAAATCGCATCGGAATTAATTACAAAAGGCACAATGATGTCATAAGTACAAGAATAGAGACTCTTCTTACAGTCGGTGCTTTGAGCATTCTCTGTGAGACCAGTATTAGTTTCCGATACACCACTGCAGGTTCAATGTATTCCTTGGACCATCACATTGACGATGAAACACAGAAATCGCATCGGAATTAAATACAAAAGGTGCAATGCCGCCTTAAGTACAAGAATAGAGACTCTTCTTACAGTCGGTGCTTTGAGCATTCCCTGTGAGACCAGTATTAGTTTCCGATACACCACTGCAGGTTCAATGTATTTGTAGGACCTTCACATTGACGATGAAACACAGAAATCGCATCGGAATTAAATACAAAAGGCGCAATGCCGCCTTAAGTACAAGAATAGAAACCCTTCTTACAGTCGGTGCTTTGAGCATTTCCTGTGAGACCAGTATTAGTTTCCGATACACCACTGCAGGTTCAATGTATTCCTTGGACCTTCACATTGACGATGAAACACAGAAATCGCATCGGAATTAAATACAAAAGGCGCAATGCCGCCTTAAGTACAAGAATAGAAACTCTTCTTACAGTCGGTGCTTTGAGCATTCCCTGTGGGACCAGTATTAGTTACACCACTGCAGGTTCAATGTATTCCTTGGACCTTCACATTGACGATGAAACACAGAAATCGCATCGGAATGAAATACAAAAGGCAAACTGCCGCGTAAGTACAAGAATAGAGACTCTTCTTACAGTCGGTGCTTTCATCATTCCATGTGAGGCCAGTATTAGTTTCCAATACACCTCAGCAGTTTCAATGTATTCCTAGGACCTTCACATTGACGATGAAGCACAGAAATCGCATCGGAATTATAATCAAAAGGCGCAATGCCGCCTTAAGTACAAGAATAGAGACTCTTCTTACATTCGGTGCTTTGAACATTCCCTGTGAGACCAGAATTAGTTTCCGATACACCACTCCAGGTTCAATGTATTCCTTGGACATTCACATTGATGATGAAACACAGAAATCGCATCGGAATGAAATGCAAAAGGCCAACTGCCGCGTAAGTACAAGAATAGAGACTCTTCTTACAGTCGGTGCTTTCAGCATTCCCTGTGAGACCAGTATTAGTTTCCGATACACCTCAGCAGGTTCAATGTATTCCTAGGACCTTCACATTGACGATGAAACACAGAAATCGCATCGGAATTAAATACAAAAGACGCAAAGCCGCCTTAAGTACAAGAATTGGGACTCTTCTTACAGTCGGTGCTTTGAGCATTCCCTGTGAGACCAGAATTAGTTTCCGATACACCACTCCCGATTCAATGTATTCCTTGGACCTTCACATTGCCGATGAAACACAGAAATCGCATCGGAATGAAATACATAAGGCAAACTGTCGCGTAAGTACAAGAATAGAGACTCTTCTTACAGTCGGTGCTTTCAGCATTACCTGTGAGACCATTATTAGTTTCCGACACACCTCAGCAGGTTCAATGTATTCCTAGGACCTTCACATTGACGATGAATCACAGAAATCGCATCGGAATTAATTACAAAAGGCACAATGATGTCATAAGTACAAGAATAGAGACTCTTCTTACAGTCAGTGCTTTGAGCATTCCCTGTGAGACCAGTATTAGTTTCCGATACACCACTGCAGGTTCAATGTATTCCTTGGACCATCACATTGACGATGAAACACAGAAATCGCATCGGAATTAAATACAAAAGGTGCAATGCCGCCTTAAGTACAAGAATAGAGACTCTTCTTACAGTCGGTGCTTTGAGCATTCCCTGTGAGACCAGTATTAGTTTCCGATACACCACTGCAGGTTCAATGTATTCCTTGGACCTTCACATTGACGATGAAACACAGAAATCGCATCGGAATTAAATACAAAAGGCGCAATGCCGCCTTGAGTACAAGAATAGAAACTCTTCTTACAGTCGGTGCTTTGAGCATTCCCTGTGAGACCAGTATTAGTTTCTGATACACCACTGCAGGTTCAATGTATTCCTTGGAGCTTCACATTGACGATGAAACACAGAAATCGCATCGGAATTAATTACAAAAGGACCAATGATGTCATAAGTACAAGAATAGAGACTCTTCTTACAGTTGGTGATTTGAGCATTCCCTGTGAGACCAGTTTTAGTTTCCGATACACCACTGCAGGTTCAATGTATTCCTTGGACCTTCACATTGACGATGAAACACAGAATTCGCATCGGAATGAAATACAAATGGCAAACTGCCGCGTAAGTACAAGAATAGAGACTCTTCTTACAGTCGGTGCTTTCAGCATTCCACGTGAGACCAGTATTAGTTTCCGATACACCTCAGCAGGTTCAATGTATTCCTAGGACCTTCACATTGACGATGAAGCACAGAAATCGCATCGGAATAATATACAAAAGGCGCAATGCCGCCTTAAGTACAAGAATAGAGACTCTTCTTACATTCGGTGCTTTGAGCATTCCCTGTGAGACCAGAATTAGTTTCCGATACACCACTCCAGGTTCAATGTATTCCTTGGACATTCACATTGACGATGAAACACAGAAATCGCATCGGAATGAAATGCAAAAGGCAAACTGCCGCGTAAGTACAAGAATAGAGACTCTTCTTACAGTGGGTGCTTTCAGCATTCCATGTGAGACCAGTATTAGTTTCCGATACACCACTGCAGGTTCAATGTATTCCTTGCACCTTCACATTGACAATGTAACACAGAAAACGCATTGGAATTAAATACAAAAGGCACAATGTCGCCTTAAGTACAAGAATGGAGACTCTTCTTTCAGTCGGTGCTTTGAGCATTCCCTGTGAGACCAGTATTAGTTACTGATACACCACTGCAGGTTCAATGAATTCCTTGGACCTTCACTTTGACGATGAAACACAGAAATCGCATCGGAATTAATTACAAATGGCACAATGATGTCATAAGTACAAGAATAGAGACTCTTCTTACAGTCGGTGCTTTTAGCATTCTCTGTGAGACCAGTATTAGTTTCCGATACACCACTGCAGGTTCAATGTACTCCTTGGACCATCACATTGACGATGAAACAAGAAATCGCATCGGAATGAAATACAAAAGGCAAACTGCCGCGTAAGTACAAGAATAGAGACTCATCTTACAGTCGGTGCTTTGAGCATTCCCTGTGAGACCAGTATTAGCTTCCGATACACCACAGCAGGTTCAATGTATTCCTTGGACCTTCACTTTGACGATGAAACACAGAAATCGCATCGGAATTAAATACAAAAGGCGCAATGCCGCCTTAAGTACAAGGATAGAAACTCTTCTTACAGTCGGTGCTTTGAGCATTCCCTGCGAGACCAGTATTAGTTTCTGATACACCACTGCAGGTTCAATGTATTCCTTGGACCTTCACATTGACGATGAAACACAGAAATCGCATCGGAATTAATTACAAAAGGACCAATGATGTCATAAGTACAAGAATAGAGACTCTTCTTACAGTCGGTGCTTTGAGCATTCCCTGTGAGACCAGTATTAGTTTCCTATACACCACTGCAGGTTCAATGTATTCCTTCCACCATCACATTGACGATGAAACACAGAAATCGCATCGGAATTAAATACAAAAGGTGCAATGCCGCCTTAAGTACAAGAATAGAGACTCTTCTTACAGTCGGTGCTTTGAGCATTCCCTGCGAGACCAGTATTAGTTTCCGATACACCACTGCCGGTTCAATGTATGCCTTGGACCTTCACATTAACGATGAAACAAAGAAATCGCATCGGAATTAAAAACAAAAGGCGCAATGCCGCCTTAAGTACAAGAATAGAGACTCTTCTTACAGTCGGTGTTTGAGCATTCCCTGTGAGACCAGAATTAGTTTCCGATACACCCCTCCAGGTTCAATGTTTTCCTTGGACCTTCACATTGACGATGAAACACAGAAATCGCATCGGAATTAAATACAAAAGGCAAACTGCCGCGTAAGTACAAGAATAGAGACTCTTCTTACAGTCGGTGCTTTTAGCATTCCCTGTGATACCAGTATTAGTTTCCGATACACCTCAGCAGGTTCGTTGTATTCCTAGGACCTTCACATTGACGATGAAACACAGAAATCGCATCGGAATTAAATACAAAAGGCACAATGTCGCCTTAAGTACAAGAATAGAGGCTCTTCTTACAGTCGGTGCTTTGAGCATTCCCTGTGAGACCAGAATTAGTTTCCACTACACCACTCCTGGTTCAATGTATTCCTTGGACCTTCACATTGACGATGAAACACAGAAATCGCATCGGAATGAAATACAAAAGGCAAACTGCCACGTAAGTACAAGAATAGAGACTCTTCTTACAGTCGGTGCTTTCAGCATTCCATGTGAGACCAGTATTAGTGTCCGATACACCTCAGCAGGTTCAATGTATTCCTAGGACCTTCACATTGACGATGAAACACAGAAATCGCATCCTAATTAAATACAAAAGGCACAATGGCGCCTTAAGTACAAGAATAGAGACTCTTCTTACAGTCGGTGCTTTGAGCATTCCCTGTGGGACCAGTATTAGTTTCCGTTACACAACTGCAATGTATTCCTAGGACCTTCACATTGACGACGAAACACAGAAATCGCATCGGAATTAAATACAAAAGGCACAATGCCGCCTTAAGTACAAGAATAGAGACTCATCTTGCATTCGGTGCTTTGAGCATTCCCTGTGAGACCAGAATTAGTTTCCGATACACCACTCCAGGTTAAATGTATTCCTTGGACCTTCACATTTACGATGAAACACAGAAATCGCATCGGAATGAAATACAAAAACCGCAATTCCGCCTTAAGTACAAGAATAGAGACGCTTCTTACAGTCGGTGCTTTGAGCATTCCCTGTGAGACCAGAATTAGCTTCCGATACACCACTACAGGTTCAATGTATTCCTAGGACCTTCACATTGACGATGAAACACAGAAATCGCATCGGAATTAAATACAAAAGGCACAATGTCGCCCTAAGTACAAGAATAGAGACTCTTCTTACAGTCGGTGCTTTGAGCATTCCCTGTGAGACCAGTATTAGTTTCTGATACACCACTGCAGGTTCAATGTATTCCTTGGACCTTCACTTTGACGATGAAACACAGAAATCGCATCGGAATTAATTACAAATGGCACAATGATGTCATAAGTACAAGAATAGAGACTCTTCTTACAGTCGGTGCTTTTAGGATTCTCTGTGAGACCAGTATTAGATTCCGATACACCACTGCAGGTTCAATGTACTCCTTGGACCATCACATTGACGATGAAACAAGAAATCGCATCGGAATGAAATACAAAAGGCAAACTGCCGCGTAAGTACAAGAATAGAGACTCATCTTACAGTCGGTGCTTTGCGCATTCCCTGTGAGACCAGTATTAGCTTCCGATACACCACTGCAGGTTCAATGTATTCCTTGGACCTTCACTTTGACGATGAAACACAGAAATCGCATCGGAATTAAATACAAAAGGCGCAATGCCGCCTTAAGTACAAGGATAGAAACTCTTCTTACAGTCGGTGCTTTCAGCATTCCCTGTGAGACCAGTATTAGTTTCTGATACACCACTGCAGGTTCAATGTATTCCTTGGACTTTCACATTGACGATGAAACACAGAAATCGCATCGGAATTAATTACAAAAGGACCAATGATGTCATAAGTACAAGAATAGAGACTCTTCTTACAGTCGGTGCTTTGAGCATTCCCTGTGAGACCAGTATTAGTTTCCTATACACCACTGCAGGTTCAATGTATTCCTTGGACCATCACATTGACGATGAAACACAGAAATCGCATCGGAATTAAATACAAAAGGTGCAATGCCGCCTTAAGTACAAGAATAGAGACTCTTCTTACAGTCGGTGCTTTGAGCATTCCCTGCGAGACCAGTATTAGTTTCCGATACACCACTGCCGGTGCAATGTATGCCTTGGACCTTCACATTAACGATGAAACAAAGAAATCGCATCGGAATTAAATACAAAAGGCGCAATGCCGCCCTAAGTACAAGAATAGAGACTCTTCTTACAGTCGGTGTTTGAGCATTCCCTGTGAGACCAGAATTAGTTTCCGATACACCACTCCAGGTTCAATGTTTTCCTTGGACCTTCACATTGACGATGAAACACAGAAATCGCATCGGAATTAAATACAAAAGGCAAACTGCCGCGTAAGTACAAGAATAGAGACTCTTCTTACAGTCGGTGCTTTTAGCATTCCCTGTGATACCAGTATTAGTTTCCGATACCCCTCAGCAGGTTCATTGTATTCCTAGGACCTTCACATTGACGATGAAACGCAGAAATCGCATCGGAATTAAATACAAAAGGCACAACGTCGCCTTAAGTACAAGAATAGAGGCTCTTCTTACAGTCGGTGCTTTGAGCATTCCCTGTGAGACCAGAATTAGTTTCCGATACACCACTCCTGGTTCAATGTATTCCTTGGACCTTCACATTGACGATGAAACACAGAAATCGCATCGGAATGAAATACAAAAGGCAAACTGCCGCGTAAGTACAAGAATAGAGACTCTTCTTACAGTCGGTGCTTTCAGCATTCCATGTGAGACCAGTATTAGTGTCCGATACACCTCAGCAGGTTCATTGTATTCCTAGGACCTTCACATTGACGATGAAACACAGAAATCGCATCCTAATTAAATACAAAAGGCACAATGGCGCCTTAAGTACAAGAATAGAGACTCTTCTTACAGTCGGTGCTTTGAGCATTCCCTGTGGGACCAGTATTAGTTTCCGTTACACCACTGCCGGTTCAATGTATTCCTAGGACCTTCACATTGACGATGAAACACAGAAATCGTATCGGAATTAAATACAAAAGCACAATGTCGCCTTAAGTACAAGAATAGAGACTCTTCTTGCAGTCAGTGCTTTGAGCATTCCCTGTGAGACCAGAATTAGTTTCCGATACACCACTCCAGGTTCAATGTATTCCTTGGACCTTCACATTGACGATGAAACACAGAAATCGCATCGGAATGAAATACAAAAGGCTAACTGCCGCGAAAGTACAAGAATAGAGACTCTTCCTACAGTCAGTGCTTTCAGCATTCCCTGTGAGACCAGTATTAGTTTCCGATACACCTCAGCAGGTTCAATGTATTCCTTGGACCTTCACTTTGACGATGAAACACAGAAATCGCATCTGAATTAAATACAAAAGGCACAATGCCGCCTTAAGTACAAGAATAGAGACTCTTCTTACAGTCGGTGCTTTGAGCATTCCCAGTGAGACCAGTATTAGTTTCCGATACACCACTGCAGGTTCAATGTATTCCTTGGACCTTCACATTGACGATGAAACACAGAAATCGCATCGGAATTAAATACAAAAGGCGCAATGCCGCCTTAAGTACAAGAATAGAGACTATTCTTACAGTCGGTGTTTGAGCATTCCCTGTGAGACCAGAATTAGTTTCCGATACACCACTCCAGGTTCAATGTATTCCTTGGACCTTCACATTGACGATGAAACACAGAAATCGCATCGGAATTAAATACAAAAGGCGCAATGCCGCCTTAAGTACAAGAATAGAGACTCTTCTTACAGTCGGTGTTTGAGCATTCCCTGTGAGACCAGAATTAGTTTCCGATACACCACTCCAGGTTCAATGTATTCCTAGGACATTCACATTGATGATGAAACACAGAAATCGCATCGGAATGAAATGCAAAAGGCCAACTGCCGCGTAAGTACAAGAATAGAGACTCTTCTTACAGTCGGTGCTTTCAGCATTCCCTGTGAGACCAGTATTAGTTTCCGATACACCTCAGCAGGTTCTATGTATTCCTAGGACCTTCACATTGACGATGAAACACAGAAATCGCATCGGAATTAAATACAAAAGACGCAAAGCCGCCTTAAGTACAAGAATTGGGACTCTTCTTACAGTCGGTGCTTTGAGCATTCCCTGTGAGACCAGAATTAGTTTCCGATACACCACTCCCGGTTCAATGTATTCCTTGGACCTTCACATTGCCGATGAAACACAGAAATCGCATCGGAATGAAATACAAAAGGCAAACTGTCGCGTAAGTACAAGAATAGAGACTCTTCTTACAGTCGGTGCTTTCAGCATTACCTGTGAGACCATTATTAGTTTCCGACACACCTCAGCAGGTTCAATGTATTCCTTGGACCTTCACATTAACGATGAAACACAGAAATCGCATCGGAATGAAATACAAATGGCAAACTGCCGCGTAAGTACAAGAATAGAGACTCTTCTTACAGTCGGTGCTTTCAGCATTCCACGTGAGACCAGTATTAGTTTCCGATACACCTCAGCAGGTTCAATGTATTCCTAGGACCTTCACATTGACGATGAAGCACAGAAATCGCATCGGAATAATATACAAAAGGCGCAATGCCGCCTTAAGTACAAGAATAGAGACTCTTCTTACATTCGGTGCTTTGAGCATTCCTTGTGAGACCAGAATTAGTTTCCGATACACCACTCCAGGTTCAATGTATTCCTTGGACATTCACATTGACGATGAAACACAGAAATCGCATCGGAATGAAATGCAAAAGGCAAACTGCCGCGTAACTACAAGAATAGAGACTCTTCTTACAGTCGGTGCTTTCAGCATTCCATGTGAGACCAGTATTAGTTTCCGATACACCACTGCAGGTTCAATGTATTCCTTGGACCTTCACATTGACAATGTAACACAGAAAACGCATTGGAATTAAATACAAAAGGCACAATGTCGCCTTAAGTACAAGAATAGAGACTCTTCTTTCAGTCGGTGCTTTGAGCATTCCCTGTGAGACCAGTATAAGTTTCTGATACACCACTGCAGGTTCAATGTATTCCTTGGACCTTCACTTTGACGATGAAACACAGAAATCGCATCGGAATTAATTACAAATGGCACAATGATGTCATAAGTACAAGAATAGAGACTCTTCTTACAGTCGGTGCTTTTAGCATTCTCTGTGAGACCAGTATTAGTTTCCGATACACCACTGCAGGTTCAATGTACTCCTTGGACCATCACATTGACGATGAAACAAGAAATCGCATCGGAATGAAATACAAAAGGCAAACTGCCGCGTAAGTACAAGAATAGAGACTCATCTTACAGTCGGTGCTTTGAGCATTCCCTGTGAGACCAGTATTAGCTTCCGATACACCACTGCAGGTTCAATGTATTCCTTGGACCTTCACTTTGACGATGAAACACAGAAATCGCATCGGAATTAAATACAAAAGGCGCAATGCCGCCTTAAGTACAAGGATAGAAACTCTTCTTACAGTCGGTGCTTTGAGCATTCCCTGTGAGACCAGTATTAGTTTCTGATACACCACTGCAGGTTCAATGTATTCCTTGGACCTTCACATTGACGATGAAACACAGAAATCGCATCGGAATTAATTACAAAAGGACCAATGATGTCATAAGTACAAGAATAGAGACTCTTCTTACAGTCGGTGCTTTGAGCATTCCCTGTGAGACCAGTATTAGTTTCCTATACACCACTGCAGGTTCAATGTATTCCTTCGACCATCACATTGACGATGAAACACAGAAATCGCATCGGAATTAAATACAAAAGGTGCAATGCCGCCTTAAGTACAAGAATAGAGACTCTTCTTACAGTCGGTGCTTTGAGCATTCCCTGCGAGACCAGTATTAGTTTCCGATACACCACTGCCGGTTCAATGTATGCCTTGGACCTTCACATTAACGATGAAACAAAGAAATCGCATCGGAATTAAAAACAAAAGGCGCAATGCCGCCTTAAGTACAAGAATAGAGACTCTTCTTACAGTCGGTGTTTGAGCATTCCCTGTGAGACCAGAATTAGTTTCCGATACACCCCTCCAGGTTCAATGTTTTCCTTGGACCTTCACATTGACGATGAAACACAGAAATCGCATCGGAATTAAATACAAAAGGCAAACTGCCGCGTAAGTACAAGAATAGAGACTCTTCTTACAGTCGGTGCTTTTAGCATTCCCTGTGATACCAGTATTAGTTTCCGATACACCTCAGCAGGTTCATTGTATTCCTAGGACCTTCACATTGACGATGAAACACAGAAATCGCATCGGAATTAAATACAAAAGGCACAATGTCGCCTTAAGTACAAGAATAGAGGCTCTTCTTACAGTCGGTGCTTTGAGCATTCCCTGTGAGACCAGAATTAGTTTCCGATACACCACTCCTGGTTCAATGTATTCCTTGGACCTTCACATTGACGATGAAACACAGAAATCGCATCGGAATGAAATACAAAAGGCAAACTGCCGCGTAAGTACAAGAATAGAGACTCTTCTTACAGTCGGTGCTTTCAGCATTCCATGTGCGACCAGTATTAGTGTCCGATACACCTCAGCAGGTTCAATGTATTCCTAGGACCTTCACATTGACGATGAAACACAGAAATCGCATCCTAATTAAATACAAAAGGCACAATGGCGCCTTAAGTGCAAGAATAGAGACTCTTCTTACAGTCGGTGCTTTGAGCATTCCCTGTGGGACCAGTATTAGTTTCCGTTACACAACTGCAATGTATTCCTAGGACCTTCACATTGACGACGAAACACAGAAATCGCATCGGAATTAAATACAAAAGGCACAATGCCGCCTTAAGTACAAGAATAGAGACTCATCTTGCATTCGGTGCTTTGAGCATTACCTGTGAGACCAGAATTAGTTTCCGATACACCACTACAGGTTCAATGTATTCCTAGGACCTTCACATTGACGATGAAACACAGAAATCGCATCGGAATTAAATACAAAAGGCACAATGTCGCCTTAAGTACAAGAATAGAGACTCTTCTTACAGTCGGTGCTTTGAGCATTCCCTGTGAGACCAGTATTAGTTTCCGATACACCACTGCAGGTTCAATGTATTCCTTGGACCTTCACATTGACAATGTAACACAGAAAACGCATTGGAATTAAATACAAAAGGCACAATGTCTCCTTAAGTACAAGAATAGAGACTCTTCTTTCAGTCGGTGGTTTGAGCATTCCCTGTGAGACCAGTATTTGTTTCTGATACACCACTGCAGGTTCAATGTATTCCTTGGACCTTCACTTTGACGATGAAACACAGAAATCGCATCGGAATTAATTACAAATGGCACAATGATGTCATAAGTACAAGAATAGAGACTCTTCTTACAGTCGGTGCTTTTAGCATTCTCTGTGAGACCAGTATTAGTTTCCGATACACCACTGCAGGTTCAATGTACTCCTTGGACCATCACATTGACGATGAAACAAGAAATCGCATCGGAATGAAATACAAAAGGCAAACTGCCGCGTAAGTACAAGAATAGAGACTCATCTTACAGTCGGTGCTTTGAGCATTCCCTGTGAGACCAGTATTAGCTTCCGATACACCACTGCAGGTTCAATGTATACCTTGGACCTTCACTTTGACGATGAAACACAGAAATCGCATCGGAATTAAATACAAAAGGCGCAATGCCGCCTTAAGTACAAGGATAGAAACTCTTCTTACAGTCGGTGCTTTGAGCATTCCCTGTGAGACCAGTATTAGTTTCTGATACACCACTGCAGGTTCAATGTATTCCTTGGACCTTCACATTGACGATGAAACACAGAAATCGCATCGGAATTAATTACAAAAGGACCAATGATGTCATAAGTACAAGAATAGAGACTCTTCTTACAGTCGGTGCTTTGAGCATTCCCTCTGAGACCAGTATTAGTTTCCTATACACCACTGCAGGTTCAATGTATTCCTTGGACCATCACATTGACGATGAAACACAGAAATCGCATCGGAATTAAATACAAAAGGTGCAATGCCGCCTTAAGTACAAGAATAGAGACTCTTCTTACAGTCGGTGCTTTGAGCATTCCCTGCGAGACCAGTATTAGTTTCCGATACACCACTGCCGGTGCAATGTATGCCTTGGACCTTACATTAACGATGAAACAAAGAAATCGCATCGGAATTAAATACAAAAGGCGCAATGCCGCCCTAAGTACAAGAATAGAGACTCTTCTTACAGTCGGTGTTTGAGCATTCCCTGTGAGACCAGAATTAGTTTCCGATACACCACTCCAGTTTCAATGTTTTCCTTGGACCCTCACATTGACGATGAAACACAGACATCGCATCGGAATTAAATACAAAAGGCAAACTGCCGCGTAAGTACAAGAATAGAGACTCTTCTTACAGTCGGTGCTTTTAGCATTCCCTGTGATACCAGTATTAATTTCCGATACCCCTCAGCAGGTTCATTGTATTCCTAGGACCTTCACATTGACGATGAAACGCAGAAATCGCATCGGAATTAAATACAAAAGGCACAACGTCGCCTTAAGTACAAGAATAGAGGCTCTTCTTACAGTCGGTGCTTTGAGCATTCCCTGTGAGACCAGAATTAGTTTCCGATACACCACTCCTGGTTCAATGTATTCCTTGGACCTTCACATTGACGATGAAACACAGAAATCGCATCGGAATGAAATACAAAAGGCAAACTGCCGCGTAAGTACAAGAATAGAGACTCTTCTTACAGTCGGTGCTTTCAGCATTCCATGTGAGACCAGTATTAGTGTCCGATACACCTCAGCAGGTTCATTGTATTCCTAGGACCTTCACATTGACGATGAAACACAGAAATCGCATCCTAATTAAATACAAAAGGCACAATGGCGCCTTAAGTACAAGAATAGAGACTCTTCTTACAGTCGGTGCTTTGAGCATTCCCTGTGGGACCAGTATTAGTTTCCGTTACACCACTGCCGGTTCAATGTATTCCTAGGACCTTCACATTGACGATGAAACACAGAAATCGTATCGGAATTAAATACAAAAGCACAATGTCGCCTTAAGTACAAGAATAGAGACTCTTCTTGCAGTCAGTGCTTGGAGCATTCCCTGTGAGACCAGAATTAGTTTCCGATACACCACTCCAGGTTCAATGTATTCCTTGGACCTTCACATTGACGATGAAACACAGAAATCGCATCGGAATGAAATACAAAAGGCTAACTGAAGCGAAAGTACGAGAATAGAGACTCTTCCTACAGTCAGTGCTTTCAGCATTCCCTGTGAGACCAGTATTAGTTTCCGATACACCTCAGCAGGTTCAATGTATTCCTAGGACCTTCACATTGACGATGAAGCACAGATATCGCATCTGAATTAAATACAAAAGGCACAATGCCGCCTTAAGTACAAGAATAGAGACTCTTCTTACAGTCGGTGCTTTGAGCATTCCCTGTGAGACCAGTATTAGTTTCCGATACACCACTGCAGGTTCAATGTATTCCTTGGACCTTCACATTGACGATGAAACACAGAAATCGCATCGGAATTAAATACAAAAGGCCCAATGCCGCCTTAAGTACAAGAATAGAGACTATTCTTACAGTCGGTGTTTGAGCATTCCCTGTGAGACCAGAATTAGTTTCCGATACACCACTCCAGGTTCAATGTATTCCTTGGACCTTCACATTGACGATGAAACACAGAAATCGCATCGGAATTAAATACAAAAGGCGCAATGCCGCCTTAAGTACAAGAATAGAGACTCTTCTTACAGTCGGTGTTTGAGCATTCCCTGTGAGACCAGAATTAGTTTCCGATACACCACTCCAGGTTCAATGTATTCCTAGGACCTTCACATTGACGATGAAACACAGAAATCGCATCTGAATTAAATACAAAAGGCACAATGGCGCCTTAAGTACAAGAATAGAGACTCTTCTTACAGTCGGTGCTTTGAGCATTCCCTGTGGGACCAGTATTAGTTTCGATACACCACTATGGGTTCAATGTATTCCTAGGACCTTCACATTGACGATGAAACACAGAAATCGTATCGGAATTAAATACAAAAGGCACAATGTCGCCTTAAGTACAAGAATAGAGACTCTTCTTGCAGTCAGTGCTTTGAGCATTCCCTGTGAGACCAGAATTAGTTTCCGATGCACCACCTAGGTTCAATGTATTCCTTGCACCTTCACATTGACGATGAAACACTAAAATCGCATCGGAATGAAATACAAAAGGCTAACTGCCGCGAAAGTACAAGAATAGAGACTCTTCTTTCAGTCGGTGCTTTCAGCATTCCCTGTGAGACCACCATTAGTTTCCGATACACCTCAGCAGGTTCAATGTATTCCTAGGACCTTCACATTGACGATGAAACACAGAAATCGCATCTGAATTAAATACAAAAGGCACAATGTCGCCTTAAGTACAAGAATAGAAACTCTTCCTACAGTCGGTGCTTTGAGCATTCCCTGTGAGACCAGTGTTAGTTTCCGATACACCACTGCAGGTTCAATGTATTCCTTGGACCTTCACATTGACGATGAAACATAGAAATAGCTTCCGAATGAAATACAATTGGCACAATGCCGTCGTAAGTACAAGAATAGAGACTCTTCTTACAGACGGTGCTATGAGCATTCGCTGTAAGACCTGTATTAGTTTCCGATACACCACTGCAGGTTCAATGTATTTCTTGGACCTTCACATTGACGATTAAACACAGATATCGCATCGGAATTAAATACACAAGGCGCAATGCCGCCTTAAGTACAAGTATAGACACACTTCTTACAGTCGGTGATTTGAGCATTACCTGTGAGACCAGTATTAGTTTCTGATACACCACTGCAGGTTCAATGTATTCCTTGGACCTTCGCATTGACGATGAAACACAGAGATCGCATCGGAATTAATTACAAATGGCACAATGATGTCATAAGTACAAGAATAGAGACTCTTCTTACAGTCGGTGCTTTGAGCATTCTCTGTGAGACCAGTATTAGTTTCCGATATACCACTGCAGGTTCAATGTACTCCTTGGACCATCACATTTACGATGAAACACAGAAATCGCATCGGAATTAAATACAAAAGCTGCAATGCCGCCTTAAGTTCAAGAATAGAGACTCTTCTTACAGTCGGTGCTTTGAGCATTCCGTGTGAGACCAGTATTAGTTTCCGATACACCACTGCAGGTTCAATGTATTCCTTGGACCTTCACATTGACGATGAAACACAGAAATCGCATCGGAATTAAATACAAAAAGCGCAATGCCGCCTTAAGTACAAGAATAGAGACTATTCTTACAGTCGGTGTTTGAGCATTCCCTGTGAGATCATAATTAGTTTCCGATACACCACTCCAGGTTCAATGTATTTCTTGGACCTTCACATTGACGATGAAACACAGAAATCGCATCGGAATTAAATACAAAAGGCGCAATGCCGCCTTAAGTACAAGAATAGAGACTCTTCTTACAGTCGGTGCTTTCAGTATTACCTGTGAGACCAGTATTAGTTTCCGATACACCTCAGCAGGTTCAATGTATTCCTAGGACCTTCACATTGACGATGAATCACAGAAATCGCATCGGAATTAAATACAAAAAGCGCAATGCCGCCTTAAGTACAAGAATAGAGACGCTTCTTACAGTCAGTGCTTTGAGCATTCCCTGTAAGACCAGAATTAGTTTCCGATACACCACTACAGGTTCAATGTATTCCTAGGACCTTCACATTGACGATGAAACACGGAAATCGCATCGGAATTAAGTACAAAAGGCACAATGTCGCCTTAAGTACAAGAATAGAGACTCATCTTACAGTCGGTGCTTTGGGCATTCCCTGTGAGACCAGTATTAGTTTCCGATACACCACTGGAGGTTCAATGTATTCCTTGGACCTTCACTTTGACGATGAAACACAGAAATCGCATCGGAATTAAATACAAAAGGTGCAATGCCGCCTTAAGTACAAGAATAGAGACTCTTCTTACAGTCGGTGCTTTGAGCATTCCCTGCGAGACCAGTATTAGTTTCCGATACACCACTGCAGGTTCAATGTATGCCTTGGACCTTCACATTAACGATGAAACAAAGAAATCGCATCGGAATTAAATACAAAAGGCGCAATGCCGCCTTAAGTACAAGAATAGAGACTATTCTTACAGTCGGTGTTTGAGCATTCCCTGTGAGACCAGAATTAGTTTCCGATACACCACTGCAGGTTCAATGTATTCCTTGGACCTTCACATTGACGATGAAACACAGAAATCGCATCGGAATTAAATACAAAAGGCGCAATGCCGCCTTAAGTACAAGAATAGAGACTCTTCTTACAGTCGGTGTTTGAGCATTCCCTGTGAGACCAGAATTAGTTTCCGATACACCACTCCTGGTTCAATGTATTCCTTGGACCTTCACATTGACGATGAAACACAGAAATCGCATCGGAATTAAATACAAAAGGCGCAATGCCGCCTTAAGTACAAGAATAGAGACTCTTCTTACAGTCGGTGTTTGAGCATTCCCTGTGAGACCAGAATTAGTTTCCGATACACCACTCCAGGTTCAATGTATTCCTAGGACCTTCACATTGACGATGAAACACAGAAATCGCATCTGAATTAAATACAAAAGGCACAATGGCGCCTTAAGTACAAGAATAGAGACTCTTCTTACAGTCGGTGCTTTGAGCATTCCCTGTGGGACCAGTATTAGTTTCCGATACACCACTATGGGTTCAATGTATTCCTAGGACCTTCACATTGACGATGAAACACAGAAATCGTATCTGAATTAAATACAAAAGGCACAATGTCGCCTTAAGTACAAGAATAGAGACTTTTCTTGCAGTCAGTGCTTTGAGCATTCCCTGTGAGACCAGAATTAGTTTCCGATACACCACTCCAGGTTCAATGTATTCCTTGCACCTTCACATTGACGATGAAACACAGAAATCGCATCGGAATGAAATACAAAAGGCTAACTGCCGCGAAAGTACAAGAATAGAGACTCTTCTTTCAGTCGGTGCTTTCAGCATTCCCTGTGAGACCACCATTAGTTTCCGATACACCTCAGCAGGTTCAATGTATTCCTAGGACCTTCACATTGACGATGAAACACAGAAATCGCATCTGAATTAAATACAAAAGGCACAATGCCGCCTTAAGTACAAGAATAGAAACTCTTCCTACAGTCGGTGCTTTGAGCATTCCCTGTGAGACCAGTGTTAGTTTCCGATACACCACTGCAGGTTCAATGTATTCCTTGGACCTTCACATTGACGATGAAACATAGAAATAGCTTCCGAATGAAATACAATTGGCACAATGCCGTCGTAAGTACAAGAATAGAGACTCTTCTTACAGACGGTGCTATGAGCATTCGCTGTAAGACCTGTATTAGTTTCCGATACACCACTGCAGGTTCAATGTATTTCTTGGACCTTCACATTGACGATTAAACACAAATATCGCATCGGAATTAAATACACAAGGCGCAATGCCGCCTTAAGTACAAGTATAGACACACTTCTTACAGTCGGTGATTTGAGCATTCCCTGTGAGACCAGTATTAGTTTCTGATACACCACTGCAGGTTCAATGTATTCCTTGGACCTTCGCATTGACGATGAAACACAGAGATCGCATCGGAATTAATTACAAATGGCACAATGATGTCATAAGTACAAGAATAGAGACTCTTCTTACAGTCGGTGCTTTGAGCATTCTCTGTGAGACCAGTATTAGTTTCCGATATACCACTGCAGGTTCAATGTACTCCTTGGACCATCACATTTACGATGAAACACAGAAATCGCATCGGAATTAAATACAAAAGCTGCAATGCCGCCTTAAGTTCAAGAATAGAGACTCTTCTTACAGTCGGTGCTTTGAGCATTCCGTGTGAGACCAGTATTAGTTTCCGATACACCACTGCAGGTTCAATGTATTCCTTGGACCTTCACATTGACGATGAAACACAGAAATCGCATCGGAATTAAATACAAAAAGCGCAATGCCGCCTTAAGTACAAGAATAGAGACTATTCTTACAGTCGGTGTTTGAGCATTCCCTGTGAGACCAGAATTAGTTTCCGATACACCACTCCAGGTTCAATGTATTCCTTGGACCTTCACATTGACGATGAAACACAGAAATCGCATCGGAATTAAATGCAAAAGGCGCAATGCCGCCTTAAGTACAAGAATAGAGACTCTTCTTACAGTCGGTGTTTGAGCATTCCCTGTGAGACCAGAATTAGTTTCCGATACACCACTCCAGGTTCAATGTATTCCTAGGACCTTCACATTGACGATGAAACACAGAAATCGCATCTGAATTAAATACAAAAGGCACAATGGCGCCTTAAGAACAAGAATAGAGACTCTTCTTACAGTCGGTGCTTTGAGCATTCCCTGTGAGACCAGAATTAGTTTCCGATACACGACTACAGGTTCAATGTCTTCCTTGGACCTTCACATTGACGATGAAACACAGAAATCGCATCGGAATTAAATACAAAAGGCGCAATGCCGCCTTAAGTACAAGAATAGAGACTCTTCTTACAGTCGGTGCTTTCAGCATTACCTGTGAGACCAGTATTAGTTTCCGATACACCTCAGCAGGTTCAATGTAGTCCTAGGACCTTCACATTGACGATGAATCACAGAAATCGCATCGGAATTAAATACAAAAAGCGCAATGCCGCCTTAAGTACAAGAATAGAGACGCTTCTTACAGTCAGTGTTTTGAGCATTCCCTGTAAGACCAGAATTAGTTTCCGATACACCACTACAGGTTCAATGAATTCCTAGGACCTTCACATTGACGATGAAACACGGAAATCGCATCGGAATTAAGTACAAAAGGCACAATGTCGCCTTAAGTACAAGAATAGAGACTCATCTTACAGTCGGTGCTTTGGGCATTCCCTGTGAGACCAGTATTAGTTTCCGATACACCACTGGAGGTTCAATGTATTCCTTGGACCTTCACTTTGACGATGAAACACAGAAATCGCATCGGAATTAAATACAAAAGGTGCAAAGCCGCCTTAAGTACAAGAATAGAGACTCTTCTTACAGTCGGTGCTTTGAGCATTCCCTGCGAGACCAGTATTAGTTTCCGATACACCACTGCAGGTTCAATGTATGCCTTGGACCTTCACATTAACGATGAAACAAAGAAATCGCATCGGAATTAAATACAAAAGGCGCAATGCCGCCTTAAGTACAAGAATAGAGACTCTTCTTACAGTCGGTGTTTGAGCATTCCCTGTGAGACCAGAATTAGTTTCCGATACACCACTCCAGGTTCAATGTTTTCCTTGGACCTTCACATTGACGATGAAACACAGAAATCGCATCGGAATTAAATACAAAAGGCAAACTGCCGCGTAAGTACAAGAATAGAGACTCTTCTTACAGTCGGTGCTTTTAGCATTCCCTGTGATACCAGTATTAGTTACCGATACACCTCAGCAGGTTCATTGTATTCCTAGGACCTTCACATTGACGATGAAACACAGAAATCGCATCGGAATTAAATACAAAAGGCACAATGTCGCCTTAAGTACAAGAATAGAGGCTCTTCTTACAGTCGGTGCTTTGAGCATTCCCTGTGAGACCAGAATTAGTTTCCGATACACCACTCCTGGTTCAATGTATTCCTTGGACCTTCACATTGACGATGAAAGACAGAAATCGCATCGGAATGAAATACAAAAGGCAAACTGCCGCGTAAGTACAAGAATAGAGACTCTTCTTACAGTCGGTGCTTTCAGCATTCCATGTGAGACAAGTATTAGTGTCCGATACACCTCAGCAGGTTCAATGTATTCCTAGGACCTTCACATTGACGATGAAACACAGAAATCGCATCCTAATTAAATACAAAAGGCACAATGGCGCCTTAAGTACAAGAATAGAGACTCTTCTTACAGTCGGTGCTTTGAGCATTCCGTGTGGGACCAGTATTAGTTTCCGTTACACCACTGCCGGTTCAATGTATTCCTAGGACCTTCACATTGACGATGAAACACAGAAATCGTATCGGAATTAAATACAAAAGGCACAATGTCGCCTTAAGTACAAGAATAGAGACTCTTCTTGCAGTCAGTGCTTTGAGCATTCCCTGTGAGACCAGAATTAGTTTCCGATACACCACTCCAGGTTCAATGTATTCCTTGGACCTTCACATTGACGATGAAACACAGAAATCTATCGGAATGAAATACAAAATGCTAACTGCCGCGAAAGTACAAGAATAGTGACTCTTCCTACAGTCGGTGCTTTCAGCATTCGATGTGAGACCAGTATTAGTTTCCGATACACCTCAGCAGGTTCAATGTATTCCTTGGACCTTCACATTGACGATGTAACACAGAAAACGCATCGGAATTAAATACAAAAGGCACAATGTCGCCTTAAGTACAAGAATAGAAACTTTTCGTACAGTCGGTGCTTTGAGCATTCCCTGTGAGACCAGTATTAACTTCCGATACACCACTGCAGGTTCAGTGTATTGCTTGGACCTTTACATTCACGATGAAACACAGATATCGCATCGGAGTTAAATACAAAAGGCACAATGCAGCCTTAAGTACAAGAATAGAGACTCTTCTTACAATCGATTCTTTGAGCATTCCCTGTGAGACCAGTATTACTTTCCGATAAACCACTGCAGGTTCAATGTATTCCTTGGACCTTCACATTGACGTTGAAACACAGAAATCGCATCGGAATTAAATACAAAAGGCGCAATGCCGCCATAAGTACAAGAATAGAGACTCTTCTTTCAGTCGGTGCTTTGAGCATACCCTGTGAGACCAATATTAGTTTCTGATACACCACTGCAGGTTCAATGTATTCCTTGGACCTTCACATTCACGATGAAACACAGAAATCGCATCGGAATTAATTACAAAAGGCACAATGATGTCATAAGTACAAGAATAGAGACTCTTCTTACAGTCGGTGCTTTGAGCATTCTCTGTGAGACCAGTATTAGTTTCCGATACACCACTGCAGGTTCAATGTATTCCTTGGACCATCACATTGACGATGAAACACAGAAATCGCATCGGAATTAAATACAAAAGGTGCAATGCCGCCTTAAGTACAAGAATAGAGACTCTTCTTACAGTCGGTGCTTTGAGCATTCCCTGTGAGACCAGTATTAGTTTCCGATACACCACTGCAGGTTCAATGTATTCCTTGGACCTTCACATTGACGATGAAACACAGAAATCGCATCGGAATTAAATACAAAAGGCGCAATGCCGCCTTAAGTACAAGAATAGAAACTCTTCTTACAGTCGGTGCTTTGAGCATTTCCTGTGAGACCAGTATTAGTTTCTGATACACCACTGCAGGTTCAATGTAGTCCTTGGACCTTCACATTGACGATGAAAGAAAGAAATCGCATCGGAATTAATTACAAAAGGACCAATGATGTCATAAGTACAAGAATAGAGACTCTTCTTACAGTTCGTGACTTGAGCATTCAGTGTGAGACCAGTATTAGTTTCCGATACACCACTGCAGGTTCAAAGTATTCCTTGGACCATCACATTGACGATGAAACACAGAAATCGCATCGGAATTAAATACAAAAGGTGCATTGCCGCCTTAAGTACAAGAAGAGACTCTTCTTACAGTCGGTGCTTTGAGCATTCCCTGTGGGACCAGTATTAGTTACACCACTGCAGGTTCAATGTATTCCTTGGACCTTCACATTGACGATGAAACACAGAAATCGCATCGGAATGAAATACAAAAGGCAAACTGCCGCGTAAGTACAAGAATAGAGACTCTTCTTACAGTCGGTGCTTTCATCATTCCATGTGAGACCAGTATTAGTTTCCGATACACCTCAGCAGGTTCAATGTATTCCTAGGACCTTCACATTGACGATGAAGCACAGAAATCGCATCGGAATTATATACAAAAGGCGCAATGCCGCCTTAAGTACAAGAATAGAGGCTCTTCTTACATTCGGTGCTTTGAGCATTCCCTGTGAGACCAGAATTAGTTTCCGATACACCACTCCAGGTTCAATGTATTCCTTGGACATTCACATTGATGATGAAACACAGAAATCGCATCGGAATGAAATGCAAAAGGCAAACTGCCGCGTAAGAACAAGAATAGAGACTCTTCTTACAGTCGGTGCTTTCAGCATTCCCTGTGAGACCAGTATTAGTTTCCGATACACCTCAGCAGGTTCAATGTATTCCTAGGACCTTCACATTGACGAAGAAATACAGAAATCGCATCGGAATTAAATACAAAAATCACCATGTCGCCTTAAGTACAAGAATAGAGACTCTTCTTACTGTCGGTGCTTTGAGCATTCCCTGTGAGACCAGAATTAGTTTCCGATACACCACTCCAGGTTCAATGTATTCCTTGGACATTCACATTGACGATGAAACGCAGAATTCGCATCGGAATGAAATACAAAAGGCAAACTGCCGCGGCTGTACAAGAATAGAGACTCTTCTTACAGTCGGTGCTTTCAGCATTCCCTGTGAGACCAGTATTAGTTTCCGATACACCTCAGCAGGTTCAATGTATTCCTAGGACCTTCACATTGACGATGAAACACAGAAATCGCATCGGAATTAAATACAAAAGACGCAATGCCGCCTTAAGTACAAGAATTGAGACTCTTCTTACAGTCGGTGCTTTGAGCATTCCCTGTGAGACCAGAATTAGTTTCCGATACACCACTCCAGGTTCAATGTATTCCTTGGACCTTCACATTGACGATGAAACACAGAAATCGCATCGGAATGAAATACAAAAGGCAAACTGCCGCGTAAGTACAAGAATAGAGACTCTTCTTACAGTCGGTGCTTTCAGCATTACCTGTGAGACCATTATTAGTTTCCGACACACCTCAGCAGGTTCAATGTATTCCTAGGACCTTCACATTCACGATGAATCACAGAAATCGCATCGGAATTAATTACAAAAGGCACAATGATGTCATAAGTACAAGAATAGAGACTCTTCTTACAGTCGGTGCTTTGAGCATTCCCTGTGAGACCAGTATTAGTTTCCGATACACCACTGCAGGTTCAATGTATTCCTTGGACCATCACATTGACGATGAAACACAGAATTCGCATCGGAATTAAATACAAAAGGCGCAATGCCGCCTTAAGTACAAGAATAGAAACTCTTCTTACAGTCGGTGCTTTGAGCATTCCCTGTGAGACCAGTATTAGTTTCTGATACACCACTGCAGGTTCAATGTATTCCTTGGAGCTTCACATTGACGATGAAACACAGAAATCGCATCGGAATTAATTACAAAAGGACCAATGATGTCATAAGTAAAAGAATAGAGACTCTTCTTACAGTTGGTGATTTGAGCATTCCCTGTGAGACCAGTATTAGTTTCCGATACACCACTTCAGGTTCAATGTATTCCTTGGACCTTCACATTGACGATGAAACACAGAAATCGCATCGGAATGAAATACAAATGGCAAACTGCCGCGTAAGTACAAGAATAGAGACTCTTCTTACAGTCGGTGCTTTCAGCATTCCATGTGAGACCATTATTAGTTTCCGATACACCTCAGCAGGTTCAATGTATTCCTAGGACCTTCACATTGACGATGAAGCACAGAAATCGCATCGGAATAATATACAAAAGGCGCAATGCCGCCTTAAGTACAAGAATAGAGACTCTTCTTACTTTCGGTGCTTTGAGCATTCCCTGTGAGACCAGAATTAGTTTCCGATACACCACTCCAGGTTCAATGTATTCCTTGGACATTCACATTGACGATGAAACACAGAAATCGCATCGGAATGAAATGCAAAAGGCAAACTGCCGCGTAAGTACAAGAATAGAGATCCTTCTTACAGTCGGTGCTTTCAGCATTCCCTGTGAGACCAGTATTAGATTCCGATACACCTCAGCAGGTTCAATGTATTCCTAGGACCTTCACATTGACGATGAAACACAGAAATCGCATCGGAATTAAATACAAAAGGCACAATGTCGCCTTAAGTACAAGAATAGAGACTCTTCTTACAGTCGGTGCTTTGAGCATTCCCTGTGGGACCAGTATTAGTTTCCGTTACACAACTGCATTTTCAATGTATTCCTAGGACCTTCACATTGACGATGAAACACAGAAATCGCATCGGAATTAAATACAAAAGGCACAATGCCGCCTTAAGTACAAGAATATAGACTCATCTTGCATTCGGTGCTTTGAGCATTCCCTGTGAGACCAGAATTAGTTTCCGATACACCACTCCAGGTTCAATGTATTCCTTGGACCTTCACATTTACGATGAAACACAGAAATCGCATCCGAATGAAATACAAAAAGCGCAATGCCGCCTTAAGTACAAGAATAGAGACGCTTCTTACAGTCGGTGCTTTGAGCATTCCCTGTGAGACCAGAATTAGTTTCCGATACACCACTCCAGGTTCAATGTATTCCTTGGACCTTCACATTGACGATGAAACACAGAAATCGCATCGGAATGAAATACAAAAGGCAAACTGTCGCGTAAGTACAAGAATAGAGACTCTTCTTACGGTCGGTGCTTTCAACATTACCTGTGAGACCATTATTAGTTTCCGACACACCTCAGCAGGTTCAATGTATTCCTAGGACCTTCACATTCACGATGAATCACAGAAATCGCATCGGAAATAATTACAAAAGGCACAATGATGTCATAAGTACAAGAATAGAGACTCTTCTTACAGTCGGTGCTTTGAGCATTCCCTGTGAGACCAGTATTAGTTTCCGATACACCACTGCAGGTTCAATGTATTCCTTGGACCATCACATTGACGATGAAACACAGAATTCGCATCGGAATTAAATACAAAAGGCGCAATGCCGCCTTAAGTACAAGAATAGAAACTCTTCTTACAGTCGGTGCTTTGAGCATTCCCTGTGAGACCAGTATTAGTTTCTGATACACCACTGCAGGTTCAATGTATTCCTTGGAGCTTCACATTGACGATGAAACACAGAAATCGCATCGGAATTAATTACAAAAGGACCAATGATGTCATAAGTACAAGAATAGAGACTCTTCTTACAGTTGGTGATTTGAGCATTCCCTGTGAGACCAGTATTAGTTTCCGATACACCACTGCAGGTTCAATGTATTCCTTGGACCTTCACATTGACGATGAAGCACAGAAATCGCATCGGAATAATATACAAAAGGCGCAATGCCGCCTTAAGTACAAGAATAGAGTCTCTTCTTACTTTCGGTGCTTTGAGCATTCCCTGTGAGACCAGAATTAGTTTCCGATACACCACTCCAGGTTCAATGTATTCCTTGGACATTCACATTGACGATGAAACACAGAAATCGCATCGGAATGAAATGCAAAAGGCAAACTGCCGCGTAAGTACAAGAATAGAGATCCTTCTTACAGTCGGTGCTTTCAGCATTCCCTGTGAGACCAGTATTAGTTTCCGATACACCTCAGCAGGTTCAATGTATTCCTAGGACCTTCACATTGACGATGAAACACAGAAATCGCATCGGAATTAAATACAAAAGGCACAATGTCGCCTTAAGTACAAGAATAGAGACTCTTCTTACAGTCGGTGCTTTGAGCATTCCCTGTGGGACCAGTATTAGTTTCCGTTACACAACTGCAGGTTCAATGTATTCCTAGGACCTTCACATTGACGATGAAACACAGAAATCGCATCGGAATTAAATACAAAAGGCACAATGCCGCCTTAAGTACAAGAATAGAGACTCATCTTGCATTCGGTGCTTTGAGCATTCCCTGTGAGACCAGAATTAGTTTCCGATACACCACTCCAGGTTCAATGTATTCCTTGGACCTTCACATTTACGATGAAACACAGAAATCGCATCCGAATGAAATACAAAAAGCGCAATGCCGCCTTAAGTACAAGAATAGAGACGCTTCTTACAGTCGGTGCTTTGAGCATTCCCTGTGAGACCAGAATTAGTTTCCGATACACCACTACAGGTTCAATGTATTCCTAGGACCTTCACATTGACGATGAAACTCAGAAATCGCATCGGAATTAAATACAAAAGGCACAATGTCGCCTTAAGTACAAGAATAGAGACTCTTCTTACAGTCGGTGCTTTGAGCATTCCCTGTGAGACCAGTATTAGTTTCCGATACACCACTGCAGGTTCAATGTATTCCTTGGACCTTCACATTGACAATGTAACTCAGAAAACGCATCGGAATTAAATACAAAAGGCACAATGTCGCTTTAAGTACAAGAATAGAGACTCTTCTTTCAGTCGGTGCTTTGAGCATTCCCTGTGAGACCAGTATTAGTTTCTGATACACCACTGCAGGTTCAATGTATTCCTTGGACCTTCACTTTGACGATGAAACACAGAAATCGCATCGGAATTAATTACAAATGGCACAATGATGTCATAAGTACAAGAATAGAGACTCTTCTTACAGTCGGTGCTTTTAGCATTCTCTGTGAGACCAGTATTAGTTTCCGATACACCACTGCAGGTTCAATGTACTCCTTGGACCATCACATTGACGATGAAACAAGAAATCGCATCGGAATGAAATACAAAAGGCAAACTGCCGCGTAAGTACAAGAATAGAGACTCATCTTACAGTCGGTGCTTTGAGCATTCCCTGTGAGACCAGTATTAGTTTCCGATACACCACTGCAGGTTCAATGTATTCCTTGAACCTTCACTTTGACGATGAAACACAGAAATCGCATCGGAATTAAATACAAAAGGCGCAATGCCGCCTTAAGTACAAGGATAGAAACTCTTCTTACAGTCGGTGCTTTGAGCATTCCCTGTGAGACCAGTATTAGTTTCTGATACACCACTGCAGGTTCAATGTATTCCTTGGACCTTCACATTGACGATGAAACACAGAAATCGCATCGGAATTAATTACAAAAGGACCAATGATGTCATAAGTACAAGAATAGAGACTCTTCTTACAGTCGGTGCTTTGAGCATTCCCTGTGAGACCAGTATTAGTTTCCTATACACCACTGCAGGTTCAATGTATTCCTTGGACCATCACATTGACGATGAAACACAGAAATCGCATCGGAATTAAATACAAAAGGTGCAATGCCGCCTTAAGTACAAGAATAGAGACTCTTCTTACAGTCGGTGCTTTGAGCATTCCCTGCGAGACCAGTATTAGTTTCCGATACACCACTGCAGGTTCAATGTATGCCTTGGACCTTCACATTAACGATGAAACAAAGAAATCGCATCGGAATTAAATACAAAAGGCGCAATGCCGCCTTAAGTACAAGAATAGAGACTCTTCTTACAGTCGGTGTTTGAGCATTCCCTGTGAGACCAGAATTAGGTTCCGATACACCTCTCCAGGTTCAATGTTTTCCTTGGACCTTCACATTCACGATGAAACACAGAAATCGCATCGGAATTAAATACAAAAGGCAAACTGCCGCGTAAGTACAAAAATAGAGACTCTTCTTACGGTCGGTGCTTTCAGCATTCCATGTGAGACCAGTATTAGTGTCCGATACACCTCAGCAGGTTCAATGTATTCCTAGGACCTTCACATTGACGATGAAACACAGAAATCGCATCCTAATTAAATACAAAAGGCACAATGGCGCCTTAAGTACAAGAATAGAGACTCTTCTTACAGTCGGTGCTTTGAGCATTCCCTGTGGGACCAGTATTAGTTTCCGTTACACCACTGCCGGTTCAATGTATTCCTAGGACCTTCACATTGACGATGAAACACAGAAATCGTATCGGAATTAAATACAAAAAGCACAATGTCGCCTTAAGTACAAGAATAGAGACTCTTCTTGCAGTCAGTGCTTTGAGCATTCCCTGTGAGACCAGAATTAGTTTCCGACACACCACTCCAGGTTCAATGTATTCCTTGGACCTTCACATTGACGATGAAACACAGAAATCGCATCGGAATGAAATACAAAAGGCACAATGCCGCCTTAAGTACAAGATGAGAAACTCTTCCTACACTCGGTGCTTTTAGCATTCCCTGTGAGACCAGTATTAGTTTCTGATACACCACTGCAGGTTCAATGTATTCCTTGGACCTTCACATTGACGATGAAACACAGAAATCGCATCGGAATTAATTACAAATGGCACAATGATGTCATAAGTACAAGAATAGAGACTCTTCTTACAGTCGGTGCTTTGGGCATTCTCTGTGAGACCAGTATTAGTTTCCGATACACCACTGCAGGTTCAATGTACTCCTTGGACCATCACATTTACGATGAAACACAGAAATCGCATCGGAATTAATTACAAAAGGTGCAATGCCGCCTTAAGTACAAGAATAGAGACTCTTCTTACAGTCGGTGCTTTGTGCATTCCCTGTGAGACCAGTATTAGTTTCCGATACACCACTGCAGGTTCAACGTATTCCTTGGACCTTCACATTGACGATGAAACACAGAAATCGCATCGGAATTAAATACAAAAGGCGCAATGCCGCCTTAAGTACAAGAATAGAGACTATTCTTACAGTCGGTGTTTGAGCATTCCCTGTGAGACCAGAATTAGTTTCCGATACACCACTCCAGGTTCAATGTATTCCTTGGACCTTCACATTGACGATGAAACACAGAAATCGCATCGGAATTAAATACAAAAGGCGCAATGCCGCCTTAAGTACAAGAATAGAGACTCTTCTTACGGTCGGTGTTTGAGCATTCCCTGTGAGACCAGAATTAGTTTCCGATACACCACTACAGGTTCAATGTATTCCTAGGACCTTCACATTGACGATGAAACACAGAAATCGCTTCTGAATTAAATACAAAAGGCACAATGGCGCCTTAAGTACAAGAATAGAGACTCTTCTTACAGTCGGTGCTTTGAGCATTCCCTGTGGGACCAGTATTAGTTTCCGTTACACCACTATGGGTTCAATGTATTCCTAGGACCTTCACATTGACGATGAAACACAGAAATCGTATCGGAATTAAATACAAAAGGCACAATGTCGCCTTATGTACAAGAATAGAGACTCTTCTTGCAGTCAGTGCTTTGAGCATTCCCTGTGAGACCAGAATTAGTTTCCGATACACCACTCCAGGTTCAATGTATTCCTTGGACCTTCACATTGACGATGAAACACAGAAATCGCATCGGAATGAAATACAAAAGGCTAACTGCCGCGAAAGTACAAGAATAGAGACTCTTCTTACAGTCGGTGCTATGAGCATTCGCTGTAAGACCTGTATTAGTTTCCGATACACCACTGCAGGTTCAATGTATTTCTTGGACCTTCACATTGACGATTAAACACAGATATCGCATCGGAATTAAATACACAAGGCGCAATGCCGCCTTAAGTACAAGTATAGACACACTTCTTACAGTCGGTGATTTGAGCATTCCCTGTGAGACCAGTATTAGTTTCTGATACACCACTGCAGGTTCAATGTATTCCTTGGACCTTCACATTGACGATGAAACACAGAAATCGCATCGGAATTAATTACAAATGGCACAATGATGTCATAAGTACAAGAATAGAGACTCTTCTTACAGTCGGTGCTTTGAGCATTCTCTGTGAGACCAGTATTTGTTTCCGATATACCACTGCAGGTTCAATGTACTCCTTGGACCATCACATTTACGATGAAACACAGAAATCGCATCGGAATTAAATACAAAAGGTGGAATGCCGCCTTAAGTTCAAGAATAGAGACTCTTCTTACAGTCGGTGCTTTGAGCATTCCCTGTGAGACCAGTATTAGTTTCCGATACACCACTGCAGGTTCAATGTATTCCTTGGACCTTCACATTGACGATGAAACACAGAAATCGCATTGGAATTAAATACAAAAGGCGCAATGCCGCCTTAAGTACAAGAATAGAGACTCTTCTTACAGTCGGTGCTTTCAGCATTACCTGTGAGACCAGTATTAGTTTCCGATACACCTCAGCAGGTTCAATGTATTCCTAGGACCTTCACATTGACGATCAATCACAGAAATCGCAACGGAATTAAATACAAAAAGCGCAATGCCGCCTTAAGTACAAGAATAGAGACGCTTCTTACAGTCGGTGCTTTGAGCATTCCCTGTGAGACCAGAATTAGTTTCCGATACACCACTACAGGGTCAATGTATTCCTAGGACCTTCACATTGACGATGAAACACGGAAATCGCATCGGAATTAAATACAAAAGGCACAATGTCGCCTTAAGTACAAGAATAGAGACTCTTCTTACAGTCGGTGCTTTGAGCATTCCCTGTGAGACCAGTATTAGTTTCCGATACACCACTGCAGGTTCAATGTATTCCTTGGACCTTCACATTGACGATGTAACACAGAAAACGCATCGGAATTAAATACAAAAGGCACAATGTCGCCTTAAGTACAAGAATAGAGACTCTTCTTTCAGTTGGTGCTTTGAGCATTCCCTGTGAGACCAGTATTAGTTTCTGATACACCATTGCAGGTTCAATGTATTCCTTGGACCTTCACTTTGACGATGAAACACAGAAATCGCATCGGAATTAATTACAAATGGCACAATGATGTCAGAGGGCGGGCCTATTAGTAATAGGGAGCTCCAACGTTAGGCGGGTTATGGAGCCCCTCAGGAAAATAGCGGGTAGGTCGGGGAAGAATGCCAGTGTGCACTCGGTGTGCTTGCCAGGGGGTCTCGTCCGTAATGTGGAGGAGGCCCTTCCGGCAGCTATTGAACGCACTGGGTGTGACCGGCTGCAGATAGTAGCACATGTCGGAACGAATGACGCCTGCCGCTTGGGTTCTGAGGCCATCCTTGGTTCCTTCTTCGGCTGGCTGATTTGGTGAAGACAACCAGCATCGCACGCGGAGTGCAAGCTGAGCTTAATATCTGCAGCATAGTGCCCATGGTCGATCGCGGTCCTCTGGTTTGGAGCCGTGTGGAGGGTCTAAACCAGAGGCTCAGACGACTCTGCGACTATAATGGTTGCAAATTCATCGACCTCCGTTATTGGGTGGAGAACTGTAGGGCCCCCCTAGACAGGTCAGGCGTGCACTACACACCGGAAGCAGCTACTAGGGTAGCAGAGTACGTGTGGCGTGCACACGGGGGTTTTTTAGGTTAGAGGGACCCCCCCCTTGGGCGAAACGATAAAATACCTGACGACTTACCAGAGAGGACATTATCATCGTTGATAAAGAACGTCCGTCCTCAGAGACCAAAAACAGGAAAAGTTAACGTAATATTGGTAAACTGCAGGAGTATCCAGGGCAAGGTTCCTGAATTAGTATCTCTTATTGAAGGAAATAGTGCGCATATAGTATTAGGAACGGAAAGTTGGTTAAAACCGGAAGTGAACAGTTACGAAATCCTAGACACAGAATGGAATATATACCGCAAGGATAGGATAAACGCCAATGGTGGAGGAGTATTTATAGCAGTAAAGAATTCAATAATATCCAGTGAAGTTATTAGCGAATGCGAATGTGAACTAATCTGGGTTAAGTTAAGTATCAAAGGTGGGTCAGATATGATAGTCGGATGCTTCTATAGACCACCTGCATCAGCAACCGTAGTAGTTGAGCGCCTCAGAGAGAACCTGCAGAACGTCGTGAAGAAGTTTCGTGATCATACTATTGTAATAGGGGGAGACTTCAATCTACCAGGTATAGAATGGGATAGTCACACAATCAGAACTGGAGCCAGGGACAGAGACTCTTGTGACATTATCCTGACTGCCTTGTCCGAGAATTACTTCGAGCAGATAGTTAGAGAACCAACTCGTGAAGCTAACGTTTTAGACCTCATAGCAACTAATAGACCGGAACTTTTCGACTCCGTGAATGTAGAAGAGGGTATCAGTGATCATAAGTCAGTGGTTGCATCAATGACTACAAGTGTAATAAGAAATGCCAAGAAAGGAAGGAAAATATATTTGCTTAACAAGAGTGATAGGGCACAAATCGCAGAATATCTGAGTGACCACCATCAAACGTTCATTTCTGAGGAAGAGGATGTGGAACAAAAATGGAAAAAATTCAGAATCATCGTCCAGTACGCCTTAGATAAGTTCGTACCGACTAAGGTCCAAAGCGAGGGGAAAGATCCACCGTGGTATAACAATCATGTACGAAAGGTACTACGGAAACAAAGAAAGCTTCATCATAGGTTTAAGAGTAGTCGAATCATAGCTGATAAGGAAAAGCTGAACGAAGCGAAAAAGAGCGTAAAGAGAGCAATGAGAGAAGCATTCAACGAATTCGAACATAAAACATTGCCAAACAATCTAAACAAGAACCGTAAAAAGTTTTGGTCATATGTAAAATCGGTAAGCGGATCTAAATCCCCTATTCAGTCACTCGTTGACCACGATGGCACCGAAACAGAGGACGACCGAAGAAAGGCAGAAATACTGAATTCAGTGTTCCGAAACTGTTTCACTGCGGAAAATCGTAACACGGTCCCTGACTTCAGCCGTCGCACGGACGCCAAAATGGAAAATATTGAAATAAACGATATCGGAATTGAAAAACAACTGCTATCACTTAGTAGCGGAAAAGCATCCGGACCAGACGAGATACCCTTAAGATTCTACAGTGATTATGCTAAAGAACTTGCCCCCTTTCTATCAGCAATTTATCGTAGATCGCTGGAAGAACGTAAAGTACCTAGCGACTGGAAGAAAGCGCAGGTCGTTCCCATTTTCAAGAAGGGTCATAAATCAGATGCGAATAACTATAGGCCTATTTCGCTTACGTCAATCTGTTGTAGAATAATGGAACATGTTTTGTGTTCTCGTATTATGACGTTCTTAGATAATACAAATCTCCTTCATCATAACCAACATGGATTCCGCAAACAGAGATCATGTGAAACTCAGCTCGCCCTATTTGCCCAAGAAATTCACAGTGCCGTAGACACTGGCGAGCAGATTGATGCCGTATTCCTGGACTTCAGGAAGGCATTTGATACGGTTCCGCACTTACGTTTAGTGAAAAAAATACGAGCTTACGGAATATCGGACCAGGTTTGTGATTGGATTCAGGATTTCCTAGAAGAAAGAACACAACATGTCATTCTTAACGGTTCAAAATCTGCAGATGTAGAGGTAATTTCGGGAGTACCGCAGGGAAGCGTGATAGGACCTTTATTGTTTACAATATACATAAATGACTTAGTTGACAACATCGGTAGCTCCGTGAGGCTATTTGCAGATGACACGGTTGTCTACAAGAAAGTAGCAACATCAGAAGACTCGTACGTACTCCAGGAGGACCTGCAGAGGATTAATGCATGGTGCGACAGCTGGCAGCTTTCCCTAAACGTAGATAAATGTAATATAATGCGCATACATAGGGGCAGAAATCCATTCCAGTACGATTATGCCATAGGTGGTATATCATTGGAAGCGGTAACGACCGTAAAATACTTAGGAGTTACTATCCGGAGCGATCTGAAGTGGAATGATCACATAAAACAAATAGTGGGAAAAGCAGGCGCCAGGTTGAGATTCATAGGAAGAATTCTAAGAAAATGTGACTCATCGACGAAAGAAGTAGCTTACAAAACGCTTGTTCGTCCGATTCTTGAGTATTGCTCATCAGTATGGGACCCTTACCAGGTTGGATTAATAGAAGAGATAGACATGATCCAGCGAAAAGCAGCGCGATTCGTCATGGGGACATTTAGTCAGCGCGAGAGCGTTACGGAGATGCTGAACAACCTCCAGTGGCGGACACTTCAAGAAAGGCGTTACGCAATACGGAGAGGTTAATTATCGAAATTACGAGAGAGCACATTCCGGGGAGAGATGGGCAACATATTACTACCGCCCACATATATCTCGCGTAATGATCAGAACGAAAAGATCCGAGAAATTAGAGCAAATACGGAGACTTACAAGCAGTCGTTGTTCCCACGCACAATTCGTGAATGGAACAGGGAAGGGGGGATCAGATAGTGGTACAATTAGTACCCTCCGCCACACACCGTAAGGTGGCTCGCGGAGTATAGATGTAGATGTAGATGTAGATAAGTACAAGAATAGAGACTCTTCTTACAGTCGGTGCTTTTAGCATTCTCTGTGAGACCAGTATTAGTTTCCGATACACCACTGCAGGTTCAATGTACTCCTTGGACCATCACATTGACGATGAAACAAGAAATCGCATCGGAATGAAATACAAAAGGCAAACTGCCGCGTAAGTACAAGAATAGAGACTCATCTTACTGTCGGTGCTTTGAGCATTCCCTGTGAGACCAGTATTAGTTTCCGATACACCACTGCAGGTTCAATGTATTCCTTGGACCTTCACTTTGACGATGAAACACAGAAATCGCTTCGGAATTAAATACAAAAGGCGCAATGCCGCCTTAAGTACAAGGATAGAACTCTTCTTACAGTCGGTGCTTTGAGCATTCCCTGTGAGACCAGTATTAGTTTCTGATACACCACTGCAGGTTCAATGTATTCCTTGGACCTTCACATTGACGATGAAACACAGAAATCGCATCGGAATTAATTACAAAAGGACCAATGATGTCATAAGTACAAGAATAGAGACTCTTCTTACAGTCGGTGCTTTGAGCATTCCCTGTGAGACCAGTATTAGTTTCCTATACACCACTGCAGGTTCAATGTATTCCTTGGACCATCACATTGACGATGAAACACAGAAATCGCATCGGAATTAAATACAAAAGGTGCAATGCCGCCTTAAGTACAAGAATAGAGACTCTTCTTACAGTCGGTGCTTTGAGCATTCCCTGCGAGACCAGTATTAGTTTCCGATACACCACTGCAGGTTCAATGTATGCCTTGGACCTTCACATTAACGATGAAACAAAGAAATCGCATCGGAATTAAATACAAAAGGCGCAATGCCGCCTTAAGTACAAGAATAGAGACTCTTCTTACAGTCGGTGTTTGAGCATTCCCTGTGAGACCAGAATTAGTTTCCGATACACCACTCCAGGTTCAATGTTTTCCTTGGACCTTCACATTGACGATGAAACACAGAAATCGCATCGGAATTAAATACAAAAGGCAAACTGCCGCGTAAGTACAAGAATAGAGACTCTTCTTACAGTCGGTGCTTTTAGCATTCCCTGTGATACCAGTATTAGTTTCCGATACACCTCAGCAGGTTCATTGTATTCCTAGGACCTTCACATTGACGATGAAACACAGAAATCGCATCGGAATTAAATACAAAAGGCACAATGTCGCCTTAAGTACAAGAATAGAAGCTCTTCTTACAGTCGGTGCTTTGAGCATTCCCTGTGAGACCAGAATTAGTTTCCGATACACCACTCCTGGTTCAATGTATTCCTTGGACCTTCACATTAACGATGAAACACAGAAATCGCATCGGAATGAAATACAAAAGGCAAACTGCCGCGTAAGTACAAGAATAGAGACTCTTCTTACAGTCGGTGCTTTCAGCATTCCATGTGAGACCAGTATTAGTGTCCGATACACCTCAGCAGGTTCAATGTATTCCTAGGACCTTCACATTGACGACTAAACACAGAAATCGCATCCTAATTAAATACAAAAGGCACAATGGCGCCTTAAGTACAAGAATAGAGACTCTTCTTACAGTCGGTGCTTTGAGCATTCCCTGTGGGACCAGTATTAGTTTCCGTTACACCACTGCCGGTTCAATGTATTCCTAGGACCTTCACATTGACGAAGAAACACAGAAATCGTATCGGAATTAAATACAAAAGGCACAATGTCGCCTTAAGTACAAGAATAGAGACTCTTCTTGCAGTCAGTGCTTTGAGCATTCCCTGTGAGACCAGAATTAGTTTCCGATACACCACTCCAGGTTCAATGTATTCCTTGGACCTTCACATTGACGATGAAACACAGAAATCGCATCGGAATGAAATACAAAAGGCTAACTGCCGCGAAAGTACAAGAATAGAGACTCTTCCTACAGTCGGTGCTTTCAGCATTCCCTGTGAGACCAGTATTAGTTTCCGATACACCTCAGCAGGTTCAATGTATTCCTAGGACCTTCACATTGACGATGAAGCACAGAAATCGCATCTGAATTAAATACAAAAGGCACAATGCCGCCTTAAGTACAAGAATAGAAACTCTTCCTACAGTCGGTGCTTTGAGCATTCCCTGTGAGACCAGTATTAGTTTCTGATACACCACTGCAGGTTCAATGTATTCCTTGGACCTTCACATTGACGATGAAACACAGAAATCGCATCGGAATTAATTACAAATGGCACAATGATGTCATAAGTACAAGAATAGAGACTCTTCTTACAGTCGGTGCTTTGAGCATTCTCTGTGAGACCAGTATTAGTTTCCGATTCACAACTGCAGGTTCAATGTACTCCTTGGACCATCACATTTACGATGAAACACAGAAATCGCATCGGAATTAAATACAAAAGGTGCAATGCCGCCTTAAGTACAAGAATAGAGACTCTTCTTACAGTCGGTGCTTTGAGCATTCCCTGTGAGACCAGTATTAGTTTCCGATACACCACTGCAGGTTCAATGTATTCCTTGGACCATCACATTGACGATGAAACACAGAAATCGCATCGGAATTAAATACAAAAGGCGCAATGCCGCCTTAAGTACAAGAATAGAGACTATTCTTACAGTCGGTGTTTGAGCATTCCCTGTGAGACCAGAATTAGTTTCCGATACACCACTCCAGGTTCAATGTATTCCTTGGACTTTCACATTGACGATGAAACACAGAAATCGCATCGGAATTAAATACAAAAGGCGCAATGCCGCCTTAAGTACAAGAATAGAGACTCTTCTTACAGTCGGTGTTTGAGCATTCCCTGTGAGACCAGAATTAGTTTCCGATACACCACTGCCGGTTCAATGTATTCCTAGGACCTTCACATTGACGATGAAACACAGAAATCGCATCAGAATTAAATACAAAAGGCACAATGGCGCCTTAAGTACAAGAATAGAGACTCTTCTTACAGTCGGTGCTTTGAGCATTCCCTGTGGGACCAGTATTACTTTCCGTTACACCACTATGGGTTCAATGTATTCCTAGGACATTCACATTGACGATGAAACACAGAAATCGTATCGGAATTAAATACAAAAGGCACAATGTCGCCTTAAGTACAAGAATAGAGACTCTTCTTGCAGTCAGTGCTTTGAGCATTCCCTGTGAGACCCGAATTAGTTTCCGATACACCACTCCAGGTTCTATGTATTCCTTGGATCTTCACATTGACGATGAAACACAGAAATCGCATCGGAATAAAATACAAAAGGCTGACTGCCGCGAAAGTACAAGAATAGAGACTCTTCTTACAGTCGGTGCTTTCAGCATTCCCTGTGAGACCACCATTAGTTTCCGATACACCTCAGCAGGTTCAATGTATTCCTAGGACCTTCACATTGACGATAAAACACAGAAATCGCATCTGAATTAAATACAAAAGGCACAATGCCGCCTTAAGTACAAGAATAGAAACTCTTCCTACAGTCGGTGCTTTGAGCATTCCCTGTGAGACCAGTGTTAGTTTCCGATACACCACTGCAGGTTCAATGTATTCCTTGGACCTTCACATTGACGATGAAACATAGAAATAGCTTCCGAATGAAATACAATTGGCACAATGCCGTCGTAAGTACAAGAATAGAGACTCTTCTTACAGTCGGTGCTATGAGCATTCGCTGTAAGACCTGTATTAGTTTCCGATACACCACTGCAGGTTCAATGTATTTCTTGGACCTTCACATTGACGATTAAACACAGATATCGCATCGGAATTAAATACACTAGGCGCAATGCCGCCTTAAGTACAAGTATGGACACACTTCTTACAGTCGGTGATTTGAGCATTCCCTGTGAGACCAGTATTAGTTTCTGATACACCACTGCAGGATCAATGTATTCCTTGGACCTTCACATTGACGATGAAACACAGAAATCGCATTGGAATTAATTACAAATGGCACAATGATGTCATAAGTACAAGAATAGAGACTCTTCTTACAGTCGGTGCTTTGAGCATTCTCTGTGAGACCAGTATTAGTTTCCGATATACCACTGCAGGTTCATTGTACTCCTTGGACCATCACATTTACGATGAAACACAGAAATCGCATCGGAATTAAATACAAAAGGTGCAATGCCGCCTTAAGTTCAAGAATAGAGACTCTTCTTGCAGTCGGTGCTTTGAGCATTCCCTGTGAGACCAGTATTAGTTTCCGATACACCACTGCAGGATCAATGTATTCCTAGGACCTTCACATTGACGATGAAACACAGAAATCGCATCTGAATTAAATACAAAAGGCACAATGGCGCCTTAAGAACAAGAATAGAGACTCTTCTTACAGTCGGTGCTTTGAGCATTCCCTGTGGGACCAGTATTAGTTTCCGTTACACCACTGCAGGTTCAATGTATTTCTAGGACCTTCACATTGACGATGAAACACAGAAATCGTATCGGAATTAAATATAAAAGGCACAATGTCGCCTTAAGTACAAGAATAGAGACTCTTCTTGCAGTCAGTGCTTTGAGCATTAACTGTGAGACCAGAATTAGTTTCCGATACACCACTCCTGGTTCAATGTATTCCTTGGACCTTCACATTGACGAGGAAACACAGAAATCGCATCGGAATGAAATACAAAAGGCTAACTGCCGCGAAAGTACAAGAATAGAGACTCTTCTTACAGTCGGTGCTTTCAGCATTTCCTGTGAGACCACCATTAGTTTCCGATACACCTCAGCAGGTTCAATGTATTCCTAGGACCTTCACATTGACGATGAAACACAGAAATCGCATCTGAATTAAATACAAAAGGCACAATGCCGCCCTAAGTACAAGAATAGCAACTCTTCCTACAGTCGGTGCCTTGAGCATTCCCTGTGTGACCAGTATCAGTTTCCGATACACCAATGCAGGTTCAATGTATTCCTTGGACCTTCACATTGACGATGAAACACAGAAATCGCATCGGAATTAAATACAAAAGGCGCAATGCCGCCTTAAGTACAAGAATAGAGACTATTCTCACAGTCGGTGTTTGAGCATTTCCTGTGAGACCAGAATTAGTTTCCGATACACCACTCCAGGTTCAGTGTATTCCTTGGACCTTCACATTGACGATGAAACACAGAAATCGCATCGGAATTAATTACAAAAGGACCAATGATGTCATAAGTACAAGAATAGAGACTCTTCTTACAGTCGGTGCTTTGAGCATTCCCTGTGAGACCAGTATTAGTTTCCGATACACCACTGCAGGTTCAATGTATTCCTTGGACCATCACATTGACGATGAAACACAGAAATCGCATCGCAATTAAATACAAAGTGTGCAATGCCGCCTTAAGTACAAGAATAGAGACTCTTCTTACAGTCGGTGCTTTGAGCATTCCCTGCGAGACCAGTATTAGTTTCTGATACACCACTGCAGGTTCAATGTATGCCTTGGACCTTCACATTAACGATGAAACACAGAAATCGCATCGGAATTAAATACAAAAGGCGCAATGCCGCCTTAAGTACAAGAATAGAGACTCTTCTTACAGTCGGTGCTTTGAGCATTCCCTGTGAGACCAGAATTAGTTTCCGATACACCACTCCAGGTTCAATGTATTCCTTGGACCTTCACATTGACGATGAAACACAGAAATCGTATCGGAATTAAATACAAAAGGTAAACTGCCGCTTAAGTACAAGAATAGAGACTCTTCTTACAGTCGGTGATTTTAGCATTCCCTGTGAGACCAGTATTAGTTTCCGATACACCTCAGCAGGTTCAATGTATTCCTAGGATCTTCACATTGACGATGAAACACAGAAATCGCATCGGAATTAAATACAAAAGGCAAAATGTCGCCTTAAGTACAAGAATAGAGACTCTTCTTACAGTCGGTGCTTTGAGCATTCCCTGTGAGACCAGAATTAGTGTTCGATACACCACTCCTGGTTCAATGTATTCCTTGGACCTTCACATTGACGATGAAACACAGAAATCGCATCAGAATGAAATACAAAAGGCAAACTGCCGCGTAAGTACAAGAATAGGGACTCTTCTTACAGTCGGTGCTTTCAGCATTCCCTGTGAGACCAGTATTAGTGTCCGATACACCTCAGCGTGTTCAATGTATTCCTAGAACCTTCACATTGACGATGAAACACAGAAATCGCATCCTATTTAAATACAAAAGGCACAATGGCGCCTTAAGTACAAGAATAGAGACTCTTCTTACAGTCGGTGCTTTCAGCATTCCCTGTGGGACCAGTATTAGTTTCCGTTACACCACTGCAGGTTCAATGTATTCCTAGGACCTTCACATTGACGATGAAACACAGAAATCGTATCGGAATTAAATACAAAAGGCACAATGCCGCCTTAAGTACAAGAATAGAAACTCTTCCTACTGTCGGTGCCTTGAGCATTCCCTGTGAGACCAGTATCAGTTTCCGATACACCAATGCAGGTTCAATGTATTCCTTGGACCTTCACATTGATGATGAAACACAGAAATCGCATCGGAATTAAATACAAAAGGCAAACTGCCGCGTAAGAACAAGAATAGAGACTCTGCTTACAGTCGGTGCTTTCAGCATTGCCTGTGAGACCAGTATTAGTTTCCGATACACCTCAGCAGGTTCAATGTATTCCTAGGACCTTCACATTGACGATGAAACACAGAAATCGCATCGGAATTAAATACAAAAGGCACAATGTCGCCTTAAGTACAAGAATAGAGACTCTTCTTACAGGCGGTGCTTTGAGCATTCCCTGTGAGACCAGAATTAGTTTCCGATACACCACTCCAGGTTCAATGTATTACTTGGACCTTCACTTTGACGATGAAACACAGAAAACGCATCGGAATTAAATACAAAAGGCACAATGCCACCTTAAGTACAAGAATAGAAACTCTTCTTACAGTCGGTGTTTTGAGCATTCCCTGTGAGACCAGTATTAGTTTCCGATACAGCACTGCACTTTCAATGTATTCCTTGGACCTTCACATTGACGATGAAGCACAGAAAACGCATCGGAATTAAATACAAAAGGCCCAATGCCGCCTTGAGTACAAGAATAGAGACTCTTCTTACAGTCGGTGTTTGGGCATTCCCTGTGAGGCCAGTGTTAATTTCCGATACACCACTGCAGGTTCAATGTATTCCTTGGACCTTCACATTGACGATGAAACACAGAAATCGCATCCGAATTAAATATTATTGGCACAATGCCGTCGTAAGTACAAGAGTAGAGACTCTTCTTACAGTCGGTGAGATGAGCATTCGCTGTAAGACCTGTATTAGTTTCCGATACACCACTGCAGGTTCAATGTATTTCTTGGACCTTCACATTGACGATTAAACACAGATATCGCATCGGAATTAAATACACAAGGCGCAATGCCGCCTTATGTACAAGTATAGACACTCTTCTTACAGTCGGTGATTTGAGCATTCCCTGTGAGACCAGTATTACTTTCTGATACTCCACTGCATGTTCAATGTATTCCTTGGACGTTCACATTGACGATGAAACACAGAAATCGCATCGGAGTTGAATACAAAAGGCACAATGCCGCCTAAGGTACATGATTAGAGACTCTTCTTACAGTCGGTGCTTTGAGCATTCCCTGTGAGACCAGTATTAGTTTCCGATACACCACTGCAGGTTCAATGTATTCCTTGGACCATCACATTGATGATGAAACACAGAAATCGCATCGGAATTAAATACAAAAGGCAAACTGCCGCGTAAGTACAAGAATAGAGACTCTTCTTACAGTCGGTGCTTTCAGCATTCCCTGTGAGACCAGTATTAGTTTCCGATACACCTCAGCAGGTTCAAAGTATTCCTAGGACCTTCACATAGACGATGAAACACAGAAATCGCATCGGAATTAAATACAAAAGGCACAATGTCGCCTTAAGTACAAGAATAGAGACTCTTCTTACAGGCGGTGCTTTGAGCATTCCCTGTGAGACCAGAATTAGTTTCCGATACACCACTCCAGGTTCAATGTATTCCTTGGACCTTCACATTTACGATGAAACACAGAAATCGCAACGGAATGAAATACAAAAGGCAAACTGCCGCGTAAGTACAAGAATAGAGACTCTTCTTACAGTCGGTGCTTTCAGCATTCCCTGTGAGACCATAATTAGCTTCCGATACACCTCAGCAGGTTCAATGTATTCCTAGGACCTTCACATTGATGATGAAACGCAGAAATCGCATCGGAATTAAATACAAAAGGCACAATGCCGTCTTAAGTACAAGAATAGAGACTCTTCTTACAGTCGGTGCTTTCAGCATTCCCTGTGAGACCAGTATTAGTTTCCGATACACCTCAGCAGGTTCAAAGTATTCCTAGGACCTTCACATTGACGATGAAACACAGAAATCGCATCCTATTTAAATACAAAAGGCACAATGGCGCCTTAAGTACAAGAATAGAGACTCTTCTTACAGTCGGTGCTTTCAGCATTCCCTGTGGGACCAGTATTAGTTTCCGTTACACCACTGCAGGTTCAATGTATTCCTAGGACCTTCACATTGACGATGAAACACAGAAATCGTATCGGAATTAAATACAAAAGGCACAATGCCGCCTTAAGTACAAGAATAGAAACTCTTCCTACTGTCGGTGCCTTGAGCATTCCCTGTGAGACCAGTATCAGTTTCCGATACACCAATGCAGGTTCAATGTATTCCTTGGACCTTCACATTGATGATGAAACACAGAAATCGCATCGGAATTAAATACAAAAGGCAAACTGCCGCGTAAGAACAAGAATAGAGACTCTGCTTACAGTCGGTGCTTTCAGCATTGCCTGTGAGACCAGTATTAGTTTCCGATACACCTCAGCAGGTTCAATGTATTCCTAGGACCTTCACATTGACGATGAAACACAGAAATCGCATCGGAATTAAATACAAAAGGCACAATGTCGCCTTAAGTACAAGAATAGAGACTCTTCTTACAGGCGGTGCTTTGAGCATTCCCTGTGAGACCAGAATTAGTTTCCGATACACCACTCCAGGTTCAATGTATTACTTGGACCTTCACTTTGACGATGAAACACAGAAAACGCATCGGAATTAAATACAAAAGGCACAATGCCACCTTAAGTACAAGAATAGAAACTCTTCTTACAGTCGGTGTTTTGAGCATTCCCTGTGAGACCAGTATTAGTTTCCGATACAGCACTGCACTTTCAATGTATTCCTTGGACCTTCACATTGACGATGAAGCACAGAAAACGCATCGGAATTAAATACAAAAGGCCCAATGCCGCCTTGAGTACAAGAATAGAGACTCTTCTTACAGTCGGTGTTTGGGCATTCCCTGTGAGGCCAGTGTTAATTTCCGATACACCACTGCAGGTTCAATGTATTCCTTGGACCTTCACATTGACGATGAAACACAGAAATCGCATCCGAATTAAATATTATTGGCACAATGCCGTCGTAAGTACAAGAGTAGAGACTCTTCTTACAGTCGGTGAGATGAGCATTCGCTGTAAGACCTGTATTAGTTTCCGATACACCACTGCAGGTTCAATGTATTTCTTGGACCTTCACATTGACGATTAAACACAGATATCGCATCGGAATTAAATACACAAGGCGCAATGCCGCCTTATGTACAAGTATAGACACTCTTCTTACAGTCGGTGATTTGAGCATTCCCTGTGAGACCAGTATTACTTTCTGATACTCCACTGCATGTTCAATGTATTCCTTGGACGTTCACATTGACGATGAAACACAGAAATCGCATCGGAGTTGAATACAAAAGGCACAATGCCGCCTAAGGTACATGATTAGAGACTCTTCTTACAGTCGGTGCTTTGAGCATTCCCTGTGAGACCAGTATTAGTTTCCGATACACCACTGCAGGTTCAATGTATTCCTTGGACCATCACATTGATGATGAAACACAGAAATCGCATCGGAATTAAATACAAAAGGCAAACTGCCGCGTAAGTACAAGAATAGAGACTCTTCTTACAGTCGGTGCTTTCAGCATTCCCTGTGAGACCAGTATTAGTTTCCGATACACCTCAGCAGGTTCAAAGTATTCCTAGGACCTTCACATAGACGATGAAACACAGAAATCGCATCGGAATTAAATACAAAAGGCACAATGTCGCCTTAAGTACAAGAATAGAGACTCTTCTTACAGGCGGTGCTTTGAGCATTCCCTGTGAGACCAGAATTAGTTTCCGATACACCACTCCAGGTTCAATGTATTCCTTGGACCTTCACATTTACGATGAAACACAGAAATCGCAACGGAATGAAATACAAAAGGCAAACTGCCGCGTAAGTACAAGAATAGAGACTCTTCTTACAGTCGGTGCTTTCAGCATTCCCTGTGAGACCATAATTAGCTTCCGATACACCTCAGCAGGTTCAATGTATTCCTAGGACCTTCACATTGATGATGAAACGCAGAAATCGCATCGGAATTAAATACAAAAGGCACAATGCCGTCTTAAGTACAAGAATAGAGACTCTTCTTACAGTCGGTGCTTTCAGCATTCCCTGTGAGACCAGTATTAGTTTCCGATACACCTCAGCAGGTTCAAAGTATTCCTAGGACCTTCACATTGACGATGAAACACAGAAATCGCATCTGAATTAAATACAAAAGGCACAATGGCGTCTTAAGTACAAGAATAGAGACTCTTCTTACAGTCGGTGCTTTGAGCATTCCCTGTGGGACCAGTATTACTTTCCGTTACACCACTATGGGTTCAATGTATTCCTAGGACATTCACATTGACGATGAAACACAGAAATCGTATCGGAATTAAATACAAAAGGCACAATGTCGCCTTAAGTACAAGAATAGAGACTCTTCTTGCAGTCAGTGCTTTGAGCATTCCCTGTGAGACCCGAATTAGTTTCCGATACACCACTCCAGGTTCTATGTATTCCTTGGATCTTCACATTGACGATGAAACACAGAAATCGCATCGGAATAAAATACAAAAGGCTGACTGCCGCGAAAGTACAAGAATAGAGACTCTTCTTACAGTCGGTGCTTTCAGCATTCCCTGTGAGACCACCATTAGTTTCCGATACACCTCAGCAGGTTCAATGTATTCCTAGGACCTTCACATTGACGATAAAACACAGAAATCGCATCTGAATTAAATACAAAAGGCACAATGCCGCCTTAAGTACAAGAATAGAAACTCTTCCTACAGTCGGTGCTTTGAGCATTCCCTGTGAGACCAGTGTTAGTTTCCGATACACCACTGCAGGTTCAATGTATTCCTTGGACCTTCACATTGACGATGAAACATAGAAATAGCTTCCGAATGACATACAATTGGCACAATGCCGTCGTAAGTACAAGAATAGAGACTCTTCTTACAGTCGGTGCTATGAGCATTCGCTGTAAGACCTGTATTAGTTTCCGATACACCACTGCAGGTTCAATGTATTTCTTGGACCTTCACATTGACGATTAAACACAGATATCGCATCGGAATTAAATACACTAGGCGCAATGCCGCCTTAAGTACAAGTATGGACACACTTCTTACAGTCGGTGATTTGAGCATCCCCTGTGAGACCAGTATTAGTTTCTGATACACAACTGCAGGATCAATGTATTCCTTGGACCTTCACATTGACGATGAAACACAGAAATCGCATTGGAATTAATTACAAATGGCACAATGATGTCATAAGTACAAGAATAGAGACTCTTCTTACAGTCGGTGCTTTGAGCATTCTCTGTGAGACCAGTATTAGTTTCCGATATACCACTGCAGGTTCAATGTACTCCTTGGACCATCACATTTACGATGAAACACAGAAATCGCATCGGAATTAAATACAAAAGGTGCAATGCCGCCTTAAGTTCAAGAATAGAGACTCTTCTTACAGTCGGTGCTTTGAGCATTCCCTGTGAGACCAGTATTAGTTTCCGATACACCACTGCAGGATCAATGTATTCCTAGGACCTTCACATTGACGATGAAACACAGAAATCGCATCTGAATTAAATACAAAAGGCACAATGGCGCCTTAAGAACAAGAATAGAGACTCTTCTTACAGTCGGTGCTTTGAGCATTCCCTGTGGGACCAGTATTAGTTTCCGTTACACCACTGCAGGTTCAATGTATTTCTAGGACCTTCACATTGACGATGAAACACAGAAATCGTATCGGAATTAAATATAAAAGGCACAATGTCGCCTTAAGTACAAGAATAGAGACTCTTCTTGCAGTCAGTGCTTTGAGCATTAACTGTGAGACCAGAATTAGTTTCCGATACACCACTCCTGGTTCAATGTATTCCTTGGACCTTCACATTGACGAGGAAACACAGAAATCGCATCGGAATGAAATACAAAAGGCTAACTGCCGCGAAAGTACAAGAATAGAGACTCTTCTTACAGTCGGTGCTTTCAGCATTTCCTGTGAGACCACCATTAGTTTCCGATACACCTCAGCAGGTTCAATGTATTCCTAGGACCTTCACATTGACGATGAAACACAGAAATCGCATCTGAATTAAATACAAAAGGCACAATGCCGCCTTAAGTACAAGAATAGAAACTCTTCCTACAGTCGGTGCCTTGAGCATTCCCTGTGAGACCAGTATCAGTTTCCGATACACCAATGCAGGTTCAATGTATTCCTTGGACCTTCACTTTGACGATGAAACACAGAAATCGCATCGGAATTAAATACAAAAGGCGCAATGCCGCCTTAAGTACAAGAATAGAGACTATTCTTACAGTCGGTGTTTGAGCATTTCCTGTGAGACCAGAATTAGTTTCCGATACACCACTCCAGGTTCAGTGTATTCCTTGGACCTTCACATTGACGATGAAACACAGAAATCGCATCGGAATTAATTACAAAAGGACCAATGATGTCATAAGTACAAGAATAGAGACTCTTCTTACAGTCGGTGCTTTGAGCATTCCCTGTGAGACCAGTATTAGTTTCCGATACACCACTGCAGGTTCAATGTATTCCTTGGACCATCACATTGACGAAGAAACACAGAAATCGCATCTCAATTAAATACAAAATGTGCAATGCCGCCTTAAGTACAAGAATAGAGACTCTTCTTACAGTCGGTGCTTTGAGCATTCCCTGCGAGACCAGTATTAGTTTCTGATACACCACTGCAGGTTCAATGTATGCCTTGGACCTTCACATTAACGATGAAACACAGAAATCGCATCGGAATTAAATACAAAAGGCGCAATGCCGCCTTAAGTACAAGAATAGAGACTCTTCTTACAGTCGGTGCTTTGAGCATTCCCTGTGAGACCAGAATTAGTTTCCGATACACCACTCCAGGTTCAATGTATTCCTTGGACCTTCACATTGACGATGAAACACAGAAATCGTATCGGAATTAAATACAAAAGGTAAACTGCCGCTTAAGTACAAGAATAGAGACTCTTCTTACAGTCGGTGATTTTAGCATTCCCTGTGAGACCAGTATTAGTTTCCGATACACCTCAGCAGGTTCAATGTATTCCTAGGACCTTCACATTGACGATGAAACACAGAAATCGCATCGGAATTAAATACAAAAGGCAAAATGTCGCCTTAAGTACAAGAATAGAGACTCTTCTTACAGTCGGTGCTTTGAGCATTCCCTGTGAGACCAGAATTAGTGTTCGATACACCACTCCTGGTTCAATGTATTCCTTGGACCTTCACATTGACGATGAAACACAGAAATCGCATCAGAATGAAATACAAAAGGCAAACTGCCGCGTAAGTACAAGAATAGGGACTCTTCTTACAGTCGGTGCTTTCAGCATTCCCTGTGAGACCAGTATTAGTGTCCGATACACCTCAGCGTGTTCAATGTATTCCTAGAACCTTCACATTGACGATGAAACACAGAAATCGCATCCTAATTAAATACAAAAGGCACAATGGCGCCTTAAGTACAAGAATAGAGACTCTTCTTACAGTCGGTGCTTTCAGCATTCCCTGTGGGACCAGTATTAGTTTCCGTTACACCACTGCAGGTTCAATGTATTCCTAGGACCTTCACATTGACGATGAAACACAGAAATCGTATCGGAATTAAATACAAAAGGCACAATGCCGCCTTAAGTACAAGAATAGAAACTCTTCCTACTGTCGGTGCCTTGAGCATTCCCTGTGAGACCAGTATCAGTTTCCGATACACCAATGCAGGTTCAATGTATTCCTTGGACCTTCACATTGATGATGAAACACAGAAATCGCATCGGAATTAAATACAAAAGGCAAACTGCCGCGTAAGAACAAGAATAGAGACTCTGCTTACAGTCGGTGCTTTCAGCATTGCCTGTGAGACCAGTATTAGTTTCCGATACACCTCAGCAGGTTCAATGTATTCCTAGGACCTTCACATTGACGATGAAACACAGAAATCGCATCGGAATTAAATACAAAAGGCACAATGTCGCCTTAAGTACAAGAATAGAGACTCTTCTTACAGGCGGTGCTTTGAGCATTCCCTGTGAGACCAGAATTAGTTTCCGATACACCACTCCAGGTTCAATGTATTACTTGGACCTTCACTTTGACGATGAAACACAGAAAACGCATCGGAATTAAATACAAAAGGCACAATGCCACCTTAAGTACAAGAATAGAAACTCTTCTTACAGTCGGTGTTTTGAGCATTCCCTGTGAGACCAGTATTAGTTTCCGATACAGCACTGCACTTTCAATGTATTCCTTGGACCTTCACATTGACGATGAAGCACAGAAAACGCATCGGAATTAAATACAAAACGCCCAATGCCGCCTTGAGTACAAGAATAGAGACTCTTCTTACAGTCGGTGTTTGAGCATTCCCTGTGAGGCCAGTGTTAATTTCCGATACACCACTGCAGGTTCAATGTATTCCTTGGACCTTCACATTGACGATGAAACACAGAAATCGCATCCGAATTAAATACAATTGGCACAATGCCGTCGTAAGTACAAGAGTAGAGACTCTTCTTACAGTCGGTGAGATGAGCATTCGCTGTAAGACCTGTATTAGTTTCCGATACACCACTGCAGGTTCAATGTATTTCTTGGACCTTCACATTGACGATTAAACACAGATATCGCATCGGAATTAAATACACAAGGCGCAATGCCGCCTTATGTACAAGTATAGACACTCTTCTTACAGTCGGTGATTTGAGCATTCCCTGTGAGACCAGTATTAGTTTCTGATACTCCACTGCATGTTCAATGTATTCCTTGGACGTTCACATTGACGATGAAACACAGAAATCGCATCGGAGTTGAATACAAAAGGCACAATGCCGCCTAAGGTACATGATTAGAGACTCTTCTTACAGTCGGTGCTTTGAGCATTCCCTGTGAGACCAGTATTAGTTTCCGATACACCACTGCAGGTTCAATGTATTCCTTGGACCATCACATTGATGATGAAACACAGAAATCGCATCGGAATTAAATACAAAAGGCAAACTGCCGCGTAAGTACAAGAATAGAGGCTCTTCTTACAGTCGGTGCTTTCAGCATTCCCTGTGAGACCATAATTAGCTTCCGATACACCTCAGCAGGTTCAATGTATTCCTAGGACCTTCACATTGATGATGAAACGCAGAAATCGCATCGGAATTAAATACAAAAGGCACAATGCCGTCTTAAGTACAAGAATAGAGACTCTTCTTACAGTCGGTGCTTTCAGCATTCCCTGTGAGACCAGTATTAGTTTCCGATACACCTCAGCAGGTTCAAAGTATTCCTAGGACCTTCACATTGACGATGAAACACAGAAATCGCATCTGAATTAAATACAAAAGGCACAATGCCGCCTTAAGTACAAGAATAGAAACTCTTCTTACAGTCGGTGCTTTGAGCATTCCCTGTGAGACCACTATTATTTTCCGATAACCCACTGCAGGTTCAGTGTATTCCTTGGACCATCACATTGACGATGAAACACAGAAATCGCATCGGAATTAAATACAAAAGGTGCAATGCCGCCTTAAGTACAAGAATAGAGACTCTTCTTACAGTCGGTGCTTTGAGCATTCCCTGCGAGACCAGTATTAGTTTCCGATACACCACTGCAGGTTCAATGTATTCCTAGGACCTTCACATTGACGATGAAACACAGAAATCGCATCGGAATTAATTACAAAAGGCAAAATGTCGCCTTAAGTACAAGAATAGAGACTCTTCTTACAGTCGGTGCTTTGAGCATTCCCTGTGAGACCAGAATTAGTGTTTGATACACCACTCCTGGTTCAATGTATTCCTTGGACCTTCACATTGACGATGAAACACAGAAATCGCATCAGAATGAAATACAAAAAGCAAACTGCCGCGTAAGTACAAGAATAGAGACTCTTCTTACAGTCGGTGCTTTCAGCATTCCCTGTGAGACCAGTATTAGTGTCCGATACACCTCAGCGTGTTCAATGTATTCCTAGAACCTTCACATTGACGATGAAACACAGAAATCGCATCCTAATTAAATACAAAAGGCACAATGGCGCCTTAAGTACAAGAATAGAGACTCTTCTTTCAGTCGGTGCTTTCAGCATTCCCTGTGGGACCAGTATTAGTTTCCGTTACACCACTGCAGGTTCAATGTATTCCTAGGACCTTCACATTGACGATGAAACACAGAAATCGTATCGGAATTAAATACAAAAGGCACAATGTCGCATTAAGTACAAGAATAGAGACTCTTCTTGCAGTCAGTGCTTTGAGCATTCCCTGTGAGACCGGAATTAGTTTCCGATACACCACTCCAGGTTCAATGTATTCCTTGGACCTTCACATTGACGATGAAACACAGAAATCGCATCGAAATGAAATACAAAAGGCTAACTGCCGCGAAAGTACAAGAATAGAGACTCTTCTTACAGTCGGTGCTTTCAGCATTCCCTGTGAGACCAGTATTATTTTCCGATACACCTCAGCAGGTTCAATTTATTCCTAGGACCTTCACATTGACGATGAAACACAGAAATCGCATCTGAATTAAATACAAAAGGCACAATGCCGCCTTAAGTACAAGAATAGAAACTCTTCCTACAGTCGGTGCCTTGAGCATTCCCTGTGAGACCAGTATCAGTTTCCGATACACCAATGCAGGTTCAATGTATTCCTTGGACCTTCACATTCATGATGAAACACAGAAATCGCATCGGAATTAAATACAAAAGGCAAACTGCCGCGTAAGTACAAGAATAGAGACTCTGCTTACAGTCGGTGCTTTCAGCATTCCCTGTGAGACCAGTATTAGTTTCCGATACACCTCAGCAGGTTCAATGTATTCCTAGGACCTTCACATTGACGATGAAACTCAGAAATCGCATCGGAATTAAATACAAAAGGCACAATGTCGCCTTAAGTACAAGAATAGAGACTCTTCTTACAGGCGGTGCTTTGAGCATTCCCTGTGAGACCAGAATTAGTTTCCGATACACCACTCCAGGTTCAATGTATTACTTGGACCTTCACATTGACGATGAAACACAGAAAACGCATCGGAATTAAATACAAAAGGCACAATGCCACCTTAAGTACAAGAATAGAAACTCTTCTTACAGTCGGTGTTTTGAGCATTCCCTGTGAGACCAGTATTAGTTTCCGATACAGCACTGCACCTTCAATGTATTCCTTGGACCTTCACATTGACGATGAAACACAGAAAACGCATCGGAATTAAATACAAAAGGCCCAATGCCGCCTTGAGTACAAGAATAGAGACTCTTCTTACAGTCGGTGTTTGAGCAATCCCTGTGAGACCAGTGTTAATTTCCGATACACCACTGCAGGTTCAATGTATTCCTTGGACCTTCATATTGACGATGAAACACAGAGATCGCATCCGAATTAAATACAATTGGCACAATGCCGTCGTAAGTACAAGAATAGAGACTCTTCTTACAGTCGGTGCTATGAGCATTCGCTGTAAGACCTGTATTAGTTTCCGATACACCACTGCAGGTTCAATGTATTTCTTGGACCTTCACATTGACGATGAAACACAGAAATCGCATCGGAGTTGAATACAAAAGTACAATGCCGCCTAAGGTACAAGATTAGAGACTCTTCTTACAGTCGGTGCTTTGAGCATTCCCTGTGAGACCAGTATTAGTTTCCGATACACCACTGCAGGTTCAATGTATTCCTTGGACCATCACATTGATGATGAAACACAGAAATCGCATCGGAATTAAATACAAAAGGCAAACTGCCGCGTAAGTACAAGAATAGAGACTCTTCTTACAGTCGGTGCTTTCAGCATTCCCTGTGAGACCAGTATTAGTTTCCGATACACCTCAGCAGGTTCAAAGTATTCCTAGGACCTTCACATAGACGATGAAACACAGAAATCGCATCGGAATTAAATACAAAAGGCACAATGTCGCCTTAAGTACAAGAATAGAGACTCTTCTTACAGGCGGTGCTTTGAGTATTCCCTGTGAGACCAGAATTAGTTTCCGATACACCACTCCAGGTTCAATGTATTCCTTGGACCTTCACATTTACGATGAAACACAGAAATCGCATCGGAATGAAATACAAAAGGCAAACTGCCGCGTAAGTACAAGAATAGAGACTCTTCTTACAGTCGGTGCTTTCAGCATTCCCTGTGAGACCATAATTAGCTTCCGATACACCTCAGCAAGTTCAATGTATTCCTAGGACCTTCACATTGCTGATGAAACGCAGAAATCGCATCGGAATTAAATACAAAAGGCACAATGCCGTCTTAAGTACAAGAATAGAGACTCTTCTTACAGTCGGTGCTTTCAGCATTCCCTGTGAGACCAGTATTAGTTTCCGATACACCTCAGCAGGTTCAAAGTATTCCTAGGACCTTCACATTGAAGATGAAACACAGAAATCGCATCTGAATTAAATACAAAAGGCAAACTGCCGCGTAAGTACAAGAATAGAGACTCTTCTTACAGTCGGTGCTTTTAGCATTCCCTGTGAGACCAGTATTAGTTTCCGATACACCTCAGCAGGTTCAATGTATTCCTAGGACCTTCACATTGACGATGAAACACAGAAATCGCATCGGAATTAAATACAAAAGGCACAATCTCGCCTTAAGTACAAGAATAGAGACTCTTCTTACAGTCGATGCTTTGAGCATTCCCTGTGAGACCAGAATTAGTTTCCGAAACACCACTGCTGGTTCAATGTATTCCTTGGACCTTCACATTGACGATGAAACACAGAAATCGCATCGGAATGAAATACAAAAGGCAAACTGCCGCGTAAGTACAAGAATAGAGACTCTTCTTACAGTCGGTGCTTTCAGCATTCCCTGTGAGACCAGTATTAGTGTCCGATACACCTCAGCAGGTTCAATGTATTCCTTGGACCTTCACATTGATGATGAAACACAGAAATCGCATCCTAATTAAATACAAAAGGCACAATGGCGCCTGAAGTACAAGAATAGAGACCCTTCTTACAGTCGGTGCTTTGAGCATTCCCTGTGGGACCAGTATTAGTTTCCGTTACACCACTGCTGGTTCAATGTATTCCTAGGACCTTCACATTGACGATGAAACACAGAAATCGTATCGGAATTAAATACAAAAGGCACAATGTCGCCTTAAGTACAAGAATAGAGACTCTTCTTGCAGTCAGTGCTTTGAGCATTCCCTGTGAGACCAGAATTAGTTTCCGATACACCACTCCAGGTTCAATGTATTCTTTGGACCTTCACGTTGACGATGAAACACAGAAATCGCATATGAATGAAATACAAAAGGCTAACTGCCGCGAAAGTACAAGAATAAAGACTCTTCTTACAGTCGGTGCTTTCAGCATTCCCTGTGAGCCCAGTATTAGTTTCCGATACACCTCAGCAGGTTCAATGTATTCCTAGGACCTTTACATTGACGATGAAACACAGAAATCGCATCGGAATTAAATAGAAATGGCACAATGCCGTCTTAAGTACAAGAATAGAGACTCTTCTTACAGTCGGTGCTTTCAGCATTCCCTGTGAGACCAGTATTAGTTTCCGATTCACCTCAGCAGGTTCAATGTATTCCTAGGACCTTCACATTGACGATGAAACACAGAAATCGCATCTGAATTAAATACAAAAGGCACAATGCCGCCTTAAGTACAAGAATAGAAACTCTTCCTACAGTCGGTGCCTTGAGCATTCCCTGTGAGACCAGTATCAGTTTCCGATACACCAATGCAGGTTCAATGTATTCCTTTGGACCTTCACATTGATGATGAAACACAGAAAACGCATCGGAATTAAATACAAAAGGCACAATGCCACCTTAAGTACAAGAATAGAAACTCTTCTTACAGTCGGTGCTTTGAGCATTCCCTGTGAGACCAGTATTAGTTTCCGATACACCACTGCAGGTTCAATGTATTCCTTGGACCTTCACATTCACGATGAAACACAGAAAACGCATTGGAATTAAATACAAAAGGCCCAATGCCGCCTTAAGTACAATAATAGAGACTCTTCTTACAGTCGGTGTTTTGAGCATTCCCTGTGAGACCAGTGTTAGTTTCCGATACACCACTGCAGGTTCAATGTATTCCTTGGACCTTCACATTGACGATGAAACACAGAAATCGCATCCGAATTAAATACAATTGGCACAATGCCGTCGTAAGTACAAGAATAGAGACTCTTCTTACAGTCGGTGGTATGAGCATTCGCTGTAAGACCAGTATTAGTTTCCGATACACCACTGCAGGTTCAATGTATTTCTTGGACCTTCACATTGACGATTAAACACAGATATCGCATCGGAATTAAATACACAAGGCGCAATGCCGCCTTAAGTACAAGTATAGACACTCTTCTTACAGTCGGTGATTTGAGCATTCCCTGTGAGACCAGTATTAGTTTCTGATACACCACTGCAGGTTCAATGTATTGCTTGGACCTTCACATTGACGATGAAACACAGAAATCGCATCGGTGTTAAATACAAAAGGCACAATGCCGCCTAAAGTACAAGATTAAAGACTCTTCTTACAGCCGGTGCTTTGAGCATTCCCTGTGAGACCAGTATTAGTGTCTGATACACCACTGCAGGTTAAATGTATTCCTTGGACCTTGACATTGACGATGAAACACAGAAATCGCATCGGAATTAAATACAAAAGGCAAACTGCCGCGTAAGTACAAGAATAGAGTCTATTCTTACAGTCGGTGCTTTCAGCATTCCCTGTGAGACCAGTATTAGTTTCCGATACACCTCAACAGGGTCAATGTATTCCTAGGACCTTCATATTGACGATGAAACACAGAAATCGCATTGGAATTAAATACAAAAGGCACAATGTCGCCTTAAGTACAAGAATAGAGACTCTTCTTACAGTCGGTGCTTTGAGCATTCCCTGTGGGACCAGTATCAGTTTCCGTTACACCACTGCAGGGTCAATGTATTCCTAGATCCTTCACATTGACGATGAAACACAGGAATCGCATCGGAATTAAATACAAAAGGCACAATGTCGCCTTAAGTACAAGAATAGAGACTCTTCTTGCAGTCGGTGCTTTGAGCATTCCCTGTGAGACCAGAATTAGTTTCCGATACACCACTCCAGGTTCAATGTATTCCTTGGACCTTCACATTTACGATGAAACACAGTAATCGCATCGGAATTAAATACAAAAGGCACAATGCCGTCTTAAGTACAAGAATAGAGACTCTTCTTACAGTCGGGGCTTTCAGCATTTCCTGTGAGACCAGTATTAGTTTCCGATTCACCTCAACAGGTTCAATGTATTCATAGGACCTTCACATTGACGACGAAACACAGAAATCGCATCTGAATTAAATACAAAAGTCACAATGCCGCCTTAAGTACAAGAATAGAAACTCTTCCTACAGTCGGTGCCTTGAGCATTCCCTGTGAGACCAGTATCAGTTTCTGATACAACAATGCAGGTTCAATGTATTCCTTGGACCTTCACATTGATGATGAAACACAGAAAACGCATAGGAATTAGATACAAAAGGCACAATGCCACCTTAAGTACAAGAATGGAAACTCTTCTTACAGTCGGTGCTTTGAGCATTCCCTGTGAGACCAGTATTAGTTTCCGATACACCACTGCAGGTTCAATGTCTTCATTGGACCTTCACATTGACGATGAAACTCAGAAAACGCATCGGAATTAAATACAAAAGGCCCAATACCTCCTTAAGTACAAGAATAGAGACTCTTCTTACAGTCGGTGTTTTGAGCATTCCCTGTGAGACCAGTGTTAGTTTCCGATACACCACTGCAGGTTCAATGTATTCCTTGGACCTTCACATTGACGATGAAACACAGAAATCGCATCCGAATTAAATACAATTGGCACAATGCCGTCGTAAGTACAAGAATAGAGACTCTTTTTACAGTCGGTGCTATGAGCATTCGCTGTAAGACCTGTATTAGTTTCCGATACACCACTGCAGGTTCAATGTATTTCTTGGACCTTCACATTGACGATTAAACACAGATATCGCATCGGAATTAAATACACAAGGCGCAATGCCGCCATAAGTACAAGTATAGACACTCTTCTTACAGTCGGTGATTTGAGCATTCCCTGTGAGACCAGTATTAGTTTCTGATACACCACTGCAGGTTCAATGTATTGCTTGGATCTTCACATTGACGATGAAACACAGAAATCGCATCGGAATTAAATACAAAAGGCACAATGTCGCCTTAAGTACAAGAATAGAAACTCTTCCTACAGTCGGTGCCTTGAGCATTCCCTGTGAGACCAGTATCAGTTTCCGATACACCAATGCAGGTTCAATGTATTCCTTGGACCTTCACATTGATGATGAAACACAGAAAACGCATCGGAATGAAATACAAAAGGCACAATGCCACCTTAAGTACAAGAATAGAAACTCTTCTTTCAGTCGGTGCTTTGAGCATTCCCTGTGAGACCAGTATTTGTTTCCGATACACCACTGCAGGTTCAATGTATTCCTTGGACCTTCACATTCACGATGAAACACAGAAAACGCATCGGAATTAAATAAAAAAGGCCCAATGCCGCCTTAAGTACAAGAATAGAGACTCTTCTTACAGTCGGTGTTTTGAGCATTCCCTGTGAGACCAGTGTTTGCTTCCGATACACCACTGCAGGTTCAATGTATTCCTTGGACCTTCACATTGACGATGAAACACAGAAATCGCATCGGAATTAAATACAAAAGGCGCAATGCCGCCTTAAGTACAAGAATAGAGACTCTTCTTACAGTCGGTGTTTGAGCATTCCCTGTGAGACCAGAATTAGTTTCCGATACACCACTGCCGGTTCAATGTATTCCTAGGACCTTCACATTGACGATGAAACACAGAAATCGCATCTGAATTAAATACAAAAGGCACAATGGCGCCTTAAGTACAAGAATAGAGACTCTTCTTACAGTCGGTGCTTTGAGCATTCCCTGTGGGACCAGTATTAGTTTCCGTTACACCACTATGGGTTCAATGTATTCCTAGGACATTCACATTGACGATGAAACACAGAAATCGTATCGGAATTAAATACAAAAGGCACAATGTCGCCTTAAGTACAAGAATAGAGACTCTTCTTGCAGTCAGTGCTTTGAGCATTCCCTGTGAGACCCGAATTAGTTTCCGATACACCACTCCAGGTTCAATGTATACCTTGGATCTTCACATTGACGATGAAACACAGAAATCGCATCGGAATGAAATACAAAAGGCTGACTGCCGCGAAAGTACAAGAATAGAGACTCTTCTTACAGTCGGTGCTTTTAGCATTCCCTGTGAGACCACCATTAGTTTCCGATACACCTCAGCAGGTTCAATGTATTCCTAGGACCTTCACATTGACGATAAAACACAGAAATCGCATCTGAATTAAATACAAAAGGCACAATGACGCCTTAAGTACAAGAATAGAAACTCTTCCTACAGTCGGTGCTTTGAGCATTCCCTGTGAGACCAGTGTTAGTTTCCGATACACCACTGCAGGTTCAATGTATTCCTTGGACCTTCACATTGACGATGAAACATAGAAATAGCTTCCGAATGAAATACAATTGGCACAATGCCGTCGTAAGTACAAGAATAGAGACTCTTCTTACAGTCGGTGCTATGAGCATTCGCTGTAAGACCTGTATTAGTTTCCGATACACCACTGCAGGTTCAATGTATTTCTTGGACCTTCACATTGACGATTAAACACAGATATCGCATCGGAATTAAATACACTAGGCGCAATGCCGCCTTAAGTACAAGTATGGACACACTTCTTACAGTCGGTGATTTGAGCATTCCCTGTGAGACCAGTATTAGTTTCTGATACACCACTGCAGGATCAATGTATTCCTTGGACCTTCACATTGACGATGAAACACAGAAATCGCATCGGAATTAATTACAAATGGCACAATGATGTCATAAGTACAAGAATAGAGACTCTTCTTACAGTCGGTGCTTTGAGCATTCTCTGTGAGACCAGTATTAGTTTCCGATATACCACTGCAGGTTCAATGTACTCCTTGGACCATCACATTTACGATGAAACACAGAAATCGCATCGGAATTAAATACAAAAGGTGCAATGTCGCCTTAAGTTCAAGAATAGAGACTCTTCTTACAGTCGGTGCTTTGAGCATTCCCTGTGAGACCAGTATTAGTTTCCGATACACCACTGCAGGTTCAATGTATTCCTTGGACCTTCACATTGACGATGAAACACAGAAATCGCATCGGAATTAAATACAAAAAGCGCAATGCCGCCTTAAGTACAAGAATAGAGACTATTCTTACAGTCGGTGTTTGAGCATTCCCTGTGAGACCAGAATTAGTTTCCGATACACCACTCCAGGTTCAATGTATTCCTTGGACCTTCACATTGACGATGAAACACAGAAATCGCATCGGAATTAAATACAAAAGGCGCAATGCCGCCTTAAGTACAAGAATAGAGACTCTTCTTACAGTCGGTGTTTGAGCATTCCCTGTGAGACCAGAATTAGTTTCCGATACACCACTCCAGGTTCAATGTATTCCTAGGAGCTTCACATTGACGATGAAACACAGAAATCGCATCTGAATTAAATACAAAAGGCACAATGGCGCCTTAAGAACAAGAATAGAGACTCTTCTTACACTCGGTGCTTTGAGCATTCCCTGTGGGACCAGTATTAGTTTCCGTTACACCACTGCAGGTTCAATGTATTCCTAGGACCTTCACATTGACGATGAAACACAGAAATCGTATCGGAATTATATACAAAAGGCACAATGTCGCCTTAAGTACAAGAATAGAGACTCTTCTTGCAGTCAGTGCTTTGAGCATTAACTGTGAGACCAGAATTAGTTTCCGATACACCTCAGCAGGTTCAATGTATTCCTAGGACCTTCACATTGACGATGAAACACAGAAATCGCATCCTAATTAAATACAAAAGGCACAATGGCGCCTTAAGAACAAGAATAGAGACTCTTCTTACAGTCGGTGCTTTGAGCATTCCCTGTGGGACCAGTATTAGTTTCCGTTACACCACTGCAGGTTCAATGTATTCCTAGGACCTTCACATTGACGATGAAACACAGAAATCGTATCGGAATTATATACAAAAGGCACAATGTCGCCTTAAGAACAAGAATAGAGACTCTTCTTACAGTCGGTGCTTTGAGCATTCCCTGTGGGACCAGTATTAGTTTCCGATACACCACTGCAGGTTCAATGTATTCCTTGGACCTTCACATTGACGATGAAACACAGAAATCGCATCGGAATTAAATACAAAAAGCGCAATGCCGCCTTAAGTACAAGAATAGATACTATTCTTACAGTCGGTGTTTGAGCATTCCCTGTGAGACCAGAATTAGTTTCCGATACACCACTCCAGGTTCAATGTATTCCTTGGACCTTCACATTGACGATGAAACACAGAAATCGCATCGGAATTAAATACAAAAGGCGCAATGCCGCCTTAAGTACAAGAATAGAGACTCTTCTTACAGTCGGTGTTTGAGCATTCCCTGTGAGACCAGAATTAGTTTCCGATACACCACTCCAGGTTCAATGTATTCCTAGGAGCTTCACATTGACGATGAAACACAGAAATCACATCTGAATTAAATACAAAAGGCACAATGGCGCCTTAAGAACAAGAATAGAGACTCTTCTTACAGTCGGTGCTTTGAGCATTCCCTGTGGGACCAGTATTAGTTTCCGTTACACCACTGCAGGTTCAATGTATTCCTAGGACCTTCACATTGACGATGAAACACAGAAATCGTATCGGAATTATATACAAAAGGCACAATGTCGCCATAAGTACAAGAATAGAGACTCTTCTTGCAGTCAGTGCTTTGAGCATTAACTGTGAGACCAGAATTAGTTTCCGATACACCTCAGCAGGTTCAATGTATTCCTAGGACCTTCACATTGACGATGAAACACAGAAATCGCATCCTAATTAAATACAAAAGGCACAATGGCGCCTTAAGAACAAGAATAGAGACTCTTCTTACAGTCGGTGCTTTGAGCATTCCCTGTGGGACCAGTATTAGTTTCCGTTACACCACTGCAGGTTCAATGTATTCCTAGGACCTTCACATTGACGATGAAACACAGAAATCGTATCGGAATTATATACAAAAGGCACAATGTCGCCTTAAGAACAAGAATAGAGACTCTTCTTACAGTCGGTGCTTTGAGCATTCCCTGTGAGACCAGTATTAGTTTCCGATACACCACTGCAGGTTCAATGTATTCCTTGGACCTTCACATTGACGATGAAACACAGAAATCGCATCGGAATTAAATACAAAAAGCGCAATGCCGCCTTAAGTACAAGAATAGAGACTATTCTTACAGTCGGTGTTTGAGCATTCCCTGTGAGACCAGAATTAGTTTCCGATACACCACTCCAGGTTCAATGTATTCCTTGGACCTTCACATTGACGATGAAACACAGAAATCGCATCGGAATTAAATACAAAAGGCGCAATGCCGCCTTAAGTACAAGAATAGAGACTCTTCTTATAGTCGGTGTTTGAGCATTCCCTGTGAGACCAGAATTAGTTTCCGATACACCACTCCAGGTTCAATGTATTCCTAGGACCTTCACATTGACGATGAAACACAGAAATCGCATCTGAATTAAATACAAAAGGCACAATGCCGCCTTAAGTACAAGAATAGAAACTCTTCCTACAGTCGGTGCCTTGAGCATTCCCTGTGAGACCAGTATCAGTTTCCGATACACCACTGCAGGTTCAATGTATTCCTAGGACCTTCACATTGACGATGAAACACAGAAATCGTATCGGAAATATATACAAAAGGCACAATGTCGCCTTAAGTACAAGAATAGAGACTCTTCTTGCAGTCAGTGCTTTGAGCATTAACTGTGAGACCAGAATTAGTTTCCGATACACCTCAGCAGGTTCAATGTATTCCGAGGACCTTCACATTGACGATGAAACACAGAAATCGCATCCTAATTAAATACAAAAGGCACAATGGCGCCTTAAGAACAAGAATAGAGACTCTTCTTACAGTCGGTGCTTTGAGCATTCCCTGTGGGACCAGTATTAGTTTCCGTTACACCACTGTAGGTTCAATGTATTCCTAGGACCTTCACATTGACGATGAAACACAGAAATCGTATCGGAATTATATACAAAAGGCACAATGTCGCCTTAAGTACAAGAATAGAGACTCTTCTTGCAGTCAGTGCTTTGAGCATTAACTGTGAGACCAGAATTAGTTTCCGATACACCTCAGCAGGTTCAATGTATTCCTAGGACCTTCACATTGACGATGAAACACAGAAATCGCATCGGAATTAAATACAAAAGGCAAAATGTCGCCTTAAGTACAAGAATAGAGACTCTTCTTACAGTCGGTGCTTTGAGCATTCCCTGTGAGACCAGAATTAGTGTTCGATACACCACTCCTGGTTCAATGTATTCCTTGGACATTCACATTGACGATGAAACACAGAAATCGCATCAGAATGAAATACAAAAGGCAAACTGCCGCGTAAGTACAAGAATAGGGACTCTTCTTACAGTCGGTGCTTTCAGCAATCCCTGTGAGACCAGTATTAGTGTCCGATACACCTCAGCGTGTTCAATGTATTCCTAGAACCTTCACATTGACGATGAAACACAGAAATCGCATCCTAATTAAATACAAAAGGCACAATGGCGCCTTAAGTACAACAATAGAGACTCTTCTTACAGTCGGTGCTTTCAGCATTCCCTGTGGGACCAGTATTAGTTTCCGTTACACCACTGCAGGTTCAATGTATTCCTAGGACCTTCACATTGACGATGAAACACAGAAATCGTATCGGAATTAAATACAAAAGCCACAATGCCGCCTTAAGTACAAGAATAGAAATTCTTCCTACAGTCGGTGCCTTGAGCATTCCCTGTGAGACCAGTATCAGTTTCCGATACACCAATGCAGGTTCAATGTATTCCTTGGACCTTCACATTGATGATGAAACACAGAAATCGCATCGGAATTAAATACAAAAGGCAAACTGCCGCGTAAGTACAAGAATAGAGACTCTGCTTACAGTCGGTGCTTTCAGCATTGCCTGTGAGACCAGAATTAGTTTCCGATACACCTCAGCAGGTTCAATGTATTCCTAGGACCTTCACATTGACGATGAAACACAGAAATCGCATCGGAATTAAATACAAAAGGCACAATGTCGCCTTAAGTACAAGAATAGAGACTCTTCTTACAGGCGGTGCTTTGAGCATTCCCTGTGAGACCAGAATTAGTTTCCGATACACAACTCCAGGTTCAATGTATTCCTAGGAGCTTCACATTGACGATGAAACACAGAAATCGCATCTGAATTAAATACAAAAGGCACAATGGCGCCTTAAGAACAAGAATAGAGACTCTTCTTACAGTCGGTGCTTTCAGCATTTCCTGTGAGACCACCATTAGTTTCCGATACACCTCAGCAAGTTCAATGTATTCCTAGGACCTTCACATTGACGATGAAACACAGAAATCGCATCTGAATTAAATACAAAAGGCACAATGCCGCCTTAAGTACAAGAATAGAAACTCTTCCTACAGTCGGTGCCTTGAGCATTCCCTGTGAGACCAGTATCAGTTTCCGATACACCAAGGCAGGTTCAATGTATTCCTTGGACCTTCACATTGACGATGAAACACAGAAATCGTATCGGAATTATATACAAAAGGCACAATGTCGCCTTAAGTACAAGAATAGAGACTCTTCTTGCAGTCAGTGCTTTGAGCATTAACTGTGAGACCAGAATTAGTTTCCGATACACCTCAGCAGGTTCAATGTATTCCTAGGACCTTCACATTGACGATGAAACACAGAAATCGCATCCTAATTAAATACAAAAAGCACAATGGCGCCTTAAGAACAAGAATAGAGACTCTTCTTACAGTCGGTGCTTTGAGCATTCCCTGTGGGACCAGTATTAGTTTCCGTTACACCACTGCAGGTTCAATGTATTCCTAGGACCTTCACATTGACGATGAAACACAGAAATCGCATCGGAATTAATTACAAAAGGACCAATGATGTCATAAGTACAAGAATAGAGACTCTTCTTACAGTCGGTGCTTTGAGCATTCCCTGTGAGACCAGAATTAGTTTCCGATACACCACTCCAGGATCAATGTATTCCTTGGACCTTCACATTGACGATGAAACACAGAAATCGTATCGGAATTAAATACAAAAGGTAAACTGCCGCGTAAGTACCAGAATAGAGACTCTTCTTACAGTCGGTGATTTTAGCATTCCCTGTGAGACCAGTATTAGTTTCCGATACACCTCAGCAGGTTCAATGTATTCCTAGGACCTTCACATTGACGATGAAACACAGAAATCGCATCGGAATTAAATACAAAAGGCAAAATGTCGCCTTAAGTACAAGAATAGAGACTCTTCTTACAGTCGGTGCTTTGAGCATTCCCTGTGAGACCAGAATTAGTGTCCGATACACCACTCCTGGTTCAATGTATTCCTTGGACCTTCACATTGAAGATGAAACACAGAAATCGCATCAGAATGAAATACAAAAGGCAAACTGCCGCGTAAGTACAAGAATAGGGACTCTTCTTACAGTCGGTGCTTTCAGCATTCCCTGTGAGACCAGTATTACTGTCCGATACACCTCAGCGTGTTCAATGTATTCCTAGAACCTTCACATTGACGATGAAACACAGAAATCGTATCGGAATTAAATACAAAAGGCACAATGCCGCCTTAAGTACAAGAATAGAAACTCTTCCTACAGTCGGTGCCTTGAGCATTCCCTGTGAGACCAGTATCAGTTTCCGATACACCAATGCAGGTTCAATGTATTCCTTGGACCTTCACATTGATGATGAAACACAGAAATCGCATCGGAATTAAATACAAAAGGCAAACTGCCGCGTAAGTACAAGAATAGAGACTCTGCTTACAGTCGGTGCTTTCCGCATTGCCTGTGAGACCAGTATTAGTTTCCGATACACCTCAGCAGGTTCAATGTATTCCAAGGACCTTCACATTGACGATGAAACACAGAAATCGCATCGGAATTAAATACAAAAGGCACAATGTCGCCTTAAGTACAAGAATAGAGACTCTTCTTACAGTCGGTGAGATGAGCATTCGCTGTAAGACCTGTATTAGTTTCCGATACACCACTGCAGGTTCAATGTATTTCTTGGACCTTCACATTGACGATTAAACACAGATATCGCATCGGAATTAAATACACAAGGCGCAATGCCGCCTTATGTACAAGTATAGACACTCTTCTTACAGTCGGTGATTTGAGCATTCCCTGTGAGACCAGTATTAGTTTCTGATACTCCACTGCATGTTCAATGTATTCCTTGGACGTTCACATTGACGATGAAACACAGATATCGCATCGGAGTTGAATACAAAAGGCACAATGCCGCCTAAGGTACATGATTAGAGACTCTTCTTACAGTCGGTGCTTTGAGCATTCCCTGTGAGACCAGTATTAGTTTCCGATACACCACTGCAGGTTCAATGTATTCCTTGGACCATCACATTGATGATGAAACACAGAAATCGCATCGGAATTAAATACAAAAGGCAAACTGCCGCGTAAGTACAAGAATAGAGACTCTTCTTACAGTCGGTGCTTTCAGCATTCCCTGTGAGACCAGTATTAGTTTCCGATACACCTCAGCAGGTTCAAAGTATTCCTAGGACCTTCACATAGACGATGAAACACAGAAATCGCATCGGAATTAAATACAAAAGGCACAATGTCGCCTTAAGTACAAGAATAGAGACTCTTCTTACAGGCGGTGCTTTGAGCATTCCCTGTGAGACCAGAATTAGTTTCCGATACACCACTCCAGGTTCAATGTATTCCTTGGACCTTCACATTTACGATGAAACACAGAAATCGCAACGGAATGAAATACAAAAGGCAAACTGCCGCGTAAGTACAAGAATAGAGACTCTTCTTACAGTCGGTGCTTTCAGCATTCCCTGTGAGACCATAATTAGCTTCCGATACACCTCAGCAGGTTCAATGTATTCCTAGGACCTTCACATTGATGATGAAACGCAGAAATCGCATCGGAATTAAATACAAAAGGCACAATGCCGTCTTAAGTACAAGAATAGAGACTCTTCTTACAGTCGGTGCTTTCAGCATTCCCTGTGAGACCAGTATTAGTTTCCGATACACCTTAGCAGGTTCAAAGTATTCCTAGGACCTTCACATTGACGATGAAACACAGAAATCGCATCTGAATTAAATACAAAAGGCACAATGCCGCCTTAAGTACAAGAATAGAAACTCTTCTTACAGTCGGTGCTTTGAGCATTCCCTGTGAGACCACTATTATTTTCCGATAACCCACTGCAGGTTCAATGTATTCCTTGGACCATCACATTGACGATGAAACACAGAAATCGCATCGGAATTAAATACAAAAGGCAAACTGCCGCGTAAGTACAAGAATAGAGACTCTTCTTACAGTCGGTGCTTTCAGCATTCCCTGTGAGACCAGTATTAGTGTCCGATACGCCTCAGCGTGTTCAATGTATTCCTAGAACCTTCACATTGACGATGAAACACAGAAATCGCATCCTAATTAAATACAAAAGGCACAATGGCGCCTTAAGTACAAGAATAGAGACTCTTCTTTCAGTCGGTGCTTTCAGCATTCCCTGTGGGACCAGTATTAGTTTCCGTTACACCACTGCAGGTTCAATGTATTCCTAGGACCTTCACATTGACGATGAAACACAGAAATCGTATCGGAATTAAATACAAAAGGCACAATGTCGCATTAAGTACAAGAATAGAGACTCTTCTTGCAGTCAGTGCTTTGAGCATTCCCTGTGAGACCAGAATTAGTTTCCGATACACCACTCCAGGTTCAATGTATTCCTTGGACCTTCACATTGACGATGAAACACAGAAATCGCATCGAAATGAAATACAAAAGGCTAACTGCCGCGAAAGTACAAGAATAGAGACTCTTCTTACAGTCGGTGCTTTCAGCATTCCCTGTGAGACCAGTATTAGTTTCCGATACACCTCAGCAGGTTCAATTTATTCCTAGGACCTTCACATTGACGATGAAACACAGAAATTGCATCTGAATTAAATACAAAAGGCACAATGCCGCCTTAAGTACAAGAATAGAAACTCTTCCTACAGTCGGTGCCTTGAGCATTCCCTGTGAGACCAGTATCAGTGTCCGATACACCAATGCAGGTTCAATGTATTCCTTGGACCTTCACATTGATGATGAAACACAGAAATCGCATCGGAATTAAATACAAAAGGCACAATGCCACCTTAAGTACAAGAATAGAAACTCTTCTTACAGTCGGTGTTTTGAGCATTCCCTGTGAGACCAGTATTAGTTTCCGATACAGCACTGCACTTTCAATGTATTCCTTGGACCTTCACATTGACAATGAAACACAGAAAACGCATCGGAATTAAATACAAAAGGCCCAATGCCGCCTTGAGTACAAGAATACAGACTCTTCTTACAGTCGGTGTTTGAGCATTCCCTGTGAGACCAGTGTTAATTTCCGATACACCACTGCAGGTTCAATGTATTCCTTGGACCTTCATATTGACGATGAAACACAGAAATCGCATCCGAATTAAATACAATTGGCACAATGCCGTCGTAAGTACAAGAATAGAGACTCTTCTTACAGTCGGTGCTATGAGCATTCGCTGTAAGACCTGTATTAGTTTCCGATACACCACTGCAGGTTCAATGTATTTCTTGGACCTTCACATTGACGATTAAACACAGATATCGCATCGGAATTAAATACACAAGGCGCAATGCCGCCTTATGTACAAGTATAGACACTCTTCTTACAGTCGGTGATTTGAGCATTCCCTGTGAGACCAGTATTAGTTTCTGATACTCCACTGCATGTTCAATGTATTCCTTGGACGTTCACATTGACGATGAAACACAGATATCGCATCGGAGTTGAATACAAAAGGCACAATGCCGCCTAAGGTACAAGATTAGAGACTCCTCTTACAGTCGGTGCTTTCAGCATTCCCTGTGAGACCATAATTAGCTTCCGATACACCTCAGCAAGTTCAATGTATTCCTAGGACCTTCACATTGATGATGAAACGCAGAAATCGCATCGGAATTAAATACAAAAGGCACAATGCCGTCTTAAGTACAAGAATAGAGACTCTTCTTACAGTCGGTGCTTTCAGCATTCCCTGTGAGACCAGTATTAGTGTCCGATACACCTCAGCAGGTTCAAAGTATTCCTAGGACCTTCACATTGAAGATGAAACACAGAAATCGCATCTGAATTAAATACAAAAGGCTCAATGCCGCCTTAAGTACAAGAATAGAAACTCTTCTTACAGTCGGTGCTTTGAGCATTCCCTGTGAGACCACTATTAGTTTCCCATACAACACTGCAGGTTCAATGCATTCCTTGGACCATCACATTGACGATGAAACACAGAAATCGCATCGGAATTAAATACAAAAGGTGCAATGCCGCCTTAAGTACTAGATTAGAGACTCTCCTTACAGTCGGTGCTTTGAGCAATCCCTGCGAGACCAGTGTTAGTTTCCGATACACCACTGCAGGTTCAATGTATGCCTTGGACCTTCACATTAACGATGAATCACAGAAATCGCATCGGAATTAAATACAAAAGGCGCAATGCCGCCTTAAGTACAAGAATAGAGACTCTTCTTACAGTCGGTGCTTTGAGCATTCCCTGTGAGACCAGAATTAGTTTCCGATACACCACTCCAGGTTCAATGTATTCCTTGGACCTTCACAATGACGATGAAACACAGAAATCGCATCGGAATTAAATACAAAAGGCAAACTGCCGCGTAAGTACAAGAATAGAGACTCTTCTTACAGTCGGTGCTTTTAGCATTCTCTGTGAGACCAGAATTAGTTTCCGAAACACCACTGCTGGTTCAATGTATTCCTTGGACCTTCACATTGACGATGAAACACAGAAATCGCATCGGAATGAAATACAAAAGGCAAACTGCCGTGTAAGTACTAGAATAGAGACACTTCTTACAGTCGGTGCTTTCAGCATTCCCTGTGAGACCAGTATTAGTGTCCGATACACCTCAGCAGGTTCAATGTATTCCTAGGACCTTCACATTGATGATGAAACACAGAAATCGCATCCTAATTAAATACAAAAGGCACAATGGCGCCTTAAGTACAAGAATAGAGACCCTTCTTACAGTCGGTGCTTTGAGCATTCCCTGTGGGACCAGTATTAGTTTCCGTTACACCACTGCAGGTTCAATGTATTCCTAGGACCTTCACATTGACGATGAAACACAGAAATCGTATCGGAATTAAATACAAAAGGCACAATGTCGCCTTAAGTACAAGAATAGAGACTCTTCTTGCAGTCAGTGCTTTGAGCATTCCCTGTGAGACCAGAATTAGTTTCCGATACACCACTCCAGGTTCAATGTATTCTTTGGACCTTCACATTGACGATGAAACACAGAGATCGCATATGAATGAAATACAAAAGGCTAACTGCCGCGAAAGTACAAGAATTAAGACTCATCTTACAGTCGGTGCTTTCAGCATTCCCTGTGAGGCCAGTATTAGTTTCCGATACACCTCAGCAGGTTCAATGTATTCCTAGGACCTTTACATTGACGATGAAACACAGAAATCGCATCGGAATTAAATACAAAAGGCACAATGCCGTCTTAAGTACAAGAATAGAGACTCTTCTTACAGTCGGTGCTTTCAGCATTCCCTGTGAGACCAGTATTAGTTTCCGATTCACCTCAGCAGGTTCAATGTATTCCTAGGACCTTCACATTGACGATGAAACACAGAAATCGCATCTCAATTAAATACATAAGGCACAATTCCGCCTTAAGTACAAGAATAGAAACTCTTCCTACAGTCGGTGCCTTGAGCATTCCCTGTGAGACCAGTATCAGTTTCCGATACACCAATGCAGGTTCAATGTATTCCTTGGACCTTCACATTGATGATGAAACACAGAAAACGCATCGGAATTAAATACAAAAGGCACAATGCCACCTTAAGTACAAGAATAGATACTCTTCTTACAGTCGGTGCTTTGAGCATTCCCTGTGAGACCAGTATTAGTTTCCGATACACCACTGCAGGTTCAATGTATTCCTTGGACCTTCACATTCACGATGAAACACAGAAAACGCATCGGAATTAAATACAAAAGGCCCAATGCCGCCTTAAGTACAAAAATAGAGACTCTTCTTACAGTCGGTGTTTTGAGCATTCCCTGTGAGACCAGTGTTAGTTTCCGATACACCACTGCAGGTTCAATGTATGCCTTGGAACTTCACATTGACGATGAAACACAGAAATCGCATCCGAATTAAATACAATTGGCACAATGCCGTCGTAAGTACAAGAATAGAGACTCTTCTTACAGTCGGTGGTATGAGCATTCGCTGTAAGACCTGTATTAGTTTCCGATACACCACTGCAGGTTCAATGTATTTCTTGGACCTTCACATTGACGATTAAACACAGATATCGCATCGGAATTAAATACACAAGGCGCAATGCCGCCTTAAGTACAAGTATAGACACTCTTCTTACAGTCGGTGATTTGAGCATTCCCTGTGAGACCAGTATTAGTTTCTGATACACCACTGCAGGTGCAATGTATTGCTTGGACCTTCACATTGACGATGAAACACAGAAATCGCATCGGAGTTAGATACAAATGCACAATGCCGCCTAAAGTACAAGATTAGAGACTCTTCTTACAGTCGGTGCTTTGAGCATTCCCTGTGAGACCAGTATTAGTTTCTGATACACCACTGCAGGTTAAATGTATTCCTTGGACCTTGACATTGACGATGAAACACAGAAATCGCATCGGAATTAAATACAAAAGGCAAACTGCCGCGTAAGTACAAGAATAGAGTCTATTCTTACAGTCGGTGCTTTCGGCATTCCCTGTGAGACCAGTATTAGTTTCCGATACACCTGAACAGGTTCAATGTATTCCTAGGACCTTCACATTGACGATGAAACACAGAAATCGCATCGGAATTAAATACAAAAGGCACAATGTCGCCTTAAGTACAAGAATAGAGACTCTTCTTACAGTCGGTGCTTTGAGCATTCCCTGTGGGACCAGTATCAGTTTCCGTTACACCACTGCAGGGTCAATGTATTCCTAGAACCTTCACATTGACGATGAAACACAGAAATCGCATCGGAATTAAATACAAAAGGCACAATGTCGCCTTAAGTACAAGAATAGAGACTCTTCTTGCAGTCGGTGCTTTGAGCATTCCCTGTGAGACCAGAATTAGTTTCCGATACACCACTCCAGGTTCAATGTATTCCTTGGAATTTCACATTTACGATGAAACACAGAAATCGCATCGGAATGAAATACAAAAGGCAAACTGCCGCGTAAGTACAAGAATAGAGACTCTTCTTACAGTCGGTACTTTCAGCATTCCCTGTGAGACCAGAATTAGTTTCCGATACACCTCAGCAGGTTCAATGTATTCCTAGGACCTTCACATTGACGATGAAACACAGTAATCGCATCGGAATTAAATACAAAAGGCACAATGCCGTCTTAAGTACAAGAATAGAGACTCTTCTTACAGTCGGGGCTTTCAGCATTCCCTGTGAGACCTGTATTAGTTTCCGATTCACCTCAACAGGTTCAATGTATTCATAGGACCTTCACATTGACGACGAAACACAGAAATCGCATCTGAATTAAATACAAAAGTCACAATGCCGCCTTAAGTACAAGAATAGAAACTCTTCCTACAGTCGGTGCCTTGAGCATTCCCTGTGAGACCAGTATCAGTTTCTGATACAACAATGCAGGTTCAATGTATTCCTTGGACCTTCACATTGATGATGAAACACAGAAAACGCATAGGAATTAGATACAAAAGGCACAATGCCACCTTAAGTACAAGAATGGAAACTCTTCTTACAGTCGGTGATTTGAGCATTCCCTGTGAGACCAGTATTAGTTTCTGATACACCACTGCAGGTTCAATGTATTGCTTGGATCTTCACATTGACGATGAAACACAGAAATAGCATCGGAATTAAATACAAAAGGCACAATGTCACCTTAAGTACAAGAATAGAAACTCTTCCTACAGTCGGTGCCTTGAGCATTCCCTGTGAGACCAGTATCAGTTTCCGATACACCAATACAGGTTCAATGTATTCCTTGGACCTTCACATTGATGATGAAACACAGAAAACGCATCGGAATGAAATACAAAAGGCACAATGCCACCTTAAGTACAAGAATAGAAACTCTTCTTACAGTCGGTGCTTTGAGCATTCCCTGTGAGACCAGTATTAGTTTCCGATACACCACTGCAGGTTCAATGTATTCCTTGGACCTTCACATTCACGATGAAACACAGAAAACGCATCGGAATTAAATAAAAAAGGCCCAATGCCGCCTTAAGTACAAGAATAGAGACTCTTCTTACAGTCGGTGTTTTGAGCATTCCCTGTGAGACCAGTGTTTGCTTCCGATACACCACTGCAGGTTCAATGTATTCCTTGGACCTTCACATTGATTATGAAACACAGAAATCGCATCCGAATTAAATACAATTGGCACAATGCCGTCGTAAGTACAAGAATAGAGACTCTTCTTACAGTCAGTGGTATGAGCATTCGCTGTAAGACCTGTATTAGTTTCCGATACACCACTGCAGGTTCAATGTATTGCTTGGACCTTCACATTGACGAAACACAGAAATCGCATCGGAGTTAAATACAAAAGGCACAATGCCGCCTAATGTACAAGATTAGAGACTCATCTTACAGTCGGTGCTTTGAGCATTCCCTGTGAGACCAGTATTAGTTTCTGATACACCACTGCAGGTTAAATGTATTCCTTGGACCTGCACATTGACGATGAAACACAGAAATCGCATCGGAATTAAATACAAAAGGCAAACTGCCGCGTAAGTACGAGAATAGATACTCTTCTTACAGTCGGTGCTTTCAGCATTCCCTGTGAGACCAGTATTAGTTTCCGATACACCTCAACAGGTTCAATGTATTCCTAGGACCTTCACATTGACGATGAAACACAGAAATCGCATCGGAATTAAATACAAAAGGCACAATGTCGCCTTAAGTACAAGAATAGAGACTCTTCTTACAGTCGGTGCTTTGAGCATTCCCTGTGGGACCAGTATCAGTTTCCGTTACACCACTGCAGGTTCAATGTATTCCTAGAATCTTCACATTGACGATGAAACACAGAAATCGCATCGGAATTAAATACAAAAGGCACAATGTCGCCTTAAGTACAAGAATAGAGACTCTTCTTGCAGTCGGTGCTTTGAGCATTCCCTGTGAGACCAGAATTAGTTTCCGATACACCCCTCCAGGTTCAATGTATTCCTTGGACCTTCACATTTACGATGAAACACAGAAATCGCATCGGAATGAAATACAAAAGGCAAACTGCCGCGTAAGTACAAGAATAGAGACTCTTCTTACAGTCGGTGCTTTCAGCATTTCCTGTGAGACCAGAATTAGTTTCCGATACACCTCAGCAGGTTCAATGTATTCCTAGGACCTTCACATTGACGATGAAACACAGAAATCGCATCGGAATTAATTACAAAAGGCACAATGCCGTCTTAAGTACAAGAATAGATACTCTTCTTACAGTCGGGGCTTTCAGCATTCCCTGTGAGACCAGTATTAGTTTCCGATTCACTTCAGCAGGTTCAATGTATTCATAGGACCTTCACATTGACGACGAAACACAGAAATCGCATCTGAATTAAATACAAAAGGCACAATGCCGCCTTAAGTACAAGAATAGAAACTCTTCCTACGGTCGGTGTCTTGAGCATTCCCTGTGAGACCAGTATCAGTTTCCGATACACCAATGCAGGTTCAATGTATTCCTTGGACCTTCACATTGATGATGAAACACAGAAAACGCATCGGAAATAAACACAAAAGGCCCAATGCCTCCTTAAGTACAAGAATAGAGACTCCTCTTACAGTCGGTGTTTTGAGCATTCCCTGTAAGACCAGTGTTAGTTTCCGATACACCACTGCAGGTTCAATGTATTCCTTGGATCTTCACATTGACGATGAAACACAGAAATCGCATCCGAATTTAATACAATTGGCACAATGCCGTCGTAAGTACAAGAATAGAGACTCTTTTTACAGTCGGTGCTATGAGCATACGCTGTAAGACCTGTATTAGTTTCCGATACACCACTGCAGGTTCAATGTATTTCTTGGACCTTCACATCGACGATTAGACACAGATATCGCATCTGAATTAAATACACAAGGCGCAATGCCGCCTTAAGTACAAGTATAGACATTCTTCTTACAGTCGGTGATTTGAGCATTCCCTGTGAGTCCAGTATTAGTTTCTGATACACCACTGCAGGTTCAATGTTTTCCTTGGACCTTCACATTGACGATGAAACACAGAAATCGCATCGGAGTTAAATACAAAAGGCACAATGCCGCCTAAAGTACAAGATTAGAGACTCTTCTTACAGTCGGTGCTTTGAGCATTCCCTGTGAGACCAGTATTAGTTTCTGATACACCACTGCAGGTTAAATGTATTCCTTGGACCTTCACATTGACGATGAAACACAGAAATCGCATCGGAATTAAATACAAAAGGCAAACTGCCGCGTAAGTACAAGAATTGACTCTCTTCTTACAGTCGGTGCTTTCAGCATTCCCTGTGAGACCAGAATTAGTTTCCGATACACCTCAGCAGGTTCAATGTATTCCTAGGACCTTCACATTGACGATGAAACACAGAAATCGCATCGGAATTAAATACAAAAGGCACTATGCCGTCTTAAGTACAAGAATAGAGACTCTTCTTACAGTCGGTGCTTTCAGCATTCCCTGTGAGACCAGTATTAGTTTCCGATACAACTCAGCAGGTTCAAAGTATTCCTTGGACCTTCACATTGACGATGAAACACAGAAATCGCATCGGAATGAAATACAAAATGCAAACTGCCGCGTAAGTACAAGAATAGAGACTCTTCTTACAGTCGGTGCTTTCAGCATTCCCTGTGAGACCAGTATTAGTGTCCGATACACCTCAGCAGGTTCAATGTATTCCTAGGACCTTCACATTGATGATGAAACACAGAAATCGCATCCTAATTAAATACAAAAGGCACAATGGCGCCTTAAGTACAAGAATAGAGACCCTTCTTACAGTCGGTGCTTTGAGCATTCCCTGTGGGACCAGTATTAGTTTCCGTTACACCACTGCAGGTTCAATGTATTCCTAGGACCTTCACATTGACGATGAAACACAGAAATCGTATCGGAATTAAATACAAAAGGCACAATGTCGCCTTAAGTACAAGAATAGAGACTCTTCTTGCAGTCAGTGCTTTGAGCATTCCCTGTGAGACCAGAATTAGTTTCCGATACACCACTCCAGGTTCAATGTATTCTTTGGACCTTCACATTGACGATGAAACACAGTAATCGCATATGAATGAAATACAAAAGGCTAACTGCCGCGAAAGTACAAGAATAAAGACTCTTCTTACAGTCGGTGCTTTCAGCATTCCCTGTGAGCCCAGTATTAGTTTCCGATACACCTCAGCAGGTTCAATGTATTCCTAGGACCTTTACATTGACGATGAAACACAGAAATCGCATCGGAATTAAATACAAAAGGCACAATGCCGTCTTAAGTACAAGAATAGAGACTCTTCTTACAGTCGGTGCTTTCAGCATTCCCTGTGAGACCAGTATTAGTTTCCGATTCACCTCAGCAGGTTCAATGTATTCCTAGGACCTTCACATTGACGATGAAACACAGAAATCGAATCTGAATTAAATACAAAAGGCACAATGCCGCCTTAAGTACAAGAATAGAAACTCTTCCTACAGTCGGTGCCTTGAGCATTCCCTGTGAGACCAGTATCAGTTTCCGATACACCAATGCAGGGTCAATGTATTCCTTGGACCTTCACATTGATGATGAAACACAGAAAACGCATCGGAATTAAATACAAAAGGCACAATGCCACCTTAAGTACAAGAATAGAAACTCTTCTTACAGTCGGTGCTTTGAGCATTCCCTGTGAGACCAGTATTAGTTTCCGATACACCACTGCAGGTTCAATGTATTCCTTGGACCTTCACATTCACGATGAAACACAGAAAACGCATCGGAATTAAATACAAAAGGCCCAATGCCGCCTTAAGTACAATAATAGAGACTCTTCTTACAGTCGGTGTTTTGAGCATTCCCTGTGAGACCAGTGTTAGTTTCCGATACACCACTGCAGGTTCAATGTATTCCTTGGACCTTCACATTGACGATGAAACACAGAAATCGCATCCGAATTAAATACAATTGGCACAATGCCGTCGTAAGTACAAGAATAGAGACTCTTCTTACAGTCGGTGGTATGAGCATTCGCTGTAAGACCTGTATTAGTTTCCGATACACCACTGCAGGTTCAATGTATTTCTTGGACCTTCACATTGACGATTAAACACAGATATCGCATCGGAATTAAATACACAAGGCGCAATGCCGCCTTAGGTACAAGTATAGACACTCTTCTTACAGTCGGTGATTTGAGCATTCCCTGTGAGACCAGTATTAGTTTCTGATACACCACTGCAGGTTCAATGTATTGCTTGGACCTTCACATTGACGATGAAACACAGAAATCGTATCGGAGTTAAATACAAAAGGCACAATGCCGCCTAAAGTACAAGATTAGAGACTCTTCTTACAGTCGGTGCTTTGAGCATTCCCTGTGAGACCAGTATTAGTTTCTGATACACCACTGCAGGTTAAATGTATTCCTTGGACCTTGACATTGACGATGAAACACAGAAATCGCATCGGAATTAAATACAAAAGGCAAACTGCCGCGTAAGTACAAGAATAGAGTCTATTCTTACAGTCGGTGCTTTCAGCATTCCCTGTGAGACCAGTATTAGTTTCCGATACACCTCAACAGGTTCAATGTATTCCTAGGACCTTCACATTGACGATGAAACACAGAAATCGCATCGGAATTAAATACAAAAGGCACAATGTCGCCTTAAGTACAAGAATAGAGACTCTTCTTACAGTCGGTGCGTTGAGCATTCCCTGTGGGACCAGTATCAGTTTCCGTTACACCACTGCAGGGTCAATGTATTCCTAGAACCTTCACATTGACGATGAAACACAGAAATCGCATCGGAATTAAATACAAAAGGCACAATGTCGCCTTAAGTACAAGAATAGAGACTCTTCTTGCAGTCGGTGCTTTGAGCATTCCCTGTGAGACCAGAATTAGTTTCCGATACACCTCAGCAGGTTCAATGTATTCCTTGGACCTTCACATTTACGATGAAACACAGAAATCGCATCGGAATGAAATACAAAAGGCAAACTGCTGCGTAAGTACAAGAATAGAGACTCTTCTTACAGTCGGTGCTTTCAGCATTTCCTGTGAGACCAGAATTAGTTTCCGATACACCTCAGCAGGTTCAATGTATTCCTAGGACCTTCACATTGACGATGAAACACAGTAATCGCATCGGAATTAAATACAAAAGGCACAATGCCGTCTTAAGTACAAGAATAGAGACTCTTCTTACAGTCGGGGCTTTCAGCATTCCCTGTGAGACCAGTATTAGTTTCCGATTCACCTCAACAGGTTCAATGTATTCATAGGACCTTCACATTGACGACGAAACACAGAAATCGCATCTGAATTAAATACAAAAGTCACAATGCCGCCTTAAGTACAAGAATAGAAACTCTTCCTACAGTCGGTGTTTTGAGCATTCCCTGTGAGACCAGTGTTTGCTTCCGATACACCACTGCAGGTTCAATGTATTCCTTGGACCTTCACATTGACGATGAAACACAGAAATCGCATCCGAATTAAATACAATTGGCACAATGCCGTCATAAGTACAAGAATAGAGACTCTTCTTACAGTCAGTGGTATGAGCATTCGCTGTAAGACCTGTATTAGTTTCCGATACACCACTGCAGGTTCAATGTATTGCTTGGACCTTCACATTGACGAAACACAGAAATCGCATCGGAGTTAAATACAAAAGGCACAATGCCGCCTAATGTACAAGATTAGAGACTCTTCTTACAGTCGGTGCTTAGAGCATTCCCTGTGAGACCAGTATTAGTTTCTGATACACCACTGCAGGTTAAATGTATTCCTTGGACCTTCACATTGACGATGAAACACAGAAATCGCATCGGATTTAAATACAAAAGGCAAACTGCCACGTAAGTACAAGAATAGAGACTCTTCTTACAGTCGGTGCTTTCAGCATTCCCTGTGCGACCAGTATTAGTTTCCGATACACCTCAACAGGTTCAATGTATTCCTAGGACCTTCACATTGACGATGAAACACAGAAATCGCATCGGAATTAAATACAAAAGGCACAATGTCGCCTTAAGTACAAGAATAGAGACTCTTCTTACAGTCGGTGCTTTGAGCATTCCCTGTGGGACCAGTATCAGTTTCCGTTACACCACTGCATGTTCAATGTATTCCTAGAACCTTCACATTGACGATGAAACACAGAAATCGCATCGGAATTAAATACAAAAGGCACAATGTCGCCTTAAGTACAAGAATAGAGACTCTTCTTGCAGTCGGTGCTTTGAGCATTCCCTGTGAGACCAGAATTAGTTTCCGATACACCACTCCAGGTTCAATGTATTCCTTGGACCTTCACATTTACGATGAAACACAGAAATCGCATCGGAATGAAATACAAAAGGCAAACTGCCGCGTAAGTACAAGAATAGAGACTCTTCTTACAGTCGGTGCTTTCAGCACTTCCTGTGAGACCAGAATTAGTTTCCGATACACCTCAGCAGGTTCAATGTATTCCTAGGACCTTCACATTGACGATGAAACACAGAATTCGCATCGGAATTAATTACAAAAGGCACAATGCCGTCTTAAGTACAAGAATAGAGACTCTTCTTACAGTCGGGGCTTTCAGCATTCCCTGTGAGACCAGTATTAGTTTCCGATTCACTTCAGCAGTTTCAATGTATTCATAGGACCTTCACATTGACGACGAAACACAGAAATCGCATCTAAATTAAATACAAAAGGCACAATGCCGCCTTAAGTACAAGAATAGAAACTCTTCCTACAGTCGGTGTCTTGAGCATTCCCTGTGAGACCAGTATCAGTTTCCGATACACCAATGCAGGTTCAATGTATTCCTTGGACCTTCACATTGATGATGAAACACAGAAAACGCATCGGAATTAAACACAAAAGGCCCAATGCCTCCTTAAGTACAAGAATAGAGACTCCTCTTACAGTCGGTGTTTTGAGCATTCCCTGTAAGACCAGTGTTAGTTTCCGATACACCACTGCAGGTTCAATGTATTCCTTGGACCTTCACATTGACGATGAAACACAGAAATCGCATCCGAATTAAATACAATTGGCACAATGCCGTCGTAAGTACAAGAATAGAGACTCTTATTACAGTCGGTGCTATGAGCATTCGCTGTAAGACCTGTATTAGTTTCTGATACACCACTGTAGGTTCAATGTATTTCTTGGACCTTCACATTGACGATTAGACACAGATATCGCATCGGAATTAAATACACAAGGCGCAATGCCGCCTTAAGTACAAGTATAGACATTCTTCTTACAGTCGGTGATTTGAGCATTCCCTGTGAGACCAGTATTAGTTTCTGATACACCACTGCAGGTTCAATGTTTTCCTTGGACCTTCACATTGACGATGAAACACAGAAATCGCATCGGAGTTAAATACAAAAGGCACAATGCCGCCTAAAGTACAAGATTAGAGACTCTTCTTACAGTCGGTGCTTTGAGCATTCCCTGTGAGACCAGTATTAGTTTCTGATACACCACTGCAGGTTAAATGTATTCCTTGGACCTTCACATTGACGATGAAACACAGAAATCGCATCGGAATTAAATACAAAAGGCAAACTGCCGCGTAAGTACAAGAATTGATTCTCTTCTTACAGTCGGTGCTTTCAGCATTCCCTGTGAGACCAGAATTAGTTTCCGATACACCTCAGCAGGTTCAATGTATTCCTACGACCTTCACATTGACGATGAAACACAGAAATCGCATCGGAATTAAATACAAAAGGCACAATGCCGTCTTAAGTACAAGAATAGAGACTCTTCTTACAGTCGGTGCTTTCAGCATTCCCTGCGAGACCAGTATTAGTTTCCGATATAACTCAGCAGGTTCAAAGTATTCCTAGGACCTTCACATTGTCGATGAAACACAGAAATCGCATCTGAATTAAATACAAAAGGCACAATGCCGCCTTAAGTACAAGAATAGAAACTCTTCTTACAGTCGGTGCTTTGAGCATTCCCTGTGAGACCAGTATTAGTTTCCGATACACCTCAGCAGGTTCAATGTATTCCTAGGACCTTCACATTGACGATGAAACACAGAAATCGCATCTGAATTAAATACAAAAGGCACAATACCGCCTAAAGTACAAGATTAGAGACTCTTCTTACAGTCGGTGCTTTGAGCATTCCCTGTGAGACCAGTATTAGTTTCTAATACACCACTGCAGGTTAAATGTAATCCTTGCAATTTCACATTGACGATGGAACCCAGAAATCGCATCGGAATTAAATACAAAAGGCAAACTGCCGCGTAAGTACAAGAATAGAGACTCTTCTTACAGTCGGTGCTTTCAGCATTCCCTGTGAGACCAGTATTAGTTTCCGATACACCTCAGCAGGTTCAATGTATTCCTAGGACCTTCACATTGACGATGAAACACAGAAATCGCATCGGAATTAAATACAAAAGGCACAATGTCGCCTTAAGTACAAGAATAGAGACTCTTCTTACAGGCGGTGCTTTGAGCATTCCCTGTGAGACCAGAATTAGTTTCCGATACACCACTCAAGGTTCAATGTATTCCTTGGACCTTCAAATTTACGATGAAACACAGAAATCGCATCGGAATAAAATACCAAAGGCAAACTGCCGCGTAAGTACAAGAGTAGAGACTCTTCTTACAGTCGGTGCTTTGAGCATTCCCTGTGAGACCAGAATTAGTTTCCGATACACCTCAGCAGGTTCAATGTATTCCTAGGACCTTCACATTGACGATGAAACACAGAAATCGCATCGGAATTAAATACAAATGGCACAATGCCGTCTTAAGTACAAGGATAGAGACACTTCTTACAGTCGGTGCTTTCAGCATTCCCTGTGATACCAGTATTAGTTCCCGATACACCTCAGCAGGTTCAAAGTATTCCTAGGACCTTCACATTGACGGTGAAACACAGAAATCGCATCTGAATTAAATACAAAAGGCACAATGCCGCCTTAAATACAAGAATGGAAACTCTTCTTACAGTCGGTGCCTTGAGCATTCCCTGTGAGGCCAGTATTAGTTTCCGATACACCACTGCAGGTTCAATGTATTCCTTGGACCTTCACATTGACGATGTAACACAGAAAACGCATCAGAATTAAATACAAAAGGCACAATGTAGCCTTAAGTACTAGAATAGAAACTCTTCGAACAGTCGGTGCTTAGAGCATTCCCTGTGAGACCAGTATTAGTTTCCGATACACCACTGCACGTTCAATGTATTCCTTGGACCTTCACATTGACGATGAAACACAGAAAACGCATCGGAAATAAATTCAAAAGGCCCAATGCCGCCTTAAGTACAAGAATAGAGACTCTTCTTAATGTCGGTGTTTTGAGCATTCCCTGAGAGACCAGTGTTAGTTTCCGTTACACCACTGCAGGTTCAATGTATTCCTTGGACCTTCACATTGACGATGAAACACAGAAATCGCATCCGAATTAAATACAATTGGCACAATGCCGGCTTAAGTATAAGAATAGACACTCTTCTTACAGTCGGTGCTATGAGCATTCCCTGTGAGACCTGTATTAGTTTCCGATACACCACTGCAGGTTCAATGTATTTCTTGGACCTTCACATTGACGATGAAACACAGAAATCGCATCGGAATTAATTACAAAAGGACCAATGATGTCATAAGTACAAGAATAGAGACTCTTCTTACAGTCGGTGCTTTGAGCATTCCCTGTGAGACCAGTATTAGTTTCCGATACACCACTGCAGGTTTAATGTATAACTTGGACCATCACATTGACGATGAAACACAGAAATCGCATCGGAATTGAATACAAAAGTGCAATGCCGCCTTAACTACAAGAATAGAGACTCTTCTTACAGTCGGTGCTTTGAGCATTCCCTGTGAGACCAGTATTAGTTTCTGATACACCACTGCAGGTTCGATGTATTCCTTGGACCTTCACATTGACGATGAAACACAGAAATCGCATCGGAATGAAATACAAAAGGCAAACTGCCGCGTAAGTACAAGAATAGAGACCCTTCTTACAGTCGGTGCTTTCAGCATTCCCTGTGAGACCAGTATTAGTTCCCGATACACCTCAGCAGGTTCAATGTATTCCTAGGACCTTCACATTGACGATGAAACACAGAAATCGCATCGGAATTAAATACAAAAGGCACAATGCCGTCTTAAGTACAAGAAAAGAGACTCTTCTTACAGTCTGTGCTTTCAGCATTCCCTGTGAGACCAGCATTAGTTTCCGATACACCTCAGCAGGTTCAATGTATTCCTAGGACCTTCACATTGACGATGAAACAGAGAAATCGCATCTGAATTAAATACAAAAGGCACAATGCCGCCTTAAGTACAAGAATAGAAACTCTTCCTACAGTCGGTGATTTGAGCATTCCCTGTGAGACCAGTATCAGTTTCCGATACACCAATGCAGGTTCAATGTATTCCTTGGACCTTCACATTGACGATAAAACACAGAAATCGCATCCGAATTAAATACAATTGGCACAATGCCGTCGTAAGTACAAGAATAGAGACTCTTCTTACAGTCGGTGCTATGAGCATTCGCTGTAAGACCTGTATTAGTTTCCGATACACCACTGCAGGTTCAATGTATTTCTTGGACCTTCACATTGACGAATAAACACAGATATCGCATCGGAATTAAATACACAAGGCGCAATGCCGCCTTAAGTACAAGTATAGACTCTCTTCTTACAGTCGGTGATTTGGGCATTCCCTGTGAGACCAGTATTAGTTTCTGATACACCACTGCAGGTTCAATGTATTGGTTGCACCTTCACATTGACGATGAAACACAGATATCGCATCGGAGTTAAAAACAAAAGGCACAATGCCGCCTTACGTACAAGATTAGGGACTCTTCATACTGTCGGTGCTTTGAGCATTCCCTGTGAGACCAGTATTAGTTTCTGATACACCACTGCAGTTTAAATGTATTCCTTGGACCTTCACATTGACAATGAAACACAGAAATCGCATCGGAATGAAATACAAAAGGCAAACTGCCGCGTAAGTACAAGAATAGAGACTCTTCTTACAGTCGGTGCTTTCAGCATTCCCTGTGAGACCAGTATTAGTTTCCGATACACCTCAGCAGGTTCAATGTATTCCTAGGACCTTCACATTGACGACGAAACACAGAAATCGCATCGGAATTAAATACAATAGGCACAATGTCGTCTTAAGTACAAGAATAGAGACTCTTCATACAGGCGGTGCTTTGAGCATTCCCTGTGTGACCAGAATTAGTTTCCGATACACCACTCCAGGTTCAATGTATTCCTTGGACATTCACATTGACGATGAAACACAGAAATCGCATCGGACTGAAATACAAAAGGCAAACTGCCGCGTAAGTACAAGAATAGAGACTCTTCTTACAGTCGGTGCTTTCAGCATTCCCTGTGAGACCAGTATTAGTTTCCGATACACCACTGCACGTTCAATGTATTCCTTGGACCTTCACATTGACGATGAAACACAGAAAACGCATCGGAAATAAATTCAAAAGGCCCAATGCCGCCTTAAGTACAAGATTAGAGACTCTTCTTAATGTCGGTGTTTTGAGCATTCCCTGAGAGACCAGTGTTAGTTTCCGTTACACCACTGCAGGTTCAATGTATTCCTTGGACCTTCACATTGACGATGAAACACAGAAATCGCATCCGAATTAAATACAGTTGGCACAATGCCGGCTTAAGTATAAGAATAGACACTCTTCTTACAGTCGGTGCTATGAGCATTCCCTGTGAGACCTGTATTAGTTTCCGATACACCACTGCAGGTTCAATGTATTTCTTGGACCTTCACATTGACGATGAAACACAGATATCGCATCGGAATTAAATACAAAAGCCGCAATGCCGCCTTAAGTACAAGTATAGAGACTCTTCTTACAGTCGGTGATTTGTGCTTTCCCTCTGAGACCAGTATTAGTTTCTGATACACCACTGCAGGTTTAATGTATTGCTTGGACCTTCACATTCACGATGAAGCACAGATATCGCATCGGAGTTAAATACAAAAGGCACAATGCCGCCTTAAGTACAAGAATAGAGACTCTTCTTTCAGTCGCTGCTTTGAGCATTCCCTGTGAGACCAGTATTAGTGTCCGATACACCACTGCAGGTTCAATGTATTCCTTGGACCTTCACATTGACGATGAAACACAGAAATCGCATCGGAATTAAATACAAAAGGCGCAATGCCGCCTTAAGTACAAGAATAGAAACTCTTCTTACAGTCGGTGCTTTGAGCATTCCCTGTGAGACCAGTATTAGTTTCTGATACACCACTGCACGTTCAATGTATTCCTTGGACCTTCACATTGACGATGAAACACAGAAATCGCATCGGAATTAATTACAAAAGGACCAATGATGTCATAAGTACAAGAATAGAGACTCTTCTTACAGTCGGTGCTTTGAGCATTCCCTGTGAGACCAGTATTAGTTTCCGATACACCACTGCAGGTTTAATGTATAACTTGGACCATCACATTGACGATGAAACACAGAAATCGCATCGGAATTAAATACAAAAGTGCAATGCCGCCTTAACTACAAGAATAGAGACTCGTCTTACAGTCGGTGCTTTGAGCATTCCCTGTGAGACCAGTATTAGTTTCTGATACACCACTGCAGGTTCGATGTATTCCTTGGACCTTCACATTGACGATGAAACACAGAAATCGCATCGGAATGAAATACAAAAGGCAAACTGCCGCGTAAGTACAAGAATAGAGACCCTTCTTACAGTCGGTGCTTTCAGCATTCCCTGTGAGACCAGTATTGGTTCCCGATACACCTCAGCAGGTTCAATGTATTCCTAGGACCTTCACATTGACGATGAAACACAGAAATCGCATCGGAATTAAATACAAAAGGCACAATGCCGTCTTAAGTACAAGAAAAGAGACTCTTCTTACAGTCTGTGCTTTCAGCATTCCCTGTGAGACCAGCATTAGTTTCCGATACACCTCAGCAGGTTCAATGTATTCCTAGGACCTTCACATTGACGATGAAACAGAGAAATCGCATCTGAATTAAATACAAAAGGCACAATGCCGCCTTAAGTACAAGAATAGAAACTCTTCCTACAGTCGGTGATTTGAGCATTCCCTGTGAGACCAGTATCAGTTTCCGATACACCAATGCAGGTTCAATGTATTCCTTGGACCTTCACATTGACGATAAAACACAGAAATCGCATCCGAATTAAATACAATTGGCACAATGCCGTCGTAAGTACAAGAATAGAGACTCTTCTTACAGTCGGTGCTATGAGCATTCGCTGTAAGACCTGTATTAGTTTCCGATACACCACTGCAGGTTCAATGTATTTCTTGGACCTTCACATTGACGAATAAACACAGATATCGCATCGGAATTAAATACACAAGGCGCAATGCCGCCTTAAGTACAAGTATAGACTCTCTTCTTACAGTCGTTGATTTGGGCATTCCCTGTGAGACCAGTATTAGTTTCTGATACACCACTGCAGGTTCAATGTATTGGTTGCACCTTCACATTGACGATGAAACACAGATATCGCATCGGAGTTAAAAACAAAAGGCACAATGCCGCCTTACGTACAAGATTAGGGACTCTTCATACTGTCGGTGCTTTGAGCATTCCCTGTGAGACCAGTATTAGTTTCTGATACACCACTGCAGTTTAAATGTATTCCTTGGACCTTCACATTGACAATGAAACACAGAAATCGCATCGGAATGAAATACAAAAGGCAAACTGCCGCGTAAGTACAAGAATAGAGACTCTTCTTACAGTCGGTGCTTTCAGCATTCCCTGTGAGACCAGTATTAGTTTCCGATACACCTTAGCAGGTTCAATGTATTCCTAGGACCTTCACATTGACGACGAAACACAGAAATCGCATCGGAATTAAATACAATAGGCACAATGTCGTCTTAAGTACAAGAATAGAGACTCTTCATACAGGCGGTGCTTTGAGCATTCCCTGTGTGACCAGAATTAGTTTCCGATACACCACTCCAGGTTCAATGTATTCCTTGGACATTCACATTGACGATGAAACACAGAAATCGCATCGGACTGAAATACAAAAGGCAAACTGCCGCGTAAGTACAAGAATAGAGACTCTTCTTACAGTCGGTGCTTTCAGCATTCCCTGTGAGACCAGTATTAGTTTCCGATACACCTCAACAGGTTCAATGTATTCCTAGGACCTTCACATTGACGATGAAATACAGAAATCGCATCGGAATTAAATACAAAAGGCACAATGTCGCCTTAAGTACAAGAATAGAGACTCTTCTTACAGTCGGTGCTTTGAGCATTCCCTGTGGGACCAGTATTAGTTTCCGTTACACCACTGCAGGTTCAATGTATTCCTAGGACCTTCACATTGACGATGAAATAGAGAAATCGCATTGGAATTAAATACAAAAGGCACAATGTCGCCTTAAGTACAAGAATAGAGACTCTTCTTGCAGTCGGTGCTTTGAGCATTCCCTATGAGACCAGAATTAGTTTCCGATACACCACTCCAGGTTCAATGTATTCCTTGGACCTTCACATTTACGATGAAACACAGAAATCGCATCGGAATGAAATAGAAAATGCAAACTGCCGCGTTAGTACAAGAATAGAGACTCTTCTTTCAGTCGGTGCTTTCAGCATTCCCTGTGAGACCAGTATTAGATTCCGATACACCACAGCAAGTTCAATGTATTCCTTGGACCTTCACATTGACGATGAAACACAGAAATCGCATCGGAATTAATTACAAAAGGCACAATGATGCCATAAGTACAAGAATAGAGACTCTTCTTACAGTCGGTGCTTTCAGCATTCTCTGTGAGACCAGTATTAGTTTCCGATACACCACTCCAGGTTCAAAGTATTCCTTGGACCTTCACATTGACGATGAAACACAGAAATCGCATCGGAATGAAATACAAAAGGCAAACTGCCGCGTAATTATAAGAATAGAGACTCTTCTTACAGTCGGTGCATTCAGCAATCCCTGTGAGACCAGTATTAGTTTCCGATACACCTCAGCAGGTTCAAAGTATTCCTAGGACCTTCACATTGACGATGAAACGCAGAAATCGCATGGAAATTAAATACAAAAGGCACAATGTCGCCTTAAGTACAAGAATAGAGACTCTTCTTACAGTCGGTGCTTTGAGCATTCCCTGTGAGACCAGTATTAGTTTCCGATACAACACTGCAGGTTCAATGTATTCCTTGGACCTTCACATTGACGATGAAACACAGAAATCGCAACGGAATTAAATACAATAGGCACAATGCCGCATTAAGTACAAGAATAGAGACTCTTCTTACAGTCGGTGCTTTGAGCATTCCCTGTGAGACCAGAATTAGTTTCCGATACACCACTCCAGGTTCAATGTATTCCTTGGACCTTCACATTGACGATGAAACACAGAAATCGCATCGGAATGAAATACAAAAGGCAAACTGCCGCGTAAGTACAAGAATCGAGACTCTTCTTACAGTCGGTGCTTTCAGCATTCCCTGTGAGACCAGTATTAGTTTCCGATACTCCTCAGCAGGTTCAATGTATTCCTAGGACCTTCACATTGACGATGAAACACAGAAATCGCATCGGAATTAAATACAACAGGCGCAATGCCGCCTTAAGTACAAGAATAGAGACTCTTCTTACATTCGGTGCTTTGAGCATTCCCTGTGAGACCAGAATTAGTTTCCGATACACCACTCCAGGTTCAATGTATTCCTTGGACACTCACATTGACGATGAAACACAGAAGTCGCATCGGAATAAAATACAAAAGGCAAACTGCCGCGTAAGTACAAGAATAGAGACTCTTCTTACAGTCGGTGCCTTCAGCATTTCCTGTGAGACCAGTATTAGTTTCCGATACACCTCAGCAGGTTCAATGTATACCTAGGACCTTCACATTGACGATGAAACACAGAAATCGCATCGGAATTAAATACAAAAGGCACAATGTCGCCTTAAGTACAAGAATAAAGACTCTTCTTACAGTCGGTGCTTTGAGCATTCCCAGTGGGACCAGTATTAGTTTCCGTTACACCACTGCAGGTTCAATGTATTCCTAAGACCTTCACATTGACGATGAAACACAGAAATCGCATCGGAATTAAATACAAAAGGCACAATGTCGCCTTAAGTACAAGAATAGAGACTCTTCTTGCTGTCGGTGCTTTGAGCATTCCCTGTGAGACCAATATTAGTTTCCGATACACCACTGCAGGTTCAATGTATTTCTTGGACCTTCACATTGACGATGAAACACAGATATCGCATCGGAATTAAATACAAAAGGCGCAATGCCGCCTTAAGTACAAGTATAGAGACTCTTTTTACAGTCGGTGATTTGAGCATTCCCTGTGAGACCAGTATTAGTTTCTGATACACCACTGCAGGTTCAATGTATTGCTTGGACCTTCACATTCACGATGAAACACAGATATCGCATCGGAGTTAAATACAAAAGGCACAATGCCGCCTTAAGTACAAGAATAGAGACTCTTCTTACAGTCGATGCTTTGAGCATTCCCTGTGAGACCAGTATTAGTTTCCGATAAACCACTGCAGGATCAATGTATTCCTTGGACCTTCACATTGACGTTGAAACACAGAAATCGAATCGGAACTAAATACAAAAGGCGCAATGCCGCCTTAAGTACAAGAATTGAGACTCTTCTTTCAGTCGGTGCTTTGAGCATTCCCTGTGAGACCAGTATTAGTTTCTGATACACCTCTGCAGGTTCAATGTAATCCTTGGACCTTCACATTGACGATGAAACACAGAAATCGCATCGGAATTAATTACAAAAGGCATAATGACTTCATAAGTACAAGAATAGAGACTCTTCTTACAGTCGTGCTTTGAGCATGCTCTGTGAGACCAGTATTAGGTTCCGATACACCACTGCTGGTTCAATGTATTCCGAGGACCTTCACATTGACGATGAAACACAGAAATCGCATCGGTATTAAATACAAAAGGCACAATGTCGCATTAAGTACAAGAATAGAGACTCTTCTTACAGTCGGTGCTTTGAGCATTCCCTGTGAGACCAGAATTAGTTTCCGATACACCACTCCAGGATCAATGTATTCCTTGGACCTTCACATTGACAATGAAACACAGAGATCGCATCGAAATGAAATACAAAAGGCAAACTGCCGCGTAAGTATAAGAAAAGAGACTCTTCTTACAGTCGGGGCTTTCAGCATTCCCTGTGAGACCAGTATTAGTTTCCGATACACCTCAGCAGGTTCAATGTATTCCTAGGACCTTCACATTGACGATGAAACACAGAAATCGCATCGGTATTAAATACAAAAGGCACAAAGTCGCCTTAAGTACAAGAATAGAGACTCTTCTTACAGTCGGTGCTTTGAGCATTCCCTGTGAGACCAGTATTAGTTTCCGATACAACACTGCAGGTTCAATGTATTCCTTGGACCTTCACATTGACGATGAAACACAGAAATCGCATCGCAATTAAATACAAAAGGCACAATGCCGTCTTAAGTACAAGAATAGAGACTCTACTTACAGTCGGTGCTTTCAGCATTCCCTGTGAGACCAGTATTAGTTTCCGATACACCTCAGCAGGTTCAATGTATTCCTATGACCTTCACATTGACGATGAAACACAGAAATCGCATCGGAATTAAATACAAAAGGCACAATGTCGCCTTAAGTACAAGAATAGAGACTCTTCTTACATTCGTTGCTTTGAGCATTCCCTGTGAGACCAGAATTAGTTTCCGATACACCACTGTAGGTTCTATGTATTCCTTGGACATTCACATTGACGATGAAACACAGAAATCGCATCGGAATGAAATACAAAATGCAAACTGCCGCGTAAGTACAAGAATAGAGACTCTTCTTACAGTCGGTGTTTTCAGCATTCCCTGTGAGACCAGTATTAGTTTCCGATACACCTCAGCAGGTTCAATGTATTACTAGGACCTTCACATTGACGATGAAACACAGAAATCGCATCGCAATTAAATACAAAAGGCACAATGCCGTCTTAAGTACAAGAATAGAGACTCTTCTTACAGTCGGTGCTTTGAGCATTCTCTGTGAGACCAGTATTAGTTTCCGATACACCACTCCAGGTTCAAAGTATTCCTTGGACCTTCACATTGACGATGAAACAAAGAAATCGCATCGGAATGAAATACAAAAGGCAAACTGCCGCGTAAGTATAAGAATAGAGACTCTTCTTACAGTCGGTGCATTCAGCATTCCCTGTGAGACCAGTATTAGTTTCCGATACAACTCAGCAGGTTCAATGTATTCCTAGGACCTTCACATTGACGATGAAACGCAGAAATCGCATCGCAATTAAATACAAAAGGCACAATGTCGCCTTAAGTACAAGAATAGAGACTCTTCTTACAGTCGGTGCTTTGAGCATTCCCTGTGAGACCAGTATTAATTTCTGATACACCACTGCAGGTTCAATGTATAGCATGGACCTTCACATTCACGATGAGACACAGATATCGCATCGGAGTTAAATACAAAAGGCACAATGCCGCCTTAAGTACAAGAATAGAGACTCTTCTTACAGTCGATGCTTTGAGCATTCCCTGTGAGACCAGTATTAGTTTCCGATAAACCACTGCAGGTTCAATGTATTCCTTGGACCTTCACATTGACGTTGAAACACAGAAATCGAATCGGAATTAAATACAAAAGGCGCAATGCCGCCTTAAGTACAAGAATAGAGACTCTTCTTACAGTCGATGCTTTGAGCATTCCCTGTGAGACCAGTATTAGTTTCTGATACACCTCTGCAGGTTCAATGTATTCCTTGGACCTTCACATTGACGATGAAACACAGAAATCGCATCGGAATTAATTACAAAAGGCACAATGATTTCATAAGTACAAGAATAGAGACTCTTCTTACAGTCGTGCTTTGAGCATTCTCTGTGAGACCAGTATTAGGTTCCGATACACCACTGCAGGTTCAATGTATTCCTTGGACCATCACATTGACGATGAAACACAGAAATCGCATGGGAATTAAATACAAAAGGTGCAATGCTGCCTTAAGTACAAGAATAGAGACTCTTCTTACAGTCGGTGCTTTGAGCATTCCCTGTGAGACCAGTATTAGTTTCCGATACACCACTGCAGGTTCAATGTATTCCTTGGACCTTCACATTGACGATGAAACACAGAAATCGCATCGGAATTAAATACAAAAGGCGCAATGCCGCCTTAAGTACAAGAATAGAGACTCTTCTTACAGTCGGTGCTTTGAGCATTCCCTGTGAGACCACTATTAGATTCCGATACACCACAGCAAGTTCATTGTATTCCTTGGACCTTCACATTGACGATGAAACACAGAAGTCGCAACGCAATTATATACAAAAGGCACAATGCCGTCTTAAGTACAAGAATAGAGACTCTTCTTACAGTCGGTGCTTTGAGCATTCCCTGTGAGACCAGAATTAGTTTCCGATACACCACTGTAGGTTCAATGTATTCCTCGGACATTCACATTGACGATGAAACACAGAAATCGCATCGGAATGAAATACAAAAGGCAAACTGCCGCGTAAGTACAAGAATAGAGACTCTTCTTACAGTCGGTGCTCTCAGCATTCCCTGTGAGACCAGTATTAGTTTCCGATACAGTTCAGCAGGTTCAATGTATTACTAGGACCTTCACATTGATGATGAAACACAGAAATCGCATCGCAATTAAATACAAAAGGCACAATGCCATCTTAAGTACAAAAATAGAGACTCTTCTTACAGTCGGTGCTTTCAGCATTCCCTGTGAGACCAGTATTAGTTTCCGATACACCTCAGCAGGTTCAATGTATTCCTAGGACCTTCACATTGACGATGAAACACAGAAATCGCATCGGAATTAAATACAAAAGGCACAATGTCGCCTTAAGTACAAGAATAGAGACTCTTCTTACAGTCGGTGCTTTGAGCATTCCCTGTGAGACCAGTATTAGTTTCCGATACAACACTGCAGGTTAAATGTATTCCTTGGACCTTCACATTGACGATGATACACAGAAATCGCATCGGAATTAAGTACAAAAGGCACAATGCCGCATTAAGTACAATAATAGTGACTCTTCTTACAGTCGGTGCTTTGAGCATTCCCTGTGAGACCAGAATTAGTTTCCGATACACCACTCCAGGTTCAATGTATTCCTTGGACTTCCACATTGACGATGAAACACAGAAATCGCATCGGAATGAAATACAAAAGGCAAACTGCTGCGTAAGTATAAGAAAAGAGACTCTTCTTACAGTCGGTGCTTTCAGCATTCCCTGTGAGACCAGTATTAGTTGCCGATACACCTCAGCAGGTTCAATGTATTCCTAGGACCTTCACATTGACGATGAAACGCAGAAATCGCATCGGAATTAAATACAAAAGGCACAATGTCGCCTCAAGTATAAGAATAGAGACTCTTCTTACAGTCGGTGCTTTGAGCATTCCCTGTGAGATAAGTATAAGCTTCCGATACAACACTGCAGGTTCAATGTATTCCTTGGACCTTCACATTGACAATGAAACACAGAATTCGCATCGGAATGAAATACTAAAGGCAAACTGCCGCGTAAGTACAAGAATAGAGACTCTTCTTACAGTCGGTGCTTTCAGCATTACCTGTGAGACCAGTATTAATTTCCGATACACCTCAGCAGGTTCAATGTATTACTAGGACCTTCACATTGACGATGAAACACAGAAATCGCATCGCAATTAAATACAAAAGGCACAATGCCGTCTTAAGTACAAGAATAGAGACTCTTCCTACAGTCGGTGCTTTCAGCATTCCCTATGAGACCAGTATTAGTTTCCGATACACCTCAGCAGGATCAATGTATTTCTAGGACCTTCATATTGACGATGAAACACAGAAATCGCATCGGAATTAAATACAAAAGGCACAATGTCGCCTTAAGTACAAGAATAGAGACTCTTCTTACAGTCGGTGCTTTGAGCAGTCCCTGTGAGACCAGTATTAGTTCCCAATACAACACTGCAGGTTCAATGTATTCCTTGGACCTTCACATTGACGATGAAACACAGAATACGCATCGCAATGAAATACAAAAGGCAAACTGCCGCGTAAGTATAAGAATAGAGACTCTTCTTACAGTCGGTGCTTTCAGCATTCCCTGTGAGACCAGTATTAGTTTCCGATACGCCTCAGCAGGTTCAATGTATTCCTAGGACCTTCACATTTACGATGAAACACAGAAATCGCATCGGAATTAAATACAAAAGGCACAATGTCGCCTTAAGTACAAGAATAGAGACTCTTCTTACAGTCGGTGCTTTCAGCATTCCCTGTGAGACCAGTATTAGTTTCCGATACACCTCAGCAGGTTCAAAGTATTCAGAGGACCTTCACATTGACGATGAAACACAGAAATCGAATCGGTATTAAATACAAAAGGCACAATGTCGCATTAAGTACAAGAATAGAGACTCTTCTTACAGTCGGTGCTTTGAGCATTCCCTGTGAGACCAGAATTAGTTTCCGATACACCACTCCAGGTTCAATGTATTCCTTGGACCTTCACATTGACGATGTAACACAGAGATCGCATCGAAATGAAATACAAAAGGCAAACTGCCGCGTAAGTATAAGAAAAGAGACTCTTCTTACAGTCGGGGCTTTCAGCATTCCCTGTGAGACCAGTATTAGTTTCCGATACACCTCAGCAGGTTCAATGTATTCCTAGGACCTTCACATTGACGATGAAACACAGAAATCGCATCGGTATTAAATACAAAAGGCACAATGTCGCCTTAAGTACAAGAATAGAGACTCTTCTTACATTCGGTGCTTTGAGCATTCCCTGTGAGACCAGAATTAGTTTCCGATACACCACTGTAGGTTCAATGTATTCCTTGGACATTCACATTGACGATGAAACACAGAAATCGCATCGGAATGAAATACAAAAGGCAAACTGCCGCGTAAGTACAAGAATAGAGACTCTTCTTACAGTCGGTGCTTTCAGCATTCCCTGTGAGACCAGTATTAGTTTCCGATACACCTCAGCAGGTTCAATGTATTACTAGGACCTTCACATTGACGATGAAACACAGAAATCGCATCGCAATTAAATACAAAAGGCACAATGCCATCTTAAGTACAAGAATAGAGACTCTTCTTACAGTCGGTGCTTTCAGCATTCCCTGTGAGACCAGTATTAGTATCCGATACACCACTGTAGGTTCAATGTATTCCTTGGACCTTCACATTGACGATGAAACACAGAAATCGCATCGGAATGAAATACAAAAGGCAAACTGCCGCTTATGTACAAGAATAGAGACTCTTCTTGCAGTCGGTGCTTTCAGCATTCCCTGTGATACCAGTATTTGTGTGGTGTCACCGCCAGACACCACACTTGCTAGGTGGTAGCTTAAATCGGCCGCGGTCCATTTAGTACATGTCGGACCCGCGTGTCGCCACTGTGTAATCGCAGACCTAGCGCCACCACCAAGGCAGGTCTCGTGATACGAGGTAGCACTCGCCCCAGTTGTACGAGAACCTAGCTACCGACCAGATGTACGAAGCCTTTCTCTCTCCTTAGCCGAGAGACAGAATAGCCATCAGCTAAGTTAATGGCTACGAACTAGCAAGGCGCCATTAGCCATACAGTGATTGTTATTAAAGTCTCCTGTGTATCGTCAAGATCGATGTACCTTAATGATATTAAAGATAAGTATTAATACAGCTACGTACTTTTCTTAATAACATTAATTACGTAGCCTGTTCCAGAACTTCACGCCCGTCTACATTAGTCTAGCGTGCATTTTCAGCCATCTCCAACTTCACGGTGTCGGCCCAGCTACCGACACAACAATATGTTTCCGTTACACCTCAGCAGGTTCAATGTATTCCTAGGACCTTCACATTGACGATGAAACACAGAAATCGCATCTCAATTAAATACAAAAGGCACAATGCCATCTTAAGTACAAGAATAGAGACTCTTCTTACAGTCGGTGCTTTCAGCATTCCCTGTGAGACCAGTATTAGTTTCCGATACACCTCAGCAGGTTCAATGTATTCCTAGGACCTTCACATTGACGATGAAACACAGAAATCGCATCGGAATTAAATACAAAAGGCACAATGTCGCCTTAAGTACAAGAATAGAGACTCTTCTTACAGTCGGTGCTTTGAGCATTCCCTGTTAGACCAGTATTAGTTTCTGATACAACACTGCAGGTTCAATGTATTCCTTGGACCTTCACATTGACGATGATACACAGAAATCGCATCGGAATTAAATACAAAAGGCACAATGCCGCATTAAGTACAATAATAGTGACTCTTCTTACAGTCGGTGCTTTGAGCATTCCCTGTGAGACCAGAATTAGTTTCCGATACACCACTCCAGGTTCAATGTATTCCTTGGACCTTCACATTGACGATGAAACACAGAAATCGCATCGGAATGAAATACAAAAGGCAAACTGCCGCGTAAGTATAAGAAAAGAGACTCTTCTTACAGTCGGTGCTTTCAGCATTCCCTGTGAGACCAGTATTAGTTGCCGATACACCTCAGCAGGTTCAACGTATTCCTACGATTTTCACATTGACGATGAAACACAGAAATCGCATCGGAATTAAATACAAAAGGCGCAATGCCGCCTTAAGTACAAGAATAGAGACTCTTCTTACAGTCGGTGCTTTGAGCATTCCCTGTGAGACCAGTATTAGATTCCGATACACCACAGCAAGTTCATTGTATTCCTTGGACCTTCACATTGACGATGAAACACAGAAGTCGCAACGCAATTATATACAAAAGGCACAATGCCGTCTTAAGTACAAGAATAGAGACTCTTCTTACAGTCGGTGCTTTGAGCATTCCCTGTGAGACCAGAATTAGTTTCCGATACACCACTGTAGGTTCAATGTATTCCTCGGACATTCACATTGACGATGAAACACAGAAATCGCATCGGAATGAAATACAAAAGGCAAACTGCCGCGTAAGTACAAGAATAAAGACTCTTCTTACAGTCGGTGCTCTCAGCATTCCCTGTGAGACCAGTATTAGTTTCCGATACAGTTCAGCAGGTTCAATGTTTTACTAGGACCTTCACATTGATGATGAAACACAGAAATCGCATCGCAATTAAATACAAAAGGCACAATGCCATCTTAAGTACAAAAATAGAGACTCTTCTTACAGTCGGTGCTTTCAGCATTCCCTGTGAGACCAGTATTAGTTTCCGATACACCTCAGCAGGTTCAATGTATTCCTAGGACCTTCACATTGACGATGAAACACAGAAATCGCATCGGAATTAAATACAAAAGGCACAATGTCGCCTTAAGTACAAGAATAGAGACTCTTCTTACAGTCGGTGCTTTGAGCATTCCCTGTGAGACCAGTATTAGTTTCCGATACAACACTGCAGGTTAAATGTATTCCTTGGACCTTCACATTGACGATGATACACAGAAATCGCATCGGAATTAAGTACAAAAGGCACAATGCCGCATTAAGTACAATAATAGTGACTCTTCTTACAGTCGGTGCTTTGAGCATTCCCTGTGAGATAAGTATTAGCTTCCGATACAACACTGCAGGTTCAATGTATTCCTTGGACCTTCACATTGACAATGAAACACAGAATTCGCATCGGAATGAAATACTAAAGGCAAACTGCCGCGTAAGTACAAGAATAGAGACTCTTCTTACAGTCGGTGCTTTCAGCATTACCTGTGAGACCAGTATTAATTTCCGATACACCTCAGCAGGTTCAATGTATTATTAGGACCTTCACATTGACGATGAAACACAGAAATCGCATCGCAATTAAATACAAAAGGCACAATGCCGTCTTAAGTACAAGAATAGAGACTCTTCTTACAGTCGGTGCTTTCAGCATTCCCTATGAGACCAGTATTAGTTTCCGATACACCTCAGCAGGATCAATGTATTTCTAGGACCTTCACATTGACGATGAAACACAGAAATCGCATCGGAATTAAATACAAAAGGCACAATGTCGCCTTAAGTACAAGAATAGAGACTCTTCTTACAGTCGGTGCTTTGAGCAGTCCCTGTGAGACCAGTATTAGTTCCCAATACAACACTGCAGGTTCAATGTATTCCTTGGACCTTCACATTGACGATGAAACACAGAATACGCATCGCAATGAAATACAAAAGGCAAACTGCCGCGTAAGTATAAGAATAGAGACTCTTCTTACAGTCGGTGCTTTCAGCATTCACTGTGAGACCAGTATTAGTTTCCGATACGCCTCAGCAGGTTCAATGTATTCCTAGAACCTTCACATTTACGATGAAACACAGAAATCGCATCGGAATTAAATACAAAAGGCACAATGTCGCCTTAAGTACAAGAATAGAGACTCTTCTTACAGTCGGTGCTTTCAGCAATCCCTGTGAGACCAGTATTAGTTTCCGATACACCTCAGCAGGTTCAATGTATTCAGAGGACCTTCACTTTGACGATGAAACACAGAAATCGAATCGGTATTAAATACAAAAGGCACAATGTCGCATTAAGTACAAGAATAGAGACTCTTCTTACAGTCGGTGCTTTGAGCATTCCCTGTGAGACCAGAATTAGTTTCCGATACACCACTCCAGGTTCAATGTATTCCTTGGACCTTCACATTGACGATGTAACACAGAGATCGCATCGAAATGAAATACAAAAGGCAAACTGCAGCGTAAGTATAAGAAAAGAGACTCTTCTTACAGTCGGGGCTTTCAGCATTCCCTGTGAGACCAGTATTAGTTTCCGATACACCTCAGCAGGTTCAATGTATTCCTAGGACCTTCACATTGACGATGAAACACAGAAATCGCATCGGTATTAAATACAAAAGGCACAATGTCGCCTTAAGTACAAGAATAGAGACTCTTCTTACATTCGGTGCTTTGAGCATTCCCTGTGAGACCAGAATTAGTTTCCGATACACCACTGTAGGTTCAATGTATTCCTTGGACATTCACATTGACGATGAAACACAGAAATCGCATCGGAATGAAATACAAAAGGCAAACTGCCGCGTAAGTACAAGAATAGAGACTCTTCTTACAGTCGGTGCTTTCAGCATTCCCTGTGAGACCAGTATTAGTTTCCGATACACCTCAGCAGGTTCAATGTATTACTAGGACCTTCACATTGACGATGAAACACAGAAATCGCATCGCAATTAAATACAAAAGGCACAATGCCATCTTAAGTACAAGAATAGAGACTCTTCTTACAGTCGGTGCTTTCAGCATTCCCTGTGAGACCAGTATTAGTTTCCGATACACCTCAGCAGGTTCAATGTATTCCTAGGACCTTCACATTGACGATGAAACACAGAAATCGCATCGGAATTAAATACAAAAGGCACAATGTCGCCTTAAGTACAAGAATAGAGACTCTTCTTACAGTCGGTGCTTTGAGCATTCCCTGTTAGACCAGTATTAGTTTCTGATACAACACTGCAGGTTCAATGTATTCCTTGGACCTTCACATTGACGATGATACACAGAAATCGCATCGGAATTAAATACAAAAGGCACAATGCCGCATTAAGTACAATAATAGTGACTCTTCTTACAGTCGGTGCTTTGAGCATTCCCTGTGAGACCAGAATTAGTTTCCGATACACCACTCCAGGTTCAATGTACTCCTTGGACCTTCACATTGACGATGAAACACAGAAATCGCATCGGAATGAAATACAAAAGGCAAACTGCCGCGTAAGTACAAGAATAGAGACTCTTCTTACAGTCGGTGCTTTCAGCATTCCCTGTGAGACCAGTATTAGTTTCCGATACACCTCAGCAGGTTCAATGTATTACTAGGACCTTCACATTGATGATGAAACACAGAAATCGCATCGCAATTAAATACAAAAGGCACAATGTCGCCTTAAGTACAAGAATAGAGACTCTTCTTACAGTCGGTGCGTTGAGCATTCCCTGTGAGACCAGTATTAGTATCCGATACACCACTGTAGGTTCAATGTATTCCTTGGACCTTCACATTGACGATGAAACACAGAAATCGCATCGGAATGAAATACAAAAGGCAAACTGCCGCTTATGTACAAGAATAGAGACTCTTCTTGCAGTCGGTGCTTTCAGCATTCCCTGTGATACCAGTATTTGTGTGGTGTCACCGCCAGACACCACACTTGCTAGGTGGTAGCTTAAATCGGCCGCGGTCCATTTAGTACATGTCGGACCCGCGTGTCGCCACTGTGTAATCGCAGACCTAGCGCCACCACCAAGGCAGGTCTCGTGATACGAGGTAGCACTCGCCCCAGTTGTACGAGAACCTAGCTACCGACCAGATGTACGAAGCCTTTCTCTCTCCTTAGCCGAGAGACAGAATAGCCATCAGCTAAGTTAATGGCTACGAACTAGCAAGGCGCCATTAGCCATACAGTGATTGTTATTAAAGTCTCCTGTGTATCGTCAAGATCGATGTACCTTAATGATATTAAAGATAAGTATTAATACAGCTACGTACTTTTCTTAATAACATTAATTACGTAGCCTGTTCCAGAACTTCACGCCCGTCTACATTAGTCTAGCGTGCATTTTCAGCCATCTCCAACTTCACGGTGTCGGCCCAGCTACCGACACAACAATATGTTTCCGATACACCTCAGCAGGTTCAATGTATTCCTAGGACCTTCACATTGACGATGAAACACAGAAATCGCATCTCAATTAAATACAAAAGGCACAATGCCATCTTAAGTACAAGAATAGAGACTCTTCTTACAGTCGGTGCTTTCAGCATTCCCTGTGAGACCAGTATTAGTTTCCGATACACCTCAGCAGGTTCAATGTATTCCTAGGACCTTCACATTGACGATGAAACACAGAAATCGCATCGGAATTAAATACAAAAGGCACAATGTCGCCTTAAGTACAAGAATAGAGACTCTTCTTACAGTCGGTGCTTTGAGCATTCCCTGTTAGACCAGTATTAGTTTCTGATACAACACTGCAGGTTCAATGTATTCCTTGGACCTTCACATTGACGATGATACACAGAAATCGCATCGGAATTAAATACAAAAGGCACAATGCCGCATTAAGTACAATAATAGTGACTCTTCTTACAGTCGGTGCTTTGAGCATTCCCTGTGAGACCAGAATTAGTTTCCGATACACCACTCCAGGTTCAATGTATTCCTTGGACCTTCACATTGACGATGAAACACAGAAATCGCATCGGAATGAAATACAAAAGGCAAACTGCCGCGTAAGTATAAGAAAAGAGACTCTTCTTACAGTCGGTGCTTTCAGCATTCCCTGTGAGACCAGTATTAGTTGCCGATACACCTCAGCAGGTTCAACGTATTCCTACGATTTTCACATTGACGATGAAACACAGAAATCGCATCGGAATTAAATACAAAAGGCACAATGTCGCCTTAAGTATAAGAATAGAGACTCTTCTTACAGTCGGTGCTTTGAGCATTCCCTGTGAGATAAGTATTAGTTTCCGATACAACACTGCAGGTTCAATGTATTCCTTGGACCTTCACATTGACAATGAAACACAGAATTCGCATCGGAATGAAATACTAAAGGCAAACTGCCGCGTAAGTACAAGAATAGAGACTCTTCTTACAGTCGGTGCTTTCAGCATTCCCTGTGAGACCAGTATTAATTTCCGATACACCTCAGCAGGTTCAATGTATTACTAGGACCTTCACATTGACGATGAAACACAGAAATCGCATCGCAATTAAATACAAAAGGCACAATGCCGTCTTAAGTACAAGAATAGAGACTCTTCTTACAGTCGGTGCTTTCAGCATTCCCTGTGAGACCAGTATTAGTATCCGATACACCTCAGCAGGATCAATGTATTCCTAGGACCTTCACATTGACGATGAAACACAGAAATCGCATCGGAATTAAATACAAAAGGCACAATGCCGCATTAAGTACAAGAATAGAGACTCTTCTTACTGTCGGTGCTTTGAGCATTCCCTGTGAGACCAGAATTAGTTTCCGATACACCACTCCAGGTTCAATGTATTCCTTGGACCTTCACATTGACGATGAAACACAGAAATCGCATCGGAATGAAATACAAAAGGCAAACTGCCGCGTAAGTATAAGAAAAGAGACTCTTCTTACAGTCGGTGCTTTCAGCATTCCCTGTGAGACCAGTATTAGTTTCCGATACACCTCAGCAGGTTCAATGTATTCCTAGGACCGTCACATTGATGATGAAACACAGAAATCGCATCGGAATTAAATACAAAAGGCACAATGTCGCCTTAAGTACAAGAATAGAGACTCTTCTTACAGTCGGTGCTTTGAGCATTCCCTGTGAGACCAGTATTAGTTTCCGATACAACACTGCAGGTTCAATGTATTCCTTGGACCTTCACATTGACGATGAAACACAGAATTCGCATCGCAATGAAATACAAAAGGCAAACTGCTGCGTAAGTATAAGAATAGAGACTCTTCTTACAGTCGGTGCTTTCAGCATTCCCTGTGAGACCAGTATTAGTTTCCGATACACCTCAGCAGGTTCAATGTATTCCTAGGACCTTCACATTGACGATGAAGCACAGAAATCGCATCGGAATTAAATACAGAAGGCACAATGTCGCCTTAAGTACAAGAATAGAGACTCTTCTTACAGTCGGTGCTTCGAGCATTCCCTGTGAGACCAGTATTAGTTTCCGATACAACACTGCAGGTTCAATGTATTCCTTGGACCTTCACATTGACGATGAAACACAGAAATCGCATCGGAATTAAATACAAAAGGCACAATGCCGCATTAAGTACAAGAATAGTGACTCTTCTTACAGGCGGTGCTTTGAGCATTCCCTGTGAGACCAGAATTAGTTTCCGATACACCACTCCAGGTTCAATGTATTCCTTGGACCTTCACATTGACGATGAAACACAGAAATCGCATCGGAATGAAATACAAAAGGCAAACTGCCGCGTAAGTACAAGAATAGAGACTCTTCTTACAGTCGGTGCTTTCAGCATTCCCTGTGAGACCAGTTTTAGTTTCCGATACACCTCAGCAGGTTCAATGTATTACTAGGACCTTCACATTGATGATGAAACACAGAAATCGCATCGCAATTAAATACAAAAGGCACAATGTCGCCTTAAGTACAAGAATAGAGACTCTTCTTACAGTCGGTGCGTTGAGCATTCCCTGTGAGACCAGTATTAGTATCCGATACACCACTGTAGGTTCAATGTATTCCTTGGACCTTCACATTGACGATGAAACACAGAAATCGCATCGGAATGAAATACAAAAGGCAAACTGCCGCTTATGTACAAGAATAGAGACTCTTCTTGCAGTCGGTGCTTTCAGCATTCCCTGTGATACCAGTATTTGTGTGGTGTCACCGCCAGACACCACACTTGCTAGGTGGTAGCTTAAATCGGCCGCGGTCCATTTAGTACATGTCGGACCCGCGTGTCGCCACTGTGTAATCGCAGACCTAGCGCCACCACCAAGGCAGGTCTCGTGATACGAGATAGCACTCGCCCCAGTAGTACGAGAACCTAGCTACCGACCAGATGTACGAAGCCTTTCTCTCTCCTTAGCCGAGAGACAGATCAGCCATCAGCTAAGTTAATGGCTACGAACTAGCAAGGCGCCATTAGCCATACAGTGATTGTTATTAAAGTCTCCTGTGTATCGTCAAGATCGATGTACCTTAATGATATTAAAGATAAGTATTAATACAGCTACGTACTTTTCTTAATAACATTAATTACGTAGCCTGTTCCAGAACTTCACGCCCGTCTACATTAGTCTAGCGTGCATTTTCAGCCATCTCCAACTTCACGGTGTCGGCCCAGCTACCGACACAACAATATGTTTCCGATACACCTCAGCAGGTTCAATGTATTCCTAGGACCTTCACATTGACGATGAAACACAGAAATCGCATCGGAATTAAATACAAAAGGCACAATGTCGCCTTAAGTACAAGAATAGAGACTCATCTTACAGTCGGTGCTTTGAGCATTCCCTGTGGGACCAGTATTAGTTTCCGTTACACCACTGCAGGTTCAATGTATTCCTAGGACCTTCACATTGACGATGAAACACAGAAATCGCATCGGAATTAAATACAAAAGGCACAATGTTGCCTTAAGTACAAGAATAGAGACTCTTCTTGCAGTCGGTTCTTTGAGCATTCCCTGTGAGACCAGAATTTGTTTCCGATACACCACTCAAGGTTCAATGTATTCCTTGGACCTTCACATTGACGATGAAACACAGAAATCGCATCGGAATGAAATACAAAAGGCAAACTGCCGCGTAAGTACAAGAATAGAGACTCTTCTTACAGTCGGTGCTTTCAGCGTTCCCTGAGATACCAGTATTAGTTTCCGATACACCTCAGCAGGTTCAATGTATTCCTAGGACCTTCACATTGACGATGAAACACAGAAATCCCATCGGAATTAAATACAAAGGGCGCAATGCCGCCTTAAGTAGAAGAATAGAGACTCTTCTCACAGTCGATGCTTTGAGCATTCCCTGTGAGACCAGTATTAGATTCCGATACACCACTGCAGGTTCAATGTATTCCTTGGACCTTCACATTGACAATGGAACACAGAAATCGCATCGGAAATAAATACAAAAGGTACAATGCCGTCTGAAGTACAAGAATAGAGACTCTTCTTACAGTCGGTGCTTTCAGCATTCCCTGTGAGACCAGTATTAGTTTCCGATACACCTCAGCAGGTTCAATGTATTCCTAGGACCTTCACATTGACGATGAAACACAGAAATCGCATCGGAATGAAATACAAAAGGCAAACTGCCGCGTAAGTACAAGAATAGAGACTCTTCTTACAGTCGGTGCTTTCAGCATTCCCTGTGAGACCAGTTTTAGTTTCCGATACACCTCAGCAGGTTCAATGTATTACTAGGACCTTCACATTGATGATGAAACACAGAAATCGCATCGCAATTAAATACAAAAGGCACAATGTCGCCTTAAGTACAAGAATAGAGACTCTTCTTACAGTCGGTGCGTTGAGCATTCCCTGTGAGACCAGTATTAGTATCCGATACACCACTGTAGGTTCAATGTATTCCTTGGACCTTCACATTGACGATGAAACACAGAAATCGCATCGGAATGAAATACAAAAGGCAAACTGCCGCTTATGTACAAGAATAGAGACTCTTCTTGCAGTCGGTGCTTTCAGCATTCCCTGTGATACCAGTATTTGTGTGGTGTCACCGCCAGACACCACACTTGCTAGGTGGTAGCTTAAATCGGCCGCGGTCCATTTAGTACATGTCGGACCCGCGTGTCGCCACTGTGTAATCGCAGACCTAGCGCCACCACCAAGGCAGGTCTCGTGATACGAGATAGCACTCGCCCCAGTAGTACGAGAACCTAGCTACCGACCAGATGTACGAAGCCTTTCTCTCTCCTTAGCCGAGAGACAGAACAGCCATCAGCTAAGTTAATGGCTACGAACTAGCAAGGCGCCATTAGCCATACAGTGATTGTTATTAAAGTCTCCTGTGTATCGTCAAGATCGATGTACCTTAATGATATTAAAGATAAGTATTAATACAGCTACGTACTTTTCTTAATAACATTAATTACGTAGCCTGTTCCAGAACTTCACGCCCGTCTACATTAGTCTAGCGTGCATTTTCAGCCATCTCCAACTTCACGGTGTCGGCCCAGCTACCGACACAACAATATGTTTCCGATACACCTCAGCAGGTTCAATGTATTCCTAGGACCTTCACATTGACGATGAAACACAGAAATCGCATCGGAATTAAATACAAAAGGCACAATGTCGCCTTAAGTACAAGAATAGAGACTCATCTTACAGTCGGTGCTTTGAGCATTCCCTGTGGGACCAGTATTAGTTTCCGTTACACCACTGCAGGTTCAATGTATTCCTAGGACCTTCACATTGACGATGAAACACAGAAATCGCATCGGAATTAAATACAAAAGGCACAATGTTGCCTTAAGTACAAGAATAGAGACTCTTCTTGCAGTCGGTTCTTTGAGCATTCCCTGTGAGACCAGAATTTGTTTCCGATACACCACTCAAGGTTCAATGTATTCCTTGGACCTTCACATTGACGATGAAACACAGAAATCGCATCGGAATGAAATACAAAAGGCAAACTGCCGCGTAAGTACAAGAATAGAGACTCTTCTTACAGTCGGTGCTTTCAGCGTTCCCTGAGATACCAGTATTAGTTTCCGATACACCTCAGCAGGTTCAATGTATTCCTAGGACCTTCACATTGACGATGAAACACAGAAATCCCATCGGAATTAAATACAAAGGGCGCAATGCCGCCTTAAGTAGAAGAATAGAGACTCTTCTCACAGTCGATGCTTTGAGCATTCCCTGTGAGACCAGTATTAGATTCCGATACACCACTGCAGGTTCAATGTATTCCTTGGACCTTCACATTGACAATGGAACACAGAAATCGCATCGGAAATAAATACAAAAGGTACAATGCCGTCTGAAGTACAAGAATAGAGACTCTTCTTACAGTCGGTGCTTTCAGCATTCCCTGTGAGACCAGTATTAGTTTCCGATACACCTCAGCAGGTTCAATGTATTCCTAGGACCTTCACATTGACGATGAAACACAGAAATCGCATCGGAATTAAATACAAAAGGCACAATGTCACCTTAAGTACAAGAATAGAGACTCTTCTTACAGTCGGTGTTTTGAGCATTCCCTGTCAGACCAATATTAGTTTCCGATTCACCACTGCAGGTTCAATGTATTCCTTGGTCCTTCACATTGACGATGAAACACAGAAATCGCATCGGAATTAAATACAAAAGGCACAATGCCGCATTAAGTACAAGAATAGAGACTCTTCTTACAGTCGGTGCTTTGAGCATTCCCAGTGAGACCAGAATTAGTTTCCGATACACCACTCCAGGTTCAATGTATTCCTTGGACCTTCACATTGACGATGAAACACAGAAATCGCATCGGAATGAAATACAAAAGGCAAACTGCCGCGTAAGTATAAGAAAAGAGACTCTTCTTACAGTCGGTGCTTTCAGCATTCCCTGTGAGACCAGTATTAGTTGCCGATACACCTCAGCAGGTTCAACGTATTCCTACGATTTTCACATTGACGATGAAACACAGAAATCGCATCGGAATTAAATACAAAAGGCACAATGTCGCCTTAAGTATAAGAATAGAGACTCTTCTTACAGTCGGTGCTTTGAGCATTCCCTGTGAGATAAGTATTAGTTTCCGATACAACACTGCAGGTTCAATGTATTCCTTGGACCTTCACATTGACAATGAAACACAGAATTCGCATCGGAATGAAATACTAAAGGCAAACTGCCGCGTAAGTACAAGAATAGAGACTCTTCTTACAGTCGGTGCTTTCAGCATTCCCTGTGAGACCAGTATTAATTTCCGATACACCTCAGCAGGTTCAATGTATTACTAGGACCTTCACATTGACGATGAAACACAGAAATCGCATCGCAATTAAATACAAAAGGCACAATGCCGTCTTAAGTACAAGAATAGAGACTCTTCTTACAGTCGGTGCTATGAGCATTCCCTGTGAGACCTGTATTAGTTTCCGAAACACCACTGCAGTTTCAATGTATTTCTTGGTCCTTCACATTGACGATGAAACACAGATATCGCATCGGAATAAAATACAAAAGGCGCAATGCCGCCTTAAGTACAATTATAGAGACTCTTCTTACAGTCGGTGATTTGAGCATTCCCTGTGAGACCAGTATTAGTTTTTGATACAACACTGCAGGTTCAGTGTATTGCTTGGACCTTCACATTGACGATGAAACACAGAAATCGCATCGGATTTAAATACAAAAGGCACAATGCCGCCTTAAGTACAAGAATAGAGACTCTTCTTACAGTCGATGCTTTGAGCATTCCCTGTGAGACCAGTATTAGTTTCCGATACACCACTGCAGTTTCAATGTATTCCTTGGACCTTCACATTGACGTTGAAACACAGAAATCGCATCGGAATTAAATACAAAAAGCGCAATGCCGCCTTAAGTACAAGAATAGAGACTCTTCTTACAGTCGGAGCTTTAAGCATTCCCTGTGAGAACAGTATTAGTTTCTGATACACCACTGCAGGTTCAATGTATTCCTTGGACCATCACATTGACGATGAAACACAGAAATCGCATCGGAATTAATGACAAAAGGCACAATGATGTCATAAGTACAAGAAAAGAGACTCTTCTTACAGTCGGTGCTTTGAGCATTCCCTGTGAGACCAGTATTAGTTTCCGATACACCACTGCAGGTTCAATGTATTCCTTGGACCTTTACATTGACGATGAAACACAGAAATCGCATCGGAATTAAATAGAAAAGGCGCAATGCCGCCTTAAGTACAAGAATACAGACTCTTCTTACAGTCGGTGCTTTGAGCATTGCCTTTGAGACCAGTATTAGTTTCTGATACACCACTGCAGATTTAATGTATTCCTTGAACCTTCACATTGACGATGAAACACAGAAATCGCATCGGAATTAAATACAAAAGGCACAATGCCGTCTTAAGTACAAGAATAGAGACTCTTCTTACAGTCGGTGCTATGAGCATACCCTGTGAGACCAGTATTAGTTTCCGATACACCACTGCAGGTTCAATGTATTCCTTGGACCTTCACATTGACGATGAAACACAGAAATCGCATCGGAATTAAATACAAAGGGCGCAATGCCGCCTTAAGTAGAAGAATAGAGACTCTTCTCACAGTCGATGCTTTGAGCATTCCCTGTGAGACCAGTATTAGATTCCGATACACCACTGCAGGTTCAATGTATTCCTTGGACCTTCACATTGACAATGGAACACAGAAATCGCATCGGAAATAAATACAAAAGGTACAATGCCGTCTGAAGTACAAGAATAGAGACTCTTCTTACAGTCGGTGCTTTCAGCATTCCCTGTGAGACGAGTATTAGTTTCCGATACACCTCAGCAGGTTCAATGTATTCCTAGGACCTTCACATTGACGATGAAACACAGAAATCGCATCGGAATTAAATACAAAAGGCACAATGTCACCTTAAGTACAAGAATAGAGACTCTTCTTACAGTCGGTGTTTTGAGCATTCCCTGTCAGACCAATATTAGTTTCCGATTCACCACTGCAGGTTCAATGTATTCCTTGGTCCTTCACATTGACGATGAAACACAGAAATCGCATCGGAATTAAATACAAAAGGCACAATGCCGCATTAAGTACAAGAATAGAGACTCTTCTTACAGTCGGTGCTTTGAGCATTCCCAGTGAGACCAGAATTAGTTTCCGATACACCACTCCAGGTTCAATGTATTCCTTGGACCTTCACATTGACGATGAAACACAGAAATCGCATCGGAATGAAATACAAAAGGCAAACTGCCGCGTAAGTATAAGAAAAGAGACTCTTCTTACAGTCGGTGCTTTCAGCATTCCCTGTGAGACCAGTATTAGTTGCCGATACACCTCAGCAGGTTCAACGTATTCCTACGATTTTCACATTGACGATGAAACACAGAAATCGCATCGGAATTAAATACAAAAGGCACAATGTCGCCTTAAGTATAAGAATAGAGACTCTTCTTACAGTCGGTGCTTTGAGCATTCCCTGTGAGATAAGTATTAGTTTCCGATACAACACTGCAGGTTCAATGTATTCCTTGGACCTTCACATTGACAATGAAACACAGAATTCGCATCGGAATGATATACTAAAGGCAAACTGCCGCGTAAGTACAAGAATAGAGACTCTTCTTACAGTCGGTGCTTTCAGCATTCCCTGTGAGACCAGTATTAATTTCCGATACACCTCAGCAGGTTCAATGTATTACTAGGACCTTCACATTGACGATGAAACACAGAAATCGCATCGCAATTAAATACAAAAGGCACAATGCCGTCTTAAGTACAAGAATAGAGACTCTTCTTACAGTCGGTGCTTTCAGCATTCCCTGTGAGACCAGTATTAGTATCCGATACACCTCAGCAGGATCAATGTATTCCTAGGACCTTCACATTGACGATGAAACACAGAAATCGCATCGGAATTAAATACAAAAGGCACAATGCCGCATTAAGTACAAGAATAGAGACTCTTCTTACTGTCGGTGCTTTGAGCATTCCCTGTGAGACCAGAATTAGTTTCCGATACAACACTGCAGGTTCAATGTATTCCTTGGACCTTCACATTGACGATGAAACACAGAATTCGCATCGCATTGAAATACAAAAGGCAAACTGTTGCGTAAGTATAAGAATAGAGACTCTTCTTACAGTCGGTGCTTTCAGCATTCCCTGTGAGACCAGTATTAGTTTCCGATACACCTCAGCAGGTTCAATGTATTCCTAGGACCTTCACATTGACGATGAAGCACAGAAATCGCATCGGAATTAAATACAGAAGGCACAATGTCGCCTTAAGTACAAGAATAGAGACTCTTCTTACAGTCGGTGCTTCGAGCATTCCCTGTGAGACCAGTATTAGTTTCCGATACAACACTGCAGGTTCAATGTATTCCTTGGACCTTCACATTGACGATGAAACACAGAAATCGCATCGGAATTAAATACAAAAGGCACAATGCCGCATTAAGTACAACAATAGTGACTCTTCTTACAGTCGGTGCTTTGAGCATTCCCTGTGAGACCAGAATTAGTTTCCGATACACCACTCCAGGTTCAATGTATTCCTTGGACCTTCACATTGACGATGAAACACAGAAATCGCATCGGAATGAAATACAAAAGGCAAACTGCCGCGTAAGTACAAGAATAGAGACTCTTCTTACAGTCGGTGCTTTCAGCATTCCCTGTGAGACCAGTATTAGTTTCCGATACACCTCAGCAGGTTCAATGTATTACTAGGACCTTCACATTGATGATGAAACACAGAAATCGCATCGCAATTAAATACAAAAGGCACAATGTCGCCTTAAGTACAAGAATAGAGACTCTTCTTACAGTCGGTGCGTTGAGCATTCCCTGTGAGACCAGTATTAGTATCCGATACACCACTGTAGGTTCAATGTATTCCTTGGACCTTCACATTGACGATGAAACACAGAAATCGCATCGGAATGAAATACAAAAGGCAAACTGCCGCTTATGTACAAGAATAGAGACTCTTCTTGCAGTCGGTGCTTTCAGCATTCCCTGTGATACCAGTATTTGTGTGGTGTCACCGCCAGACACCACACTTGCTAGGTGGTAGCTTAAATCGGCCGCGGTCCATTTAGTACATGTCGGACCCGCGTGTCGCCACTGTGTAATCGCAGACCTAGCGCCACCACCAAGGCAGGTCTCGTGATACGAGATAGCACTCGCCCCAGTTGTACGAGAACCTAGCTACCGACCAGATGTACGAAGCCTTTCTCTCTCCTTAGCCGAGAGACAGAACAGCCATCAGCTAAGTTAATGGCTACGAACTAGCAAGGCGCCATTAGCCATACAGTGATTGTTATTAAAGTCTCCTGTGTATCGTCAAGATCGATGTACCTTAATGATATTAAAGATAAGTATTAATACAGCTACGTACTTTTCTTAATAACATTAATTACGTAGCCTGTTCCAGAACTTCACGCCCGTCTACATTAGTCTAGCGTGCATTTTCAGCCATCTCCAACTTCACGGTGTCGGCCCAGCTACCGACACAACAATATGTTTCCGATACACCTCAGCAGGTTCAATGTAATCCTAGGACCTTCACATTGACGATGAAACACAGAAATCGCTTCGGAATTAAATACAAAAGGCACAATGTCGCCTTAAGTACAAGAATAGAGACTCATCTTACAGTCGGTGCTTTGAGCATTCCCTGTGGGACCAGTATTAGTTTCCGTTACACCACTGCAGGTTCAATGTATTCCTAGGACCTTCTCATTGACGATGAAACACAGAAATCGCATCGGAATTAAATACAAAAGGCACAATGTTGCCTTAAGTACAAGAATAGCGACTCTTCTTGCAGTCGGTTCTTTGAGCATTCCCTGTGAGACCAGAATTTGTTTCCGATACACCACTCAAGGTTCAATGTATTCCTTGGACCTTCACATTGACGATGAAACACAGAAATCGCATCGGAATGAAATACAAAAGGCAAACTGCCGCGTAAGTACAAGAATAGAGACTCTTCTTACAGTCGGTGCTTTCAGCGTTCCCTGAGATACCAGTATTAGTTTCCGATACACCTCAGCAGGTTCAATGTATTCCTAGGACCTTCACATTGACGATGAAACACAGAAATCCCATCGGAATTAAATAGAAAAGGCACAATGCCGTCTTAAGTACAAGAATAGAGACTCTTCTTACAGTCGGTGCTATGAGCATTCCCTGTGAGACCTGTATTAGTTTCCGAAACACCACTGCAGTTTCAATGTATTTCTTGGTCCTTCACATTGACGATGAAACACAGATATCGCATCGGAATTAAATACAAAAGGCGCAATGCCGCCTTAAGTACAATTATAGAGACTCTTCTTACAGTCGGTGATTTGAGCATTCCCTGTGAGACCAGTATTAGTTTTTGATACAACACTGCAGGTTCAGTGTATTGCTTGGACCTTCACATTGACGATGAAACACAGAAATCGCATCGGATTTAAATACAAAAGGCACAATGCCGCCTTAAGTACAAGAATAGAGACTCTTCTTACAGTCGATGCTTTGAGCATTCCCTGTGAGACCAGTATTAGTTTCCGATACACCACTGCAGTTTCAATGTATTCCTTGGACCTTCACATTGACGTTGAAACACAGAAATCGCATCGGAATTAAATACAAAAAGCGCAATGCCGCCTTAAGTACAAGAATAGAGACTCTTCTTACAGTCGGAGCTTTGAGCATTCCCTGTGAGAACAGTATTAGTTTCTGATACACCACTGCAGGTTCAATGTATTCCTTGGACCATCACATTGACGATGAATCACAGAAATCGCATCGGAATTAATGACAAAAGGCACAATGATGTCATAAGTACAAGAAAAGAGACTCTTCTTACAGTCGGTGCTTTGAGCATTCCCTGTGAGACCAGTATTAGTTTCCGATACACCACTGCAGGTTCAATGTATTCCTTGGACCTTTACATTGACGATGAAACACAGAAATCGCATCGGAATTAAATAGAAAAGGCGCAATGCCGCCTTAAGTACAAGAATACAGACTCTTCTTACAGTCGGTGCTTTGAGCATTCCCTTTGAGACCAGTATTAGTTTCTGATACACCACTGCAGATTTAATGTATTCCTTGAACCTTCACATTGACGATGACACACAGAAATCGCATCGGAATTAAATACAAAAGGCACAATGCCGTCTTAAGTACAAGAATAGAGACTCTTCTTACAGTCGGTGCTATGAGCATACCCTGTGAGACCAGTATCAGATTCCGATACACCACTGCAGGTTCAATGTATTCCTTGGACCTTCACATTGACGATGGAACACAGAAATCGCATCGGAAATAAATACAAAAGGTACAATGCCGTCTGAAGTACAAGAATAGAGACTCTTCTTACAGTCGGTGCTTTCAGCATTCCCTGTGAGACCAGTATTAGTTTCCGATACACCTCAGCAGGTTCAATGTATTCCTAGGACCTTCACATTGACGATGAAACACAGAAATCGCATCGGAATTAAATACAAAAGGCACAATGTCACCTTAAGTACAAGAATAGAGACTCTTCTTACAGTCGGTGTTTTGAGCATTCCCTGTCAGACCAATATTAGTTTCCGATTCACCACTGCAGGTTCAATGTATTCCTTGGTCCTTCACATTGACGATGAAACACAGAAATCGCAACGGAATTAAATACAAAAGGCACAATGCCGCATTAAGTACAAGAATAGAGACTCTTCTTACAGTCGGTGCTTTGAGCATTCCCAGTGAGACCAGAATTAGTTTCCGATACACCACTCCAGGTTCAATGTATTCCTTGGACCTTCACATTGACGATGTAACACAGAAATCGCATCGGAATTAAATACAAAAGGCAAACTGCCGCGTAAGTACAAGAATAGACACTCTTCTTACAGTGGGTGCTTTCAGCATTCCCTGTGAGACCAGTATTAGTTTCCGATACACCTCAGCAGGTTCAATGTATTCCTAGGACCTTCACATTGACGATGAAACACAGAAATCCCATCGCAATTAAATACAAAAGGCACAATGTCGCCTTAAGTACAAGAACAGAGACTCCTCTTACACTCGGTGCTTTGAGCATTCCCTGTGAGACCAGTATTAGTTTCCGATACACCACTTCATGTTCAATGTATTCCGTGGACCTTCACATTGTCGATGAAACACAGAAATCGCATCGGAATGAAATACAAAAGGCAAACTGCCGCGTAAGTACAAGAATAGAGACTCTTCTTACAGTCGGTGCTTTCAGCATTCCCTGTGAGACCGTATTTTTTTCCGATTCACCTCAGCAGGTTCAATGTATTCCTAGGACCTTCACATTGACGTTGAAACACAGAAATCGCATCGGAATTAAATACAAAAAGCGCAATGCCGCCTTAAGTACAAGAATAGAGACTCTTCTTACAGTCGAAGCTTTGAGCATTCCCTGTGAGAACAGTATTAGTTTCTGATACACCACTGCAGGTTCAATGTATTCCTTGGACCATCACATTGACGATGAAACACAGAAATCGCATCGGAATTAATGACAAAAGGCACAATGATGTCATAAGTATAAGAAAAGAGACTCTTCTTACAGTCGGTGCTTTGAGCATTCCCTGTGAGACCAGTATTAGTTTCCGATACACCACTGCAGGTTCAATGTATTCCTTGGACCTTTACATTGACGATGAAACACAGAAATCGCATCGGAATTAAATAGAAAAGGCGCAATGCCGCCTTAAGTACAAGAATACAGACTCCTCTTACAGTCGGTGCTTTGAGCATTCCCTTTGAGACCAGTATTAGTTTCTGATACACCACTGCAGATTTAATGTATTCCTTGAACCTTCACATTGACGATGAAACACAGAAATCGCATCGGAATTAAATACAAAAGGCACAATGCCGTCTTAAGTACAAGAATAGAGACTCTTCTTACAGTCGGTGCTATGAGCATACCCTGTGAGACCAGTATTAGTTTCCGATACACCACTGCAGGTTCAATGTATTCCTTGGACCTTCACATTGACGATGAAACACAGAAATCGCATCGGAATTAAATACAAAGGGCGCAATGCCGCCTTAAGTAGAAGAATAGAGACTCTTCTCACAGTCGATGCTTTGAGCATTCCCTGTGAGACCAGTATTAGATTCCGATACACCACTGCAGGTTCAATGTATTCCTTGGACCTTCACATTGACGATGGAACACAGATATCGCATCGGAAATAAATACAAAAGGTACAATGCCGTCTGAAGTACAAGAATAGAGACTCTTCTTACAGTCGGTGCTTTCAGCATTCCCTGTGAGACCAGTATTAGTTTCCGATACACCTCAGCAGGTTCAATGTATTCCTAGGACCTTCACATTGACGATGAAACACAGAAATCGCATCGGAATTAAATACAAAAGGCACAATGTCACCTTAAGTACAAGAATAGAGACTCTTCTTACAGTCGGTGTTTTGAGCATTCCCTGTCAGACCAATGTTAGTTTCCGATTCACCACTGCAGGTTCAATGTATTCCTTGGTCCTTCACATTGACGATGAAACACAGAAATCGCATCGGAATTAAATACAAAAGGCACAATGCCGCATTAAGTACAAGAATAGAGACTCTTCTTACAGTCGGTGCTTTGAGCATTCCCAGTGAGACCAGAATTAGTTTCCGATACACCACTCCAGGTTCAATGTATTCCTTGGACCTTCACATTGACGATGAAACACAGAAATCGCATCGGAATTAAATACAAAAGGCAAACTGCCGCGTAAGTACAAGAATAGACACTCTTCTTACAGTGGGTGCTTTCAGCATTCCCTGTGAGACCAGTATTAGTTTCCGATACACCTCAGCAGGTTCAATGTATTCCTAGGACCTTCACATTGACGATGATACACAGAAATCGCATCGCAATTAAATACAAAAGGCACAATGTCGCCTTAAGTACAAGAACAGAGACTACTCTTACACTCGGTGCTTTGAGCATTCCCTGTGAGACCAGTATTAGTTTCCGATACACCACTTCATGTTCAATGTATTCCTTGGACCTTCACATTGTCGATGAAACACAGAAATCGCATCGGAATGAAATACAAAAGCAAACTGCCGCGTAAGTACAAGAATAGAGACTCTTCTTACGGTCGGTGCTTTCAGCATTCCCTGTGAGACCGTATTTTTTTCCGATTCACCTCAGCAGGTTCAATGTATTCCTAGGACCTTCACATTGACGATGAAACACAGAAATTGCATCGGAATTAAATACAAATGGCGCAATGCCGCCTTAAGTACAAGAATAGAGACTCTTCTTACAGTCGGTGCTTTGAGCATTCCCTGTGAGACCAGAATGAGTTTCCGATACACCACTCCGGGTTCAATGTATTCCTAGGACCTTCACATTGTCAATGAAACACAGCAATCGCATCGGAATTAAATACAAAAGGGACAATGTCGCCTTAGGTACAAGAATAGTGACTCTTCTCGCAGTCGGTGCTTTGAGCACTCCCTGTGAGACCAGAATTAGTTTCCGATACACCACTCCAGGTTCAATGTATTCCTAGGACCTTCACATTGACGATGAAACACAGAAATCGCATCGGAATGAAATACAAAAGGCAAACTGCCGCGTAAGTACAAGAACAGAGACTCATCTTATAGTCGGTGCTTTCAGCATTCCCTGTGAGACCAGTATTAGTTTCCGATCCACCTCAGCAGGTTCAATGTATTCCTACTACGTTCACATTGAAGATGAAACACAGAAATCGCATCAGAATTAAATACAAAAGGCGCAATGCCGCCTTAAGTACAAGAATAGAGACTCGTCTTACAGTCGATGCTTTGAGCATTCCCTGTGAGACCAGTATTAGATTCCGATACACCACTACAGGTTCAATGTATTCCTTGGACCATCACATTGACGATGAAACACAGAAATCGCATCGGAAATAAATACAAAAGGCACAATGCCGTCTTAAGTACAAGAATAGAGACTCATCTTACAGTCGGTGCTTTCAGCATTCCCTGTGAGACCAGTATTAGTTTCCGATACACCTCAGCAGGTTCAATGTATTCCTAGGACCTTCACATTGTCGATGAAACACAGAAATCGCATCGGCATTAAATTCAAAAGGCACAATGTCGCCGTAAGTACAAGAATAGAGACTCTTCTTACAGTCGGTGTTTTCAGCATTCCCTGTGAGACCAGTATTAGTTTCCGATACACCTCAGCAGGTTCAATGTATTCCTAGGACCTTCACATTGACGATGAAACACAGAAATCGCATCGGAATTAAATACAAAAGGCACAATGTCGCCTTAAGTACTAGAATAGAGACTCCTCTTACACTCGGTGCTTTGAGCATTCCCTGTGAGACCAGTATTAGTTTCCGATACACCACTGCAGGTTCAATGTATTCCTTGGACATTCACATTGACGATGAAACACAGAAATCGCATCGGAATGAAATACAAAAGGCAAACTGCCGCGTAAGTACAAGAATAGAGACTCTTCTTACAGTCGGTGCTTTCAGCATTCCCTGTGAGACCAGTATTAGTTTCTGATACACCACTGCATGTTCAGTGTATTCCATGGACCTTCACATTGACGAGGAAACACAGAAATCGCATCGGAATTAATTACAAAAGGCACAATGCCGTCATAAGTACAAGAATAGAGACTCTTCTTACAGTCGGTGCTTTGAGCATTCCCTGTGAGAGCAGTATTAGTTTCCGATACACCACTGCAAGTTCAATGTATTCCATGCACCTTCACATTGACGATGAAACACAGAAATCGCATCGGAATTAAAGACAAAAGGTGCAATGCCGCCTTAAGTAAAAGAATAGAGACATTTCATACAGTCGGTGCTTTGAGCATTCCCTGTGAGACCAGTATTAGTTTCCGATACACCACTGCAGGTTCAATGTATTCCTAAGACCTCACATTGACGATGAAACACAGAAATCGCATCGGAATTAAATACAAAGGGCACAATGTCGCCTTAAGTACAAGAATAGAGACTCTTCTTATAGTCGGTGCTTTGAGCATTCCCTGTGAGACCAGTATTAGTTTCCGATACACCACTGCAGGTTCAATGTATTCCCTGGACCTTCACATTGACGATGAAACACAGAAATCGCATCGGAATTAATTACAAAAGGCACAATGCCGTCATAAGTACAAGAATAGAGACTCTTCTTACAGTCGGTGCTTTGAGCATTCCCTGCGAGACCAGTATTAGTTTCCGATACACCACTGCAGGTTCAATGTATTCCTAGGACCTTCATATTGACGATGAATCACAGAAATCGCTTCGGAATGAAATACAAAAGGCACAATGCTGCGTTAAGTACAAGAATAGAGACTCTTCTTACAGTCGGTGCTTTGGGCATTCCCTGTGAGACCAGTATTAGCTTCTGATACACCACTGCAGGTTCAATGTATTCCTTGGACCTTCACATTGACGATAAAACACATAAATCGCATCGGAATTAATTACAAAATTCACAATGCCGTCATAAGTACAAGAATAGAGACTCTTCTTACAGTCGGTGCTTTGAGCATTCCCTGTGAGACCAGTATTAGTTTCCGATACACCACTGCAGGTTCAATGTATTCCTTGGACCTTCACATTGACGATGAAACACAGAAATCGCATCGGAATTAAATACAAAAAGTGCAATGCCGCCTTAAGTACAAGAATAGAGACTCTTCTTATGCTTTGAGCATTCCCTGTGAGCCCAGTATTAGTTTCCGATACACCACTGCAGGTTCAATGTATTCCTTGCACCTTCACATTGACGATGAAACACAGAAATCGCATCGGAATTAAATACAAAAGGCGCAATGCCGCCTTAAGTACAAGAATAAAGACTCTTCTTACAGTCGGTTCTTTGAGCAATCCCTTTGAGACCAGTATTAGTTTCTGACACACCACTGAAGGTTCAATGTATTCCTTGGACCTTCACATTGACGATGAATCACAGAAATCGCATCGGAATTAATTACAAAAGGCACAATGCCGTCATATGTACAAGAATAGAGACTCTTCTTACAGTCGGTGCATTGAGCATTCCCTTTGAGACCAGTATTTGTTTCTGATACACCACTGCAGGTTCAATGTATTCCTTGGACCTTCACATTGACGATGAAACACAGAATTCGCATCGGAATTAATTACAAAAGGCACAATGCCGTCATAAGTACAAGAATAGAGACTCTTCTTACAGTCGGTGCTTTGAGCATTCCCTGTGAGACCAGTATTAGTTTCCGATAGACCACTGCAGGTTCAATGTATTCCTTGGACCTTCACATTGACGCTGAAACACAGAAATCGCATCGGAATTAAATACAATCAGGCACAATGTCGCCATAAGTACAAGAATAGGGACTCTTATTACAGTCGGTGCTTTGAGCATTCCCTGTGACACCAGTATTAGTTTCCGATACACCACTGCAGGTTCAATGTATTCCTTGCACCTTCACATTGACGATGAAACACAGAAATCGCATCTGAATTAAATACAAAAGGCAAACTATTGCTTAAGTACAAGAATAGAGACTCTTCTTACAGTAGGTGCTTTCAGCATTCCCTGTGAGACCAGTATTAGTTTCCGATACTCCTCAGCAGGTTCAATGTATTCCTAGGACCTTCATATTGACGATGAAACACAGAAATCGCATCGGAATTAAATACGAAAGGCACAATGTTGCCTTAAGTACAAGAATGGAGACTCTTCTTACAGTCGGTGCTTTGGGCATTCCCTGTGAGACCAGTATTAGTTTCTGATACACCACTGCAGGTTCAATGTATTCCTTGGACCTTCACATTGACGATAAATCACAGAAATCGCATCGGATTTAATTACAAAAGGCACAATGCCGTCATAAGTACAAGAATAGAGACTCTTCTTACAGTCGGTGCTTTGAGCATTCCCTGTGAGACCAGTATTAGTTTCCGATACACCACTGCAGGTACAATGTATTCCTTGGACCTTCACATTGACAATGAAACACAGACATCGCATCGGAATGAAATACAAAAGGCACAATGCTGCGTTAAGTACAAGAATAGAGACTCTTCTTACAGTAGGTGCTTTGGGCATTCCCTGTGAAACCAGTATTAGCTTCTGATACACCACTGCAGGTTCAATGTATTCCTTGGACCTTCACATTGACGATAAAACACAGAAATCGCATCGGAATTAATTACAAAATTCACAATGCCGTCATAAGTACAAGAATAGAGACTCTTCTTACAGTCGGTGCTTTGAGCATTCCCTGTGAGACCAGTATTAGTTTCCGATACACCACTGCAGGTTCAATGTATTCCTTGGACCTTCACATTGACGATGGAACACAGAAATCGCATCGCAATTAAATACAAAAAGTGCAATGCCGCCTTAAGTACAAGAATAGAGACTCTTCTTATGCTTTGAGCATTCCCTGTGAGCCCAGTATTAGTTTCCGATACACCACTGCAGGTTCAATGTATTCCTTGCACCTTCACATTGACGATGAAACACAGAAGTCGCATAGGAATTAAATACAAAAGGCGCAATGCCGCCTTAAGTACAAGAATAGAGACTCTTCTTACAGTCGGTGCTTTGAGCATTCCCTTTGAGACCAGTATTAGTTTCTGACACACCACTGCAGGTTCAATGTATTCCTTGGACCTTCACATTGACGATGAATCACAGAAATCGCATCGGAATTAATTACAAAAGGCACAATGCCGTCATAAGTACAAGAATAGAGACTCTTCTTACAGTCGGTGCTTTGAGCATTCCCTTTGAGACCAGTATTAGTTTCTGATACACCACTGCAGGTTCAATGTATTCCTTGGACCTTCACATTGACGATGAAACACAGATATCGCATCGGAATTAATTGCAAAAGGGACAATGCCGTCATAAGTACAAGAATAGAGACTCTTCTTACAGTCGGTGCTTTGAGCATTCCCTGTGAGACCAGTATTAGTTTCCGATACACCACTGCAGGTTCAATGTATTCCTTGCACCTTCACATTGACGATGAAACACAGAAATCGCATCGGAATTAAATACAAAAGGCGCAATGCCACCTTAAGTACAAAAACAGAGACTCTTCTTACAGTAGGTGCTTTGACCATTCCCTTTGAGACCAGTATTAGTTTCTGATACACCACTGCAGGTTCAATGTATTCCATGGACCTTCACATTGACGATGAAACACAGAAATCGCTTCGGAATTAAATACAAAAGGTGCAATGCCGCCGTAAGTACAAGAATAGAGACTCTTCTTACAGTCGGTGCTCTGAGCATTCCCTGTGAGACCAGTATTAGTTTCCGATACACCACTGCAGGTTCAATGTATTTCTTGCATCTTCACATTGTCGATGAAATACAGTACTCGCATCGGAATTAAATACAAAAGGCGCAATGCCGCCTTAAGTACACGAATAGAGACTCTTCATACAGTCGGTGCTTTAAGCATTCCCTTTGAGACCAGTATTAGTTTCTGATACACCACTGCAGGTTCAATGTATTCCTTGGACCTTCACATGGTCGATGAAACACAGAAATCGCATCGGAATTAATTACAAAAGGCACAATGCCGTCATCAGTACAAGAATAGAGACTCTTCTTACAGTCGGTGCTTTGAGCATTCCCTGTGAGACCAGTGTTAGTTTCCGATACAACACTGCAGGTTCAATGTATACCTTGGACCTTCACATTGACGATGAAACACAGAAATCGCATCGGAATTAATTACAAAACGTGCAATGCTGCCTTAAGTACAAGAATAGAGACTCTTCTTACAGTCGGTGCTTTGAGCATTCCCTGTGAGACCGGTATTAGCTTCCGATACACCACTACTGGTTCAATGTATTCCTTGCACCTTCACATTGAAGATGAAACACAGAAATCGCATCGGAATTAAATACAAAAGGCGCAATGCCGCCTTAAGTACAAGAATAGAGACTCTTCTTACAGTCAGTGCTTTCAGTATTCCCTGTGAGACCAGTATTAGTTTCCGATACACCTCAGCAGGTTCAATGTATTCCTGGGACCTTCACATTGACGATGAAACTCAGAAATCGCATCGGAATTAAATACAAAATGCACAATGTCGCCTTAAGTACAAGAATAGAGACTCTTCTTACTGTCGGTGCTTTGAGCATTCCCTGTGAGACCAGAATTAGTTTCCGATACACCACTCCAGGTTCAATGTATTCCTAGGACGATCATATTGACGATGAAACACAGATATCGCATTGGAATGAAATACAAAAGGTAAACTGCCGCGTAAGTACAAGAATAGAGACTCTTCTTACAGTCGGTGCTTTCAGCATTCCCTGTGAGACCAGTATTAGATTCCGATACACCTCAGCAGGTTCAATGTATTCCTAGGACCTTCATATTGACGATGAAACACAGAAATCGCATCGGAATTAAATACGAAAGGCACAATGTTGCCTTAAGTACAAGAATAGAGACTCTTCTTACAGTCGGTGCTTTGGGCATTCCCTGTGAGACCAGTATTAGTTTCTGATACACCACTGCAGGTTCAATGTATTCCTTGGACCTTCACATTGAAGATAAAACACAGAAATCGCATCAGAATTAATTACAAAAGGCACAATGCCGTCATAAGTACAAGAATAGAGACTCTTCTTACAGTCGGTGCTTTGAGCATTCCCTGTGAAACCAGTATTAGTTTCCGATACACCACTGCAGGTTCAATGTACTCCTTGGACCTTCACATTGACGATGAAACACAGAAATCGCATCGGAATTAGTTACAAAAGGCACAATGCCGTCATAAGTCGAAGAATAGAGACTCTTCTTACAGTCGGTGCTTTGAGCATTCCCTGTGAGACCAGTATTAGTTTCCGATACACCACTGCAGGTTCAATGTATTCCTTGGACCTTCACATTGTCAATGAAACACAGAAATCGCATCGGAATTAAATACAAAAGGCACAATGTCGCCTTAAGTACAAGAGTAGAGACTCTTCTTACAGTCGGTGCTTTGAGCCTTCCCTGTGAGACCAGTATTAGTTTCCGATACACCACTGCAGGTTCAATGTATTCCTTGAACCTTCACATTGACGATGAAACACAGAAACCGCATCGGAATGAAATACAAAAGGCAAACTGCCGCGTAAGTACTAGAATAGAGACTCTTCTTACAGTCGGTGTTTTCAGCATTCCCTGTGAGACCAGTATTAGTTTCCGATACTCCTCAGCAGGTTCAATGTATTCCTAGGACCTTCATATTGACGATGAAACACAGAAATCGCGTCGGAATGAAATACAAAAGGCACAATGTTGCGTTAGGTACAAGAATAGAGACTCTTCTTACAGTCGGTGCTTTGGGCATTCCCTGTGAGACCAGTATTAGTTTCTGATACACCACTGCAGGTTCAATGTATTCCTTGGACCTTTACATTGACGATAAAACACAGAAATCGCATCGGAATTACTTACAAAAGGCACAATGCCGTCATAAGTACAAGAATAGAGACTCTTCTTACAGTCGGAGCTTTGAGCATTCCCTGTGAGACCAGTATTAGTTTCCGATACACCACTGCAGGTTCAATGAATTCCTTGGACCTTCACATTGACGATGAAACACAGAAATCGCATCGGAATTAAATACAAAAAGTGCAATGCCGCCTTAAGAACTAGAATAGAGACTCTTCTTATGCTTTGAGCATTCCCTGTAAGACCAGTATTAGTTTCCGATACACCACTGCAGATTCAATGTATTCCTTGCACCTTCACATTAACGATGAAACACAGAAATCGCATCGGAATTAATTACAAATGGCACTATGCCGTCATAAGTACAAGAATATAGACTCTTCTTACAGTCGGTGCTTTGGGCATTCCCTGTGAGACAAGTATTAGTTTCTGATACACCACTGCAGGTTCAATGTATTCCTTGGACCTTCACATTGACGATAAAACACAGAAATCGCATCGGAATTTATTACAAAAGGCACAATGCCGTCATAAGTACAGGAATAGAGACTCTTCTTACAGTCGGTGCTTTGAGCATTCCCTGTGAGACCAGTATTAGTTTCCGATACACCACTGCAGGTTCAATGAATTCCTTGGACCTTCACATTGACGATGAAACACAGAAATCGCATTGGAATGAAATACAAAAGCAAACTGCTGCGTAAGTACAAGAATAGAGACTCTTCTTACAATCGGTGTTTTCAGCATTCCCTGTGAGACCAGTATTAGTTTCCGATACTCCTCAGCAGGTTCAATGTATTCCTAGGACCTTCATATTGACGATGAAACACAGAAATCGCATCGGAATTAAATACGAAAGGCACAATGTTGCCTTAAGTACAAGAATAGAGACTCTTCTTACAGTCGGTGCTTTGGGCATTCCCTGTGAGACCAGTATTAGTTTCTGATACACCACTGCAGGTTCAATGTATTCCTTGGACCTTCACATTGAAGATAAGACACAGAAATCGCATCGGAATTAATTACAAAAGGCACAATGCCGTCATAAGTACAAGAATAGAGACTCTTCTTACAGTCGGTGCTTTGAGCATTCCCTGTGAAACCAGTATTAGTTTCTGATACACCACTGCAGGTTCAATGTATTCCTTGGACCTTCACATTGACGATAAAACACAGAAATCGCATCGGAATTAATTACAAAAGGCACAATGCCGTCATAAGTAAAAGAATAGAGACTCTTCTTACAGTCGGTGATTTGAGCATTCCCTTTGAGACCAGTATTAGTTTCTGATACACCACTGCAGGTTCAATGTATTCCTTGGACCTTCACATTGACGATGAAACACAGAAATCGCATGGGAATTGAATACAAAAAGCACAATGTCGCCTTAAGTACAAGAATAGAGACTCTTCTAACTTTCGGTGCTATGAGCATTCCCTGTGAGACCAGAATTAGTTTCCGATACACCACTCGATTTTCAATGTATTCCTTGGACCTTCACATTGACGCTGAAACACAGAAATCGCATCGTAATGAAATACAAAAGGTAAACTGCGGCGTAAGTACAAGAATAGAGACTCTTCTTTTAGTCGGTGCTTTCAGCATTCCCTGTGAGACCAGTATTAGTTTCCGATACACCTCAGCAGGTTCAATGTATTCCTAGGACCTTCATAATGACGATGAATCACAGAAATCACATAGAATTAATTACAAAAGGCACAATGCCGTCATAAGTCAAAGAATAGAGACTCTTCTTACAGTCGGTGCTTTGAGCATTCCCTGTGAGACCAGTATTAGTTTCCGATACACCACTGCAGGTTCAATGTATTCCTTGGACCTTCACATTGACGATGAAACACAGAAATGGCATCGGAATGAAATACAAAAGGCAAACTGACGCGTAAATACAAGAATAGAGACTCTTCTTACAGTCGGTGTTTTCAGCATTCCCTGTGAGACCAGTATTAGTTTCCGATACTCCTCAGCAGGTTCAATGTATTCCTAGGACCTTCATATTGACGATGAAACACAGAAATCGCATCGGAATGAAATACAAAAGGCACAATGTTGCGTTAAGTACAAGAATAGAGACTCTTCTTACAGTCGGTGCTTTGGGCATTCCCTGTGAGACTAGTATTAGTTTCTGATACACCACTGCAGGTTCAAGGTATTCCTTGGACCTTCACATTGACGATAAAACACAGAAATTGCATCGGAATTAATTACAAAAGGCACTATGCCGTCATAAGTACAAGAATATAGACTCTTCTTACAGTCGGTGCTTTGGGCATTCCCTGTGAGAACAGTATTAGTTTCCGATACACCACTGCAGGTTCAGTGTATTCCTTGCACCTTCACATTGACGATGAAACACAGAAATCGCATCGGAATTAAATACAAAAGGCTCAATGCCGCCTTAAGTACAAGAATAGAGACTCTTCTTACAGTAGGTTCCTTGAGCATTCCCTTTGAGACCAGTATTAGTTTCTGATACACCACTGCAGGTTCAATGTATTCCTTGGACCTTCACATTGACGATGAAACACAGAAATCGCATGGGAATTAAATACAAAAAGCACAATGTCGCCTTAAGTACAAGAATAGAGACTCATCTTACTGTCGGTGCTTTGAGCATTCCCTGTGAGACCTGAATTAGTTTCCGATACACCACTCCAGGTTCAATGTATTCCTTGGACCTTCACATTGACGCTGAAACACAGAAATCGCATCGTAATGAAATACAAAAGGTAAACTGCCGCGTAAGTACAAGAATAGAGACTCATCTTACAGTCGGTGCTTTCAGCATTCCCTGTGAGACCAGTATTAGATTCCGATATACCTCAGCAGGTTCAATGTATTCCTAGGACCTTAATATTGACGATGAATCACAGAAATCACATCGGAATTAATTACAAAAGGCACATGCCGTCATAAGTCGAAGAATAGAGACTCTTCTTACAGTCGGTGCTTTGAGCATTCCCTGTGAGACCAGTATTAGTTTCCGATACACCACAGCAGGTTCAATGTATTCCTTGGACCTTCTCATTGACGATGAAACACAGAAATCGCATCGGAATTAAATACAAAAGGCACAATGTCGCCTTAAGTACAAGAATAGAGACTCTTCTTACAGTCGGTGATTTGAGCATTCCCTGTAAGGCCAGTATTAGTTTCCGATACACCACTGCAGATTCAATGTATTCCTTGCACCTTCACATTGACGATGAAACACAGAAATCGCATCGGAATTAATTACAAAAGGCACTATGCCGTCATAAGTACAAGAATATAGACTCTTCTTACAGTCGGTGCTTTGGGCATTCCCTGTGAGACCAGTATTAGTTTCTGATACACCACTGCAGGTTCAATGTATTCCTTGGACCTTCACATTGACGATAAAACACAGAAATCGCATCGGAATTAATTACAAAAGGCACAATGCCGACATAAGTACAAGAATAGAGACTCTTCTTACAGTCGGTGCTTGAGCATTCCCTGTGAGACCAGTATTAGTTTCCGATACACCACTGCAGGTTCAATGTATTCCTAGGACCTTCACATTGACGATGAAACACAGAAATCGCATCGGAATTAAATACAAAAGGCACAATGTCGAATTAAGTACAAGAATAGAGACTCTTCATACAGTCGGTGCTTTGAGCATTCCCTGTGAGACCAGTATTAGTTTCCGATACACCACTGCAGGTTCAATGTATTCCTTGCACCTTCACATTGACGATGAAACACAGAAATCGCATCGGAATTAAATACAAAAGGCGCAATGCCGCCTTAAGTACAAGAATAGGGACTCTTCTTACAGTAGGTGCTTTGAGCATTCCCTTTGAGACCAGTATTAGTTTCTGATACACCACTGCAGGTTCAATGTATTCCTTGGACCTTCACATTGACGATGAAACACAGAAATCGCATGGGAATTGAATACAAAAAGTACAATGTCGCCTTAAGTACAAGAATAGAGACTCTTCTTACTGTCGGTGCTTTGAGCATTCCCTGTGAGACCAGAATTAGTTTCCGATACACCACTCCAGGTTCAATGTATTCCTTGGACCTTCACATTGACGCTGAAACACAGAAATCGCATCGTAATGAAATACCAAAGGTAAACTGCCGCGTAAGTACAAGAATACAGACACTTCTTACAGTCGGTGCTTTCAGCATTCCCTGTGAGACCAGTATTAGATTCCGATACACCACTGCAGGTTCAATGTATTCCTAGGACCATCACATTGACGATGAAACACAGAAATCGCATCGGAATTAAATACAAAAGGCACAATGTCGAATTAAGTACAAGAATAGAGACTCTTCATACAGTCGGTGCTTTGAGCATTCCCTGTGAGACCAGTATTAGTTTCCGATACACCACTGCAGGTTCAATGTATTCCTTGCACCTTCACATTGACGATGAAACACAGAAATTGCATCGGAATTAAATACAAAAGGCACAATGTCGAATTAAGTACAAGAATAGAGACTCTTCATACAGTCGGTGCTTTGAGCATTCCCTGTGAGACCAGTATTAGTTTCCGATACACCACTGCAGGTTCAATGTATTCCTTGGACCTTCACATTGACGCTGAAACACAGAAATCGCATCGTAATGAAATACCAAAGGTAAACTGCCGCGTAAGTACAAGAATACAGACACTTCTTACAGTCGGTGCTTTCAGCATTCCCTGTGAGACCAGTATTAGATTCCGATACACCTCAGCAGGTTCAATGTATTCCTAGGACCTTCATATTGACGATGAATCACAGAAATCACATCCGAATTAATTACAAAAGGCACAATGCCGTCATAAGTCGAAGAATAGAGACTCTTCTTACAGTCGGTGCTTTGAGCATTCCCTGTGAGACCTTATTAGTTTCCGATACACCACAGCAGGTTCAATGTATTCCTTGGACCTTCTCATTGACGATGAAACACAGAAATCGCATCGGAATTAAATACAAAAGGCACAATGTCGCCTTAAGTACAAGAATAGAGACTCTTCTTACAGTCGGTGCTTTGAGCATTCCCTGTTAGACCAGTATTAGTTTCCGATACACCACTGCAGGTTCAATGTATTCCTTGGACCTTCACATTGACGATGAAACACAGAAATCGCATCGGAATGAAATACAAAAGGCAAAGTGCCGCGTAAGTACAAGAATACAGACACTTCTTACAGTCGGTGCTTTCAGCATTCCCTGTGAGACCAGTATTAGATTCCGATACACCTCAGCAGGTTCAATGTATTCCTAGGACCTTCATATTGACGATGAATCACAGAAATCACATCCGAATTAATTACAAAAGGCACAATGCCGTCATAAGTCGAAGAATAGAGACTCTTCTTACAGTCGGTGCTTTGAGCATTCCCTGTGAGACCTTATTAGTTTCCGATACACCACAGCAGGTTCAATGTATTCCTTGGACCTTCTCATTGACGATGAAACACAGAAATCGCATCGGAATTAAATACAAAAGGCACAATGTCGCCTTAAGTACAAGAATAGAGACTCTTCTTACAGTCGGTGCTTTGAGCATTCCCTGTTAGACCAGTATTAGTTTCCGATACACCACTGCAGGTTCAATGTATTCCTTGGACCTTCACATTGACGATGAAACACAGAAATCGCATCGGAATGAAATACAAAAGGCAAAGTGCCGCGTAAGTACAAGAATAGAGACTCTTCTTACAGTCGGTGTTTTCAGCATTCCCTGTGAGACCAGTATTAGTTTCCGATACTCCTCAGCAGGTTCAATGTATTCCTAGGACCTTCATATTGACGATGAAACACAGAAATCGCATCGGAATGAAATACAAAAGGCACAATGTTGCGTTAAGTACAAGCATAGAGACTCTTCTTACAGTCGGTGCTTTGGGCATTCCCTGTGAGACCAGTATTAGTTTCTGATACACCACTGCAGGTTCAATGTATTCCTTGGACCTTCACATTGACGATAAAACACAGAAATCGCATCGGAATTAATTACAAAAGGCACAATGCCGTCATAAGTACAAGAATAGAGACTCTTCTTACAGTCGGTGCTGTGAGCACTCCCTGTGGGACCAGTATTAGTTTCCGATACACCACTGCAGGTTCAATGTATTCCTTGGACCTTCATATTGACGATGAAACACAGAAATCGCATCGGAATGAAATACAAAAGGCACAATGTTGCGTTAAGTACAAGAATAGAGACTCTTCTTACAGTCGGTGCTTTGGGCATTCCCTGTGAGACCAGTATTAGTTTCTGATACACCACTGCAGGTTCAAGGTATTCCTTGGACCTTTACATTGACGATAAAACACAGAAATTGCATCGGAATTTATTACAAAAGGCACTATGCCGTCATAAGTACAAGAATATAGACTCTTCTTACAGTCGGTGTTTTGGGCATTCCCTGTGAGACCAGTATTAGTTTCCGATACACCACTGCAGGTTCAATGTATTCCTTGCACCTTCACATTGACGATGAAACACAGAAATCGCATCGGAATTAAATACAAAAGGCGCAATGCCGCCTTAAGTACAAGAATAGAGACTCTTCTTACAGTCGGTGCTTTGAGCACTCCCTGTTAGACCAGTATTAGTTTCCGATACACCACTGCAGGTTCAATGTATTCCTTGGACCTTCACATTGACGATGAAACACAGAAATCGCATCGGAATGAAATACAAAAGGCAAACTGCCGCGTAAGTACAAGAATAGAGACTCTTCTTACAGTCGGTGCTTTCAGCATTCCCTGTGAGACCAGTATTAGTTTCCGATACTCCTCAGCAGGTTCAATGTATTCCTAGGACCTTCATATTGACGATGAAACACAGGAATCGCATCGGAATGAAATACAAAAGGCACAATGTTGCGTTAAGTACAAGAATAGAGACTCTTCTTACAGTCGGTGCTTTGGGCATTCCCTGTGAGACCAGTATTAGTTTCTGATACACCACTGCAGGTTCATTGTATTCCTTGGACCTTCACATTGACGATGAAACACAGAAATCGCATGGGAATTAAATACAAAAAGCACAATGTCGCCTTAAGTACAAGAATAGAGACTCTTCATACTGTCGGTGCTTTGAGCATTCCCTGTGAGACCAGAATTAGTTTCCGATACACCACTCCTGGTTCAATGTATTCCTTGGACCTTCACATTGACGCTGAAACACAGAAATCGCATCGTAATGAAATACAAAAGGTAAACTGCCGCGTAAGTACAAGAATAGAGACTCTTCTTACAGTCGGTGCTTTCAGCATTCCCTGTGAGACCAGTATTAGATTCCGATATACCTCAGCAGGTTCAATGTATTCCTAGGACCTTCATATTGACGATGAATCACAGAAATCACATCGGAATTAATTACAAAAGGCACAATGCCGTCATAAGTCGAAGAATAGAGACTCTTCTTACAGTCGGTGCTTTGATCATTCCCTGTGAGACCAGTATTAGTTTCCGATACACCACAGCAGGTTCAATGTATTCCTTGGACCTTCTCATTGACGATGAAACACAGAAATCGCATCGGAATTAAATACAAAAGGCACAATGTCGCCTTAAGTACAAGAATAGACACTCTTCCTACAGTCGGTGCTTTGAGCATTCCCTGTAAGACCAGTATTAGTTTCCGATACACCACTGCAGATTCAATGTATTCCTTGCACCTTCACATTGACGATGAAACACAGAAATCGCATCGGAATTAATTACAAAAGGCACTATGCCGTCATAAGTACAAGAATATAGACTCTTCTTACAGTCGGTGCTTTGGGCATTCCCTGTGAGACCAGTATTAGTTTCTGATACACCACTGCAGGTTCAATGTATTCCTTGGACCTTCACATTGACGATAAAACACAGAAATCGCATCGGAATTAATTACAAAAGGCACAATGCCGACATAAGTACAAGAATAGAGACTCTTCTTACAGTCGGTGCTTTGAGCATTCCCTGTGAGACCAGTATTAGTTTCCGATACACCACTGCAGGTTCAATGAATTCCTTGGACCTTCACATTGACGATGAAACACAGAAATCGCATTGGAATGAAATACAAAAGGCAAACTGCCGCGTAAGTACAAGAATAGAGGCTCTTCTTACAATCGGTGTTTTCAGCATTCCCTGTGAGACCAGTATTAGTTTCCGATACTCCTCAGCAGGTTCAATGTATTCCTAGGACCTTCGTATTGACGATGAAACATAGAAATCGCATTGGAATTAAAAACAAAAGGCAAAATGTTGCCTTAAGTACAAGAATAAAGACTCTTCTTACTGTCGGTGCTTTGAGCATTCCCTGTGAGACCAGTATTAGTTTCCGATACACCACTGCAGGTTCAATGTATTCCTAGGACCTTCACATTGACGATGAAACACAGAAATCGCATCGGAATTAAATACAAAAGGCACAATGTCGAATTAAGTACAAGAATAGAGACTCTTCATACAGTCGGTGCTTTGAGCATTCCCTGTGAGACCAGTATTAGTTTCCGATACACCACTGCAGGTTCAATGTATTCCTTGCACCTTCACATTGACGATGAAACACAGAAATCGCATCGGAATTAAATACAAAAGGCGCATTGCCGCCTTAAGTACAAGAATAGGGACTCTTCTTACAGTAGGTGCTTTGAGCATTCCCTTTGAGACCAGTATTAGTTTCTGATACACCACTGCAGGTTCAATGTATTCCTTGGACCTTCACATTGACGATGAAACACAGAAATCGCATGGGAATTGAATACAAAAAGCACAATGTCGCCTTAAGTACAAGAATAGAGACTCTTCTTACTGTCGGTGCTTTGAGCATTCCCTGTGAGACCAGAATTAGTTTCCGATACACCACTCCAGGTTCAATGAATTCCTTGGACATTCACATTGACGCTGAAACAAAGAAATCGCATCGTAATGAAATACAAAAGGTAAACTGCCGCGTAAGTACAAGAAGAGAGACTCTTCATACAGTCGGTGCTTTGAGCATTCCCTGTGAGACCAGTATTAGTTTCCGATACACCACAGCAGGTTCAATATATTCCTTGGACCCTCTCATTGACGATGAAACACAGAAATCGCATCGGAATTAAATACAAAAGGCACAATGTCGCCTTAAGTACAAGAATAGAGACTCTTCTTACAGTCGGTGCTTTGAGCATTCCCTGTGAGACCAGAATTAGTTTCCGATACACCACTCCAGGTTCAATGTATTCCTTGGACATTCACATTGACGCTGAAACAAAGAAATCGCATCGTAATGAAATACAATAGGTAAACTGCCGCGTAAGTACAAGAATAGAGACTCTTCTTACAGTCGGTGCTTTGAGCACTCCCTGTGAGACCAGTATTAGTTTCCGATACACCACAGCAGGTTCAATGTATTCCTTGGACCTTCTCATTGACGATGAAACACAGAAATCGCATCGGAATTAAATACAAAAGGCACAATGTCGCCTTAAGTACAAGAATAGAGACTCTTCTTACAGTCGGTGCTTTGAGCATTCCCTGTGAGACCAGTATTAGTTTCTGATACACCACTGCAGGTTCAATGTATTCCTTGGACCTTCACATTGACGATAAAACACAGAAATCGCATCGGAATAAATTACAAAAGGCACAATGCCGTCATAAGTACAAGAATAGAGACTCTTCTTACAGTCGGTGCTCTGAGCATTCCCTGTGGGACCAGTATTAGTTTCCGATACACCACTGCAGGTTCAATGTATTCCTTGGACCTTCACATTGACGATGAAACACAGAAATCGCATCGGAATTAAATACAATAGGCACAATGTCGCCTTAAGTACAAGAATAGAGACTCTTCTTACAGTCGGTGCTTTGAGCATGCCCTGTGAGACCAGTATTAGTTTCCGATACACCACTGCAGGTTCAATGTATTCCTTGGACCTTCACATTGACGATGAAACACAGAAATGGCAACGGAATGAAATACAAAAGGCACAATGTTGCGTTAAGTACAAGAATAGAGACTCTTCTTACAGTCGGTGCTTTGGGCATTCCCTGTGAGACCAGTTTTAGTTTCTGATACACCACTGCAGGTCCAAGGTATTCCTCGGACCTTCACATTGACGATAAAACACAGAAATTGCATCGGAATTAATTACAAAAGGCACTATGCCGTCATAAGTACCAGAATATAGACTCTTCTTACAGTCGGTGCTTTGGGCATTCCCTGTGAGACCAGTATTAGTTTCCGATACACCACTGCAGGTTCAATGTTTTCCTTGCACCTTCACATTGACGATGAAACACAGAAATCGCATCGGAATTAAATACAAAAGGCGCAATGCCGCCTTAAGTACAAGAATAGAGACTCTTCCTACAGTAGGTGCTTTGAGCATTTCCTTTGAGACCAGTATTAGTTTCTGATACACCACTGCAGGTTCAATGTATTTCTTGGACCTTCACATTGACGATGAACCACAGTTATCGCATGGGAATTAAATACAAAACGCAAAATGTCGCCTTAAGTACAAGAATAGAGACTCTTCTTACTGTCGGTGTTTTGAGCATTCCCTGTGAGACCAGAATTAGTTTCCGATACACCACTCCAGGTTCAATGTATTCCTTGGACCTTCACATTGACGCTGAAACACAGAAATCGCATCGTAATGAAATACAAAAGGTAAACTGCCGCGTAAGTACAAGAATAGAGACTCTACTTACAGTCGGTGCTTTCAGCATTCCCTGTGAGACTAGTATTAGATTCCGATACACCTCACCAGGTTCAATGTATTCCTAGGACCTTCATATTGACGATGAATCACAGAAATCACATCGGAATTAATTACAAAAGGCACAATGCCGTCATAAGTCGAAGAATAGAGACTCTTCTTACAGTCGGTGCTTTGAGCATTCCCTGTGAGACCAGTATTAGTTTCCGATACCCCACAGCAGGTTCAATGTATTCCTTGGACCTTCTCATTGACGATGAAACACAGAAATCGCATCGGAATTAAATACAAAAGGCACAATGTCGCCTTAAGTACAAGAATAGAGACTCTTCTTACAGTCGGTGTTTTGAGCATTCCCTGTTAGACCAGTATTAGTTTCCGATACACCACTGCAGGTTCAATGTATTCCTTGGACGTTCACATTGACGATAAAACACAGAAATCGCATCGGAATGAAATATAAAAGGCAAACTGCCGCGTAAGTACAAGAATAGAGACTCTTCTTACAGTCGGTGTTTTCAGCATTTCCTGTGAGACCAGTATTAGTTTCCGATACTCCTCAGCAGGTTCAATGTATTCCTAGGACCTTCATAGTGACGATGAAACAAGAAATCGCATCGGAATGAAATACAAAAGGCACAATGTTGCGTTAAGTACAAGAATAGAGACTCTTCTTACAGTCGGTGCTTTGGGCATTCCCTGTGAGACCAGTATTAGTTTCTGATACACCACTGCAGGTTCAATGTATTCCTTGGACCTTCACATTGACGATAAACCACAGAAATCGCATCGGAATTAATTACAAAAGGCACAATGCCGTCATAAGTACAAGAATAGAGACTCTTCTTACAGTCGGTGCTTTGAGCATTCCCTGTGGGACCAGTATTAGTTTCCGATACACCACTGCAGGTTCAATGTACCTTCACATTGACGATGAAACACAGAAATCGCATCGGAATTAAATACAAAAGGCACAATGTCGCCTTAAGTACAAGAATATAGACTCTTCTTACAGTCGGTGCTTTGGGCATTCCCTGTGAGACCAGTATTAGTTTCTGATACACCACTGCGGGTTCAATGTATTCCTTGGACCTTCACATTGACGATAAAACACAGAAATCGCATCGGAATTAATTACAAAAGGCACAATGCCGACATAAGTACAAGAATAGAGACTCTTCTTACAGTCGGTGCTTTGAGCATTCCCTGTGAGACCAGTATTAGTTTCCGATACACCACTGCAGGTTCAATGAATTCCTTGGACCTTCACATTGACGATGAAACACAGAAATCGCATTGGAATGAAATACAAAAGGCAAACTGCCGCGTAAGTACAAGAATAGAGGCTCTTCTTACAATCGGTGTTTTCAGCATTCCCTGTGAGACCAGTATTAGTTTCCGATACTCCTCAGCAGGTTCAATGTATTCCTAGGACCTTCGTATTGACGATGAAACATAGAAATCGCATCGGAATTAAAAACAAAAGGCAAAATGTTGCCTTAAGTACAAGAATAAAGACTCTTCTTACTGTCGGTGCTTTGAGCATTCCCTGTGAGACCAGTATTAGTTTCCGATACACCACTGCAGGTTCAATGTATTCCTAGGACCTTCACATTGACGATGAAACACAGAAATCGCATCGGAATTAAATACAAAAGGCACAATGTCGAATTAAGTACAAGAATAGAGACTCTTCATACAGTCGGTGCTTTGAGCATTCCCTGTGAAACCAGTATTAGTTTCCGATACACCACTGCAGGTTCAATGTATTCCTTGCACCTTCACATTGACGATGAAACACAGAAATCGCATCGGAATTAAATACAAAAGGCGCAATGCCGCCTTAAGTACAAGAATAGGGACTCTTCTTACAGTAGGTGCTTTGAGCATTCCCTTTGAGACCAGTATTAGTTTCTGATACACCACTGCAGGTTCAATGTATTCCTTGGACCTTCATATTGACGATGAAACACAGAAATCGCATGGGAATTGAATACAAAAAGCACAATGTCGCCTTAAGTACAAGAATAGAGACTCTTCTTACTGTCGGTGCTTTGAGCATTCCCTGTGAGACCAGAATTAGTTTCCGATACACCACTCCAGGTTCAATGTATTCCTTGGACATTCACATTGACGCTGAAACAAAGAAATCGCATCGTAATGAAATACAAAAGGTAAACTGCCGCGTAAGTACAAGAAGAGAGACTCTTCATACAGTCGGTGCTTTGAGCATTCCCTGTGAGACCAGTATTAGTTTCCGATACACCACAGCAGGTTCAATATATTCCTTGGACCTTCTCATTGACGATGAAACACAGAAATCGCATCGGAATTAAATACAAAAGGCACAATGTCGCCTTAAGTACAAGAATAGAGACTCTTCTTACAGTCGGTGCTTTGAGCATTCCCTGTGAGACCAGAATTAGTTTCCGATACACCACTCCAGGTTCAATGTATTCCTTGGACATTCACATTGACGCTGAAACAAAGAAATCGCATCGTAATGAAATACAATAGGTAAACTGCCGCGTAAGTACAAGAATAGAGACTCTTCTTACAGTCGGTGCTTTGAGCACTCCCTGTGAGACCAGTATTAGTTTCCGATACACCACAGCAGGTTCAATGTATTCCTTGGACCTTCTCATTGACGATGAAACACAGAAATCGCATCGGAATTAAATACAAAAGGCACAATGTCGCCTTAAGTACAAGAATAGAGACTCTTCTTACAGTCGGTGCTTTGAGCATTCCCTGTGAGACCAGTATTAGTTTCTGATACACCACTGCAGGTTCAATGTATTCCTTGGACCTTCACATTGACGATAAAACACAGAAATCGCATCGGAATAAATTACAAAAGGCACAATGCCGTCATAAGTACAAGAATAGAGACTCTTCTTACAGTCGGTGCTCTGAGCATTCCCTGTGGGACCAGTATTAGGTTCCGATACACCACTGCAGGTTCAATGTATTCCTTGGACCTTCACATTGACGATGAAACACAGAAATCGCATCGGAATTAAATACAATAGGCACAATGTCGCCTTAAGTACAAGAATAGAGACTCTTCTTACAGTCGGTGCTTTGAGCATTCCCTGTGAGACCAGTATTAGTTTCCGATACACCACTGCAGGTTCAATGTATTCCTTGGACCTTCACATTGACGATGAAACACAGAAATGGCATCGGAATGAAATACAAAAGGCACAATGTTGCGTTAAGTACAAGAATAGAGACTCTTCTTACAGTCGGTGCTTTGGGCATTCCCTGTGAGACCAGTATTAGTTTCTGATACACCACTGCAGGTTCAAGGTATTCCTTGGACCTTCACATTGACGATAAAACACAGAAATTGCATCGGAATTAATTACAAAAGGCACTATGCCGTCATAAGTACCAGAATATAGACTCTTCTTACAGTCGGTGCTTTGGGCATTCCCTGTGAGACCAGTATTAGTTTCCGATACACCACTGCAGGTTCAATGTTTTCCTTGCACCTTCACATTGACGATGAAACACAGAAATCGCATCGGAATTAAATACAAAAGGCGCAATGCCGCCTTAAGTACAAGAATAGAGACTCTTCCTACAGTAGGTGCTTTGAGCATTCCCTTTGAGACCAGTATTAGTTTCTGATACACCACTGCAGGTTCAATGTATTCCTTGGACCTTCACATTGACGATGAACCACAGATATCGCATGGGAATTAAATACAAAACGCAAAATGTCGCCTTAAGTACAAGAATAGAGACTCTTCTTACTGTCGGTGTTTTGAGCAGTCCCTGTGAGACCAGAATTAGTTTCCGATACACCACTCCAGGTTCAATGTATTCCTTGGACCTTCACATTGACGCTGAAACACAGAAATCGCATCGTAATGAAATACAAAAGGTAAACTGCCGCGTAAGTACAAGAATAGAGACTCTTCTTACAGTCGGTGCTTTCAGCATTCCCTGTGAGACTAGTATTAGATTCCGATACACCTCACCAGGTTCAATGTATTCCTAGGACCTTCACATTGACGATGAAACACAGAAATCGCATCGGAATTAAATACAAAAGGCGCAATGCCGCCTTAAGTACAAGAATAGAGACTCTTCCTACAGTAGGTGCTTTGAGCATTCCCTTTGAGACCAGTATTAGTTTCCGATACTCCTCAGCAGGTTCAATGTATTCCTAGGACCTTCATAGTGACGATGAAACAAGAAATCGCATCGGAATGAAATACAAAAGGCACAATGTTGCGTTAAGTACAAGAATAGAGACTCTTCTTACAGTCGGTGCTTTGGGCATTCCCTGTGAGACCAGTATTAGTTTCTGATACACCACTGCAGGTTCAATGTATTCCTTGGACCTTCACATTGACGATAAACCACAGAAATCGCATCGGAATTAATTACAAAAGGCACAATGCCGTCATAAGTACAAGAATAGAGACTCTTCTTACAGTCGGTGCTTTGAGCATTCCCTGTGGGACCAGTATTAGTTTCCGATACACCACTGCAGGTTCAATGTACCTTCACATTGACGATGAAACACAGAAATCGCATCGGAATTAAATACAAGAGGCACAATGTCGCCTTAAGTACAAGAATAGAGACTATTCTTACAGTCGGTGCTTTGAGAATTCCCTGTGGGACCAGTATTAGTTTCCGATACATCACTGCAGGTTCAATGTATTCCTTGGACCTTCACATTGACGATGAAACACAGAAATCGCATCGGAATGAAATACAAAAGGCAAACTGCCGCGTAACTACAAGAATAGAGATTCTTCTTACAGTCGGTGCTTCCAGCTTTCCCTGTGAGACCTGTATTAGTTTCCGATACACCTCAGCAGGTTCAATGTATTCCTAGGACCTTCCCATTGACGATGAAACACAGAAATCGCATCGGAATTAAATACAAAAAGCACAATGTCGCCTTAAGTACAGGAATAGAGACTCTTCTTACTGTCGGTGCTTTGAGCATTCCCTGTGAGACCAGAATTAGTTTCCGATACACCACTCCAGGTTCAATGTATTCCTTGGACCTTCACATTGACGATGAAACACAGAAATCGCATCGTAATGAAATACAAAATGTAAACTGCCGCGTAAGTACAAGAATAGAGACTCTTCTTACAGTCGGTGCTTTCAGCATTCCCTGTGAGACTAGTATTAGATTCCGATACACCTCACCAGGTTCAATGTATTCCTAGGACCTTCATATTGACGATGAATCACAGAAATCACATCGGAATTAATTACAAAAGGCACAATGCCGTCATAAGTCGAAGAATAGAGACTCTTTTTACAGTCGGTGCTTTGAGCATTCCCTGTGAGACCAGTATTAGTTTCCGATACACAACAGCAGGTTCAATGTATTCCTTGGACCTTCTCATTGACGATGAAACACAGAAATCGCATCGGAATTAAATACAAAAGGCACAATTTCGCCTTAAGTACAAGAATAGAGACTCTTCTTACAGTCGGTGCTTTGAGCATTCCCTGTTAGACCAGTATTAGTTTCCGATACACCACTGCAGGTTCAATGTATTCCTTGGACCTTCACATTGACGATAAAACACAGAAATCGCATCGGAATGAAATATAAAAGGCAAACTGCCGCGTAAGTACAAGAATAGAGACTCTTCTTACAGTCGGTGTTTTCAGCTTTTCCTGTGAGACCAGTATTAGTTTCCGATACTCCTCAGCAGGTTCAAAGTATTCCTAGGACCTTCATATTGACGATGAAACAAGAAATCGCATCGGAATGAAATACAAAAGGCACAATGTTGCGTTAAGTACAAGAATAGAGACTCTTCTTACAGTCGGTGCTTTGGGCACTCCCTGTGAGACCAGTATTAGTTTCTGATACACCACTGCAGGTTCAATGTATTCCTTGGACCTTCACATTGACGATAAACCACAGAAATCGCATCGGAATTAATTACAAAAGGCACAATGCCGTCATAAGTACAAGAATAGAGACTCTTCTTACAGTCGGTGCTTTGAGCATTCCCTGTGGGACCAGTATTAGTTTCCGATACACCACTGCAGGTTCAATGTACCTTCACATTGACGATGAAACACAGAAATCGCATCGGAATTAAATACATAAGGCACAGTGTCGCCTTAAGTACAAGAATAGAGACTCTTCTTACAGTCGGTGCTTTGAGAATTCCCTGTGGGACCAGTATTAGTTTCCAATACATCACTGCAGGTTCAATGTATTCCTTGGACCTTCACATTGACGATGAAACACAGAAATCGCATCGGAATGAAATACAAAAGGCAAACTGCCGCGTAACTACAGGAATAGAGATTCTTCTTACAGTCGGTGCTTCCAGCTTTCCCTGTGAGACCTGTATTAGTTTCCGATACACCTCAGCAGGTTCAATGTATTCCTAGGACCTTCCCATTGACGATGAAACACAGAAATCGCGTCGGAATTGAATACAAAAGGCACAATGTTGCGTTAAGTACAAGAATAGAGACTCTTCTTACAGTCGGTGCTTTGGGCATTCCCTGTGAGACCAGTATTAGTTTCTGATACACCACTGCAGGTTCAAGGTATTCCCTGGACCTTCACATTGACGATAAAACACAGAAATTGCATCGGAATTAATTACAAAAGGCACTATGCCGTCATAAGTACCAGAATATAGACTCTTCTTACAGTCGGTGCTTTGGGCATTCCCTGTGAGACCAGTATTAGTTTCCGATACACCACTGCAGGTTCAATGTTTTCCTTGCACCTTCACATTGACGATGAAACACAGAAATCGCATCGGAATTAAATACAAAAGGCGCAATGCCGCCTTAAGTACAAGAATAGAGACTCTTCCTACAGTAGGTGCTTTGAGCATTCCCTTTGAGACCAGTATTAGTTTCTGATACACCACTGCAGGTTCAATGTATTCCTTGGACCTTCACATTGACGATGAACCACAGATATCGCATGGGAATTAAATACAAAACGCAAAATGTCGCCTTAAGTACAAGAATAGAGACTCTTCTTACTGTCGGTGTTTTGAGCATTCCCTGTGAGACCAGAATTAGTTTCCGATACACCACTCCAGGTTCAATGTATTCCTTGGACCTTCACATTGACGCTGAAACACAGAAATCGCATCGTAATGAAATACAAAAGGTAAACTGCCGCGTAAGTACAAGAATAGAGACTCTTCTTACAGTCGGTGCTTTGAGCATTCCCTGTGGGACCAGTATTAGTTTCCGATACACCACTGCAGGTTCAATGTACCTTCACATTGACGATGAAACACAGAAATCGCATCGGAATTAAATACATAAGGCACAATGTCGCCTTAAGTACAAGAATAGAGACTCTTCTTACAGTCGGTGCTTTGAGCATTCCCTGTGAGACCAGTATTAGTTTCCGATACACCACTGCAGGTTCAATGAATTCCTTGGACCTTCACATTGACGATGAAACACAGAAATCGCATTGGAATGAAATACAAAAGGCAAACTGCCGCGTAAGTACAAGAATAGAGGCTCTTCTTACAATCGGTGTTTTCAGCATTCCCTGTGAGACCAGTATTAGTTTCCGATACTCCTCAGCAGGTTCAATGTATTCCTAGGACCTTCGTATTGACGATGAAACATAGAAATCGCATCGGAATTAAAAACAAAAGGCAAAATGTTGCCTTAAGTACAAGAATAAAGACTCTTCTTACTGTCGGTGCTTTGAGCATTCCCTGTGAGACCAGTATTAGTTTCCGATACACCACTGCAGGTTCGAATATTCCTAGGACCTTCACATTGACGATGAAACACAGATATCGCATCGGAATTAAATACAAAAGGCACAATGTCGAATTAAGTACAAGAATAGAGACTCTTCATACAGTCGGTGCTTTGAGCATTCCCTGTGAGACCAGTATTAGTTTCCGATACACCACTGCAGGTTCAATGTATTCCTTGCACCTTCACATTGACGATGAAACACAGAAATCGCATCGGAATTAAATACAAAAGTCGCAATGCCGCCTTAAGTACAAGAATAGGGACTCTTCTTACAGTAGGTGCTTTGAGCATTCCCTTTGAGACCAGTATTAGTTTCTGATACACCACTGCAGGTTCAATGTATTCCTTGGACCTTCACATTGACGATGAAACACAGAAATCGCATGGGAATTGAATACAAAAAGCACAATGTCGCCTTAAGTACAAGAATAGAGACTCTTCTTACTGTCGGTGCTTTGAGCATTCCCTGTGAGACCAGAATTAGTTTCCGATACACCACTCCAGGTTCAATGTATTCCTTGGACATTCACATTGACGCTGAAACAAAGAAATCGCATCCTAATGAAATACAAAAGGTAAACTGCCGCGTAAGTACAAGAATAGAGACTCTTCTTACAGTCGGTGCTTTGAGCATTCCCTGTGAGACCAGTATTAGTTTCCGATACAACACAGCAGGTTCAATATATTCCTTGGACCTTCTCATTGACGATGAAACACAGAAATCGCATCGGAATTAAATACAAAAGGCACAATGTCGCCTTAAGTACAAGAATAGAGACTCTTCTTACAGTCGGTGCTTTGAGCATTCCCTGTGAGACCAGAATTAGTTTCCGATACACCACTCCAGGTTCAATGTATTCCTTGGACATTCACATTGACGCTGAAACAAAGAAATCGCATCGTAATGAAATACAAAATGTAAACTGCCGCGTAAGTACAAGAATAGAGACTCTTCTTACAGTCGGTGCTTTGAGCACTCCCTGTGAGACCAGTATTAGTTTCCGATACACCACAGCAGGTTCAATGTATTCCTTGGACCTTCTCATTGACGATGAAACACAGAAATCGCATCGGAATTAAATACAAAAGGCACAATGTCGCCTTAAGTACAAGAATAGAGACTCTTCTTACAGTCGGTGCTTTGAGCATTCCCTGTGAGACCAGTATTAGTTTCTGATAGACCACTGCAGGTTCAATGTATTCCTTGGACCTTCACATTGACGATAAAACACAGAAATCGCATCGGAATTAATTACAAAAGGCACAATGCCGTCATAAGTACAAGAATAGAGACTCTTCTTACAGTCGGTGCTCTGAGCATTCCCTGTGGGACCAGTATTAGTTTCCGATACACCACTGCAGGTTCAATGTATTCCTTGGACCTTCACATTGACGATGAAACACAGAAATCGCATCGGAATTAAATACAATAGGCACAATGTCGCCTTAAGTACAAGAATAGAGACTCTTCTTACAGTCGGTGCTTTGAGCATTCCCTGTGAGACCAGTATTAGTTTCCGATACACCACTGCAGGTTCAATGTATTCCTTGGACCTTCACATTGACGATGAAACACAGAAATGGCATCGGAATGAAATACAAAAGGCAAACTGACGCGTAAATACAAGAATAGAGACTCTTCTTACAGTCGGTGTTTTCAGCATTCCCTGTGAGACCAGTATTAGTTTCCGATACTCCTCAGCAGGTTCAATGTATTCCTAGGACCTTCATATTGACGATGAAACACAGAAATCGCATCGGAATGAAATACAAAAGGCACAATGTTGCGTTAAGTACAAGAATAGAGACTCTTCTTACAGTCGGTGCTTTGGGCATTCCCTGTGAGACCAGTATTAGTTTCTGATACACCACTGCAGGTTCAAGGTATTCCTTGGACCTTCACATTGACGATAAAACACAGAAATTGCATCGGAATTAATTACAAAAGGCACTATGCCGTCATAAGTACCAGAATATAGACTCTTCTTACAGTCGGTGCTTTGGGCATTCCCTGTGAGACCAGTATTAGTTTCCGATACACCACTGCAGGTTCAATGTTTTCCTTGCGCCTTCACATTGACGATGAAACACAGAAATCGCATCGGAATTAAATACAAAAGGCGCAATGCCGCCTTAAGTACAAGAATAGAGACTCTTCCTACAGTAGGTGCTTTGAGCATTCCCTTTGAGACCAGTATTAGTTTCTGATACACCACTGCAGGTTCAATGTATTCCTTGGACCTTCACATTGACGATGAACCACAGATATCGCATGGGAATTAAATACAAAACGCAAAATGTCGCCTTAAGTACAAGAATAGAGACTCTTCTTACTGTCGGTGTTTTGAGCATTCCCTGTGAGACCAGAATTAGTTTCCGATACACCACTCCAGGTTCAATGTATTCCTTGGACCTTCACATTGACGCTGAAACACAGAAATCGCATCGTAATGAAATACAAAAGGTAAACTGCCGCGTAAGTACAAGAATAGAGACTCTTCTTACAGTCGGTGCTTTGAGCATTCCCTGTGGGACCAGTATTAGTTTCCGATACACCACTGCAGGTTCAATGTACCTTCACATTGACGATGAAACACAGAAATCGCATCGGAATTAAATACATAAGGCACAATGTCGCCTTAAGTACAAGAATTGAGACTCTTCTTACAGTCGGTGCTTTGAGAATTCCCTGAGGGACCAGTATTAGTTTCCGATACATCACTGCAGGTTCAATGTATTCCTTGGACCTTCACATTGACGATGAAACACAGAAATCGCATCGGAATGAAATACAAAAGGCAAACTGCCGCGTAACTACAAGAATAGAGATTCTTCTTACAGTCGGTGCTTCCAGCTTTCCCTGTGAGACCTGTATTAGTTTCCGATACACCTCAGCAGGTTCAATGTATTCCTAGGACCTTCCCATTGACGATGAAACACAGAAATCGCGTCGGAATTGAATACAAAAGGCACAATGTCGCCTTAAGTACAAGAATAGAGACTCTTCTTACAGTCGGTGCTTTGAGCATTCCCTGTGAGACCAGTATTAGTTTCCGATACACCACTGCAGGTTCAATGAATTCCTTGGACCTTCACATTGACGATGAAACACAGAAATCGCATTGGAATGAAATACAAAAGGCAAACTGCCGCGTAAGTACAAGAATAGAGGCTCTTCTTACAATCGGTGTTTTCAGCATTCCCTGTGAGACCAGTATTAGTTTCCGATACTCCTCAGCAGGTTCAATGTATTCTTAGGACCTTCGTATTGACGATGAAACATAGAAATCGCATCGGAATTAAAAACAAAAGGCAAAATGTTGCCTTAAGTACAAGAATAAAGACTCTTCTTACTGTCGGTGCTTTGAGCATTCCCTGTGAGACCAGTATTAGTTTCCGATACACCACTGCAGGTTCAATGTATTCCTAGGACCTTCACATTGACGATGAAACACAGATATCGCATCGGAATTAAATACAAAAGGCACAATGTCGAATTAAGTACAAGAATAGAGACTCTTCATACAGTCGGTGCTTTGAGCATTCCCTGTCAGACCAGTATTAGTTTCCGATACACCACTGCAGGTTCAATGTATTCCTTGCACCTTCACATTGACGATGAAACACAGAAATCGCATCGGAATTAAATACAAAAGGCGCAATGCCGCCTTAAGTACAAGAATAGGGACTCTTCTTACAGTAGGTGCTTTGAGCATTCCCTTTGAGACCAGTATTAGTTTCTGATACACCACTGCAGGTTCAATGTATTCCTTGGACCTTCACATTGACGATGAAACACAGAAATCGCATGGGAATTGAATACAAAAAGCACAATGTCGCCTTAAGTACAAGAATAGAGACTCTTCTTACTGTCGGTGCTTTGAGCATTCCCTGTGAGACCAGAATTAGTTTCCGATACACCACTCCAGGTTCAATGTATTCCTTGGACATTCACATTGACGCTGAAACAAAGAAATCGCATCGTAATGAAATACAAAGGGTAAACTGCCGCGTAAGTACAAGAATAGAGACTCTTCTTACAGTCGGTGCTTTGAGCATTCCCTGTGAGACCAGTATTAGTTTCCGATACACCACAGCAGGTTCTATATATTCCTTGGACCTTCTCATTGACGATGAAACACAGAAATCGCATCGGAATTAAATACAAAAGGCACAATGTCGCCTTAAGTACAAGAATAGAGACTCTTCTTACAGTCGGTGCTTTGAGCATTCCCTGTGAGACCAGAATTAGTTTCCGATACACCACTCCAGGTTCAATGTATTCCTTGGACATTCACATTGACGCTGAAACAAAGAAATCGCATCGTAATGAAATACAAAGGGTAAACTGCCGCGTAAGTACAAGAATAGAGACTCTTCTTACTGTCGGTGCTTTGAGCATTCCCTGTGAGACCAGTATTAGTTTCTGATACAGCACTGCAGGTTCAATGTATTCCTTGGACCTTCACATTGACGATAAAACACAGAAATCGCATCGGAATTAATTACAAAAGGCACAATGCCGTCATAAGTACAAGAATAGAGACTCTTCTTACAGTCGGTGCTCTGAGCATTCCCTGTGGGACCAGTATTAGTTTCCGATACACCACTGCAGGTTCAATGTATTCCTTGGACCTTCACATTGACGATGAAACACAGAAATCGCATCGGAATTAAATACAATAGGCACAATGTCGCCTTAAGTACAAGAATAGAGACTCTTCTTACAGTCGGTGCTTTGAGCATTCCCTGTGAGACCAGTATTAGTTTCCGATACACCACTGCAGTTTCAATGTATTCCTTGGACCTTCACATTGACGATGAAACACAGAAATGGCATCGGAATGAAATACAAAAGGCAAACTGACGCGTAAATACAAGAATAGAGACTCTTCTTACAGTCGGTGTTTTCAGCATTCCCTGTGAGACCAGTATTAGTTTCCGATACTCCTCAGCAGGTTCAATGTATTCCTAGGACCTTCATATTGACGATGAAACACAGAAATCGCATCGGAATGAAATACAAAAGGCACAATGTTGCGTTAAGTACAAGAATAGAGACTCTTCTTACAGTCGGTGCTTTGGGCATTCCCTGTGAGACCAGTATTAGTTTCTGATACACCACTGCAGGTTCAAGGTATTCCTTGGACCTTCACATTGACGATAAAACACAGAAATTGCATCGGAATTAATTACAAAAGGCACTATGCCGTCATAAGTACCAGAATATAGACTCTTCTTACAGTCGGTGCTTTGGGCATTCCCTGTGAGACCAGTATTAGTTTCCGATACACCACTGCAGGTTCAATGTTTTCCTTGCACCTTCACATTGACGATGAAACACAGAAATCGCATCGGAATTAAATACAAAAGGCGCAATGCCGCCTTAAGTACAAGAATAGAGACTCTTCCTACAGTAGGTGCTTTGAGCATTCCCTTTGAGACCAGTATTAGTTTCTGATACACCACTGCAGGTTCAATGTATTCCTTGGACCTTCACATTGACGATAAACCACAGATATCGCATGGGAATTAAATACAAAACGCAAAATGTCGCCTTAAGTACAAGAATAGAGACTCTTCTTACTGTCGGTGTTTTGAGCATTCCCTGTGAGACCAGAATTAGTTTCCGATACACCACTCCAGGTTCAATGTATTCCTTGGACCTTCACATTGACGCTGAAACACAGAAATCGCATCGTAATGAAATACAAAAGGTAAACTGCCGCGTAAGTACAAGAATAGAGACTCTTCTTACAGTCGGTGCTATCAGCATTCCCTGTGAGACTAGTATTAGATTCCGATACACCTCACCAGGTTCAATGTATTCCTAGGACCTTCATATTGACGATGAATCACGGAAATCACATCGGAATTAATTACAATAGGCACAATGCCGTCATAAGTCGAAGAATAGAGACTCTTCTTACAGTCGGTGCTTTGAGCATTCCCTGTGAGACCAGTATTAGTTTCCGATACACCACAGCAGGTTCAATGTATTCCTTGGACCTTCTCATTGACGATGAAACACAGAAATCGCATCGGAATTTAATACAAAGGCACAATGTCGCCTTAAGTACAAGAATAGAGACTCTTCTTACAGTCGGTGCTTTGAGCATTCCCTGTTAGACCAGTATTAGTTTCCGATACACCACTGCAGGTTCAATGTATTCCTTGGACCTTCACATTGACGATAAAACACAGAAATCGCATCGGAATGAAATATAAAAGGCAAACTGCCGCGTAAGTACAAGAATAGAGACTCTTCTTACAGTCGGTGTTTTCAGCATTTCCTGTGAGACCAGTATTAGTTTCCGATACTCCTCAGCAGGTTCAATGTATTCCTAGGACCTTCATATTGACGATGAAACAAGAAATCGCATCGGAATGAAATACAAAAGGCACAATGTTGCGTTAAGTACAAGAATAGAGACTCTTCTTACAGTCGGTGCTTTGGGCATTCCCTGTGAGACCAGTATTAGTTTCTGATACACCACTGCCGGTTCAATGTATTCCTTGGAACTTCACATTGACGATAAACCACAGAAATCGCATCGGAATTAATTACAAAAGGCACAATGCCGTCATAAGTACAAGAATAGAGACTCTTCTTACAGTCGGTGCTTTGAGCATTCCCTGTGGGACCAGTATTAGTTTCCGATACACCACTGCAGGTTCAATGTACCTTCACATTGACGATGAAACACAGAAATCGCATCGGAATTAAATACAAAAGGCACAATGTCGCCTTAAGTACAAGAATAGAGACTCTTCTTACAGTCGGTGCTTTGAGAATTCCCTGTGGGACCAGTATTAGTTTCCGATACATCACTGCAGGTTCAATGTATTCCTTGGACCTTCACATTGACGATGAAACACAGAAATCGCATCGGAATGAAATACAAAAGGCAAACTGCCGCGTAACTACAAGAATAGAGATTCTTCTTACAGTCGGTGCTTCCAGCTTTCCCTGTGAGACCTGTATTAGTTTCCGATACACCTCAGCAGGTTCAATGTATTCCTAGGACCTTCCCATTGACGATGAAACACAGAAATGGCATCGGAATTAAATACAATAAGCACAATGTCGCCTTAAGTACAGGAATAGAGACTCTTCTTACTGTCGGTGCTTTGAGCATTCCCTGTGAGACCAGAATTAGTTTCCGATACACCACTCCAGGTTCAATGTATTCCTTGGACCTTCACATTGACGATGAAACACAGAAATCGCATCGTAATGAAATACAAAATGTAAACTGCCGCGTAAGTACAAGAATAGAGACTCTTCTTACAGTCGGTGCTTTCAGCATTCCCTGTGAGACTAGTATTAGATTCCGATACACCTCACCAGGTTCAATGTATTTCTAGGACCTTCATATTGACGATGAATCACATCGGAATTAATTACAAAAGGCACAATGCCGTCATAAGTCGAAGAATAGAGACTCTTCTTACAGTCGGTGCTTTGAGCATTCCCTGTGAGACCAGTATTAGTTTCCGATACACCACAGCAGGTTCAATGTATTCCTTGGACCTTCTCATTGACGATGAAACACAGAAATCGCATCGGAATTAAATACAAAAGGCACAATGTCGCCTTAAGTACAAGAATAGAGACTCTTCTTACAGTCGGTGCTTTGAGCATTCCCTGTTAGACCAGTATTAGTTTCCGATACACCACTGCTGGTTCAATGTACCTTCACATTGACGATGAAACACAGAAATCGCATCGGAATTAAATATAAAAGGCACAATGTCGCCTTAAGTACAAGAATAGAGACTCTTCTTACAGTCGGTGCTTTGAGAATTCCCTGTGGGACCAGTATTAGTTTCTGATACACCACTGCAGGTTCAATGTATTCCTTGGACCTTCACATTGACGATAAAACACAGAAATCGCATCGGAATTAATTACAAAAGGCACATTGCCGTCAGAAGTACAAGAATAGAGACTCTTCTTACAGTCGGTTTTTTGAGCATTCCCTGTGAGACCAGTATTAGTTTCCGATACACCACTGCAGGTTCAATGTATTCCTTGGACGTTCACATTGACGATGAAACACAGAAATCGCATCGGAATGAAATACAAATGGCACAATGTCGCCTTAAGTACAAGAATAGAGACTCTTCTTACAGTCGGTGTTTTCAGCATTCCCTGTGAGACCAGTATTAGTTTCCGATACACCACTGCAGGATCAATGTATTCCTTGCACCTTCACATTGACGATGAAACACAGAAATCGCTCGGAATTAAATACAAAAGGCGCAATGCCGCCTTAAGTACAGGAATAGAGACTCTTCTTACAGTCTTTGCCTTGAGCATTTCCTTTGAGACCAGTATTAGTTTCTGATACAGCACTGCAGGTTCAATGTATTCCTTGGACCTTCACATTGACGATGAAACACAGAAATCGCATCGGAATTCATTACAAAAGGCACAATGCCGTCATAAGTACAAGAATAGAGACTCTTCTTACAGACGGTGCTTTGAGCATTCCCTTTGAGAGCAGTATTAGTTTCTGATACACCACTGCAGGTTCAATGTATTCCTTGGACCTTCACATTGACGATGAAACACAGAAATCGCATCGGAATTAATTACAAATGGCACAATGCCGTCATAAGTACAAGAATAGAGACTCTTCTTACAGTCGGTGCTTTCAGCATTCCCTGTGAGACCAGTATTAGTTTCCGATACACCACTGCAGGTTCAATGTATTCCTTGCACCTTCACATTGACGATGAAACACAGAAATCGCATCGGAATTAATTACAAAAGGCGCAATGCCGCCTTAAGTACAACAATAGAGACTCTTCTTACAGTCGATGCTTTGAGCATTCCCTGTGAGACCAGTATTAGTTTCCGATACACCACTGCAGGTTCAATGTATTCCTTGGACCTTCACATTGACGTTGAAAGACAGAAATCGCATCGGAATTAAATACAAAAGGTGCAATGCCGCCTTAAGTACAAGAATAGAGACACTTCTTACAGTCGGTGCTTTGAGCATTCCCTGTGAGACCAGTATTAGTTTCTGATACACCACTGCAGGTTCAATGTATTCCTTGGACCTTCACATTGACGATGAAACACAGAAATCGCATCGGAATTAATTACAAAAGGCACAATGATGTCATAAGTACAAGAATAGAGACTCTTCTTACAGTCGGTGCTTTGAGCATTCCCTGTGAGAACAGTATTAGTTTCTGAATCACCACTGCAGGTTCAATATATTCCTTGGACCATCACATTGACGATGAAACACAGAAATCGCATCAGAATTAAATACAAAAGGTGCAATGCCGCCTTAAGTTCAAGAATAGAGACTCTTCTTACAGTCGGTCCTTTGAGCATTCCCTGTGAGACCACAAATAGTCTCCGATACACCACTGCATGTTCAATGTATTCCTTGGACCTTCACATTGACGATGAAACACAGAAATCGCATCGGAATGAAATACAAAAGGCAAACTGCCGCGTAAGTACAACAATAGAGACTCTTCTTACAGTCGGTGTTTTCAGCATTCCCTGTGAGACCAGTATTAGTTTCCGATACTCCTCAGCAGGTTCAATGTATTCCTAGGACCTTCATATTGACGATGAAACACGGAAATCGCATCGGAATGAAATACAAAAGGCACAATGTTGCGTTAAGTACAAGAATAGAGACTCTTCTTAGAGTCGGTGCTTTGGGCATTCCCTGTGAGACCAGTATTAGTTTCTGATACACCACTGCAGGTTCAAGGTATTCCTTGGACCTTCACATTGACGAGAAAACACAGTAATTGCATCGGAATTAATTACAAAAGGCACTATGCCGTCATAAGTACAAGAATATAGACTCTTCTTACAGTCGGTGCTTTGGGCATTCCCTGTGAGACCAGTATTAGTTTCTGATACACCACTGCAGGTTCAATGTATTCCTTGGACCTTCACATTGACGATAAAACACAGAAATCGCATCGGAATTAATTACAAAAGGCACAATGCCGTCATAAGTACAAGAATAGAGACTCTTCTTACAGTCGGTGCTTTGAGCATTCCCTGTGAGACCAGTATTAGTTTCCGATACACCACTGCAGGTTCAATGTATTCCTAGGACCTTCACATTGACGATGAAACACAGAAATCGCATCGGAATTAAATACAAAAGGGACAATGTCGCCTTAAGTACAAGTATAGAGACTCTTCATACAGTCGGTGCTTTGAGCAGTCCCTGTGAGACCAGTATTAGTTTCCGATACACCACTCCAGGTTCAATGTATTCCTTGGACATTCACATTGACGATGAAACACAGAAATCGCATCGGAATGAAATACAAATGCATACTGCCGTGTAAGTACATGAATAGAAATTCTTCTTACAGTCGGTGCTTCCAGCTTTCCCTGTGAGACCTGTATTAGTTTCCGATACACCTCAGCAGGTTCAATGTATTCCTAGGACCTTCACATTGACGATGAAACACAGATATCGCATCGGAATTAAATACAAAAAGCACAATGTCGACTTAAGTACAAGAATAGAGACTCTTCTTACTGTCGGTGCTTTGAGCATTCCCTGTGAGACCAGAATTAGTTTCCGATACACCACTCCAGGTTCAATGTATTCCTTGGACCTTCATATTGACGATGAAACACAGAAATCGCATCGGAATTAATTACAAAAGGCACAATGCCGTCATAAGTCGAAGATTAGAGACTCTTCTTACAGTCGGTGCTTTGAGCATTCCCTGTGAGACCAGTATTAGTTTCCGATACACCACTGCCGGTTTAATGTATTCCTTGGACCTTCTCATTGACGATGAAACACAGAAATCGCATCGTAATGAAATACAAAAGGTAAACTGCCGCGTAAGTACAAGAATAGAGACTCTTCTTACAGTCGGTGCTTTCAGCATTCCCTGTGAGACCAGTATTAGATTCCGATACACCTCAGCAGGTTCAATGTATTCCTAGGACCTTCATATTGACGATGAAACACAGAAATCGCATCGGAATTAATTACAAAAGGCACAATGCCGTCATAAGTCGAAGATTAGAGACTCTTCTTACAGTCGGTGCTTTGAGCATTCCCTGTGAGACCAGTATTAGTTTCCGATACACCACTGCCGGTTTAATGTATTCCTTGGACCTTCTCATTGACGATGAAACACAGAAATCGCATCGGAATTAAATACAAAAGGCACAATGTCGCCTTAAGTACAAGAATAGAGACTCTTCTTACAGTCGGTGCTTTGAGCATTCCCTGTGAGACCAGTATTAGTTTCCGATACACCACTGCAGGTTCAATGTATTCCTTGGACCTTCACATTGACGATGAAACACTGAAACCGCATCGGAATGAAATAAAAATGGCACAATGTCGCCTTAAGTACAAGAATAGAGACTCTTCTTACAGTCGGTGCTTTGAGCATTCCCTGTGAGACCAGTATTAGTTTCCGATACACCACTGCAGGTTCAATGTATTCCTTGGACCTTCACATTAACGATGAAACACAGAAATCGCATCGGAATGAAATACAAAAGGCAAACTGACGCGTAAATACAAGAATAGAGACTCTTCTTACAGTCGGTGTTTTCATCATTCCCTGTGAGACCAGTATTAGTTTCCGATACTTCTCAGCAGGTTCAATATATTCCTAGGACCTTCATATTGACGATGAAACACAGATAGCGCATCGGAATGAAATACAAAAGGCACAATGTTGCGTTAAGTACAAGAATAGAGACTCTTCTTACAGTCGGTGCTTTGGGCATTCCCTGTGAGACCAGTATTAGTTTCTGATACACCACTGCAGGTTCAAGATATTCCTTGGACCTTCACATTGACGATAAAACACAGAAATCGCATCGGAATTAATTACAAAAGGCACAATGCCGTCATAAGTACAAGAATAGAGACTCTTCTTACAGTCGGTGCTTTGAGCATTCCCTGTGAGACCAGTATTAGTTTCCGATACACCACTGCAGGTTTCATGTATTCCTTGGACCTTCACATTGACGATGAAACACAGAAATCGCATCGGAATTAAATACAAAAATTGCAATGCCGCCTTAAGTACAAGAATAGAGACTCTTCTTATGCTTTGAGCATTCCCTGTGAGACCAGTATTAGTTTCCGATACACCACTGCACTATCAATGTATTCCTTGCACCTTCACATTGACGATGAAACACAGAAATCGCTCGGAATTAAATACAAAAGGCGCAATGCCGCCTTAAGTACAAGAATGGAGACTCTTCTTACAGTCTTTGCTTTGAGCATTCCCTTTGAGACCAGTATTAGTTTCTGATACAGCACTGCAGGTTCAATGTATTCCTTGGACCTTCACATTGACGATGAAACACAGAAATCGCATCGGAATTCATTACAAAAGGCACAATGCCGTAATAAGTACAAGAATAGAGACTCTTCTTACAGTCGGTGTTTTGGGCATTCCCTTTGAGAGCAGTATTAGTTTCTGATACACCACTGCAGGTTCAATGTATTCCTTGGACCTTCACATTGAAGATGAAACACAGAAATCGCATCGGAATTAATTACAAAAGGCACAATGCCGTCATAAGTACAAGAATAGAGACTCTTCTTACAGTCGGTGCTTTCAGCATTCCCTGTGAGACCAGTATTAGTTTCCGATACACCACTGCAGGTTCAATGTATTCCTTGCACCTTCACATTGACGATGAAACACAGAAATCGCATCGGAATTAAATACAAAAGGCGCAATGCCGCCTTAAGTACAAGAATAGAGACTCTTCTTACAGTCATTGCTTTGAGCATTCCCTGTGAGACCAGTATTAGTTTCCGATACACCACTGCAGGTTCAATGTATTCCTTGGACCTTCACATTGACGTTGAAAAACAGAAATCGCATCGGAATTAAATACAAAAGGCGCAATGCCGCCTTATGTACAAGAATAGAGACTCTTCTTACAGTCGGTGCTTTGAGCATTCCCTGTGAGACCAGTATTAGTTTCTGATACACCACTACATGTTCAATGTATTCCTTGGACCTTCACATTGACGACGAAACACAGAAATCGCATCGGAATTAATTACAAAAGGCACAATGATGTCATAAGTATAAGAATAGAGACTTTTCTTATAGTCGGTGCTTTGAGCATTCCCTGTGAGAACAGTATTAGTTTCTGAAACACCACTGCAGGTTCAATATATTCCTTGGACCATCACATTGACGATGAAACACAGAAATCGCATCAGAATTAAATACAAAAGGTGCAATGCCGCCTTAAGTTCAAGAATAGAGACTCTTCTTACAGTCGGTCCTTTGAGCATTCCCTGTGAGACCAGAAATAGTTTCCGATACACCACTGCACGTTCAATGTATTCCTTGGACCTTCACATTGACGATGAAACACAGAAATCGCATCGGAATTATATACAAAAGGCGCAATGCCGCCTTAAGTACAAGAATAGAGACTCTTCTTACGGTCGGTGCTTTGAGCATTCCCTGTGAGACCAGTATCAGTTTCTGATACACCACTGCAGGTTCAATGTATTCCTTGGACCTTCACATTGATGATAAAACACAGAAATCACATCGGAATTAATTACAAAAGGCACAATGCCGTCATAAGTACAAGAATAGTGACTCTTCTTACAGTCGGTGCTTTGAGCATTCCCTGTGAGACCAGTATTAGTTTCCGATACACCACTGCAGGTTCAATGTATTCCTAGGACCTTCACATTGACGATGAAACACAGAAATCGCATCGGAATTAAATACAAAAGGGACAATGTCGCCTTAAGTACAAGAATAGAGACTCTTCTTACTGTCGGTGCTTTGAGCATTCCCTGTGAGACCAGAATTAGTTTCCGATACACCACTCCAGGTTCAATGTATTCCTTGGACCTTCACATTGACGATGAAACACAGAAATCGCATCGTAATGAAATACAAAAGGTAAACTGCCGCGTAAGTACAAGAATAGAGACTCTTCTTACAGTCGGTGCTTTCAGCATTCCCTGTGAGACCAGTATTAGATTCCGATACATCTCAGCAGGTTCAATGTATTCCTAGGACCTTCATATTGACGATGAAACACAGAAATCGCATCGGAATTAATTACAAAAGGAACAATGCCGTCATAAGTCGAAGAATAGAGACTCTTCTTACAGTCGGTGCTTTGAGCATTCCCTGTGAGACCAGTATTAGTTTCCGATACACCACTGCAGGTTCAATGTATTCCTTGGACCTTCACATTGACAATGAAACACAGAAATCGCATCGGAATGAAATACAAAAGGCACAATGTCGCCTTAAGTACAAGAATAGAGACTCTTCTTACAGTCTGTGCTTTGAGCATTCCCTGTGAGACCAGTATTAGTTTCCGATACGCCTCAGCAGGTTCAATGTATTCCTAGGACCTTCATATTGACGATGAAACACAGAAATCGCATCGGAATGAAATATAAAATGCACAATGATGCGTTAAGTACAAGAATAGAGACTCTTCTTACAGTCGGTGCTTTGGGCATTCCCTGTGAAACCAGTATTAGTTTCTGATACACCACTGCAGGTTCAATGTATTCCTTGGACCTTCACATTGACGATAAAACACAGAAATCGCATCGGAATTAATTACAAAAGGCACTATGCCGTCTTAAGTACAAGAATATAGACTCTTCTTACAGTCGGTGCTTTGGGCATTCCCTGTGAGACCAGTATTAGTTTCTGATACACCACTGCAGGTTCAATGTATTCCTTGGACCTTCACATTGACGATAAAACACAGAAATCGTATCGGAATTAATTACAAAAGGCACAATGCCGTCATAAGTACAAGAATAGAGACTCTTCTTACAGTCGGTGCTTTGAGCATTCCCTGTGAGACCAGTATTAGTTTCCGATACACCACTGCAGGTTCAATGTATTCCTAGGACCTTCACATTGACGATGAAACACAGAAATCGCATCGCAATTAAATACAAAAGGGACAATGTCGCCTTAAGTACAAGAATAGAGACTCTTCTTACTGTCGGTGCTTTGAGCATTCCCTGTGAGACCAGAATTAGTTTGCGATACACCACTCCAGGTTCAATGTATTCCTTGGACCTTCGCATTGACGATGAAACACAGAAACCGCATCGTAATGAAATACAAAAGGTAAACTGCCGCGTAAGTACAAGAATAGAGACTCTTCTTACAGTCGGTGCTTTCAGCATTCCCTGTGAGACCAGTATTAGATTCCGATACACCTCAGCAGGTTCAATGTTTTCCTAGGACCTTCATATTGACGATGAAACACAGAAATCGCATCGGAAATAACTACAAAAGGCACAATGCCGTCATAAGTCGAAGAATAGAGACTCTTCTTACAGTCGGTGCATTGAGCATTCCCTGTGAGACCAGTATTGGTTTCCGATACACCACTGCAGGTTTAATGTATTCCTTGGACTTTCTCATTGACGATGAAACACAGAAATCGCATCGGAATTAAATACAAAAGGCACAATGTCGCCTTAAGTACAAGAATAGAGACTCTTCTTACAGTCGGTGCTTTGAGCATTCCCTGTGAGACCAGTATTAGTTTCCGATACACCACTGCAGGTTCAATGTATTCCTTGGACCTTCACATTGAAGATGAAACACAGAAATCGCATCGGAATGAAATACAAAAGGGAAACTGCCGCGTAAGTACAAGAATAGAGACTCTTCTTACAGTCGGTGTTTTCAGCATTCCCTGTGAGACCAGTATTAGTTTCCGATACTCCTTAGCAGGTTCAATGTATTCCTAGGACCTTCATATTGACGATGAAACAGAGAAATCGCATCGGAATGAAATACAAAAGGCACAATGATGCGTTAAGTACAAGAATAGAGACTCTTCTTACAGTCGGTGCTTTGGGCATTCCTTGTGAAACCAGTATTAGTTTCTGATACACCACTGCAGTTTCAATGTATTCCTTGGACCTTCACATTGACGATGAAACACAGAAATCGCATCGGAATGAAATACAAATGGCACAATGTCGCCTTAAGTACAAGAATAGAGACTCTTCATACAGTCGGTGCTTTGAGCATTCCCTGAGAGACAAGTATTAGTTTCTGATACACCACTGCAGGTTCAATGTATTCCTTGGACCTTCACATTGACGATGAAACACAGAAATCGCATCGGAATGAAATACAAAAGGCAAACTGACGCGTAAATTCAAGAATAGAGACTCTTCTTACAGTCGGTGTTTTCAGCATTCCCTGTGAGACCAGTATTAGTTTCCGATACTTCTCAGCTGGTTCAATGTATTCCTAGGACCTTCATATTGACGATGAAACACAGAAATCGCATCGGAATGAAATACAAAAGGCACAATGTTGCGTTAAGTACAAGAATAGAGACTCTTCTTACAGTCGGTGCTTTGGGCATTCCCTGTGAGACCAGTATTCGTTTCTGATACACCACTGCAGGTTCAAGATATTCCTTGGACCTTCACATTGACGATAAAACACAGAAATCGCATCGGAATTAATTACAAAAGGCACAATGCCGTCATAAGTACAAGAATAGAGACTCTTCTTACAGTCGGTGCTTTGAGCATTCCCTGTGAGACCAGTATTAGTTTCCGATACACCACTGCAGGTTTCATGTATTCCTTGGACCTTCACATTGACGATGAAACACAGAAATCGCATAGGAATTAAATACAAAAGGGACAATGTCGCCTTAAGTACAAGAATAGAGACTCTTCTTACTGTCGGTGCTATGAGCATTCCCTGTGAGACCAGAATTATTTTCCGATACACCACTCCAGGTTCAATGTATTCCTTGGACCTTCACATTGACGATGAAACACAGAAATCGCATCGTAATGAAATACAAAAGGTAAACTGCAACGTAAGTACAAGAATAGAGACTCTTCTTACAGTCGGTGCTTTCAGCATTCCCTGTGAGACCAGTATTAGATTCCGATACACCTCAGCAGGTTCAATGTATTCCTAGGACCTTCATATTGTCGATGAAACACAGAAATCGCATCGGAATTAATTACAAAAGGCACAATGCCGTCATAAGTTGAAGAATAGAGACTCTTCTTACAGTCGGTGCATTGAGCAATCCCTGTGAGACCAGTATTAGTTTCCGATACACCACTGCAGGTTTAATGTATTCCTTGGACTTTCTCATTGACGATGAAACACAGAAATCGCATCGGAATTAAATACAAAATGCACAATGTCGCCTTAAGTACAAGAATAGAGACTCTTCTTACAGTCGGTGCTTTGAGCATTCCCTGTGAGACCAGTTTTAGTTTCCGATACATCACTGCAGGTTCAATGTATTCCTTGGACCTTCACATTGACGATGAAACACAGAAATCGCATCGGAATGAAATACAAAAGGCAATATGTCGCGTAAGTACAAGAATAGAGGCTCTTCTTACAGTCGGTGTTTTCAGCATTCCCTGTGAGACCAGTATTAGTTTCCGATACTCCTCAACAGGTTAAATGTATTCCTAGGACCCTCATACTGACGATGAAATACAGAAATCGCATCGGAATGAAATACAAAAGGCACAATGATGCGTTAAGTACAAGAATAGAGACTCTTCTTACAGTCGGTGCTTTGGGCATTCCCTGTGAAACCAGTATTAGTTTCTGATACACCACTACAGGTTCAATGTATTCCTTGGACCTTCACATTGACGATAAAACACAGCAATCGCATCGGAATTAATTACAAAAGGCACAATGCCGTCATAAGTACAAGAATAGAGTTTCTTCTTACAGTCGGTGCTTTGAGCATTCCCTGTGAGACCAGTATTAGTTTCCGATACACCACTGCAGGTTCAATGTATTCCTTGGACCTTCACATTGACGATGAAACACAGAATTCGCATCGGAATGAAATACAAATGGCACAATGTCGCCTTAAGTACAAGAATAGAGACTCTTCTTACAGTCGGTGCTTTGAGCATTCCCTGTGAGACCAGTATTAGTTTCCGATACACCACTGCAGGTTCAATGTATTCCTTGGACCTTCACATTGACGATAAAAAACAGAAATCGCATCGGAATGAAATACAAAAGGCAAACTGACGCGTAAATACAAGAATAGAGACTCTTCTTACAGTCGGTGTTTTCAGCATTCCCTGTGAGACCAGTATTAGTTTCCGATACTTCTCAGCAGGTTCAATGTATTCCTAGAACCTTCATATTGACGATGAAACACAGAAATCGCATCGGAATGAAATACAATAGGCACAATGTTGCGTTAAGTACAAGAATAGAGACTCTTCTTACAGTCGGTGCTTTGGGCATTCCCTGTGAGACCAGTATTCGTTTCTGATACACCACTGCAGGTTCAATGTATTCCTTGGACCTTCACATTGACGATGAAACACAGATATCGCATCGGAATTAATTACAAAAGGCACAATGATGTCATAAGTACAAGAATAGAGACTCTTCTTACAGTCGGTGCTTTGAGCATTCCCTTTGAGACCAGTATTAGTTTCTGATACAGCACTGCAGGTTCAATGTATTCCTTGGACCTTCACATTGACGATGAAACACAGAAATCGCATCGGAATTCTTTACAAAAGGCACAATGCCGTCATAAGTACAAGAATAGAGACTCATCTTACAGTCGGTGCTTTGAGCATTCCCTTTGAGTGCAGTATTAGTTTCAGATACACCACTGCAGGTTCAATGTATTCCTTGGACCTTCACATTGACGTTGAAAAACAGAAATCGCATCGGAATTAAATACAAAAGGCGCAATGCCGCCTTAAGTACAAGAATAGAGACTCTTCTTACAGTCGGTGCTTTCAGCATTCCCTGTGAGACCAGTATTAGTTTCTGATACACCACTGCAGGTTCAATGTGTTCCTAGGACCTTCATATTGACGATGAAACACAGAAATCGCATCGGAATGAAATACAAAAGGCACAATGTTGCGTTAAGTACAAGAATAGAGACTCTTCTTACAGTCGGTGCTTTGGGCATTCCCTGTGAGACCAGTATTAGTTTCTGATACACCACTGCAGGTTCAAGATATTCCTTGGACCTTCACATTGACGATAAAACACAGAAATCGTATCGGAATTAATTACAAAAGGCACAATGCCGTCATAAGTACAAGAATAGAGACTCTTCTTACAGTCGGTGCTTTGAGCATTCCCTGTGAGACCAGTATTAGTTTCCGATACACCACTGCAGGTTTCATGTATTCCTTGGACCTTCCTATTGACGATGAAACACAGAAATCGCATCGGAATTAAATACAAAAGGCGCAATGCCGCCTTAAGTACAAGAATAGAGACTCTTCTTACAGTCTTTGCTTTGAGCATTCCCTTTGAGACCAGTATTAGTTTCTGATACAGCACTGCAGGTTCAATGTATTCCTTGGACCTTCACATTGACGATGAAACACAGAAATCGCATCGGAATTAATTACAAAAGGCACAATGCCGTCATAAGTACAAGAATAGGGACTCTTCTTACAGTCGGTGCTTTCAGCATTCCCTGTGAGACCAGTATTAGTTTCCGATACACCACTGCAGGTTCAATGTATTCCTTGCACCTTCACATTGACGATGAAACACAGAAATCGCATCGGAATTTAAAACAAAAGGCGCAATGCCGCCTTAAGTACAAGAATAGAGACTCTTCTTACAGTCGATGCTTTGAGCATTCCCTGTGAGACCAGTATTAGTTTCCGATACACCAGTGCAGGTTCAATGTATTCCTTGGACCTTCACATTGACGTTGAAAAACAGAAATCGCATCGGAATTAAATACAAAAGGCGCAATGCCGCCTTAAGTACAAGAATAGAGACTCTTCTTACAGTCGGTGCTTTGAGCATTCCCTGTGAGACCAGTATTAGTTTCTGATACACCACTGCAGGTTCAATGCATTCCTTGGACCTTCACATTGACGATGAAACACAGAAATCGCATCGGAATTAATTACAAAAGGCACAATGATGTCATAAGTACAAGAATGGAGACTCTTCTTACAGTCGGTGATTTGAGCATTCCCTGTGAGAACAGTATTAGTTTCTGAAACACCACTGCAGGTTCAATATATTCCTTGGACCATCACATTGACGATGAAACACAGAAATCGCCTCGGAATTTATTACAAAAGGCACAATGCCGTCATAAGTACAAGAATAGAGACTCTTCTTACAGTCGGTGCTTTGAGCATTCCCTGTGTGACCAGTATTAGTTTCCGATACACCACTGCAGGTTCAATGTATTCCTTGCACCTTCACATTGACGATGAAACACAGAAATCGCATCGGAATTAAATACAAAAGGCGCAATGCCGCCTTAAGTACAAGAATAGAGACTCTTTTTACAGTAGGTGCTTTGAGCATTCCCTTTGAGACCAGTATTAGTTTCTGATACACCACTGGAGGTTCAATGTATTAATTGGACCTTCACATTGACGATGAATCACAGAAATCGCATCGGAATTAATTACAAAAGGCACTATGCCGTCATAAGTACAAGAATATAGACTCTTCTTACAGTCGGTGCTTTGGGCATTCCCTGTGAGACCAGTATTAGTTTCTGATACACCACTGCAGGTTCAATGTATTCCTTGGACCTTCACATTGACGATAAAACACAGAAATCGCATCGGAATTAATTACAAAAGGCACAATGCCGTCATAAGTACAAGAATAGAGACTCTTCTTGCAGTCGGTGCTTTGAGCATTCCCTGTGAGACCAGTATTAGTTTCCGATACACCACTGCACGTTCAATGTATTCCTAGGACCGTCACATTGACGATGAAACACAGAAATCGCATCGGAATTAAATACAAAAGGGACAATGTCGCCTTAAGTACAAGAATAGAGACTCTTCTTACTGTCGGTGCTTTGAGCATTCCCTGTGAGACCAGAATTAGTTTCCGATACACCACTCCAGGTTCAATGTATTCCTTGGACCTTCACATTGACGATGAAACACAGAAATCGCATCGTAAAGAAATACAAAAGGTAAACTGCCGCGTAAGTACAAGAATAGAGACTCTTCTTACAGTCGGTGCTTTCAGCATTCCCTGTGAGACCAGTATTAGATTCCGATACACCTCAGCAGGTTCAATGTATTCCTAGGACCTTCATATTGACGATGAAACACAGAAATCGCATCGGAATTAATTACAAAAGGCACAATGCCGTCATAAGTCAAAGAATAGAGACTCTTCTTACAGTCGGTGCTTTGAGCATTCCCTGTGAGACCAGTATTAGTTTCCGATACACCACTGCAGGTTTAATGTATTCCTTGGACTTTCTCATTGACCATGAAACACAGAAATCGCATCGGAATTAAATACAAAAGGCACAATGTCGCCTTAAGTACAAGAATAGAGACTCTTCTTACAATCGGTGCTTTGAGCATTCCCTGTGAGACCAGTATTAGTTTCCGATACACCACTGCAGGTTCAATGTATTCCTTGGACCTTCACATTGACGATGAAACACAGAAATCGCATCGGAATGAAATACAAAAGGTAAACTGCCGCGTAAGTACAAGAATAGAGACTCTTCTTACAGTCGGTGTTTTCAGCATTCCCTGTGAGACCAGTATTAGTTTCCGATACTCCTCAGCAGGTTCAATGTATTCCTAGGACCTACATATTGACGATGTAACACAGAAATCGCATCGGAAATAATTACAAAAGGCACAATGCCGTCATAAGTCGAAGAATAGAGACTCTTCTTACAGTCAGTGCATTGAGCATTCCCTGTGAGACCAGTATTAGTTTCCGATACACCACTGCAGGTTTAATGTATTCCTTTGACATTCTCATTGACGATGAAACACAGAAATCGCATCGGAATGAAATACAAAAGGGACAATGATGCGTTAAGTACAAGAATAGAGACTCTTCTTACAGTCGGTGCTTTGGGCATTCCCTGTGAAACCAGTATTAGTGAAACCAGTATTGGACCTTCACATTGACGATAAAACACAGAAATCGCTTCGGAATTAATTACAAAAGGCACAATGCCGTCATAAGTACAAGAATAGAGACTCTTCTTACAGTCGGTGCTTTGAGCATTCCCTGTGAGACAAGTATTAGATTCCGATACACCACTGCAGGTTCAATGTATTCCTTGCACCTTCACATTGACGATGAAACACAGAAATCGCATCGGAATTAAATACAAAAGGCACAATGCCGCCTTAAGTACAAGAATAGAGACTCTTCTTACAGTAGGTGCTTTCAGCATTCCCTTTGAGACCAGTATTAGTTTCTGATACACCACTGGAGGTTCAATGTATTAATTGGACCTTCACATTGACGATGAATCACAGAAATCGCATCGGAATTAATTACAAAAGGCACTATGCCGTCATAAGTACAAGAATATATACTCTTCTTACAGTCGGTGCTTTGGGCATTCCCTGTGAGACCAGTATTAGTTTCTGATACACCACTGCAGGTTAAATGTATTCCTTGGACCTTCACATTCACGATAAAACACAGAAATCGCATCGGAATTAATTACAAAAGGCACAATGCCGTCATAAGTACAGGAATAGAGACTCTTCTTACAGTCGGTGCTTTGAGCATTCCCTGTGAGACGAGTATTAGTTTCCGATACACCACTGCAGGTTCAATGTATTCCTAGGACCTTCACATTGACGATGAAACACAGAAATCGCATCGGAATTAAATACAAAAGGGACAATGTCGCCTTAAGTACAAGAATAGAGACTCTTCTTACTTTCGGTGCTTTGAGCATTCCCTGTGAGACCAGAATTAGTTTCCGATACACCACTGCAGGTTCAATGTATTAACTGGACCTTCACATTGACGATGAATCACAGAAATCGCATCGGAATTAATTACAAAAGGCACTATGCCGTCATAAGTACAAGAATATATACTCTTCTTACAGTCGGTGCTTTGGGCATTCCCTGTGAGACCAGTATTAGTTTCTGATACACCACTGCATTTAAATGTATTCCTTGGACCTTCACATTCACGATAAAACACAGAAATCGCATCGGAATTAATTACAAAAGGCACAATGCCGTCATAAGTACAGGAATAGAGACTCTTCTTACAGTCGGTGCTTTGAGCATTCCCTGTGAGACGAGTATTAGTTTCCGATACACCACTGCAGGTTCAATGTATTCCTAGGACCTTCACATTGACGATGAAACACAGAAATCGCATCGGAATTAAATACAAAAGGGACAATGTCGCCTTAAGTACAAGAATAGAGACTCTTCTTACTTTCGGTGCTTTGAGCATTCCCTGTGAGACCAGAATTAGTTTCCGATACACCACTGCAGGTTCAATGTATTCCTTGGACCTTCACATTGACGATGAAACACAGAAATCGCATCGGAATGAAATACAAAAGGCAAACTGCCGCGTAAGTACAAGAATAGAGACTCTTCTTACAGTCGGTGATTTCAGCATTCCCTGTGAGACCAGTATTAGTTTCCGATACACCACTGCAGGTTCAATGTATTCCTTGGACCTTCACATTGACGATGAAACACAGAAATCGCATCGGAATGAAATACAAATGGCACAATGTCGCCTTAAGTACAAGAATAGAGACTCTTCTAACAGTCGGTGCTTTGAGCATTCCCTGTGAGACCAGTATTAGTTTCCGATACACCACTGCAGGTTCAATGTATTCCTTGGACCTTCACATTGACGATGAAACACAGAAATCGCATCGGAATGAAATACAAAAGGCAAACTGACGCGTAAATACAAGAATAGAGACTCTTCTTGCAGTCGGTGATTTCAGCATTCCCTGTGAGACCAGTATTAGTTTCCGATACTTCTCTGCAGGTTCAATGTATTCCTAGGACCTTCATATTGACGATGAAACACAGAAGTCGCATCGGAATGAAATACAAAAGGCACATTGTTGCGTTAAGTACAAGAATAGAGACTCTTCTTACAGTCGGTGCTTTGGGCATTCCCTGTGAGACCAGTATTCGTTTCTGATACACCACTGCAGGTTCAAGATATTCCTTGGACCTTCACATTGACGATAAAACACAGAAATCGCATCGGAATTAATTACAAAAGGCACAATGCCGTCTTAAGTACAAGAATAGAGACTCTTCTTACAGTCGGTGCTTTGAGCATTCCCTGTGAGACCAGTATTAGTTTCCGATACACCACTCCAGGTTTCGTGTATTCCTTGGACCTTCACATTGACGATGAAACACAGAAATCGCATCGGAATTAAATACAAAAGGGACAATGTCGCCTTAAGTACAAGAATAGAGACTGTTCTTACTGTCGGTGCTTTGAGCATTCCCTGTGAGACCAGAATTAGTTTCCGATACACCACTCCAGGTTCAATGTATTCCTTGGACCTTCACATTGACGATGAATCACAGAAATCGCATCGTAATGAAATACAAAAGGTAAACTGCCGCGTAAGTACAAGAATAGGGACTCTTCTTACAGTCGGTGCTTTCAGCATTCCCTGTGAGACCAGTATTAGATTCCGATACACCTCAGCAGGTTCAATGTATTCCTAGGACCTTCATATTGACGATGAAACACAGAAATCGCATCGGAATGAAATACAAAATTCACAATGATGCGTTAAGTACCAGAATAGAGACTCTTCTTACAGTCGGTGCTTTGGGCATTCCCTGTGAAACCAGTATTAGTTTCTGATACACCACTGCAGGTTCAATGTATTCCTTGGACCTTCACGTTGACGATAAAACACAGAAATCGCATCGGAATTAATTACAAAAGGCACAATGCCGTCATAAGTACAAGAATAGAGACTCTTCTTACAGTCGGTGCTTTGAGCATTCCCTGTGAGACCAGTATTAGTTTCCGATACACCACTGCAGGTTCAATGTATTCCTTGGACCTTCACATTGACGATGAAACACAGAAATCGCATCGGAATGAAATACAAATGGCACAATGTCGCCTTAAATACATGAATAGAGACTCTTCTTACAGTCGGTGCTTTGAGCATTCCCTGTGAGACCAGTATTAGTTTCCGATACACCACTGCAGGTTCAATGTATTCCTTGAACCTTCACATTGACGATGAAACACAGAAATCGCATCGGAATGAAATACAAAAGGCAAATTGACGCGTAAATACAAAAATAGAGACTCTTCTTACAGTCGGTGATTTCAGCATTCCCTGTGAGACCAGTATTAGATTCCGATACACCACTGCAGGTTCAATGTATTCCTTGCACCTTCACATTGACGATGAAACACAGAAATCGCATCGGAATTAAATACAAAAGGCACAATGCCGCCTTAAGTACAAGAATAGAGACTCTTCTTACAGTAGGTGCTTTGAGCATTCCCTTTGAGACCAGTATTAGTTTCTGATACACCACTGGAGGTTCAATGTATTAATTGGACCTTCACATTGACGATGAATCACAGAAATCGCATCGGAATTAATTACAAAAGGCACTATGCCGTCATAAGTACAAGAATATATACTCTTCTTTCAGTCGGTGCTTTGGGCATTCCCTGTGAGACCAGTATTAGTTTCTGATACACCACTGCAGGTTCAATGTATTCCTTGGACCTTCACATTGACGATAAAACACAGAAATCGCATCGGAATTAATTACAAAAGGCACAATGCCGTCATAAGTACAAGAATAGAGACTCTTCTTGCAGTCGGTGCTTTGAGCATTCCCTGTGAGACCAGAATTAGTTTCCGATACACCACTCCAGGTTCAATGTATTCCTTGGACCTTCACATTGACGATGAAACACAGAAATCGCATCGTAAAGAAATACAAAAGGTAAACTGCCGCGTAAGTACAAGAATAGAGACTCTTCTTACAGTCGGTGCTTTCAGCATTCCCTGTGAGACCAGTATTAGATTCCGATACACCTCAGCAGGTTCAATGTATTCCTAGGACCTTCATTTTGACGATGAAACACAGAAATCGCATCGGAATTAATTACAAAAGGCACAATGCCGTCATAAGTCAAAGAATAGAGACTCTTCTTACAGTCGGTGCTTTGAGCATTCCCTGTGAGACCAGTATTAGTTTCCGATACACCACTGCAGGTTTAATGTATTCCTTGGACTTTCTCATTGACCATGAAACACAGAAATCGCATCGGAATTAAATACAAAAGGCACAATGTCGCCTTAAGTACAAGAATAGAGACTCTTCTTACAGTCGGTGCTTTGAGCATTCCCTGTGAGACCAGTATTAGTTTCCGATACACCACTGCAGGTTCAATGTATTCCTTGGACCTTCACATTGACGATGAAACACAGAAATCGCATCGGAATGAAATACAAAAGGTAAACTGCCGCGTAAGTACAAGAATAGAGACTCTTCTTACAGTCGGTGTTTTCAGCATTCCCTGTGAGACCAGTATTAGTTTCCGATACTCCTCAGCAGGTTCAATGTATTCCTAGGACCTACATATTGACGATGTAACACAGAAATCGCATCGGAAATAATTACAAAAGGCACAATGCCGTCATAAGTCGAAGAATAGAGACTCTTCTTACAGTCAGTGCATTGAGCATTCCCTGTGAGACCAGTATTAGTTTCCGATACACCACTGCAGGTTTAATGTATTCCTTTGACTTTCTCATTGACGATGAAACACAGAAATCGCATCGGAATGAAATACAAAAGGCACAATGATGCGTTAAGTACAAGAATAGAGACTCTTCTTACAGTCGGTGCTTTGGGCATTCCCTGTGAAACCAGTATTAGTGAAACCAGTATTGGACCTTCACATTGACGATAAAACACAGAAATCGCTTCGGAATTAATTACAAAAGGCACAATGCCGTCATAAGTACAAGAATAGAGACTCTTCTTACAGTCGGTGCTTTGAGCATTCCCTGTGAGACCAGTATTAGATTCCGATACACCACTGCAGGTTCAATGTATTCCTTGCACCTTCACATTGACGATGACACACAGAAATCGCATCGGAATTAAATACAAAAGGCACAATGCCGCCTTAAGTACAAGAATAGAGACTCTTCTTACAGTAGGTGCTTTCAGCATTCCCTTTGAGACCAGTATTAGTTTCTGATACACCACTGGAGGTTCAATGTATTAATTGGACCTTCACATTGACGATGAATCACAGAAATCGCATCGGAATTAATTACAAAAGGCACTATGCCGTCATAAGTACAAGAATATATACTCTTCTTACAGTCGGTGCTTTGGGCATTCCCTGTGAGACCAGTATTAGTTTCTGATACACCACTGCAGGTTAAATGTATTCCTTGGACCTTCACATTCACGATAAAACACAGAAATCGCATCGGAATTAATTACAAAAGGCACAATGCCGTCATAAGTACAGGAATAGAGACTCTTCTTACAGTCGGTGCTTTGAGCATTCCCTGTGAGACGAGTATTAGTTTCCGATACACCACTGCAGGTTCAATGTATTCCTAGGACCTTCACATTGACGATGAAACACAGAAATCGCATCGGAATTAAATACAAAAGGGACAATGTCGCCTTAAGTACAAGAATAGAGACTCTTCTTACTTTCGGTGCTTTGAGCATTCCCTGTGAGACCAGAATTAGTTTCCGATACACCACTGCAGGTTCAATGTATTAACTGGACCTTCACATTGACGATGAATCACAGAAATCGCATCGGAATTAATTACAAAAGGCACTATGCCGTCATAAGTACAAGAATATATACTCTTCTTACAGTCGGTGCTTTGGGCATTCCCTGTGAGACCAGTATTAGTTTCTGATACACCACTGCATTTAAATGTATTCCTTGGACCTTCACATTCACGATAAAACACAGAAATCGCATCGGAATTAATTACAAAAGGCACAATGCCGTCATAAGTACAGGAATAGAGACTCTTCTTACAGTCGGTGCTTTGAGCATTCCCTGTGAGACGAGTATTAGTATCCGATACACCACTGCAGGTTCAATGTATTCCTAGGACCTTCACATTGACGATGAAACACAGAAATCGCATCGGAATTAAATACAAAAGGGACAATGTCGCCTTAAGTACAAGAATAGAGACTCTTCTTACTTTCGGTGCTTTGAGCATTCCCTGTGAGACCAGAATTAGTTTCCGATACACCACTGCAGGTTCAATGTATTCCTTGGACCTTCACATTGACGATGAAACACAGAAATCGCATCGGAATGAAATACAAAAGGCAAACTGCCGCGTAAGTACAAGAATAGAGACTCTTCTTACAGTCGGTGATTTCAGCATTCCCTGTGAGACCAGTATTAGTTTCCGATACACCACTGCAGGTTCAATGTATTCCTTGGACCTTCACATTGACGATGAAACACAGAAATCGCATCGGAATGAAATACAAATGGCACAATGTCGCCTTAAGTACAAGAATAGAGACTCTTCTAACAGTCGGTGCTTTGAGCATTCCCTGTGAGACCAGTATTAGTTTCCGATACACCACTGCAGGTTCAATGTATTCCTTGGACCTTCACATTGACGATTAAACACAGAAATCGCATCGGAATGAAATACAAAAGGCAAACTGACGCGTAAATACAAGAATAGAGACTCTTCTTGCAGTCGGTGATTTCAGCATTCCCTGTGAGACCAGTATTAGTTTCCGATACTTCTCTGCAGGTTCAATGTATTCCTAGGACCTTCATATTGACGATGAAACACAGAAGTCGCATCGGAATGAAATACAAAAGGCACATTGTTGCGTTAAGTACAAGAATAGAGACTCTTCTTACAGTCGGTGCTTTGGGCATTCCCTGTGAGACCAGTATTCGTTTCTGATACACCACTGCAGGTTCAAGATATTCCTTGGACCTTCACATTGACGATAAAACACAGAAATCGCATCGGAATTAATTACAAAAGGCACAATGCCGTCTTAAGTACAAGAATAGAGACTCTTCTTACAGTCGGTGCTTTGAGCATTCCCTGTGAGACCAGTATTAGTTTCCGATACACCACTCCAGGTTTCGTGTATTCCTTGGACCTTCACATTGACGATGAAACACAGAAATCGCATCGGAATTAAATACAAAAGGGACAATGTCGCCTTAAGTACAAGAATAGAGACTCTTCTTACTGTCGGTGCTTTGAGCATTCCCTGTGAGACCAGAATTAGTTTCCGATACACCACTCCAGGTTCAATGTATTCCTTGGACCTTCACATTGACGATGAATCACAGAAATCGCATCGTAATGAAATACAAAAGGTAAACTGCCGCGTAAGTACAAGAATAGGGACTCTTCTTACAGTCGGTGCTTTCAGCATTCCCTGTGAGACCAGTATTAGATTCCGATACACCTCAGCAGGTTCAATGTATTCCTAGGACCTTCATATTGACGATGAAACACAGAAATCGCATCGGAATGAAATACAAAATTCACAATGATGCGTTAAGTACCAGAATAGAGACTCTTCTTACAGTCGGTGCTTTGGGCATTCCCTGTGAAACCAGTATTAGTTTCTGATACACCACTGCAGGTTCAATGTATTCCTTGGACCTTCACATTGACGATAAAACACAGAAATCGCATCGGAATTAATTACAAAAGGCACAATGCCGTCATAAGTACAAGAATAGAGACTCTTCTTACAGTCGGTGCTTTGAGCATTCCCTGTGAGACCAGTATTAGTTTCCGATACACCACTGCAGGTTCAATGTATTCCTTGGACCTTCACATTGACGATGAAACACAGAAATCGCATCGGAATGAAATACAAATGGCACAATGTCGCCTTAAATACATGAATAGAGACTCTTCTTACAGTCGGTGCTTTGAGCATTCCCTGTGAGACCAGTATTAGTTTCCGATACACCACTGCAGGTTCAATGTATTCCTTGAACCTTCACATTGACGATGAAACACAGAAATCGCATCGGAATGAAATACAAAAGGCAAATTGACGCGTAAATACAAAAATAGAGACTCTTCTTACAGTCGGTGATTTCAGCATTCCCTGTGAGACCAGTATTAGATTCCGATACACCACTGCAGGTTCAATGTATTCCTTGCACCTTCACATTGACGATGAAACACAGAAATCGCATCGGAATTAAATACAAAAGGCACAATGCCGCCTTAAGTACAAGAATAGAGACTCTTCTTACAGTAGGTGCTTTGAGCATTCCCTTTGAGACCAGTATTAGTTTCTGATACACCACTGGAGGTTCAATGTATTAATTGGACCTTCACATTGACGATGAATCACAGAAATCGCATCGGAATTAATTACAAAAGGCACTATGCCGTCATAAGTACAAGAATATATACTCTTCTTTCAGTCGGTGCTTTGGGCATTCCCTGTGAGACCAGTATTAGTTTCTGATACACCACTGCAGGTTAAATGTATTCCTTGGACCTTCACATTCATGATAAAACACAGAAATCGCATCGGAATTAATTACCAAAGGCACAATGCCGTCATAAGTACAGGAATAGAGACTCTTCTTACAGTCGGTGCTTTGAGCATTCCCTGTGAGACGAGTATTAGTTTCCGATACACCACTGCAGGTTCAATGTATTCCTAGGACCTTCACATTGACGATGAAACACAGAAATCGCATCGGAATTAAATACAAAAGGGACAATGTCGCCTTAAGTACAAGAATAGAGACTCTTCTTACTTTCGGTGCTTTGAGCATTCCCTGTGAGACCAGAATTAGTTTCCGATACACCACTGCAGGTTTAATGTATTCCTTTGACTTTCTCATTGACGATGAAACACAGAAATCGCATCGGAATGAAATACAAAAGGCACAATGATGCGTTAAGTACAAGAATAGAGACTCTTCTTACAGTCGGTGCTTTGGGCATTCCCTGTGAAACCAGTATTAGTGAAACCAGTATTGGACCTTCACATTGACGATAAAACACAGAAATCGCTTGGGAATTAATTACAAAAGGCACAATGCCGTCATAAGTACAAGAATAGAGACTCTTCTTACAGTCGGTGCTTTGAGCATTCCCTGTGAGACCAGTATTAGATTCCGATACACCACTGCAGGTTCAATGTATTCCTTGCACCTTCACATTGACGATGAAACACAGAAATCGCATCGGAATTAAATACAAAAGGCACAATGCCGCCTTAAGTACAAGAATAGAGACTCTTCTTACAGTAGGTGCTTTGAGCATTCCCTTTGAGACCAGTATTAGTTTCTGATACACCACTATAGGTTCAATGTATTAATTGGACCTTCACATTGACGATGAAACACAGAAATCGCATCGGAATGAAATACAAAAGGGACAATGTCGCCTTAAGTACAAGAATAGAGACTCTTCTTACTTTCGGTGCTTTGAGCATTCCCTGTGAGACCAGAATTAGTTTCTGATACACCACTGCAGGTTTAATGTATTCCTTTGACTTTCTCATTGACGATGAAACACAGAAATCGCATCGGAATGAAATACAAAAGGCACAATGATGCGTTAAGTACAAGAATAGAGACTCTTCTTACAGTCGGTGCTTTGGGCATTCCCTGTGAAACCAGTATTAGTGAAACCAGTATTGGACCTTCACATTGACGATAAAACACAGAAATCGCTTCGGAATTATATACAAAAGGCACAATGCCGTCATAAGTACAAGAATAGAGACTCTTCTTACAGTCGGTGCTTTGAGCATTCCCTGTGAGACCAGTTTTAGATTCCGATACACCACTGCAGGTTCAATGTATTCCTTGCACCTTCACATTGACGATGAAACACAGAAATCGCATCGGAATTAAATACATAAGGCACAATGCCGCCTTAAGTACAAGAATAGAGACTCTTCTTACAGTAGGTGCTTTGAGCATTCCCTTTGAGACCAGTATTAGTTTCTGATACACCACTGGAGGTTCAATGTATTAATTGGACCTTCACATTGACGATGAATCACAGAAATCGCATCGGAATTAATTACAAAAGGCACTATGCCGTCATAAGTACAAGAATATATACTCTTCTTACAGTCGGTGCTTTGGGCATTCCCTGTGAGACCAGTATTAGTTTCTGATACACCACTGCAGGTTAAATGTATTCCTTGGACCTTCACATTCACGATAAAACACAGAAATCGCATCGGAATTAATTACAAAAGGCACAATGCCGTCATAAGTACAGGAATAGAGACTCTTCTTACAGTCGGTGCTTTGAGCATTCCCTGTGAGACGAGTATTAGTTTCCGATACACCACTGCAGGTTCAATGTATTCCTAGGACCTTCACATTGACGATGAAACACAGAAATCGCATCGGAATTAAATACAAAAGGGACAATGTCGCCTTAAGTACAAGAATAGAGACTCTTCTTACTTTCGGTGCTTTGAGCATTCCCTGTGAGACGAGAATTAGTTTCCGATACACCACTCCAGGTTCAATGTATTCCTTGGATCTTCACATTGACGATGAGACACAGAAATCGCATCGTAATGAAATACAAAAGGTAAACTGCCGCGTAAGTACAAGAATAGAGACTCTTCTTACATTCGGTGCTTTCAGCATTCCCTGTGAGACCAGTATTAGATTCCGATACACCTCAGCAGGTTCAATGTATTCCTAGGACCTTCATATTGACGATGAAACACAGAAGTCGCATCGGAAATAATTACAAAAGGCACAATGCCGTCATAAGTCGAAGAATAGAGACTCTTCTTACAGTCAGTGCATTGAGCATTCCCTGTGAGACCAGTATTAGTTTCCGATACACCACTGCAGGTTTAATGTATTCCTTGGACTTTCTCATTGACGATGAAACACAGAAATCGCATCGGAATTAAATAAAAAAGGCACAATGTCGCCTTAAGTACAAGAATAGAGACTCTTCTTACAGTCGGTGCTTTGAGCATTCCCTGTGAGACCAGTATTAGTTTCTGATACACCACTGGAGGTTCAATGTATTAATTGGACCTTCACATTGACGATGAATCACAGAAATCGCATCGGAATTAATTACAAAAGGCACTATGCCGTCATAAGTACAAGAATATATACTCTTCTTACAGTCGGTGCTTTGGGCATTCCCTGTGAGACCAGTATTAGTTTCTGATACACCACTGTAGGTTAAATGTATTCCTTGGACCTTCACATTCACGATAAAACACAGAAATCGCATCGGAATTAATTACAAAAGGCACAATGCCGTCATAAGTACAAGAATAGAGACTCCTCTTACAGTCGGTGCTTTGAGCATTCCCTGTGAGACGAGTATTAGTTTCCGATACACCACTGCAGGTTCAATGTATTCCTAGGACCTTCACATTGACGATGAAACACAGAAATCGCATCGGAATTAAATACAAAAGGGACAATGTCGCCTTAAGTACAAGAATAGAGACTCTTCTTACTTTCGGTGCTTTGAGCATTCCCTGTGAGACCAGAATTAGTTTCCGATACACCACTGCAGGTTCAATGTATTCCTTGGACCTTCACATTGACGATGAAACACAGAAATCGCATCGGAATGAAATACAAAAGGCAAACTGCCGCGTAAGTACAAGAATAGAGACTCTTCTTACAGTCGGTGATTTCAGCATTCCCTGTGAGACCAGTATTAGTTTCCGATACACCACTGCAGGTTCAATGTATTCCTTGGACCTTCACATTGACGATGAAACACAGAAATCGCATCGGAATGAAATACAAATGGCACAATGTCGCCTTAAGTACAAGAATAGAGACTCTTCCTACAGTCGGTGCTTTGAGCATTCCCTGTGAGACCAGTATTAGTTTCCGATACACCACTGCAGGGTCAATGTATTCCTTGGACCTTCACATTGACGATGAAACACAGAAATCGCATCGGAATGAAATACAAAAGGCAAACTGACGCGTAAATACAAGAATAGAGACTCTTCTTGCAGTCGGTGATTTCAGCATTCCCTGTGAGACCAGTATTAGTTTCCGATACTTCTCTGCAGGTTCAATGTATTCCTAGGACCTTCATATTGACGATGAAACACAGAAGTCGCATCGGAATGAAATACAAAAGGCACATTGTTGCGTTAAGTACTAGAATAGAGACTCTTCTTACAGTCGGTGCTTTGGGCATTCCCTGTGAGACCAGTATTCGTTTCTGATACACCACTGCAGGTTCAAGATATTCCTTGGACCTTCACATTGACGATAAAACACAGAAATCGCATCGGAATTAATTACAAAAGGCACAATGCCGTCTTAAGTACAAGAATAGAGACTCTTCTTACAGTCGGTGCTTTGAGCATTCCCTGTGAGACCAGTATTAGTTTCCGATACACCACTCCAGGTTTCGTGTATTCCTTGGACCCTCACATTGACGATGAAACACAGAAATCGCATCGGAATTAAATACAAAAGGGACAATGTCGCCTTAAGTACAAGAATAGAGACTCTTCTTACTGTCGGTGCTTTGAGCATTCCCTGTGAGACCAGAATTAGTTTCCGATACACCACTCCAGGTTCAATGTATTCCTTGGACCTTCACATTGACGATGAAACACAGAAATCGCATCGTAATGAAATACAAAAGGTAAACTGCCGCGTAAGTACAAGAATAGAGACTCTTCTTACAGTCGGTGCTTTCAGCATTCCCTGTGAGACCAGTATTAGATTCCGATACACCTCAGCAGGTTCAATGTATTCCTAGGACCTTCATATTGACGATGAAACACAGAAATCGCATCGGAATGAAATACAAAATTCACAATGATGCGTTAAGTACCAGAACAGAGACTCTTCTTACAGTCGGTGCTTTGGGCATTCCCTGTGAAACCAGTATTAGTTTCTGATACACCACTGCAGGTTCACTGTATTCCTTGGACCTTCACATTGACGATAAAACACAGAAATCGCATCGGAATTAATTACAAAAGGCACAATGCCGTCATAAGTACAAGAATAGAGACTCTTCTTACAGTCGGTGCTTTGAGCATTCCCTGTGAGACCAGTATTAGTTTCCGATACACCACTGCAGGTTCAATGTATTCCTTGGACCTTCACATTGACGATGAAACACAGAAATCGCATCGGAATGAAATACAAATGGCACAATGTCGCCTTAAATACATGAATAGAGACTCTTCTTACAGTCGGTGCTTTGAGCATTCCCTGTGAGACCAGTATTAGTTTCCGATACACCACTGCAGGTTCAATGTATTCCTTGAACCTTCACATTGACGATGAAACACAGAAATCGCATCGGAATGAAATACAAAAGGCAAATTGACGCGTAAATACAAAAATAGAGACTCTTCTTACAGTCGGTGTTTTCAGCATTCCCTGTGAGACCAGTATTAGTTTCCGATACTTCTCAGCAGGTTCAATGTATTCCTAGGACCTTCATACTGACGATGAAACACAGAAATCGCATCGGAATGAAATACAAAATGCACAATGTTGCGTTAAGTACAAGAATAGAGACTCTTCTTACAGTCGGTGCTTTGGGCATTCCCTGTGAGACCAGTATTCGATTCTGATACACCACTGCAGGTTCAATGTATTCCTTGTACCATCACATTGACGATGAAACACAGAAATCGCATCGGAATTAATTACAAAAGGCACAATGCCGTCATAAGTCGAAGAATAGAGACTCTTCTTACAGTCGGTGCTTTGAGCATTCCCTGTGAGACCAGTAATAGCTTCCGATACACCACTGCATGTTCAATGTATTCCTTGTACCATCACATTGACGATGAAACACAGAAATCGCATCGGAATTAATTACAAAAGGCACAATGCCGTCATAAGTCGAAGAATAGAGACTCTTCTTACAGTCGGTGCTTTGAGCATTCCCTGTGAGACCAGTATTAGTTTCCGATACACCACTGCAGCTTCAATGTATTCCTTGGACCTTCTCATTGACGATGAAACACAGAAATCGCATCGGAATTAAATACAAAAGGCACAATGTCGCCTTAAGTACAAGAATAGAGACTCTTCTTACAGTCGGTGCTTTGAGCATTCTCTGTGAGACCAGTATTAGTTTCCGATACACCACTGCAGGTTCAATGTATTCCTTGGACCTTCACATTGACGATGAAACACAGAAATCGCATGGGAATTAAATACAAAAGGTAAACTGCCGCGTAAGTACAAGAATAGAGACTCTTCCTACAGTCGGTGTTTTCAGCATTCCCAGTGAGACCAGTATTAGTTTCCGATACTCCTCAGCAGGTCCAATGTATTCCTAGGATCTTCATATTGACGATGAAACACAGAAATCGCATCGGAATTAATTACAAAAGGCACAATGCCGTCATAAGTCGAAGAATAGAGACTCTTCTTACAGTCGGTGCATTGAGCATTCCCTGTGAAACCAGTATTACTTTCCGATACACTACTGCAGGTTTAATGTATTCCTTGGACTTTCTTATTGACGATGAAACACAGAAATCGCATCGGAATTAAATACAAAAGGCACAATGTCGCCTTAAGTACAAGAATAGAGACTCTTCTTACAGTCAGGGCTTTGAGCATTCCCTGTGAGACCAGTATTAGTTTCCGATACACCACTGCAGGTTCAATATATTCCTTGGACCTTCACATTGACGATGAAACACAGAAATCGCATCGGAATGAAATACAAAAGGCAAACTGCCGCGTAAGTACAAGAATAGAGACTCTTCTTACAGTCGGTGTTTTCAGCATTCCCTGTGAGACCAGTATTAGTTTCCGATACTCCTCAGCAGGTTCAATGTATTCCTAGGACCTTCATATTGACGATGAAACACAGAAATCGCATCGGAATGAAATACAAATGGCAAAATGTCGCCTTAAGTACAAGAATAGAGACTCTTCTTACAGTCGGTGCTTTGAGCATTCCCTGTGAGACCAGTATTAATTTCCGATACACCACTGCAGATTCAATGTATTCCTTGGACCTTCACATTGACGATGAAACACAGAAATCGGATCGGAATGAAATACAAAAGGCAAATTGACGCGTTAATACAAGAATAGAGACTCTTCTTACAGTCGGTGTTTTCAGCATTCCCCGTGAGACCAGTATTAGTTTCCGATACTTCTCAGCAGGTTCAATGTATTCCTAGGACCTTCATATTGACGATGAAACTCAGAAATCGCATCGGAATGAAATACAAAAGGCACAATGTTGCGTTAAGTACAAGAATAGAGACTCTTCCTACAGTCGGTGCTTTGGACATTCCCTGTGAGACAAGTATTCGTTTCTGATACACCACTGCAGGTTCAATGTATTCCTTGGACCTTCACATTGACGATGAAACACAGAAATCGCATCGGAATTAAATACAAAAGGCGCAATGCCGCCTTAAGTACAAGAATAGGGACTCTTCTTCCAGTCGATGCTTTGAGCATTCCCTGTGAGACCAGTATTAGTTTCCGATACACCACTGCAGGTTCAATGTATTCCTTGGACCTTCGCATTGACGTTGAAAAACAGAAATCGCATCGGAATTAAATACAAAAGGCGCAATGCCGCCTTAAGTACAAGAATAGAGACTCTTCTTACAGTCGGTGCTTTGAGCATTCCCTGTGAGACCAGTATTAGTTTCTGATACACCACTGCAGGTTCAATGTATTCCTTGGACCTTCACATTGACGATGAAACACAGATATTGCATCGGAATTAATTACAAAAGGCACAATGATGTCATAAGTACAAGAATAGAGACTCTTCTTGCAGTCGGTGCTTTGAGCATTCCCTGTGAGAACCGTATTAGTTTCTGAAACACCACTGCAGGTTCAATATATTCGTTGGACCATCACATTGACGATGAAACACAGAAATCGCATCAGAATTAAATACAAAAGGTGCAATGCCGCCTTAAGTTCTAGAATAGAGACTCTTCTTACAGTCGGTCCTTTGAGCATTCCCTGTGAGACCAGAAATAGTTTCCGATACACCACTGCATGTTCAATGTATTCCTTGGACCTTCACATTGACGATGAAACAAGGAAATCGCATCGGAATTAAATACAAAAGGCACAATGTCGCCTTAAGTACAAGAATAGAGACTCTTCTTACAGTCGGTGCTTTGAGCATTCCCTGTGAGACCAGTATTAGTTTCTGATACACCACTGGAGGTTCAATGTATTAATTGGACCTTCACATTGACGATGAATCACAGAAATCGCATCGGAATTAATTACAAAAGGCACTATGCCGTCATAAGTACAAGAATATATACTCTTCTTACAGTCGGTGCTTTGGGCATTCCCTGTGAGACCAGTATTAGTTTCTGATACACCACTGTAGGTTAAATGTATTCCTTGGACCTTCACATTCACGATAAAACACAGAAATCGCATCGGAATTAATTACAAAAGGCACAATGCCGTCATAAGTACAAGAATAGAGACTCCTCTTACAGTCGGTGCTTTGAGCATTCCCTGTGAGACGAGTATTAGTTTCCGATACACCACTGCAGGTTCAATGTATTCCTAGGACCTTCACATTGACGATGAAACACAGAAATCGCATCGGAATTAAATACAAAAGGGACAATGTCGCCTTAAGTACAAGAATAGAGACTCTTCTTACTTTCGGTGCTTTGAGCATTCCCTGTGAGACCAGAATTAGTTTCCGATACACCACTGCAGGTTCAATGTATTCCTTGGACCTTCACATTGACGATGAAACACAGAAATCGCATCGGAATGAAATACAAAAGGCAAACTGCCGCGTAAGTACAAGAATAGAGACTCTTCTTACAGTCGGTGATTTCAGCATTCCCTGTGAGACCAGTATTAGTTTCCGATACACCACTGCAGGTTCAATGTATTCCTTGGACCTTCACATTGACGATGAAACACAGAAATCGCATCGGAATGAAATACAAATGGCACAATGTCGCCTTAAGTACAAGAATAGAGACTCTTCCTACAGTCGGTGCTTTGAGCATTCCCTGTGAGACCAGTATTAGTTTCCGATACACCACTGCAGGGTCAATGTATTCCTTGGACCTTCACATTGACGATGAAACACAGAAATCGCATCGGAATGAAATACAAAAGGCAAACTGACGCGTAAATACAAGAATAGAGACTCTTCTTGCAGTCGGTGATTTCAGCATTCCCTGTGAGACCAGTATTAGTTTCCGATACTTCTCTGCAGGTTCAATGTATTCCTAGGACCTTCATATTGACGATGAAACACAGAAGTCGCATCGGAATGAAATACAAAAGGCACATTGTTGCGTTAAGTACTAGAATAGAGACTCTTCTTACAGTCGGTGCTTTGGGCATTCCCTGTGAGACCAGTATTCGTTTCTGATACACCACTGCAGGTTCAAGATATTCCTTGGACCTTCACATTGACGATAAAACACAGAAATCGCATCGGAATTAATTACAAAAGGCACAATGCCGTCTTAAGTACAAGAATAGAGACTCTTCTTACAGTCGGTGCTTTGAGCATTCCCTGTGAGACCAGTATTAGTTTCCGATACACCACTCCAGGTTTCGTGTATTCCTTGGACCTTCACATTGACGATGAAACACAGAAATCGCATCGGAATTAAATACAAAAGGGACAATGTCGCCTTAAGTACAAGAATAGAGACTCTTCTTACTGTCGGTGCTTTGAGCATTCCCTGTGAGACCAGAATTAGTTTCCGATACACCACTCCAGGTTCAATGTATTCCTTGGACCTTCACATTGACGATGAAACACAGAAATCGCATCGTAATGAAATACAAAAGGTAAACTGCCGCGTAAGTACAAGAATAGAGACTCTTCTTACAGTCGGTGCTTTCAGCATTCCCTGTGAGACCAGTATTAGATTCCGATACACCTCAGCAGGTTCAATGTATTCCTAGGACCTTCATATTGACGATGAAACACAGAAATCGCATCGGAATGAAATACAAAATTCACAATGATGCGTTAAGTACCAGAACAGAGACTCTTCTTACAGTCGGTGCTTTGGGCATTCCCTGTGAAACCAGTATTAGTTTCTGATACACCACTGCAGGTTCACTGTATTCCTTGGACCTTCACATTGACGATAAAACACAGAAATCGCATCGGAATTAATTACAAAAGGCACAATGCCGTCATAAGTACAAGAATAGAGACTCTTCTTACAGTCGGTGCTTTGAGCATTCCCTGTGAGACCAGTATTAGTTTCCGATACACCACTGCAGGTTCAATGTATTCCTTGGACCTTCACATTGACGATGAAACACAGAAATCGCATCGGAATGAAATACAAATGGCACAATGTCGCCTTAAATACATGAATAGAGACTCTTCTTACAGTCGGTGCTTTGAGCATTCCCTGTGAGACCAGTATTAGTTTCCGATACACCACTGCAGGTTCAATGTATTCCTTGAACCTTCACATTGACGATGAAACACAGAAATCGCATCGGAATGAAATACAAAAGGCAAATTGACGCGTAAATACAAAAATAGAGACTCTTCTTACAGTCGGTGTTTTCAGCATTCCCTGTGAGACCAGTATTAGTTTCCGATACTTCTCAGCAGGTTCAATGTATTCCTAGGACCTTCATACTGACGATGAAACACAGAAATCGCATCGGAATGAAATACAAAATGCACAATGTTGCGTTAAGTACAAGAATAGAGACTCTTCTTACAGTCGGTGCTTTGGGCATTCCCTGTGAGACCAGTATTCGATTCTGATACACCACTGCAGGTTCAATGTATTCCTTGTACCATCACATTGACGATGAAACACAGAAATCGCATCGGAATTAATTACAAAAGGCACAATGCCGTCATAAGTCGAAGAATAGAGACTCTTCTTACAGTCGGTGCTTTGAGCATTCCCTGTGAGACCAGTAATAGCTTCCGATACACCACTGCATGTTCAATGTATTCCTTGTACCATCACATTGACGATGAAACACAGAAATCGCATCGGAATTAATTACAAAAGGCACAATGCCGTCATAAGTCGAAGAATAGAGACTCTTCTTACAGTCGGTGCTTTGAGCATTCCCTGTGAGACCAGTATTAGTTTCCGATACACCACTGCAGCTTCAATGTATTCCTTGGACCTTCTCATTGACGATGAAACACAGAAATCGCATCGGAATTAAATACAAAAGGCACAATGTCGCCTTAAGTACAAGAATAGAGACTCTTCTTACAGTCGGTGCTTTGAGCATTCTCTGTGAGACCAGTATTAGTTTCCGATACACCACTGCAGGTTCAATGTATTCCTTGGACCTTCACATTGACGATGAAACACAGAAATCGCATGGGAATTAAATACAAAAGGTAAACTGCCGCGTAAGTACAAGAATAGAGACTCTTCCTACAGTCGGTGTTTTCAGCATTCCCTGTGAGACCAGTATTAGTTTCCGATACTCCTCAGCAGGTCCAATGTATTCCTAGGATCTTCATATTGACGATGAAACACAGAAATCGCATCGGAATTAATTACAAAAGGCACAATGCCGTCATAAGTCGAAGAATAGAGACTCTTCTTACAGTCGGTGCATTGAGCATTCCCTGTGAAACCAGTATTACTTTCCGATACACTACTGCAGGTTTAATGTATTCCTTGGACTTTCTTATTGACGATGAAACACAGAAATCGCATCGGAATTAAATACAAAAGGCACAATGTCGCCTTAAGTACAAGAATAGAGACTCTTCTTACAGTCAGGGCTTTGAGCATTCCCTGTGAGACCAGTATTAGTTTCCGATACACCACTGCAGGTTCAATATATTCCTTGGACCTTCACATTGACGATGAAACACAGAAATCGCATCGGAATGAAATACAAAAGGCAAACTGCCGCGTAAGTACAAGAATAGAGACTCTTCTTACAGTCGGTGTTTTCAGCATTCCCTGTGAGACCAGTATTAGTTTCCGATACTCCTCAGCAGGTTCAATGTATTCCTAGGACCTTCATATTGACGATGAAACACAGAAATCGCATCGGAATGAAATACAAATGGCAAAATGTCGCCTTAAGTACAAGAATAGAGACTCTTCTTACAGTCGGTGCTTTGAGCATTCCCTGTGAGACCAGTATTAATTTCCGATACACCACTGCAGATTCAATGTATTCCTTGGACCTTCACATTGACGATGAAACACAGAAATCGGATCGGAATGAAATACAAAAGGCAAATTGACGCGTTAATACAAGAATAGAGACTCTTCTTACAGTCGGTGTTTTCAGCATTCCCCGTGAGACCAGTATTAGTTTCCGATACTTCTCAGCAGGTTCAATGTATTCCTAGGACCTTCATATTGACGATGAAACTCAGAAATCGCATCGGAATGAAATACAAAAGGCACAATGTTGCGTTAAGTACAAGAATAGAGACTCTTCCTACAGTCGGTGCTTTGGACATTCCCTGTGAGACAAGTATTCGTTTCTGATACACCACTGCAGGTTCAATGTATTCCTTGGACCTTCACATTGACGATGAAACACAGAAATCGCATCGGAATTAAATACAAAAGGCGCAATGCCGCCTTAAGTACAAGAATAGGGACTCTTCTTCCAGTCGATGCTTTGAGCATTCCCTGTGAGACCAGTATTAGTTTCCGATACACCACTGCAGGTTCAATGTATTCCTTGGACCTTCGCATTGACGTTGAAAAACAGAAATCGCATCGGAATTAAATACAAAAGGCGCAATGCCGCCTTAAGTACAAGAATAGAGACTCTTCTTACAGTCGGTGCTTTGAGCATTCCCTGTGAGACCAGTATTAGTTTCTGATACACCACTGCAGGTTCAATGTATTCCTTGGACCTTCACATTGACGATGAAACACAGATATTGCATCGGAATTAATTACAAAAGGCACAATGATGTCATAAGTACAAGAATAGAGACTCTTCTTGCAGTCGGTGCTTTGAGCATTCCCTGTGAGAACCGTATTAGTTTCTGAAACACCACTGCAGGTTCAATATATTCGTTGGACCATCACATTGACGATGAAACACAGAAATCGCATCAGAATTAAATACAAAAGGTGCAATGCCGCCTTAAGTTCTAGAATAGAGACTCTTCTTACAGTCGGTCCTTTGAGCATTCCCTGTGAGACCAGAAATAGTTTCCGATACACCACTGCATGTTCAATGTATTCCTTGGACCTTCACATTGACGATGAAACAAGGAAATCGCATCGGAATTAAATACAAAAGGCGCAATGCCGCCTTAAGTACTAGAATAGAGACTCTTCTTACAGTCGGTGCTTTGAGCATTCCCTGTGAGACCAGTAATAGTTTCCGATACACCACTGCATGTTCAATGTATTCCTTGGACCATCACATTGACGATGAAACACAGAAATCGCATCGGAATTAATTACAAAAGGCACAATGCCGTCATAAGTCGAAGAATAGAGACCCTTCTTACAGTCGGTGATTTGAGCATTCCCTGTGAGACCAGAATTAGTTTCCGATACACCACTGCAGCTTCAATGTATTCCTTGGACCTTCTCATTGACGATGAAACACAGAAATCGCATCGGAATTAAATACAAAAGGCACAATGTCGCCTTAAGTACAAGAATAGAGACTCTTTTTACAGTCGGTGCTTTGAGCATTCTCTGTGAGACCAGTATTAGTTTCCGATACACCACTGCACGTTCAATGTATTCCTTTGACCTTCACATTGACGATGAAACACAGAAATCGCATGGGAATTAAATACAAAAGGCAAACTGACGCGTAAGTACAAGAATAGAGACTCTTCTTACAGTCGGTGTTTTCAGCATTCCCTGTGAGACCAGTATTAGTTTCCGATACTCCTCAGCAGGTTCAATGTATTCCTAGGACCTTCATATTGACGATGAAACACAGAAATCGCATCAGAATTAAATACAAAAGGTGCAATGCCGCCTTAAGTTCAAGAATAGAGACTCTTCTTACAGTCGGTCCTTTGAGCATTCCCTGTGAGACCAGAAATAGTTTCCGATACACCACTGCATGTTCAATGTATTCCTTGGACCTTCACATTGACGATGAAACACAGAAATCGCATCGGAATTAAATACAAAGGGCGCAATGCCGCCTTAAGTACTAGAATAGAGACTCTTCTTACAGTTGGTGCTTTGAGCATTCCCTGTGAGACCAGTAATAGTTTCCGATACACCACTGCATGTTCAATGTATTCCTTGGACCATCACATTGACGATGAAACACAGAAATCGCATCGGAATTAATTACAAAAGGCACAATGCCGTCATAAGTCGAAGAATAGAGACTCTTCTTACAGTCGGTGCTTTGAGCATTCCCTGTGAGACCAGTATTAGTTTCCGATACACCACTGCAGCTTCAATGTATTCCTTGGACCTTCTCATTGACGATGAAACACAGAAATCGCATCGGAATTAAATACAAAAGGCACAATGTCGCCTTAAGTACAAGAATAGAGACTCTTCTTACAGTCGGTGCTTTGAGCATTCTCTGTGAGACCAGTATTAGTTTCCGATACACCACTGCAGGTTCAATGTATTCCTTGGACCTTCACATTGACGATGAAACACAGAAATCGCATGGGAATTAAATACAAAAGGTAAACTGCCGCGTAAGTACAAGAATAGAGACTCTTCCTACAGTCGGTGTTTTCAGCATTCCCTGTGAGACCAGTATTAGTTTCCGATACTCCTCAGCAGGTCCAATGTATTCCTAGGATCTTCATATTGACGATGAAACACAGAAATCGCATCGGAATTAATTACAAAAGGCACAATGCCGTCATAAGTCGAAGAATAGAGACTCTTCTTACAGTCGGTGCATTGAGCATTCCCTGTGAAACCAGTATTACTTTCCGATACACTACTGCAGGTTTAATGTATTCCTTGGACTTTCTTATTGACGATGAAACACAGAAATCGCATCGGAATTAAATACAAAAGGCACAATGTCGCCTTAAGTACAAGAATAGAGACTCTTCTTACAGTCAGGGCTTTGAGCATTCCCTGTGAGACCAGTATTAGTTTCCGATACACCACTGCAGGTTCAATATATTCCTTGGACCTTCACATTGACGATGAAACACAGAAATCGCATCGGAATGAAATACAAAAGGCAAACTGCCGCGTAAGTACAAGAATAGAGACTCCTCTTACAGTCGGTGTTTTCAGCATTCCCTGTGAGACCAGTATTAGATTCCGATACTCCTCAGAAGGTTCAATGTATTCCTGGGACCTTCATATTGACGATGAAACACAGAAATCGCATCGGAATGAAATACAAATGGCAAAATGTCGCCTTAAGTACAAGAATAGAGACTCTTCTTACAGTCGGTGCTTTGAGCATTCCCTGTGAGACCAGTATTAATTTCCGATACACCACTGCAGATTCAATGTATTCCTTGGACCTTCACAATGACGATGAAACACAGAAATCGGATCGGAATGAAATACAAAAGGCAAATTGACGCGTTAATACAAGAATAGAGACTCTTCTTACAGTCGGTGTTTTCAGCATTCCCCGTGAGACCAGTATTAGTTTCCGATACTTCTCAGCAGGTTCAATGTATTCCTAGGACCTTCATATTGACGATGAAACTCAGAAATCGCATCGGAATGAAATACAAAAGGCACAATGTTGCGTTAAGTACAAGAATAGAGACTCTTCCTACAGTCGGTGCTTTGGACATTCCCTGTGAGACAAGTATTCGTTTCTGATACACCACTGCAGGTTCAATGTATTCCTTGGACCTTCACATTGACGATGAAACACAGAAATCGCATCGGAATTAAATACAAAAGGCGCAATGCCGCCTTAAGTACAAGAATAGGGACTCTTCTTCCAGTCGATGCTTTGAGCATTCCCTGTGAGACCAGTATTAGTTTCCGATACACCACTGCAGGTTCAATGTATTCCTTGGACCTTCACATTGACGTTGAAAAACAGAAATCGCATCGGAATTAAATACAAAAGGCGCAATGCCGCCTTAAGTACAAGAATAGAGACTCTTCTTACAGTCGGTGCTTTGAGCATTCCCTGTGAGACCAGTATTAGTTTCTGATACACCACTGCAGGTTCAATGTATTCCTTGGACCTTCACATTGACGATGAAACACAGATATTGCATCGGAATTAATTACAAAAGGCACAATGATGTCATAAGTACAAGAATAGAGACTCTTCTTGCAGTCGGTGCTTTGAGCATTCCCTGTGAGAACCGTATTAGTTTCTGAAACACCACTGCAGGTTCAATATATTCGTTGGACCATCACATTGACGATGAAACACAGAAATCGCATCAGAATTAAATACAAAAGGTGCAATGCCGCCTTAAGTTCAAGAATAGAGACTCATCTTACAGTCGGTCCTTTGAGCATTCCCTGTGAGACCAGAAATAGTTTCCGATACACCACTGCATGTTCAATGTATTCCTTGGACCTTCACATTGACGATGAAACACAGAAATCGCATCGGAATTAAATACAAAAGGCGCAATGCCGCCTTAAGTACTAGAATAGAGACTCTTCTTACAGTCGGTGCTTTGAGCATTCCCTGTGAGACCAGTAATAGTTTCCGATACACCACTGCATGTTCAATGTATTCCTTGGACCATCACATTGACGATGAAACACAGAAATCGCATCGGAATTAATTACAAAAGGCGCAATGCCGTCATAAGTCGAAGAATAGAGACCCTTCTTACAGTCGGTGATTTGAGCATTCCCTGTGAGACCAGTATTAGTTTCCGATACACCACTGCAGCTTCAATGTATTCCTTGGACCTTCTCATTGACGATGAAACACAGAAATCGCATCGGAATTAAATACAAAAGGCACAATGTCGCCTTAAGTACAAGAATAGAGACTCTTTTTACAGTCGGTGCTTTGAGCATTCTCTGTGAGACCAGTATTAGTTTCCGATACACCACTGCACGTTCAATGTATTCCTTTGACCTTCACATTGACGATGAAACACAGAAATCGCATGGGAATTAAATACAAAAGGCAAACTGACGCGTAAGTACAAGAATAGAGACTCTTCTTACAGTCGGTGTTTTCAGCATTCCCTGTGAGACCAGTATTAGTTTCCGATACTCCTCAGCAGGTTCAATGTATTCCTAGGCCTTCATATTGACGATGAAACACAGTAATCGCATCGGAATGAAATACAAAATGCACAATGTTGCGTTAAGTACAAGAATAGAGACTCTTCTTACAGTCGGTGCTTTGGGCATTCCCTGTGAGACCAGTATTAGTTTCTGATACACCACTGCAGGTTCAATGAATTCCTTGGACCTTCACATTGACGATAAAACACAGAAATCGCATCGGAATTAATTACAAAAGGCACAATGCCGTCATAAGTACAAGAATAGAGACTCTTCTTACAGTCGGTGCTTTGAGCATTCCCTGTGAGACCAGTATTAGTTTCCGATACACCACTGCAGGTTCAATGTATTCCTTTGACCTTCACATTGACGAAGAAACACAGAAATCGCATCGGAATTAAATTAAAAGGCACAATGTCGCCTTAAGTACAAGTATAGAGACTCTTCTTACAGTCGGTGCTTTGAGCATTCCCTGTGAGACCAGTATTAGTTTCCGATACACCACTGCAGGTTCAATGTATTCCTTGGACCCTCACATTGACGATGAAACACAGAAATCGCATCGGAATTAATTACAAAAGGCACAATGATGTCATAAGTAGAAGAATAGAGACTCTTCTTACAGTCGGTGCTTTGAGCATTCCCTGTGAGAACAGTATTAGTTTCTGAAACACCACTGGAGGTTCAATGTATTCCTTGGACCTTCTCATTGACGATGAAACACAGAAATCGCATCGGAACGAAATACAAAAGGCAAATTGACGCGTAAATACAAGAATAGAGACTCTTCTTACAGTCGGTGTTTTCAGCATTCCCTGTGAGACCAGTATTAGTTTCCGATACTTCTCAGCAGGTTCAATGTATTCCTAGGACCTTCATATTGACGATGAAACTCAGAAATCGCATCGGAATGAAATACAAAAGGCACAATGTTGCGTTAAGTACAAGAATAGAGACTCTTCTTACAGTCGGTGCTTTGGGCATTCCCTGTGATACCAGTATTCGTTTCTGATACACCACTGCAGATTCAATGTATTCCTTGGACCTTCACATTGACGATGAAACACAGAAATCGCATCGGAATTAAATACAAAAGGCGCAATGCCGCCTTAAGTACAAGAATAGAGACTCTTCTTACAGTCGATGCTTTGAGCATTCCCTGTGAGACCAGTATTAGTTTCCGATACACCACTGCAGGTTCAATGTATTCCTTGGTCCTTCACATTGACGTTGAAAAACAGAAATCGCATCGGAATTAAATACAAAAGGCGCAATGCCGCCTTAAGTACAAGAATAGAGACTCTTCTTACAGTCGGTGCTTTGAGCATTCCCTGTGAGACCAGTATTAGTTTCTGATACACCACTGCAAGTTCAATGTATTCCTTGGACCTTCACATTGACGATGAAACACAGATATCGCATCGGAATTAATTACAAAAGGCACAATGATGTCATAAGTACAAGAATAGAAACTCTTCTTACAGTCGGTGCTTTGAGCATTCCCTGTGAGAACAGTATTAGTTTCTGAAACACCACTGCAGGTTCAATATATTCCTTGGACCATCACATTGACGATGAAACACAGATATCGCATAAGAATTAAATACAAAAGGTGCAATGCCGCCTTAAGTTCAAGAATAGAGACTCTTCTTACAGTCGGTCCTTTGAGCATTCCCTGTGAGACCAGAAATAGTTTCCGATACACCACTGCAGTTTCAATGTATTCCTTGGACCTTCACATTGACGATGAAACACAGAACTCGCATGGGAATTAAATACAAAAGGCAAACTGACGCGTAAGTACAAGAATAGAGACTCTTCTTACAGTCGGTGTTTTCAGCATTCCCTGTGAGAACAGTATTAGTTTCTGAAACACCACTGCAGGTTCAATATATTCCTTGGACCATCACATTGACGATGAAACACAGAAATCGCATCAGAATTAAATACAAAAGGCACAATGTTGCGTTAAGTACAAGAATAGAGACTCTTCCTACAGTCGGTGCTTTGGGCATTCCCTGTGAGACCAGTATTAGTTTCCGATACACCACTGCAGGTTCATTGTATTCCTTGGACCCTCACATTGACGATGAAACACAGAAATCGCATCGGAATTAATTACAAAAGGCACAATGATGTCATAAGTACAAGAATAGAGGCTCTTCTTACAGTCGGTGCTTTGAGCATTCCCTGTGAGACCAGTATTAGTTTCCGATACACCACTGCAGCTTCAATGTATTCCTTGGACCTTCTCATTGACGATGAAACACAGAAATCGCATCGGAATTAAATACAAAAGGCACAATGTCGCCTTAAGTACAAGAATAGAGACTCTTCTTACAGTCGGTGATTTGAGCATTCTCTGTGAGACCAGCATTAGTTTCCGATACACCACTGCAGGTTCAATGTATTCCTTGGACCTTCACATTGACGATGAAACACAGAAATCGCATGGGAATTAAATACAAAAGGCAAACTGACGCGTAAGTACAAGAATAGAGACTCTTCTTACGGTCGGTGTTTTCAGCATTCCCTGTGAGACCAGTATTAGTTTCCGATACTCCTCAGCAGGTTCAATGTATTCCTAGGACCTTCATCTTGACGATGAAACACAGTAATCGCATCGGAATGAAATACAAAATGCACAATGTTGCGTTAAGTACAAGAATAGAGACTCTTCTTACAGTCGGTGCTTTGGGCATTCCCTGTGAGACCAGTATTAGTTTCTGATACACCACTGCAGGTTCAATGAAATCCTTGGACCTTCACATTGACGATAAAACACAGAAATCGCATCGGAATTAATTACAAAAGGCACAGTGCCGTCATAAGTACAAGAATAGAGACTCTTCTTACAGTCGGTGCTTTGAGCATTCCCTGTGAGACCAGTATTAGTTTCCGATACACCACTGCAGGTTCAATGTATTCATTGGACCTTCACATTGACGATGAAACACAGAAATCGCATCGGAATTAAATACAAAAGGCACAATGTCGCCTTAAGTACAAGAATAGAGACTCTTCTTACAGTCGGTGCTTTGAGCATTCCTTGTGAGACCAGTATTAGTTTCCGATACACCACTGCAGGTTCAATGTATTCCTTGGACCCTCACATTGACGATGAAACACAGAAATCGCATCGGAATTAATTACAAAAGGCACAATGATGTCATAAGTACAAGAATAGAGACTCTTCTTACAGTCGGTGCTTTGAGCATTCCCTGTGAGAACAGTATTAGTTTCTGAAACACCACTGGAGGTTCAATGTATTCCTTGGACCATCACATTGACGATGATACACAGAAATCGCATCGGAATTAAATACAAAAGGAGCAATGCCGCCTTAAGTACAAGAATAGAGACTCTTCTTACAGTCGGTCCTTTGAGCATTCCCTGTGTGACCAGTATTAGATTCCGATATACCTCAGCAGGTTCAATGTATTCCTAGGACCTTCACATTGACGATGAAACACAGAAATCGCATCGGAATGAAATACAAAAGGCAAACTGCCGCGTAAGTACAAGAATAGAGATTCTTCTTACAGTCGGTGCTTCCAGCTATCCCTGTGAGACCTGTATTAGTTTCCGATACACCACTCCAGGATCAATGTATTCCTTGGACATTCACATTGACGATGAAACACAGAAATCGCATCGGAATGAAATACAAAATGCAAACTGCCTCGTAAGTAAAAGAATAGAGATTCGTCTTACAGTCGGTGCATCCAGCTTTCCCTGTGAGACCTGTATTAGTTTCCGATACACCTCAGCAGGTTCAATGTATTCCTAGGACCTTCACATTGACGATGAAACTTAGAAATCGCATGGGAATTAAATACAAAAAGCACAATGTCGCCTTAAGTACAAGAATAGATACTCTTCTTACTGTCGGTGCTTTGAGCATTCCCTGTGAGACAAGAATTAGTTTGCGATACACCACTCCAGGTTCAATGTATTCCTTGGACCTTCACATTGACGATGAAACACAGAAATCGCATCGTAATGAAATACAAAAGGTAAACTGCCTCGTAAGTACAAGAATAGAGACTCTTCTTACAGTCGGTGCTTTCAGCATTCCCTGTGAGACCAGTATTAGATTCCGATACACCTCAGCAGGTTCAATGTATTCCTAGGACCTTCATATTGACGATGAAACACAGAAATCACATCGGAATTAATTACAAAAGGCACAATGCCGTCATAAGTCGAAGAATAGAGACTCTTCTTACAGTCGGTGCTTTGAGAATTCCCTGTGAGACCAGTATTAGTTTCCGATACACCACTGCAGGTTCAATGTATTCCTTGGACCTTCTCATTGACGATGAAACACAGAAATCGCATCGGAATTGAATACAAAAGGTACAATGTCGCCTTAAGTACAAGAATAGAGACTCTTCTTACAGTCGATGCTTTGAGCATTCCCTGTGAGACCAGTATTAGTTTCCGATACACCACTGCAGGTTCAATGTATTCCTTGGACCTTCACATTGTCGATGAAACACAGAAATCGCATCGGAATGAAATACAAAAGCAAACTGCCGCGTAAGTACAAGAATAGAGACTCTTCTTACAGTCGGTGTTTTCAGCATTCCCTGTGAGACCAGTATTAGTTTCCGATACTCCTCAGCAGGTTTAATGTATTCCTAGGACCTTCATATTGGCGATGAAACACAGAAATCGCATCGGAATGAAATACAAAAGGCACAATGTTGCGTTAAGTACAAGAATAGAGACTCTTCTTACAGTCGGTGCTTTGGGCATTCCCTGTGAGACCAGTATTAGTTTCTGATACACCACTGCAGGTTCAATGTATTCCTTGGACCTTCACATTGACGATAAAACACAGAAATCGCATCGGAATTAATTACAAAAGGCACAATGCTGTCATAAGTACAAGAATAGAGACTGTTCTTACAGTCGGTGCTTAGAGCATTCCCTGTGAGACCAGTATTAGTTTCCGATACACCACTGCAGGTTCAATGTATTCCTTGGACCTTCACATTGACGATGAAAAACAGAAATCGCATCGGAATTAAATACAAAAGGCACAATGTCGCCGTAAGTACAAGAATAGAGACTCTTCTTACAGTCGGTGCTTTGAGCATTCCCTGTGAGACCAGTATTAGTTTCCGATACACCACTGCAGGTTCAAGGTATTCCTTGGACCTTCACATTGACGATAAAACACAGAAATCGCATCGGAATTAATTACAAAAGGCACTATGCCGTCATAAGTACAAAAATATAGACTCTTCTTACAGTCGGTGCTTTGGGCATTCCCTGTGAGACCAGTATTAGTTTCTGATACACCACTGCAGGTTCAATGTATTCCTTGGACCTTCACATTGACGATGAATCACAGAAATCGCATCGGAATTAATTACAAAAGGCACTATGCCGTCATAAGTACATGAATATAGACTCTTCTTACAGTCGGTGCTTTCAGCATTCCCTGTGAGACCAGTATTAGTTTCCGATACACCACTGCAGGTTCAATGTATTCCTTGCACCTTCACATTGACGATGAAACACAGAAATCGCATCGGAATTAAATACAAAAGGTGCAATGCCGCCTTAAGTACAAGAATAGAGACTCTTCTTACAGTAGGTGCTTTGAGCATTCCCTTTGAGACCAGTATTAGTTTCTGATACACCACTGCAGGTTCAATGTATTCCTTGGACCTTCACATTGACGATGAATCACAGAAATCGCATCGGAATTAATTACAAAAGGCACTATGCCGTCATAAGTACATGAATATAGACTCTTCTTACAGTCGGTGTTTGGGCATTCCCTGTGAGACCAGTATTAGTTTCTGATACACCACTGCAGGTTTAATGTATTCCTTGGACCTTCACATTGACGATAAAAAACAGAAATCGCATCGGAATTAATTACAAAATGCACAATGCCGTCCTAAGTACAAGAATAGAGACTCTTCTTACAGTCGGTGCTTTGAGCATTCCCTGTGAGACCAGTATTAGTTTCCGATACATCACTGCAGGTTCTATGTATTCCTAGGACCTTCACATTGACGATGAAACACAGAAATCGCATCGGAATTAAATACAAAAGGCACAATGTCGCCTTAAGTACAAGAATAGAGACTCTTCATACTGTCGGTGCTTTGAGCATTCCTTGTGAGACCAGTATTAGTTTCCGATACACCACTCCAGCTTCAATGTATTCCTTGGACATTCACATTGACGATGAAACACAGAAATCGCATCGGAATTAAATACAAAAGGCACAATGTCGCCTTAAGTACAAGAATAGAGACTCTTCTTACAGTCGGTGCTTTGAGCATTCCCTGTGAGACCAGTATTAGTTTCCGATACACCACTGCAGGTTCAATGTATTCCTTGGACCTTCACATTGGCGATGAAACACAGAAATCGCATCGGAATGAAATACAAAAGGCAAACTGACGCGTAAATACAAGAATAGAGACTCTTCTTACAGTCGGTGTTTTCAGCATTCCCTGTGAGACCAGTATTAGTTTCCGATACTCCTCAGCAGGTTCAATGTATTCCTAGGACCTTCATATTGACGATGAAACACAGAAATCGCATCGGAATGAAATACAAAAGGCACGATGTTGCGTTAAGTACAAGAATAGAGACTCTTCTTACAGTCGGTGCTTTGGGCATTCCCTGTGAGACCATTATTAGTTTCTGATACACCACTGCAGGTTCACGATATTCCTTGGACATTCACATTGACGATAAAACACAGAAATCGCATCGGAATTAATTACAAAAGGCACAATGCCGCCATAAGTACAAGAATAGAGACTCTTCTTACAGTCGGTGCTTTGAGCATTCCCTGTGAGACCAGTATTAGTTTCCGATACACCACTGCAGGTTCAATGTATTCCTTGGACCTTCACATTGACGATGAAACACAGAAATCGCATCGGAATTAAATACAAAAAGTGCAATGCCGCCTTAAGTACAAGAATAGAGACTCATTTTATGCTTTGAACATTCCCTGTGAGACCAGTATTAGTTTCCGATACACCACTGCAGGTTCAATGTATTCCTTGCACCTTCACATTGACGATGAAATACAGAAATCGCTCGGAATTAAATACAAAAGGCGCAATGCCGCCTTAAGTACAAGAATAGAGACTCTTCTTACAGTCGGTGCTTTGAGCATTCCCTTTGAGACCAGTATTAGTTTCTGATACAGCACTGCAGGTTCAATGTATTCCTTGGACCTTCACATTGACGATGAAACACAGAAATCGCATCGGAATTCATTACAAAAGGCACAATGCCGTCATAAGTACAAGAATAGAGACTCTTCTTACAGTCGGTGCTTTGAGCATTCCCTTTGAGACCAGTATTAGTTTCTGATACACCACTGCAGGTTCAATGTATTCCTTGGACCTTCACATTGACGATGAAACACAGAAATCGCATCGGAATTAATTTCAAAAGGCACAATGCCGTCATACGTACAAGAATAGAGACTCTTCTTACAGTCGGTGCTTTCAGCATTCCCTGTGAGACAAGTATTAGTTTCCGATACACCACTGCAGGTTCAATGTATTCCTTGCACCTTCACATTGACGATGAAACACAGAAATCGCATCGGAATTAATTTCAAAAGGCACAATGATGTCATAAGTACAAGAATAGAGACTCTTCTTACAGTCGGTGCTTTGAGCATTCCCTGTGAGAACAGTATTAATTTCTGAAACACCAGTGCAGGTTCAATGTATTCCTTGGACCATCACATTGACGATGAAACACAGAAATCGCATCGGAATTAAATACAAAATGTGCAATGCCGCCTTAAGTACAAGAATAGAGACTCTTCTTACAGTCGGTGTTTGAGCATTCCCTGTGAGACCAGTAATAGTTTCCGATACACCACTGCATGTTCAATGTATTCCTTGGACCGTCACATTGACGATGAAACACAGAAATCGCATCGGAATTAGATACAAAAGGCGCAATGCCGCCTTAAGTACAAGAATAGAGGCTCTTCTTACAGTCGGTGCGTTGAGCATTCCCTGTGAGACCAGTATTAGATTCCGATACACCTCAGCAGGTTCAATGTATTCCTAGGACCTTCACATTGACGATGAAACACAGAAATCGCATCGGAATGAAATACAAAAGGCAAACTGCCTCGTAAGTAGAAGAATAGAGATTCTTCTTACAGTCGGTGCTTCCAGCTTTCCCTGTAAGACCTGTATTAGTTTCCGATACACCACTCAAGGATCAATGTATTCCTTGGACATTCACATTGTCGATGAAACACAGAAATCGCATCGGAATGAAATACAGAAGGCAAACTGCCGCGTAAGAACAAGAATAGAGATTCTTCTTTAAGTCGGTGCTTCCAGCTTTCCCTGTGAGACCCGTATTAGTTTCCCACACACCTCAGCAGGTTCAATGTATTCCTAGGACCTTCACATTGACGATGAAACACAGAAATCGCATGGGAATTAAATACAAAAAGTGCAATGCCGCCTTAAGTACAAGAATAGAGACTCTTTTTATGCTTTGAACATTCCCTGTGAGACCAGTATTAGTTGCCGATACACCACTGCAGGTTCAATGTATTCCTTGCACCTTCACATTGACGATGAAATACAGAAATCGCTCGGAATTAAATACAAAAGGCGCATTGCCGCCTTAAGTACAAGAATAGAGACTCTTCTTACAGTCGGTGCTTTGAGCATTCCCTTTGAGACCAGTATTAGTTTCTGATACAGCACTGCAGGTTCAATGTATTCCTTGGACCTTCACATTGACGATGAAACACAGAAATCGCATCGGAATTCATTACAAAAGGCACAATGCTGCGTTAAGTACAAGAATAGAGACTCTTCTTACATTCGATGCTTTGGGCATTCCCTGTGAGACCAGTATTAGTTTCTGATACACCACTGCAGGTTCAATGTATTCCTTGGACCTTCTCATTGACGATGAAACACAGAAATCGCATCGGAATTAATTTCAAAAGGCACAATGCCGTCATACGTACAAGAATAGAGACTCTTCTTACAGTCGGTGCTTTCAGCATTCCCTGTGAGACAAGTATTAGTTTCCGATACACCACTGCAGGTTCAATGTATTCCTTGCACCTTCACATTGACGATGAAACACAGAAATCGCATCGGAATTAATTTCAAAAGGCACAATGATGTCATAAGTACAAGAATAGAGACTCTTCTTACAGTCGGTGCTTTGAGCATTCCCTGTGAGAACAGTATTAGTTTCTGAAACACCAGTGCAGGTTCAATGTATTCCTTGGACCATCACATTGACGATGAAACACAGAAATCGCATCGGAATTAAATTTCAAAATGTGCAATGCCGCCTTAAGTACAAGAATAGAGACTCTTCTTACAGTCGGTCTTTGAGCATTCCCTGTGAGTCCAGTAATAGTTTCCGATACACCACTGCATGTTCAATGTATTCCTTGGACCGTCACATTGACGATGAAACACAGAAATCGCATCGGAATTAAATACAAAAGGCGCAATGCCGCCTTAAGTACAAGAATAGAGGCTCTTCTTACAGTCGGTGCGTTGAGCATTCCCTGTGAGACCAGTATTAGATTCCGATACACCTCAGCAGGGTCAATGTATTCCTAGGACCTTCACATTGACGATGAAACACAGAAATCGCATCGGAATGAAATACAAAAGGCAAACTGCCTCGTAAGTAGAAGAATAGAGATTCTTCTTACAGTCGGTGCTTCCAGCTTTCCCTGTGAGACCTGTATTAGTTTCCGATACACCACTCAAGGATCAATGTATTCCTTGGACATTCACATTGACGATGAAACACAGAAATCGCATCGGAATGAAATACAGAAGGCAAACTGCCGCGTAAGTACAAGAATAGAGATTCTTCTTTAAGTCGGTGCTTCCAGCTTTCCCTGTGAGACCTGTATTAGTTTCCCACACACCTCAGCAGGTTCAATGTATTCCTAGGACCTTCACATTGACGATGAAACACAGAAATCGCATGGGAATTAAATACAAAAAGCACAATGTCGCCTTAAGTACAAGAATAGAGGCTCTTCTTACTGTCGGTGCTTTGAGCATTCCCTGTGAGACCACAATTAGTTTCCGATACACCACTCCTGGTTTAATGTATTCCTTGGACCTTCACATTGACGATGAAACACAGAAATCGCATCGTAACGAAATACAAAAGGTAAACTGCCGCGTAAGTACAAGAATAGAGACTCTTCTTACAGTCGGTGCTTTCAGCATTCCCTGTGAGACCAGTATTAGATTCCGATACACCTCAGCAGGTTCAATGTATTCCTAGGACCTTCATATTGACTATGAAACACAGAAATCACATCGGAATTAATTACAAAGGGCACAATGCCGTCATAAGTCGAAGAATAGAGACTCTTCTTACAGTCGGTGTATTGAGCATTCCCTGTGAGACCAGTATTAGTTTCCGATAAACCACTGCAGGTTCACTGTATTCCTTGGACCTTCTCATTGACGATGAATCACAGAAATCGCATCGGAATTAAATTTAAAAGGCACAATGCCGCCTTAAGTACAAGAATAGAGACTCTTCTTACAGTCGGTGCTTTGAGCATTCCCTGTGAGACCAGTATTAGCTTCCGATACACCACTGCATGTTCAATCTATTCCTTGGACCTTCACATTGACGATGAAACACAGAAATCGCATCGCAATGAAATGCAATAGGCAAACTGCCGCGTAAGTACAAGAATAGAGACTCTTCTTACAGACGGTGTTTTCAGCATTCCCTGTGAGACCAGTATCAGTTTCCGATACTCCTCAGCAGGTTCAATGTATTCCTAGGACCTTCATATTGACGATGAAACACAGATATCGCATCGGAATGAAATACAAAAGGCACAATGTTGCGTTAAGTACAAGAATAGAGACTCTTCTTACAGTCGGTGCTTTGGGCATTCCCTGTGAGACCAGTATTAGTTTCTGAAACACCACTGCAGGTTCAATGTATTCCTTGCACCTTCACATTGTCAATGAAACGCAGAAATCGCATCGGAATTAAATACAAAAAGCGCAATGCCGCCATAAGTACAAGAATAGATACTCTTCTTACAGTAGGTGCTTTGAGCATTCCCTTTGAGACCAGTATTAGTGTCTGATACACCACTGCAGGTTCAATGTATTCCTTGAACCTTCACATTGACGATGAATCACTGAAATCGCATCGGAATTAATTACAAAAGGCAAATGCCGTCATAAGTACAAGAATATAGACTCTTCTTACAGTCGGTGATTTGGGCATTCCCTGTGAGACCAGTATTAGTTTCTGATACACCACTGCAGGTTCAATGTATTCCTTGGGCCTTCACATTGACGATAAAACACAGAAATCGCATCGGAATTAATTACAAAAGGCACAATGCCGTCATAAGTACAAGAATAGAGACTCTTCTTACAGTCGGTGCTTTGAGCATTCCCTGTGAGACCAGTATTAGTTACCGATACACCACTGCAGGTTCAATGTATTCCTAGGACCTTCACATTGACGATGAAACACAGAAATCGCATCGGAATTAAATACAAAAGGCACAATGGCGCCTTAAGTGCAAGAATAGAAACTCTTCATACAGTCGGTGCTTTGAGCATTCCTTGTGAGACGAGTATTAGTTTCCGATAAACCACTCCAGGTTCAATGTATTCCTTGGACATTCACATTGACGATGAAACACAGAAATCGCATCGGAATGAAATACAAAAGGCAAACTGTCGCGTAAGGACAAGAATAGAGATTCTTCATACAGTCGGTGCTTCCAGCTTTCCCTGTGAGACCTGTATTAGTTTCCGATACACCTCAGCAGGTTCAATGTATTCCTAGGATCTTCACATTGACGATGAAACACAGAAATCGCATCGGAATTAAATACAAAAAGCACAATGTCACCTTAAGTACAAGAATAGAGACTCTTCTTACTGTCGGTGCTTTGAGCATTTCCTGTGAGACCAGAATTAGTTTCCGATACACCACTCCAGGTTCAATGTATTCCTTGGACCTTCACATTGCCGATGAAACACAGAAATCGCATCGTAATGAAATACAAAAGGTAAACTGCCGCGTAAGTACAAGAATAGAGACTCTTCTTACAGTCGGTGCTTTCAGCATTCCCTGTGAGACCAGTATTAGATTCCGATACACCTCAGCAGGTTCAATGTATTCCTAGGACCTTCATATTGACGATGAAACACAGAAATCGCATCGGAATTAATTACAAAAGGCACAATGAAGTCATAAGTCGAAGAATTGAGACTCTTCTTACAGTCGGTGATTTGAGCATTCCCTGTGAGACCAGTATTAGTTTCCGATACACCACTGCAGGTTCAATGTATTCCTTGGACCTTCTCATTGACGATGAAACACAGAAATCGCATCGGAATTAAATACAAAAGGCCCAATGTCGCCTTAGGTACAAGGATAGAGACTCTTCTTACAGTAGGTGCTTTGAGCATTCCCTGTGAGACCAGTATTAGTTTCCGATACATCACTGCAGGTTCAATGTATTCCTTGGACCTTCACATTGACGATGAAACACAGAAATCGCATCGGAATGAATTACAAAAGGCAAACTGCCGCGTAAGTACAAGAATAGAGACACTTCTTACAGTCGGTGTTTTCAGCATTCCCTGTGACACCAGTATTAGTTTCCGATACCCCTCAGCAGGTTCAATGTATTCCTAGGACCTTCATAATGACGATGAAACACAGAAATCGCATCGGAAAGAAATACAAAAGGCACAATGTTGCGTTAAGTACAAGAATAGAGACTCTTCTTACAGTCGGTGCTTTGGGCATTCCCTGTGAGACCAGTATTAGTTTGTGATACACCACTGCAGGTTCAATGTATTCCTTGGACCTTCACATTGACGATAAAACACAGAAATCGCATCGGAATTAATTACAAAAGGCGCAATGCCGTCATAAGTACAAGAATAGCGACTCTTCTTACAGTCGGTGCTTTGAGCATTCCCTGTGAGACCAGTATTAGTTTCCGATACACCACTGCAGGTTCAATGTATTCCTTGGACCTTCACATTGACGATGAAACACAGAAATCGCATCGGAATGAAATACAAAAGGCAAACTTCCGCGTAAGTACAAGAATAGAGACTCTTCTTACAGTCGGTGTTCTCAGCATTCCCTGTGAGACCAGTATTAGTTTCCGATACTCCTCAGCAAGTTCAATGTATTCCTAGGACCTTCATATTGACGATGAAACACAGAAATCGCATCGGAATGAAATACAAAATGCACAATGTTGCGTTAAGTACAAGAATAGAGACTCTTCTTACAGTCGGTGCTTTGGACATTCCCTGTGAGACCAGTATTAGTTTCTGATACACCACTGCAGGTTCAGGGTATTCCTTGGACCTTCACATTGACGATGAAACACAGAAATCGCATCGGAATGAAATACAAAAGGCCAACTGCCGCGAAAGTACAAGAATAGAGACTCTTCTTACAGTCGGTGTTTTCAGCATTCCCTGTGAGACCAGTATTAGTTTCCGATACTCCTCAGCAGGTTCAATGTATTCCTAGGACCTTCATATTGACGATGAAACACAGAAATCGCATCGTAATGAAATACAAAAGGTAAACTGCCGCGTAAGTACAAGAATAATGACTCTTCTTACAGTCGGTGTTTTCAGCATTCCCTGTGAGACCAGTATTAGTTTCCGATACTCCTCAGCAGGTTCAATGTATTCCTAGGACCTTCACATTGACGATAAAACACAGAAATCGCATCGGAATTAATTACAAAAGGCACAATGCCGTCATAAGTACAAGAATATAGACTCTTCTTACAGTCGGTGCTTTGAGCATTCCCTGTGAGACCAGTATTAGTTTCCGATACACCACTGCAGGTTCAATGTATTCCTTGGACCTTCACATTGACGATGAAACACAGAAATCGCATCGGAATGAAATACAAAAGGCAAATATCCGCGTAAGTACAAGAATAGAGACTCTTCTTACTGTCGGTGTTTTCAGCATTCCCTGTGAGACCAGTATTAGTTTCCGATACCCCTCAGCAGGTTCAATGTATTCCTAGGACCTTCATATTGACGATGAAACACAGAAATCGCATCGGAATGAAATACAAAAGGCACAATGTTGCGTTAAGTACAAGAATAGAGACTTTTCTTACAGTCGGTGCTTTGGGCATTCCCTGTGAGACCAGTATTAGTTTCTGATACACCACTGCAGGTTCAATGTATTCCTTGGACCTTCACATTGACGATAAAACACAGAAATCGCATCGGAATTAATTACAAAAGGCACAATGCCGTCATAAGTAGAAGAATAGAGACTCTTCTTACAGTCGGTGCTTTGAGCATTCCCTGTGAGACCAGTATTAGTTTCCGATACACCACTGCAGGTTCAATGTATTCCTTGGACCTTCACATTGACGATGAAACACAGAAATCGCATCGGAATGAAATACAAAAGGCAAACTTCCGCGTAAGTACAAGAATAGAAACTCTTCTTACAGTCGGTGTTTTCAGCATTCCCTGTGAGACCAGTATTAGTTTCCGATACTCTTCAGCAGGTTCAATGTATTCCTATGACCTTCATATTGACGATGAAACACAGAAATCGCATCGGAATGAAATACAAAAGGCACAATGTTGCGTTAAGTACAAGAATAGAGACTCTTCTTACAGTCGGTGCTTTGGGCATTCCCTGTGAGACCAGTATTAGTTTCTGATACACCGATGCAGGTTCAAGGTATTCCTTGGACCTTCACATTGACGATAAAACACAGAAATCGCATCGGAGTTAATTACGAAAGGCACAATGCCGTCATAAGTACAAGAATAGAGACTCTTCTTACAGTCGGTGCTTTGAGCATTCCCTGTGAAACCAGTATTAGTTTCCGATACACCACTGCAGGTTCAATGTATTCCTTGGACCTTCACATTGACGATGAAACACAGAAATCGCATGGGAATGAAATACAAAAGGCAAACTGCCGCGAAAGTACAAGAATAGTGATTCTTCTTACAGTCGGTGTTTTCAGCATTCCCTGTGAGACCAGTATTATTTTCCGATACTCCTCAGCAGGTTCAATGTATTCCTAGGACCTTCATATTGACGATGAAACACAGAAATCGCATCGGAATGAAATACAAAAGGCACAATGTTGCGTTAAGTACAAGGATAGAGACTCTTCTTACATTCGGTGCTTTGGGCATTCCCTGTGAGACCAGTATTAGTTTCTGATACACCACTGCAGGTTCAATATATTCCTTGGACCTTCACATTGACGATAAAACACAGAAATCGCATCGGAATTAATTACAAAAGGCACAATGCCGTCATAAGTACAAGAATAGAGACTCTTCTTACAGTCGGTGCTTTGAACATTCCCTGTGAGACCAGTATTAGTTTCCGAAACACCACTACAGGTTCAATGTATTCCTTGGACCTTCACATTGACGATGAAACACAGAAATAGCATTGGAATTAATTACAAAAGGCACAATGTCGCCTTAAGTACAAGAATAGAGACTCATCTTACAGTCGGAGCTTTGGGCATTCCCTGTGAGACCAGTATTAGTTTCCGATACACCACTGGAGGTTCAATGTATTCCTTGGACCTTCACATTGACGATGAAACACAGAAATCGCTTCGGAATGAAATACAAAAGGCAAACTGACGCGTAAATACAGGAATAGAGACTCTTCTTACAGTCGGTGTTTTCAGCATTCCCTGTGAGACCAGTATTAGTTTCCGATACTCCTCAGCAGGTTCAATGTATTCCTAGGACCTTCATATTGACGATGAAACACAGAAATCGCATTGGAATGAAATACAAAAGGCACAATGTTGCGTTAATTACAAGAATAGAGACTCTTCTTACAGTCGGTGCTTTGGGCATTCCCTGTGAGACCAGTATCAGTTTCTGATACACCACTGCAGGTTCAAGGTATTCCTTGGACCTTCACATTGACGATAAAACACAGAAATCGCATCGGAATTAATTACAAAAGGCACTATGCCGTCATAAGTACAAGAATATAGACTCTTCTTACAGTCGGTGCTTTGGGCATTCCCTGTGAGACCAGTATTAGTTTCTGATACACCACTGCAGGTTCAATGTATTCCTTGGACCTTCACATTGACGATGAAACACAGAAATCGCATCGGAATTAATTACAAAAGGCACAATGCCGTCATAAGTACAAGAATAGAGACTCTTCTTACAGTCGGTGCTTTGAGCATTCCCTTTCAGACCAGTATTAGTTTCAGATACACCACTGCAGGTTCAATGTATTCCTTGGACCTTCACATTGACGATGAAACACAGAAATCGCATCGGAATTTATTACAAAAGGCACAATGCCGTCATAAGTACAAGAATAGAGACTCTTCTTACAGTCGGTGCTTTGAGCAATCCCTGTGAGACCAGTATTAGTTTCCGATACACCACTGCAGGTTCAATGTATTCCTTGCACCTTCACATTGACGATGAAACACAGAAATCGCATCGGAATTAAATACAAAAGGCGTAATGTCGCCTTAAGTACAAGAATAGAGACTCTTCTTACATTAGGTGCTTTGAGCTTTCCCTTTGAGACCAGTATTAGTTTCTGATACACCACTGCAGGTTCAATGTATTCCTTGGACCTTCACATTGACGATGAATCACAGAAATCGCATCGGAATTAATTACAAAAGGCACTATGCCGTCATAAGTACAAGAATATAGACTCTTCTTACAGTCGGTGCTTTGGGCATTCCCTGTGAGACCAGTATTAGTTTCTGATACACCACTGCAGGTTCAATGTATTCCTTGGACCTTCACATTGACGATAAAACACAGAAATCGCATCGGAATTAATTACAAAAGGCACAATGCCGTCATAAGTACTAGAATAGAGACTCTTCTTACAGTCGGTGCTTTGAGCATTCCCTGTGAGACCAGTATTAGTCTCCGATACACCACTGCAGGTTCAATGTATACCTAGGACCTTCACATTGACGATGAAACACAGATATCGCATCGGAATTAAATACAAAAGGCACAGTGTCGCCTTAAGTACAAGAATAGAGACTCTTCTTACTGTCGGTGCTTTGAGCATTTCCTGTCAGACCAGTATTAGTTTCCGATACACCACTGCAGGTTCAATGTATTCCTTGGACCTTCTCATTGACGATGAAACACAGGAACCGCATCGGAATTAAATACAAAGGGCACAATGTCCCCTTAAGTACAAGAATAGAGACTCCTCGTACAGTCGGTGCTTTGAGCATTCCCTGTGAGACCAGTATTAGTTTCCGATACACCACTGCAGGTTCAATGTATTCCTTGGACCTTCACATTGACGATGAAACACAGAAATCGCATCGGAATGAAATACAAAAGGCAAACTGCCGCGTAAGTACAAGAATAGAGACTCTTCTTACAGTCGGTGTTTTCAGCATTCCCTGTGAGACCAGTATTAGTTTCCGATACTCCTCAGCAGGTTCAATGTATTCCTAGGACCTTCATTTTGACGATGAAACACAGAAATCGCATCGGAATGAAATACAAAAGGCACAATGTTGCGTTAAGTACAAGAATAGAGACTCTTCTTACAGTCGGTGCTTTGGGCATTCCCTGTGAGACCAGTATTAGTTTCTGATACACCACTGCAGGTTCAACGTATTCCTTGGACCTTCACATTGACGATAAAACACAGAAATCGCATCGGAATTAATTACAAAAGGCACAATGCCGTCATAAGTACAAGAATAGAGACTCCTCTCACAGTCGGTGCTTTGAGCATTCCCTGTGAGACCAGTATTAGTTTCCGATACACCACTGCAGATTCAATGTATTCCTTGCACCTTCACATTGACGATGAAACACAGAAATCGCATCGGAATTAAATACAAAAATCACAATGTCGCCTTAAGTACAAGAATAGAGACTCTTCTTACAGTCGGTGCTTTGAGCATTCCCTGTGAGACCAGTATTAGTTTCCGATACACCACTGCAGGTTCAATGTATTCCTTGGACCTTCACATTGACGATGAAACACAGAAATCGCATCGGAATGAAATACAAAACGCAAACTGACGCGTAAATACAAGAATAGAGACTCTTCTTACAGTCGGTGTTTTCAGCATTCACTGTGAGACCAGTATTAGTTTCCGATACTCCTCAGCAGGTTCAATGTATTCCTAGGACCTTCATATTGACGATGAAACACAGAAATCGCATCGGAATGAAATACAAAGGGCACAATGTTGCGTTAAGTACAAGAATAGAGACTCTTCTTACAGTCGGTGCTTTGGGCATTCCCTGTGAGACCAGTATTAGTTTCTGATACACCACTGCAGGTTCAAGGTATTCCTTGGACCTTCACATTGACGATAAAACACAGAAATCGCATCGGAATTAATTACAAAAGGCACAATGCCGTCATAAGTACAAGAATAGAGACTCTTCTTACAGTCGGTGCTTTGAGCATTCCCTGTGAGACCAGTACTAGTTTCCGATACACCACTGCAGGTTCAATGTATTCCTTGCACCTTCACATTGACGATGAAACACAGAAATCGCTCGGAATTAAATACAAAAGGCGCCATGCCGCCTTAAGTACAAGAATAGAGACTCTTCTTACAGTCGGTGCTTTGAGCATTCCCTTTGAGACCAGTATTAGTTTCTGAAACACCACTGCAGGTTCAATGTATTCCTTGGACCTTCACATTGACGATGAAACACAGAAATCGCATCGGAATTCATTACAAAAGGCACAATGCCGTCATAAGTACAAGAATAGAGACTCTTCTTATAGTCGGTGCTTTGAGCATTCCCTTTGAGACCAGTATTAGTTTCTGATACACCACTGCAGGTTCAATGTATTCCTTGGACCTTCACGTTGACGATGAAACACAGAATTCGCATCGGAATTAATTACAAAAGGCACAATGCCGTCATAAGAAAAAGATCAGAGACTCTTCTTACAGTCGGTGCTTTCAGCATTCCTTGTGAGACCAGTATTAGTTTCCGATACACCACTGTAGGTTCAATGTATTCCTTGCACCTTCACATTGACGATGAAACACAGAAATCGCATCGGAATTAAATACCAAAGGCGCAATGCCGCCTTAAGTACAAGAATAGAGACTCTTCTTACAGTCGATGCTTTGAGCATTCCCTTTGAGACCAGTATTAGTTTCCAATACACCACTGCAGGTTCAATGTATTCCTTGGACCTTCACATTGACGTTGAAAAACAGAAATCGCTTCGGAATTAAATACAAAAGGCGCAATGCCGCCTTAAGTACAAGAATAGAGACTCTTCTTACTGTCGGTGCTTTGAGCATACCCTGTGAGACCAGTATTAGTTTCCGATACACCACTGCAGGTTCAGTGTATTCCTTGGACCTTCAAATTGACGATGAAACACAGAAATCGCATCGGAATTAATTACAAAAGGCACAATGATGTCATAAGTACAAGAATAGGGACTCCTCTTACAGTCGGTGCTTTGAGCATTCCCTGTGAGACCAGTATTAGTTTCCCAAACACCACTGCTGGTTCAATGTATTCCTTGGACCTTCACATTGAAGATGAAACACAGAAATCGCATCGGAATTAAATACAAAAGGCGCAATGCCGCCTTAAGTACAAGAATAGAGACTCTTCTTACAGTCGGTGCTTTGAGGATTTCCTTTGAGACCAGTATTAGTTTCTGATACACCACTGCAGGTTCAATGTATTCCTTGGACCTTCACATTGACGATGAAACACAGAAATCGCATCGGAAGTAATTATAAAAGGCACAATGCCGTCATAAGTACAAGAATAGAGACTCTTCTTACAGTCGGTGCTTCCAGCTTTCCCTGTGAGACCTGTATTAGTTTCCGATACACCTCAGCAGGTTCAATGTATTCCTGGGACCTTCACATTGACGATGAAAGTCAGAAATCGCATCGGAATTAAATACAAAAAGCACAATGTCGCCTTAAGTACAAGAATAGAGACACTTCTTACTGTCGGTGCTTTGAGCATTCCCTGTGAGACCAGAATTAGTTTCCGATACACCACTCCAGGTTCATTGTATTCCTTGGAACTTCACATTGACGATGAAACACAGAAATCGCATCGGAATGAAATACAAAAGGTAAACTGCCGCGTAAGTACAAGAATAGAGACTCTTCTTACAGTCGGTGCTTTGGGCATTCCCTGTGAGACCAGTATTAGTTTCTGATACACCACTGCAGGTTCAAGGTATTCCTTGGACCTTCACATTGACGATAAAACACAGAAATCGCATCGGAATTAATTACAAAAGGCACAATGCCGTCATAAGTACAAGAATAGAGACTCTTCTTACAGTCGGTGCTTTGAGCATTCCCTGTGAAACCAGTATTAGTTTCCGATACACCACTGCAGGTTAAATGTATTCCTTGGACCTTCACATTGACGATGAAACACAGAAATCGCATCGGAATTAAATACAAAAAGTGCAATGCCGCCTTAAGTACAAGAATAGAGACTCTTCTTATGCTTTGAGCATTCCCTGTGAGACCAGTACTAGTTTCCGATACACCACTGCAGGTTCAATGTATTCCTTGCACCTTCACATTGACGATGAAACACAGAAATCGCTCGGAATTAAATACAAAAGGCGCAATGCCGCCTTAAGTACAAGAATAGAGACTCTTCTTACAGTCGGTGCTTTGAGCATTCGCTGTGAGACCAGTGTTAGTTTTTGATACACCACTGCATGTTCAATGTATTCCTTGGACCTTCACATTGACGATGAAACACAGAAATCGCATCGGAATTCATTACAAAAGGCACAATGCCGTCATAAGTAGAAGAATACAGACTCTTCTAATAGTCGGTGCTTTGAGCATTCCCTTTGAGACCAGTATTAGTTTCTGATACACCACTGCAGGTTCAATGTATTCCTTGGACCTTCACATTGACGATGAAACACAGAATTCGCATCGGAATTAATTACAAAAGGCACAATGTCGTCATAAGTAAAAGAACAGAGACTCTTCTTACAGTCGCTGCTTTCAGCATTCCCTGTGAGACCAGTATTAGTTTCCGATACACCACTGCAGGTTCAATGTATTCCTTGCTCCTTCACATTGACGATGAAACACAGAAATCGCATCGGAATGAAATACAAAAGGTAAACTGCCGCGTAAGTACAAGAATAGAGACTCTTCTTACAGTCGGTGCTTTCAGCATTCCCTGTGAGACCAGTATTAGATTCCGATACACCTCAGCAGGTTCAATGTATTCCTAGGACCTTCATATTGACGATGAAACACAGAAATCGCATCGGAATTAAATACGAAAGGCACAAAGTTGCCTTAAGTACATGAATAGAGACTCTTCTTACAGTCGGTGCTTTGGGCATTCCCTGTGAGACCAGTATTAGTTTCTGATACACCACTGCTGGTTCAATGTATTCCTTGGACTTTCACATTGACGATAAAAAACAGAAATCGCATCGGATTTAATTACAAAAGGCACAATGCCGTCATAAGTACAAGAATTGAGACTCTTCTTACAGTAGGTGCTTTGAGCATTCCCTGTGAGACCAGTATTAGTTTCCGATACACCACTGCAGATTCAATGTATTCCTTGCACCTTCACATTGACGATGAAACACAGAAATCGCATCGGAATTAAATACAAAAGGCACAATGCCGCCTTAAGTACAAGAATAGAGACTCTTCTTACAGTCGGTGCTTTGAGCATTCCCTGTGAGACCAGTATTAGCTCCGATACTCCTCAGCAGGTTCAATGTATTCCTAGGACCTTCATATTGACGATGAAACACAGAAATCGCATCGGAATGACATACAAAAGGCACAATGTTGCGTTAAGTACAAGAATAGAGACTCTTCTTACAGTCGGTGCTTTGGGCAGTCCCTGTGAGACCAGTATTAGTTTCTGATACACCACTGCAGGTTCAAGGTATTCCTTGGACCTTCACATTGACGATAAAACACAGAAATCGCATCGGAATTAATTACAAAAGGCACAATGCCGTCATAAGTACAAGAATAGAGACTCTTCTTACAGTCGGTGCTTTGAGCATTCCCTGTGAAACCAGTATTAGTTTCTGATACACCACTGCAGGTTAAATGTATTCCTTGGACCTTCACATTGACGATGAAACACAGAAATCGCATCGGAATTAAATACAAAAAGTGCAATGCCGCCTTAAGTACAAGAATAGAGACTCTTCTTATGCTTTGAGCATTCCCTGTGAGACCAGTACTAGTTTCCGATACACCACTGCAGGTTCAATGTATTCCTTGCACCTTCACATTGACGATGAAACACAGAAATCGCTCGGAATTAAATACAAAAGGCGCAATGCCGCCTTAAGTACAAGAATAGAGACTCTTCTTACAGTCGGTGCTTTGAGCATTCCCTGTGAGGCCAGTGTTAGTTTTTGATACACCACTGCATGTTCAATGTATTCCTTGGACCTTCACATTGACGATGAAACACAGAATTCGCATCGGAATTAATTACAAAAGGCACAATGTCGTCATAAGTAAAAGAACAGAGACTCTTCTTACAGTCGCTGCTTTCAGCATTCCCTGTGAGACCAGTTTTAGTTTCCGATACACCACTGCAGGTTCAATGTATTCCTTGCTCCTTCACATTGACGATGAAACACAGAAATCGCATCGGAATTAAATACAAAAGGCGCAATGCCGCCTTAAGTACAAGAATAGAGACTCTTCTTACAGTCGGTGCTTTGAGCATTCCCTGTGAGACCAGTATTAGTTTCTGATACACCACTGCAGGTCCAATGCATTCCTTGGACCGTCACATTGACGATGAAACACAGAAATCGCATCGGAATTAATTACAAAAGGCACAATGATGTCATAAGTACAAGAATAGAGACTCCTCTTACAGTCGGTGCTTTGAGCATTCCCTGTGAGACCAGTATTAGTTTCCCATACACCACTGCTGGTTCAATGTATTCCTTGGACCTTCACATTGACGATGAAACACAGAAACCGCATCGGAATGAAATACAAAAGATAAACTGCCGCGTAAGTACAAGAATAGAGACTCTTCTTACAATCGGTGTTTTCAGCTTTCCCTGTGAGACCAGTATTAGTTTCCGATGCTATTGAGCAGGTTCAATGTATTCCAAGGACCTTCATATTGACGATGAAACACAGAAATCGCGTCGGAATGAAATACAAAAGGCACAATGTTGCGTTAAGTACAAGAAGAGAGACTCTTCTTACAGTCGCTGCTTTGGGCATTCCCTGTGAGACCAGTATTAGTTTCTGATACACCACTGCAGGTTCAATGTATTCCTTGGACCTTCACATTGACGATAAAACACAGAAATCGCATCGGAATTAATTACAAAAGGCACAATGCCGTCATAAGTACAAGAATAGAGACTCTTCTTACAGTCGGTGCTTTGAGCATTCCCTGTGAGACCAGTATTAGTTTCCGATACACCACTGCAGGTTCAATGTAGTCCATGGACCTTCACATTGACGATGAAACACAGAAATCGCATCGGAATTAAATACAAAAAGTGCAATGCCGCCTTAAGTACAAGAATAGAGACTATTCTTATGCTTTGAGCATTCCCTGTAAGACCAGTATTAGTTTCCGATACACCACTGCAGGTTCAATGTATTCCTTGCACCTTCAAATTGACGATGAAACACAAAAATCGCATCGGAATTAAATACAAAATGCGCAATGCCGCCTTAAGTACAAGAACAGAGACCCTTCTTACAGTCGGTGCTTTGAGCATTCCCTTTGAGACCAGTATTAGTTTCTGATACACCACTGCAGGTTCAATTTATTCCTTGGACCTTCACATTGACGATGAAACACAGAAATCGCATCGGAAGTAATTACAAATGGCCCAATGACGTCATAAGTACAAGAATAGAGACTCTTCTTAGAGTCGGTGCTTTGAGGATTCCCTTTGAGACCAGTATTAGTTTCTGATACACCACTGCAGGTTCAATGTATTCCTTGGACCTTCACATTGACGATGAAACACAGAAATCGCATCGGAATTTATTACAAAAGGCACAATGCCGTCATAAGTACAAGAATAGAGACTCTTCTTACAGTCGGTGCTTTGAGTATCCCCTGTGAGACCAGTATTAGTTTCCGATACACCACTGCAGGTTCAATGTATTCCTTGCACCTTCACACTGACGATGAAACACAGAAATCGCATCGGAATTAAATACAAAAGGCGCAATGCCGCCTTAAGTACAAGAATAGAGACTCTTCTTACAGCAAGTGCTTTGAGCATTCCCTTTGAGACCAGTATTAGTTTCTGATACACCACTGCAGGTTCAATGTATTCCTTGGACCTTCACATTGACGATGAAACACAGAAATCGCATCGGAATTAATTACAAAAGGCACTATGTCGTAATAAGTACAAGAATATAGACTCTTCTTACAGTCGGTGCTTTGGGCATTCCCTGTGAGACCAGAATTAGTTTCTGATACACCACTGCAGGTTCAATGTATTCCTTGGACCTTCACATTGACGATAAAACACAGAAATCGCATCGGAATTAATTACAAAAGGCACAATGCCGTCATAAGTACAAGAATAGAGACTCTTCTTACAGTCGGTGCTTTGAGCATTCCCTGTGAGACCAGTATTAGTTTCCGACACACCACTGCAATTTCAATGAATTCCTTGGACCTTCACATTGACGATGAAACACAGATATCGCATTGGAATGAAATACAAAAGGCAAACTGCCGCGAAAGTACAAGAATAGAGACTCTTCTTACAATCGGTGTTTTCAGCATTCCCTGTGAGACCAGTATTAGTTTCCGATACTCCTCAGCAGGTTCAATGTATTCCTAGGACCTTCATAGTGACGATGAAACACAGAAATCGCATCGGAATTAAAAACAAAAGGCAAAATGTTGCCTTAAGTACAAGAATAATGACTCTTCTTATTGTCGGTGCTTTGAGCATTCCCTGTGAGACCAGTATTAGTTTCCGATACACCACTGCAGGTTCAATGTATTCCTAGGACCTTCACATTGACGATGAAACACAGAAATCGCATCGGAATTAAATACAAAAGGCACAATGTCACCTTAAGTACAAGAATAGAGATTCTTCATACAGTCGGTGCTTTGAGCATTCCCTGTGAGACCAGTATTAGTTTCCGATACACCACTCCAGGTTCAATGTATTCCTTGGACATTCACATTGACAATGAAACACAGAAATCGCATCGGAATGAAATACAAAAGGCAAACTGCTGCGTATGTACAAGAATAGAGATTCTTCTGACAGTCGGTGCTTCGAGCTTTCCCTGTGGGACCTGTATTAGTTTCCGATACACCACTGCAGGTTCAATGTATTCCTTGGACCTTCACATTGAAGATGAAACACAGAAATCGCATCGGAAATAAATACAAAAGGCACAATGTCGCCTTAAGTACAAGAATAGAGACTCTTCTTACAGTCGGTGCTTTGAGCATTCCCTGTGAGACCAGTATTAGTTTCCGATACACCACTGCAGGTTCAATGTATTCCTTGGACCTTCACATTGACGATGAAACACAGAAATCGCATCGGAAATAAATACAAAAGGCACAATGTCGCCTTAAGTACAAGAATAGAGACTCTTCTTACAGTCGGTGCTTTGAGCATTCCCTGTGAGACCAGTATTAGTTTCCGCTACACCACTGCAGGTTCAATGTATTCCTTGGAACTTCACATTGACGATGAAACACAGAAATCGCATCGGAATTAAATACAAAAGGTGCAATGCCGCCTTAATTACAAGAATAGAGACCCTTCTTATGCTTTGAACATTCCCTGTAAGACCAGTATTAGTTTCCGATACACCACTGCAGGTTCAATGTATTCCTTGCACCTTCACAATGACGATGAAACACAGAAATCGCATCGGAATTAAATACAAAATGCGTAATGCTGCCTTAAGTACAAGAATAGAGACTCTTCTTACAGTCGGTGCTTTGAGCATTCCCTTTGAGACCAGTATTAGTTTCTGATACACCACTGCAGGTTCAATGTATGCCTTGGACCTTCACATTGACGATGAAACACAGAAATCGCATCGGAATTAATTACAAAAGGCACAATGCCGTCATAAGTACAAGAATAGAGACTCTTCTTACAGTCGGTGCTTTGAGCATTCCCTTTGAGACCAGTATTAGTTTCTGATACACCACTGCAGGTTCAATGTATTCCTTGGACCTTCACATTGACGATGAAACACAGAAATCGCCTCGGAATTTATTACAAAAGGCACAATGCCGTCATATGTACAAGAATAGAGACTCTTCTTACAGTCGGTGCTTTGAGCATTCCCTGTGAGACCAGTATTTGTTTCCGAGACACTACTGCAGGTTCAATGTATTCCTTGCACCTTCACATTGACGATGAAACACAGAATTGCATCGGAATTAAATACAAAAGGCGTAATGCCGCCTTAAGTACAAGAATAGAGACTCTTCTTACAGTAGGTGCTTTGAATATTCCCTTTGAGACCAGTATTAGTTTCTGATACACCACTGCAGGTTCAATGTATTCCTTGGACCTTCACATTGACGATGAAACACAGAAATCGCATCGGAATTAATTACAAAAGGCACTATGCCGTCATAAGTACAAGATTATTGACTCTTCTTACAGTCGGTGCTTTGGGCATTCCCTGTGAGACCAGTATTGGTTTCTGATACACCACTGCAGGTTCAATGTATTCCTTGGACCTTCACATTGACGATGAAACATAGAAATCGCATTGGAATGAAATACAAAAGGCAAACTGCCGCGTAAGTACAAGAATAGAGACTCTTCTTACAATCGGTGTTTTCAGCATTCCCTGTGAGACCAGTATTAGTTTCCGATACTCCTCAGCAGGTTCAATGTATTCCTAGGACCTTCATAGTGACGATGAAACACAGAAATCGCATCGGAATAAAAAACAAAAGGCAAAATGCTGCCTCAAGTACAGGAATAAAGACTCTTCTTACTGTCGGTGCTTTGAGCATTCCCTGTGAGACCAGTATTAGTTTCCGATACACCACTGCAGGTTCAATGTATTCCTAGGACCTTCACATTGACGATGAAACACAGAAATCGCATCGGAATTAAATACAAAAGGCACAATGTCGCCTTAAGTACAAGAATAGAGACTCTTCATACAGTCGGTGCTTTGAGCATTCCCTGTGAGACCAGTATTAGTTTCCGCTACACCACTCCAGGTTCAATGTATTCCTTGGACATTCACATAGACGATGAATCACAGAAATCGCATCGGAATGAAATACAAAAGGCAAACTGCTGCGCTAGTACAAGAATAGAGATTCTTCTTACAGTCGGTGTTTCCAGCTTTCCCTGTGAGACCTGTATTAGTTTCCGATACACCACTGCAGGTTCAATGTATTCCTAGGACCTTCATATTGACGATGAAACACAGAAATCGCATCGGAATGAAACACAAAAGGCACAATGTTGCGTTAAGTACAAGATTAGAGACTCTTCTTACAGTCGGTGTTTGGGCATTCCCTGTGAGACCAGTATTAGTTTCTGATACACCACTGCAGGTTCAATGTATTCCTGGGACCTTCACATTGACGATAACACACAGAAATCGCATCGGAATTAATTACAAAAGGCACAATGCCGTCATAAGTACAAGAATAGGGACTCTTCTTACAGTCGGTGCTTTGAGCATTCCCTGTGAGACCAGTATTAGTTTCCGATACACCACTGCAGGTTCAATTTATTCCTTGGACCTTCACATTGACGATGAAACACAGAAATCGCATCAGAATTAAATACAAAAGGCACAATGTCGCCTTAAGTACAAGAATAGAGACTCTTCTTACAGTCGGTGCTTTGAGCATTCCCTGTGAGACCAGTATTAGTTTCCGATACACCACTGCAGGTTCAATGTATTCCTTGGACCTTCACATTGACGATGAAACACAGAAATCGCATCGGAATGAAATACAAAAGGCAAACTGACGCGTAAATACAGGAATAGAGACTCTTCTTACAGTCGGTGTTTTCAGCACTCCCTGTGAGACCAGTATTTGTTTCCGATACTCCTCAGCAGGTTCAATGTATTCCTAGGACCTTCATATTGACGATGAAACACAGAAATCGCATCGGAATGAAATACAAAAGGCACAATGCTGCGTTAAGTACAAGAATAGAGACTCTTCTTACATTCGATGCTTTGGGCATTCCCTGTGAGACCAGTATTAGTTTCTGATACACCACTGAATGTTCAAGGTATTCCTTGGACCTTCACATTGACGATAAAACTCAGAAATCGCATCGGAATTAATTATAAAAGGCACAATGCCGCCTTAAGTACAAGAATAGAGACTCTTCTTACAGTCGATGCTTTGAGCATTCCCTGTGAGACCAGTATTAGTTTCCGATACACCACTGCAGGTTCAATGTATTCCTTGCACCTTCACATTGACGATGAAAACAGAAATCGCATCGGAATTAAATACAAAAGGCGCAATGTCGCCTTAAGTACAAGAATAGAGACTCTTCTTACAGTCGGTGCTTTGAGCATTCCCTGTGAGACCAGTATTAGTTTCCGATACACCACTGCAGGTTCAATGTATTCCTTGGACCTTCACATTGACTATGAAACACAGAAATCGCATCGGAAATAAATACAAAAGGCGCAATGCCGCCTTAAGTACAAGAATAGAGACTCTTCTTACAGCAAGTGCTTTGAGCATTCCCTTTGAGACCAGTATTAGTTTCTGATACACCACTGCAGGTTCAATGTATTCCTTGGACCTTCACATTGACGATGAAACACAGAAATCGCATCGGAATTAATTACAAAAGGCACTATGTCGTAATAAGTACAAGAATATAGACTCTTCTTACAGTCGGTGCTTTGGGCATTCCCTGTGAGACCAGTATTAGTTTCTGATACACCACTGCAGGTTCAATGTATTCCTTGGACCTTCACATTGACGATAAAACACAGAAATCGCATCGGAATTAATTACAAAAGGCACAATGCCGTCATAAGTACAAGAATAGAGACTCTTCTTACAGTCGGTGCTTTGAGCATTCCCTGTGAGACCAGTATTAGTTTCCGACACACCACTGCAATTTCAATGAATTCCTTGGACCTTCACATTGACGATGAAACACAGATATCGCATTGGAATGAAATACAATAGGCAAACTGCCGCGTAAGTACAAGAATAGAGACTCTTCTTACAATCGGTGTTTTCAGCATTCCCTGTGAGACCAGTATTAGTTTCCGATACTTCTCAGCAGGTTCAATGTATTCCTAGGACCTTCATAGTGACGATGAAACACAGAAATCGCATCGGAATTAAAAACAAAAGGCAAAATGTTGCCTTAAGTACAAGAATAATGACTCTTCTTACTGTCGGTGCTTTGAGCATTCCCTGTGAGACCAGTATTAGTTTCCGATACACCACTGCAGGTTCAATGTATTCCTAGGACCTTCACATTGACGATGAGACACAGAAATCGCATCGGAATTAAATACAAAAGGCACAATGTCACCTTAAGTACAAGAATAGAGATTCTTCATACAGTCGGTGCGTTGAGCATTCCCTGTGAGACCAGTATTAGTTTCCGATACACCACTCCAGGTTCAATGTATTCCTTGGACATTCACATTGACAATGAAACACAGAAATCGCATCGGAATGAAATACAAAAGGCAAACTGCTGCGTATGTACAAGAATAGAGATTCTTCTGACAGTCGGTGCTTCGAGCTTTCCCTGTGGGACCTGTATTGGTTTCCGATACACCACTGCAGGTTCAGTGTATTCCTTGGACCTTCTCATTGACGATGAAACACAGAAATCGCATCGGAATTAAATACAAAAGGCACAATGTCGCCTTAAGTACAAGAATAGAGACTCTTCTTCCAGTCGGTGCTTTGAGCATTCCCTGTGAGACCAGTATTAGTTTCCGATACACCACTGCAGGTTCAATGTATTCCTTGGACCTTCTCATTGACGATGAAACACAGAAATCGCATCGGAATTAAATACAAAAGGCACAATGTCGCCTTAAGTACAAGAATAGAGACTCTTCTTACAGTCGGTGCTTTGAGCATTCCCTGTGAGACCAGTATTAGATTCCGATACACCATTGCAGGTTCAATGTATTCCTTGAACCTTCACATTGACGATGAAATACAGAAATCGCATCGGAATGAAATACAAAAGGCAAACTGCTGCGTAAGTACAAGAATAGAGACTCTTCTTACAGTCGGTGTTTTCAGCATTCCCTGTGAGACCAGTATTAGTTTCCGATACTCCTCAGCAGGTTCAATGTATTCCTAGGACCTTCATATTGACGATGAAACACAGAAATCGCATCGGAATTAATTACAAAAGGCACAATGCCGTCATAAGTACAAGAATAGCGACTCTTCTTACAGTCGGTGCTTTGGGCTTTCCCTGTGAGAGCAGTATTAGTTTCTGATACACCACTGCAGGTTCAATGTATTCCTTGGACCTTCACATTGACGATAAAACACAGAAATCGCACCGGAATTAATTACAAAAGGCACAATGCCGTCATAAGTACAAGAATAGAGACTCTTCTTACAGTCGATGCTTTGAGCATTCCATGTGAGACCAGTGTTAGTTTCCGATACACCACTGCAGGTTCAATGTATTCCTTGGACCTTCACATTGACGATGAAGCAAAGAAATCGTATCGGAATTAAATACAAAACGTGCAATGCCGCCTTAAGTACAAGAATAGAGACTCTTTTTACAGTCGGTGCTTTGAGCATTCCCTGTGAGACCAGTATTAGTTTCCGATACACCACTGCTGGTTCAATGTATTCCTTGCACCTTCACAATGAAGATGAAACACAGAAATCGCATCGGAATTAAATACAAAAGGCGCAATGCCGCCTTAAGTACTAGAATAGAGACTCTTCTTACAGTCGGTGCCTTTAGCATTCCCTTTGAGACCAGTATTAGTTTCTGATACACCACTGCAGGTTCAATGTATTCCTTGGACCTTCACATTGACGATGAAACACAGAAATCGCATCGGAATTAATTACAAAAATCACAATGCCGTCATAAGTACAAGAATAGAGACTCTTCTTAAAGTCGGTGCTTCCAGCTTTCCCTGTGAGACCAGTATTAGGTTCCGATACACCACTGCAGGTTCAATGTATTCCTTGGACCTTCACATTGACGATGAAACACAGAAATCGCATCGGAATTAATTACAAAAGGCACAATGCCGTCATAAGTCGAAGAATAGGGACTCTTCTTACAGTCGGTGCTTTGAGCATTCCCTGTGAGACCAGTATTAGTTTCCGATACACCACTGCAGGTTCAATGTATTCCTTGGACCTTCACATTGACGATGAAACACAGAAATCGCATCGGAAATAAATACAAAAGGCACAATGTCGCCTTAAGTACAAGAATAGAGACTCTTCTTACAGTCGGTGCTTTGGTCATTCCCTGTGAGACCAGTATTAGTTTCCGATACACCACTGCAGGTTCAATGTATTCCTTGGAACTTCACATTGACGATGAAACACAGAAATCGCATCGGAATTAAATTCGAAAGGTGCAATGCCGCCTTCAGTACAAGAATAGAAACTCTTCTTATGCTTTGAGCATTCCCTGTAAGACCAGTATTAGTTTCCGATACACCACTGCAGGTTCAATGTATTCCTTGCACCTTCACAATGACGATGAAACACAGAAATCGCATCGGAATTAAATACAAAATGCGTAATGCCGCCTTAAGTACAAGAATAGAGACTCTTCTTACAGTCGGTGCTTTGAGCATTCCCTTTGAGACCAGTATTAGTTTCTGATACACCACTGCAGGTTCAATGTATTCCTTGGACCTTCACATTGACGATGAAACACAGAAATCGCATCGGAATTAATTACAAAATGCACAATGCCGTCATAAGTACAAGAATAGGGACTCTTCTTACAGTCGGTGCTTTGAGCATTCCCTTTGAGACCAGTATTAGTTTCTGATACACCACTGCTGGTTTAATGTATTCCTTGGACCTTCACATTGACGATGAAACACAGAAATCGCCTCGGAATTTATTACAAAAGGCACAATGCCGTCATAAGTACAAGAATAGAGACTCTTCTTACAGTCGGTGCTTTGAGCATTCCCTGTGAGACCAGTAATTGTTTCCGAGACACCACTGCAGGTTCAATGTATTCCTTGCACCTTCACATTGACGATGAAACTCAGAATTGCATCGGAATTAAATACAAAAGGCGCAATGCCGCCATAAGTACAAGAATAGAGACTCCTCTTACAGTAGGTGCTTTGAACATTCCCTTTGAGACCAGTATTAGTTTCTGATACACCACTGCAGGTTCAATGTATTCCTTGGACCTTCACATTGACGATGAAACACAGAAATCGCATCGGAATTAATTACAGAAGGCACTATGCCGTCATAAGTACAAGATTATAGACTCTTCTTACAGTCGGTGCTTTGGGCATTCCCTGTGAGACCAGTATTGGTTTCTGATACACCACTGCAGGTTCAATGTATTCCTTGGACCTTCACATTGACGATGAAACACAGAAATCGCATTGGAATGAAATACAAAAGGCAAACTGCCGCGTAAGTACAAGAATAGAGACTCTTCTTACAATCGGTGTTTTCAGCATTCCCTGTGAGACCAGTATTAGTTTCCGATACTCCTCAGCAGGTTCAATGTATTCCTAGGACCTTCATAGTGACGATGAAACACAGAAATCGCATCGGAATTAAAAACAAAAGGCAAAATGCTGCCTTAAGTACAAGAATAAAGACTCCTCTTACTGTCGGTGCTTTGAGCATTCCCTGTGAGACCAGTATTAGTTTCCGATACACCACTGCAGGTTCAATGTATTCCTAGGACCTTCACATTGACGATGAAACACAGAAATCGCATCGGAATTAAATACAAAAGGCACAATGTCGCCTTAAGTACAAGAATAGAGACTCTTTATACAGTCGGTGCTTTGAGCATTCCCTGTGAGACCAGTATTAGTTTCCGCTACACCACTCCAGGTTCAATGTATTCCTTGGACATTCACATAGACGATGAATCACAGAAATCGCATCGGAATGAAATACAAAAGGCAAACTGCTGCGTAAGTACAAGAATAGAGATTCTTCTTACAGTCGGTGTTTCCAGCTTTCCCTGTGAGACCTGTATTAGTTTCCGATACACCACTGCAGGTTCAATGTATTCCTAGGACCTTCATATTGACGATGAAACACAGAAATCGCATCGGAATGAAATACAAAAGGCACAATGTTGCGTTAAGTACAAGATTAGAGACTCTTCTTACACTCGGTGTTTGGGCATTCCCTGTGAGACCAGTATTAGTTTCTGATACACCACTGCAGGTTCAATGTATTCCTTGGACCTTCACATTGACGATAAAACACAGAAATCGCATTGGAATTAATTACAAAACGCACAATGCCGTCATAAGTACAAGAATAGGGACTCTTCTTACAGTCGGTGCTTTGAGCATTCCCTGTGAGACCAGTATTAGTTTCCGATACACCACTGCAGGTTCAATTTATTCCTTGGACCTTCACATTGACGATGAAACACAGAAATCGCATCGGAATTAAATACAAAAGGCACAATGTCGCCTTAAGTACAAGAATAGAGACTCTTCTTACAGTCGGTGCTTTGAGCATTCCCTGTGAGACCAGTATTAGTTTCCGATACACCACTGCAGGTTCAATGTATTCCTTGGACCTTCACATTGACGATGAAACACAGAAATCGCATCGGAATGAAATACAAAAGGCAAACTGACGCGTAAATACAGGAATAGAGACTCTTCTTACAGTCGGTGTTTTCAGCACTCCCTGTGAGACCAGTATTTGTTTCCGATACTCCTCAGCAGGTTCAATGTATTCCTAGGACCTTCATATTGACGATGAAACACAGAAATCGCATCGGAATGAAATACAAAAGGCACAATGTTGCGTTAAGTACAAGAATAGAGACTCTTCTTACATTCGGTGCTTTGGGCATTCCCTGTGAGACCAGTATTAGTTTCTGATACACCACTGAATGTTCAAGGTATTCCTTGGACCTTCACATTGACGATAAAACTCAGAAATCGCATCGGAATTAATTACAAAACGCACAATGCCGTCATAAGTACAAGAATAAAGACTCTTCTTACAGTCGGTGCTTTGAGCATTCCCTGTGAGACCAGTATTAGTTTCCGATACACCACTGCAGGTTCAATGTATTCCTTGGACCTTCACATTGACGATGAAACACAGAAATCGCATCGGAATTAAATACAAAAAGTGCAATGCCGCCTTAAGTACAAGAATAGAGACTCTTCTTATGCTTTGAGCATTCCCTGTGAGACCAGTATTAGTTTCCGATACACCACTCCAGGTTCAATGTATTCCTTGGACATTCACATAGACGATGAATCACAGAAATCGCATCGGAATGAAATACAAAAGGCAAACTGCTGCGTAAGTACAAGAATAGAGATTCTTCTTACAGTCGGTGTTTCCAGCTTTCCCTGTAAGACCTGTATTAGTTTCCGATACACCACTGCAGGTTCAATGTATTCCTAGGACCTTCATATTGACGATGAAACACAGAAATCGCATCGGAATGAAATACAAAAGGCACAATGTTGCGTTAAGTACAAGATTAGAGACTCTTCTTACAGTCGGTGTTTGGGCATTCCCTGTGAGACCAGTATTAGTTTCTGATACACCACTGCAGGTTCAATGTATTCCTTGGACCTTCACATTGACGATAAAACACAGAAATCGCATTGGAATTAATTACAAAACGCACAATGCCGTCATAAGTACAAGAATAGGGACTCTTCTTACAGTCGGTGCTTTGAGCATTCCCTGTGAGACCAGTATTAGTTTCCGATACACCACTGCAGGTTCAATTTATTCCTTGGACCTTCACATTGACGATGAAACACAGAAATCGCATCGGAATTAAATACAAAAGGCACAATGTCGCCTTAAGTACAAGAATAGAGACTCTTCTTACAGTCGGTGCTTTGAGCATTCCCTGTGAGACCAGTATTAGTTTCCGATACACCACTGCAGGTTCAATGTATTCCTTGGACCTTCACATTGACGATGAAACACAGAAATCGCATCGGAATGAAATACAAAAGGCAAACTGACGCGTAAATACAGGAATAGAGACTCTTCTTACAGTCGGTGTTTTCAGCACTCCCTGTGAGACCAGTATTTGTTTCCGATACTCCTCAGCAGGTTCAATGTATTCCTAGGACCTTCATATTGACGATGAAACACAGAAATCGCATCGGAATGAAATACAAAAGGCACAATGTTGCGTTAAGTACAAGAATAGAGACTCTTCTTACATTCGGTGCTTTGGGCATTCCCTGTGAGACCAGTATTAGTTTCTGATACACCACTGAATGTTCAAGGTATTCCTTGGACCTTCACATTGACGATAAAACTCAGAAATCGCATCGGATTTAATTACAAAACGCACAATGCCGTCATAAGTACAAGAATAAAGACTCTTCTTACAGTCGGTGCTTTGAGCATTCCCTGTGAGACCAGTATTAGTTTCCGATACACCACTGCAGGTTCAATGTATTCCTTGGACCTTCACATTGACGATGAAACACAGAAATCGCATCGGAATTAAATACAAAAAGTGCAATGCCGCCTTAAGTACAAGAATAGAGACTCTTCTTATGCTTTGAGCATTCCCTGTGAGACCAGTATTAGTTTCCGATACACCACTGCAGGTTCAATGTATTCCTTGCACTTTCACATTGACGATGAACACAGAAATCGCATCGGAATTAAATACAAAAGGCGCAATGTCGCCTTAAGTACAAGAATAGAGACTCTTCTTACAGTCGGTGCTTTGAGCATTCCCTGTGAGACCAGTATTAGTTTCCGATACACCACTGCAGGTTCAATGTATTCCTTGGACCTTCACATTGACGATGAAACACAGAAATCGCATCGGAATTAATTACAAAAGCCACAATGACGCCTTAAGTACAAGAATAGAGACTCTTCTTACAGTCGATGCTTTGAGCATTCCCTGTGAGACCAGTATTAGTTTCCGATACACCACTGCAGGTTCAATGTATTCCTTGGACCTTCAGATTGACGTTGAAAAACAGAAATCGCATCGGAATTAAATACAAAACGCGCAATGCCGCCTTAAGTACAAGATTAGAGATTCTTCTTACAGTCGGTGCTTTGAGCATTCCCTGTGAGACCAGTATTAGTTTCTGATACACCACTGCAGGTTCAATGTATTCCTTGGACCTTCACGTTGACGATGAAACACAGAAATCGCATCGGTATTAATTACAAAAGGCACAATGATGTCATAAGTACAAGAATAGAGACTCTTCTTACAGTCGGTGCTTTGAGCATTCCCTGTGAGACCATTATTAGTTTTTGATACACCACTGCAGGTTCAATGTATTCCTTGGACCATCACATTGACGATGAAACACAGAAATCGCATCGGAATTAAATACAAAAGGCGCAATGCCGCCTTAAGTACAAGAATAGAGACTCTTCTTACAGTCGGTTCTTTGAGCATTCCCTGTGAGACCAGTATTAGATTCCGATACACCACTGCAGGTTCAATGTATTCCTTGGAGCTTAACATTGACGACGAAACACAGAAATCGCATCGGAATTAAATACAAAGGGCACAATGCCGTCTTAAGTACAAGAATAGAGACTCTTCTTACAGTCAGTGGTTTCAGCATTCCCTGTGAGACCAGTATTAGTTTCCGATACACCTCAGCAGGTTCAATGTATTCCTAGGACCTTCACATTGACGATGAAACACAGAAATCGCATCGGAATTAAATACAAAAGGCACAATGTCGCCTTAAGTACAAGAATAGAGACTCTTCTTACAGTCGGTGCTTTGAGCATTCCCTGTGAGACCAGTATTAGTTTCCATACACCACTGGAGTTTCAATGTATTCCTAGGACATTCACATTGACGATGAAACACAGAAATCGCATCGGAATTAAATACAAAAGGCACAATGTCGCCTTAAGTTGAAGAATAGAGACTCTTCTTACAGACGGTGCTTTCAGCATTCCCTGTGAGACCAGTATTAGTTTCCGTTACACCTCAGCAGTTTCAATGTATTCCTAGGACCTTCACATTGACGATGAAACAAAGAAATCGCATCGGAATGAAATACAAAAGGCAAACTGCCGCGTAAGTACAAAAATAGAGACTCTTCTTACAGTCGGTGCTTTCAGCATTCCCTGTGAGACCAGTATTAGTTTCCGATACACCTCAGCAGGTTTAATGTATTCCTAGGACCTTCACATTGACGATGAAACACAGAAATCGCATCTGAATAAAATACAAAAGGCTTAATGTCGCCTTAAGTACAAGAATAGAGACTCCTCTTACACTCGGTGCGTTGAGCATTCCCTGTGAGACCCGTATTAGTTTCCGATACACCACTGCAGATTTAATGTATTCCTTGGAACTTCACATTGACGATGAAACACAGAAATCGCATCGGAATGAAATACAAAAGGCATACTGCCGCGTAATTACAAGAATAGAGACTCTTCCTACAGTCGGGGCTTTCAGCATTCCCTGTGAGACCAGTATTAGTTTCCGATACACCTCAGCAGGTTCAATGTATTCCTAGGACCTTCACATTGACGATGAAACAGAGAAATCGCATCGGAATTAAATACAAAAGGCACAATGCCGTCTTAAGTACAAGAATAGAGACTCTTCTTACAGTCGGTGCTTTCAGCATTCCCTGTGAGACCAGTATTAGTTTCCGATACACCACTGCAGGTTCAATGTATTCTTTGGACCTTCACATTGACGATGAAACACAGAAATCGCATCGGAATGAAATACAAAAGGCAAACTGCCGCGTAAGTACAAGAATAGAGACTCTTCTTACAGTCGGTGCTTTCAGCATTCCCTGTGAGACCAGTATTAGTTTCCGATACACCTCAGCAGGTTCAATGTATTCCTAGGACCTTCACACTGACGATGAAACACAGAAATCGCATCGGAATTAAATACAAAAATCGCAATGCCGCGTAAGTACAAGAATAGAGACTCTTCATACGGTTGGTGCTTTCAGCATTCCCTGTGAGACCAGTATTAGTTTCCGATACACCTCAGCAGGTTCAATGTATTCCTAGGACCTTCACATTGACGATTAAACACAGAAATCGCATCGGAATTAAATACAAAAGGCACAATGTCGCCTTACGTACAAGAATACAGACTCTTCTTACAGTCGGTGCTTTGAGCATTCCCTGTGGCACCAGTATTAGTTTACGTTACACCACTGCAGGTTCAATGTATTCCTAGGACCTTCACATTGACGATGAAACACACAGAAATCGCATCGGAATTAAATACAAAAGGCACAATGTCGCCTTAAGTTCAAGAATAGAGAGTCTTCTTGCAGTCGGTGCTTTGAGTATTCCCTGTGAGACCAGAATTAGTTTCCGATACACCACTCCAGGTTCAATGTATTCCTTGGACCTTCACATTAACGATGAAACACAGAAATCGCTTCGGAATTAAATACAAAAGGCAAACTGCCGCGTAAGTACAAGAATAGAGACTCTTCCCACAGTCGGTTCTTTCAGCATTCCCTGTGAGACCAGTATTAGTTTCCGATACACCTCAGCAGGTTCAATGTATTCCTAGGACCTTGACATTATTGATGAATCACAGAAATCGCATCGGAATTAAATACAAAAATCGCAATGCCGCCTTAAGTACAAGAATAGAGACTCTTCTTACAGTCGGTGCTTTGAGCATTCCCTGTGAGACCAGAATTAGTTTCCGATACTCCACTACAGGTTCAATGTATTCCTTGGACATTCACATTGACGATGAAACACAGAAATCGCGTCGGAATGAAATACAAAAGGCAACCTGCCGCGTAAGTACCAGAATAGAGACTCTTCTTACAGTAGGTGCTTTCAGCATTTCCTGTGAGACCAGTATTAGTTTCCGATACACCTCAGCAGGTTCAATGTATTCCTAGGACCTTCACATTGACGATTAAACACAGAAATCGCATCGGAATTAAATACAAAAGGCACAATGCCGTCTTAAGTACAAGAATAGAGACTCTTCTTACAGTCGGTGCTTTCAGCATTCCCTGTGAGACCAGTATTAGTTTCCGATACACCTCAGCAGGTTCAATGTATTCCTAGGACCTTCACATTGACGATGAAACACAGAAATCGCATCGGAATTAAATACAAATGGCACAATGTCGCCTTAAGTACAAGAATAGAGTCTCTTCTTACAGTCGGTGCTTTGAGCATTCCCTGTGAGACCAGTATTAGTTTCCGATACACCACTGCAGGTTCGATGTATTCCTTGGACCTTCACATTGACGATAAAACACAGAAATCGCATCGGAATTAAATACAAAAGGCACAATGCCGCATTAAGTACAAGAATAGAGACTCTTCTTACAGTCGGTGCTTTGAGCATTCCCTGTGAGACCAGAATTAGTTTCCGATACACCACTCCAGGTTCAATGTATTCCTTGGACCTTCACATTGACGATGAAACACAGAAATCGCAACGGAATTAAATACAAGAGGCAAACTGCCGCGTAAGTACAAGAAAACAGACTCTTCTTACGGTCGGTGCTTTCAGCATTCCCTGTGAGACCAGTATTAGTTTCCGATATACCTCAATAGGTTCAATGTATTCCTAGGACCTTCACATTGACGATGAAACACAGAAATCGCATCTGAATTAAATACAAAAGGCAAAATGTCCCCTTAAGTACAAGAATAGAGACTCTTCTTACTGTCGGTGCTTTGAGCATTCCCTGTGAGACCAGAATTAGTTTCTGATACACCATTCCAGGTTAAATGTATTCCTGGGACCTTCACATTGACGATGAAACACAGAAATCGCATCGGCATGAAATACAAAAGGCAAACTGCCGCATAAGTACAAGAATAGAGACTCTTCTTACAGTCGGTGCTTACAGCATTCCCTGTGAGACCAGTATAAGTTTCCGATACACCTCAGCAGGTTCAATGTATTCCTAGGACCTTCACATTGACGATGTAACACAGAAATCGCATCGGAATTAAATACAAAAGGCACAATGTTGCCTTAAGTACAAGAATAGAGACTCTTCTTACACTAGTTGCTTTGAGCATTCCCTGTGAGACCAGTATTAGTTTCCGATACACCATTGCAGGTTCAATGTATTCCTTGGACCTTCACATTGCCGTTGAAATACAGAAATCGCATCGGAATGAAATACAAAAGGCAAACTGTCACGTAAGTACAAGAATAGAGACTCTTCCTACAGTCGGTGCTCTCAGCATTCCCTGTGAGACCAGTATTAGTTTCCGATACACCTCAGCAGGTTCAATGTATTCCTAGGACCTTCACATTGACGATGAAACACAGAAATCGCATCGGAATTAAATACAAAAGGCGCAATGCCGCCTTAAGTACAAGAATAGAGACTCTTCTTACAGTCGGTGCTTTGAGCATTCCCTGTGAGACCAGAATTAGTTTCCGATACACCACTCAAGGTTCAATGTATTCCTTGGACATTCACATTGACGATGAAACACAGAAATCGCATCGGAATGAAATACAAAAGGCAAACTGCCGCGTAAGTACAAGAATAGACTCTCTTCGTACAGTCGGTGCTTTCAGCATTCCCTGTGAGTCCAGTATTAGTTTCCGATACACCTAAGCAGGTTCAATGTATTCCTAGGACCTTCACATTGACGATGAAACACAGAAATCGCATCGGAATTAAATACAAAAGGCACAATGTCGCGTTAAGTACAAGAATAGAGACTCTTCTTACAGTCGGTACTTTGAGCATTCCCTGTGGGACAAGTATTAGTGCCGTTACACCACTGCAGGTTCAGTGTATTCCTAGGAACTTCACATTGACGATGAAACACAGAAATCGCATCGGAGTTAAATACAAAAGGCACAATGCGGCGTAAGTACAAGAATAGAGACTCTTCTTACAGTCGGTGCTTTAAGCATTCCCTGTGAGACCAGTATTAGTTTCCGATACACCTCAGCAGGTTCAATGTATTCCGAGGACCTTCACATTGACGATGAAACACAGAAATCGCATCGGAATTAAATACAAAAGGCACAATGTCGCCTTAAGTACAAGAATAGAGACTCTTCGTACAGTCGGTACTTTGAGCATTCCCTGAGGGACCAGTATTAGTTTCCGTTACACCACTGCAGGTTCAATGTATTCCTAGGAACTTCACACTGACGATGAAACACAGAAATCGCATCGGAGTTAAATACAAAAGGCACAATGCGGCGTAAGTACAAGAATAGAGACTCTTCTTACAGTCGGTGCTTTCAGCATTCCCTGTGAGACCAGTATTAGTTTCCGATACACCTCAGCAGGTTCAATGTATTCCTAGTTTCTTCACATTGACGATGAAACACAGAAATCGCATCGGAATTAAATACAAAAAGCGCAATGCCGCCTTAAGTACAAGAATAGAAACGCTTCTTACAGTCGGTACTTTGAGCATTCCCTGTGAGACCAGAATTAATTTCCGATACACCACTACAGGTTCAATGTATTCCTTGGACATTCACATTGACGATGAAACACAGAAATCGCATCGGAATGAAATACAAAAGGCAAACTGCCGCGTAAGTACAAGAATAGAGACTCTTCTTACAGTAGGTGCTTTCAGCATTCCCTGTGAGACCAGTATTAGTTTCTGATACACCTCAGCAGGTTCAATGTATTCCTAGGACCTTCACATTGACGATGAAACACAGAAATCGCATCGGAATTAAATACAAAAGGCACAATGCCGTCTTAAGTACAAGAATAGAGTCTCTTCTTACAGTCGGTGCTTTCAGCATTCCCTGTGAGACCAGTAATAGTTTCCGATACACCTCAGCAGGTTCAATGTATTCCTAGGACCTTCACATTGACGATGAAACACAGAAATCGCATCGGAATTAAATACAAAAGGCACAATGCCGTCTTAAGTACAAGAATAGAGACTCTTCTTACAGTCGGTGCTTTCAGCATTCCCTGTGAGACCAGTATTAGTTTCCGATACACCCCTGCAGGTTCAATGTATTCCTTGGGCTTTCACATTGACGATGAAACACAGAAATCGCATCGGAATTAAATACAAAAGGCACAATGCCGCATTAAGTACAAGAATAGAGACTCTTCTTACAGTCGGTGCTTTCAGCATTCCCTGTGAGACCAGTATTAGTTTCCGATACACCACAGCAAGTTCAATGTATTCCTAGGACCTTAACATTGACGTTGAAACACAGAAATCGCATCGGAATTAAATACAAAAGGCACAATGTCGCCTTAAGTACAGGAATAGAGACTCTTCTTACAGTCGGTGCTTTGAGCATTTCCTGTTAGACCAGTACTAGTTTCCGATACACCACTGCAGGTTCAATGTAATCCTAGGACCTTCACTTTGACGATGAAACACAGAAATCGCATCGGAATTAAAAACAAAAGGCACAATGTCGCCTTAAGTACAAGAATAGAGACTCTTCTTACAGTCGGTGCTTTGAGCATTCCCTGTGAGACCAGAATTAGTTTCCGATACACCCCTCCAGGTTCAATGTATTCCTTGGACATTCACATTGACGATGAAACACAGAAATCGCATAGGAATGAAATATAAAAGGCAAACGGCCGCGTAAGTACAAGAATAGAGACTCTTCTTACAGTCGGTGCTTTCAGCATTCCCTGTGAGACCAGTATTAGTTTCCAATACACCTCAACAGGTTCAATGTATTCCTAGGACCTTCACATTGACGAAGAAACACAGAAATCGCATCGGAATTAAATCCAAACGGCACAATGTCGCCTTAAGTACAAGTATAGAGACTCTTCTTACAGTCGGTGCTTTGAGCATTCCCTGTGAGACCAGTATTAGTTTCCGATACACCACTGCAGGTTCGATGTATTCCTTGGACATTCACATTGACGATGAAACACAGAAATCACATCGGAATGAAATACAAAAGGCAAACTGCCGTGTAAGTACAAGAATAGAGACTCTTCTTACAGTCGGTGCTTTCAGCATTCCCTGTGAGACCAGTATTAGTTTCCGACACACCTCAGCAGGTTCAATGTATTCCTAGGACCTTCACATTGACAATGAAACACAGAAATCGCATCGGAATTAAATACAAAAGGCACAATGTCGCCTTAAGTACAAGAATAGACACTCTTCTTACAGTCGGTCCTTTGAGCATTCCCTGTGAGATCAGAATTAGTTTCCGATACACCACTCCAGGTTCAATGTATTCCTTGGACCTTCACATTGACGATGAAACACAATAATCGCATCGGAATGAAATACAAAAGGCAAACTGCCGCGTAAGTAGAAGAATAGAGACTCTTCTTACAGTCGGTGCTTTGAGCATTCCCTGTGAGACCAGTATTAGTTTCCGATACACCTCAGCAGGTTCAGTGTATTCCTAGGACCTTCACATTGACGATGAAACACAGAAATCGCATCGGAATTGAATACAAAAGGCGCAATGCCGCCTTAAGAACAAGAATAGAGACTCTTCTTACAGTCGGTGCTTTGAGCATTCCCTGTGAGACCAGAATTAGTTTCCGATACACCACTCCAGGTTCAATGTATTCCTTGGACATTCACATTGACGATGAAACGCAGAATTCGCATCGGAATGAAATACAAAAGGCAAACTGCCGCGTCTGTACAAGAATAGAGACTCTTCTTACAGTCGGTGCTTTGAGCATTCCCTGTGAGACCAGTATTAGTTTCCGATACAACACTGCAGGTTCAATATAATCCTAGGACCCTCACTTTGATGATGAAACACAGAAATCGCATCGGAATTAAAAACAAAAGGCACAATGTCGCCTTTAGTACAAGAATAGAGACTCCTCTTACAGTCGGTGCTTTGAGCATTCCCTGTGAGACCAGAATTAGTTTCCGATACACCACTCCAGGTTCAATGTATTCCTTGGACATTCACATTGACGATGAAACACAGAAATCGCATCGGAATGAAATATAAAAGGCAAACTGCCGCGTAAGTACAAGAATAGACACTCTTCGTACAGTCGGTGCTTTCAGCATTCCCTGTGAGTCCAGTATTAGTTTCCGATACACCTCAGCAGGTTCAATGTATTCCTAGGACCTTCACATTGACGATGAAACACAGAAATCGCATCGGAATTAAATACAAAAAGCACAATGTCGCCTTAAGTACAAGAATAGAGTCTCTTCTTACAGTCGGTACTTTGAGCATTCCCTGTGGGACCAGTATTAGTGCCGTTACACCACTGCAGGTTCAATGTATTCCTAGGAGCTTCACATTGACGATGAAACACAGAAATCGCATCGGAGTTAAATACAAAAGGCACAATGCGGCGTAAGTACATGAATAGAGACTCTTCTTACAGTCGGTGCTTTCAGCATTCCCTGTGAGACCAGTATTAGTTTCCGATACACCTCAGCAGGTTCAATGTATTCCTAGTTTCTTCACATTGACAATGAAACACAGAAATCGCATCGGAATTAAATACAAAAAGCGCAATGCCGCCTTAAGTACAAGAATAGAAACGCTTCTTACAGTCGGTACTTTGAGCATTCCCTGTGAGACCAGAATTAATTTCCGATACACCACTACAGGTTCAATGTATTCCTTGGACATTCACATTGACGATGAAACACAGAAATCGCATCGGAATGAAATACAAAAGGCAAACTGCCGCGTAAGTACAAGAATAGAGACTCTTCTTACAGTAGGTGCTTTCAGCATTCCCTGTGAGACCAGTATTAGTTTCCGATACACCCCTGCAGGTTCACTGTATTCCTTGGGCTTTCACATTGACGATGAAACACAGAAATCGCATCGGAATTAAATACAAAAGGCACAATGCCGAATTAAGTACAAGAATAGAGACTCTTCTTACAGTCGGTGCTTTCAGCATTCCCTGTGAGACCAGTATTAGTTTCCGATACACCGCTGCAGTTTCAATGTATTCCTTGGGCTTTCACATTGACGATGAAACACAGAAATCGCATCGGAATGAAATACAAAAGGCAAACTGCCGCGAAAGTACAACAATAGAGACTATTCTTATAGTCGGTGCTTTCAGCATTCCCTGTGAGACCAGTATTAGTTTCCGATACACCTCAGCAGGTTCAATGTATTCCTAGGACCTTCACATTGACGATGAAACACAGAAATCGCATCGGAATTGAATACAAAAGGCGCAATGCCGCCTTAAGAACAAGAATAGAGACTCTTCTTACAGTCGGTGCTTTGAGCATTCCCTGTGAGACCAGAATTAGTTTCCGATACACCACTCCAGGATCAATGTATTCCTTGGACATTCACATTGACGATGAAACGCAGAATTCGCATCGGAATGAAATACAAAAGGCAAACTGCCGCGGCTGTACAAGAATAGAGACTCTTCTTACAGTCGGTGCTTTCAGCATTCCCTGTGAGACCAGTATTAGTTTCCGATACACCACAGCAAGTTCAATGTATTCCTAGAACCTTAACATTGACGTTGAAACACAGAAATCGAATCGGAATTAAATACAAAAGGCACAATGTCGCCTAAAGTACAAGAATAGAGACTCTTCTTACAGTCGGTGCTTTGAGCATTCCTTGTGAGACCAGAATTAGTTTCCGATACACCACTCCAGGTTCAATGTATTCCTTGGACATTCACATTGACGATGGAACACAGAAATCGCATAGGAATGAAATATAAAAGGCAAACGGCCGCGTAAGTACAAGAATAGAGACTCTTCTTACAGTCGGTGCTTTCAGCATTCCCTGTGAGACCAGTATTAGTTTCCAATACACCTCAACAGGTTCAATGTATTCCTAGGACCTTCACATTGACGATGAAACACAGAAATCGCATCGGAATTAAATACAAACGGCACAATGTCGCCTTCAGTACAAGTATAGAGACTCTTCTTACAGTCGGTGCTTTGAGCATTCCCTGTGAGACCAGTATTAGTTTCCGATACACCACTCCAGGTTCGATGTATTCCTTGGACATACACATTGACGATGAAACACAGAAATCACATCGGAATGAAATACAAAAGGCAAACTGCCGTGTAAGTACAAGAATAGAGACTCTTCTTACAGTCGGTGCTTTCAGCATACCCTGTGAGACCAGTATTAGTTTCCGACACACCTCAGCAGGTTCAATGTATTCCTAGGACCTTCACAATGACGATGAAACACAGAAATCGCATCGGAATTAAATACAAAAGGCACAATGTCGCCTTAAGTACAAGAATAGACACTCTTCTTACAGTCGGTGCTTTGAGCATTCCCTGTGAGACCAGAATTAGTTTCCGATACACCACTCCAGGTTCAATGGATTCCTTGGACCTTCACATTGACGATGAAACACAGAAATCGCATCGGAATGAAATACAAAAGGCAAACTGCCGCGAAAGTACAACAATAGAGACTATTCTTATAGTCGGTGCTTTCAGCATTCCCTGTGAGACCAGTATTAGTTTCCGATACACCTCAGCAGGTTCAATGTATTCCTAGGACCTTCACATTGACGATGAAACACAGAAATCGCATCGGAATTGAATACAAAAGGCGCAATGCCGCCTTAAGAACAAGAATAGAGACTCTTCTTACAGTCGGTGCTTTGAGCATTCCCTGTGAGACCAGAATTAGTTTCCGATACACCACTCCAGGTTCAATGTATTCCTTGGACATTCACATTGACGATGAAACGCAGAATTCGCATCGGAATGAAATACAAAAGGCAAACTGCCGCGGCTGTACAAGAATAGAGACTCTTCTTACAGTCGGTGCTTTCAGCATTCCCTGTGAGACCAGTATTAGTTTCCGATACACCACAGCAAGTTCAATGTATTCCTAGAACCTTAACATTGACGTTGAAACACAGAAATCGAATCGGAATTAAATACAAAAGGCACAATGTCGCCTAAAGTACAAGAATAGAGACTCTTCTTACAGTCGGTGCTTTGAGCATTCCCTGTGAGACCAGAATTAGATTCCGATACACCACTGCAGGTTCAATGTAATCCTAGGACCCTCACTTTGATGATGAAACACATAAATCGCATCGGAATTAAAAACAAAAGGCACAATGTCGCCTTAAGTACAAGTATAGAGACTCTTCTTACAGTCGGTGCTTTGAGCATTCCCTGTGAGAACAGAATAAGTTTCCGATACACCACTCCAGGTTCAATGTATTCCTTGGACATTCACATTGACGATGAAACACAGAAATCGCATCGGAATGAAATATAAAAGGCAAACTGCCGCGTAAGTACAAGAATAGAGACTCTTTTTACAGTCGGTGCGTTCAGCATTCCCTGTGAGACCAGTATTAGTTTCCAATACACCTCAGCAGGTTCAATGTATTCCTAGGACCTTCACATTGACGATGAAACACAGAAACGGCACAATGTCGCCTTAAGTACAAGTATAGAGACTCTTCTTACAGTCGGTGCTTTGAACATTCCCTGTGAGACCAGTATTAGTTTCCGATACACCACTCCAGGTTCTATGAATTCCTTGGACATTCACATTGACGATGAAACACAGAAATCGCATCGGAATGAAATACAAAAGGCAAACTGCCGTGTAAGTACAAGAATAGAGACTCTTCTTACAGTCGGTGCTTTCAGCATTCCCTGTGAGACCAGTATTAGTTTCCGATACACCTCAGCAGGTTGAATGTATTCCTAGGACCTTCACATTGACGATGAAACACAGAAATCGCATCGGAATTAAATACAAAAGGCACAATGTCGCCTTAAGTACAAGAATAGACACTCTTCTTACAGGCGGTGCTTTGAGCATTCCCTGTGAGACCAGAATTAGTTTCCGATACACCACTCCAGGTTCAATGTATTCCTTGGACCTTCACATTGAGGATGAAACACAGAAATCGCATTGGAATGAAGTACAAAAGGCAAACAGCTGCGTAAGTACAAGAATAGAGACTCTTCTTACAGTCAGTGCTTTCAGCATTCCCTGTGAGACCAGTATTAGTTTCCAATACACCTCAACAGGTTCAATGTATTCCTAGGACCTTCACATTGACGGTGAAACACAGAAATCGCATCGGAATTAAATACAAAAGGCACAATGTCGCCTTAAGTACAAGAATAGAGACTCTTCTTACAGTCGGTACTTTGAGCATTCCCTGTGGGACCAGTATTAGTGCCGTTACACCACTGCAGGTTCAATGTATTCCTAGGAACTTCACATTGACGGTGAAACACAGAAATCGCATCAGAGTAAAATACAAAAGGCACAATGCGGCGTAAGTACAAGAATAGAGACTCTTCTTACAGTCGGTGCTTTCAGCATTCCCTGTGAGACCAGTATTAGTTTCCGATACACCTCAGCAGGTTCAATGTATTCCTAGGACCTGCACATTGACGATGAAACACAGAAATCGCATCGGAATTAAATACAAAAGGCACAATGTCGCCTTAAGTACAAGAATAGAGACTCTTCTTACAGTCGGTACTTTGAGCATTCCCTGTGAGACCAGTATTAGTTTCCGATACACCTCAGCAGGTTCAATGTAATCCTAGTTTCTTCACATTGACGATGAAACACAGAAATCGCATCGGAATTAAATACAAAAAGCGCAATGCCGCCTTAAGTACAAGAATAGAGACGCTTCTTACAGTCGGTACTTTGAGCATTCCCTGTGAGACCAGAATTAATTTCCGATACACCACTACAGGTTCAAAGTATTCCTTGGACATTCACATTGACGATGAAACACAGAAATCGCATCGGAATGAAATACAAAAGGCAAACTGCCGCTTAAGTACAAGAATAGAGACTCTTCTTACAGTAGGTGCTTTCAGCATTCCCTGTGAGACCAGTATTAGTTTCTGATACACCTCAGCAGGTTCAATGTATTCCTAGGACCTTCACATTGAAGATGAAACACAGAAATCGCATCGGAATTAAATACAAAAGGCACAATGCCGTCTTAAGTACAAGAATAGAGACTCTTCTTACAGTCGGTGCTTTCAGCATTCCCTGTGAGACCAGTAATAGTTTCCGATACACCTCAGCAGGTTCAATGTATTCCTAGGACCTTCACATTGACGATGAAACACAGATATCGCATCGGAATTAAATACAAAAGGCACAATGCCGTCTTAAGTACAAGAACAGAGACTCTTCTTACAGTCGGCGCTTTCAGCATTCCCTGTGAGACCAGTATTAGTTTCCGATACACCCCTGCAGGTTCAATGTATTCCTTGGGCTTTCACATTGACGATGAAACACAGAAATCGCATCGGAATTAAATACAAAAGGCACAATGCCGCATTAAGTACAGGAATAGAGACTCTTCTTACAGTCGGTGCTTTCAGCATTCCCTGTGAGACCAGTATTAGTTTCCGATACACCTCAGCAGGTTCAATGTATTCCTAGGACCTTCACATTGTCGATGAAACACAGAAATCGCATCGGAATTAAATACAAAAGGCGCAATGCCGCCTTAAGAACAAGAATAGAGACTCTTCTTACAGTCGGTGCTTTGAGCATTCCCTGTGAGACCAGAATTAGTTTCCGATACACCACTCCAGGTTCAATGTATTCCTTGGACATTCACATTGACGATGAAACGCAGAATTCGCATCGGAATGAAATACAAAAGGCAAACTGCCGCGGCTGTAAAAGAATAGAGACTCTTCTTACAGTCGGTGCTTTCAGCATTCCCTGTGAGACCAGTATTAGTTTCCGATACACCACTGCAGGTTCAATGTAATCCTAGGACCTTCACTTTGACGATGAAACACAGTAATCGCATCGGAATTAAAAACAAAAGGCACAATGACGCCTTAAGTTCAAGAATAGAGACTCTTCTTACAGTCGGTGCTTTGAGCATTCCCTGTGAGACCAGAATTAGTTTCCGATACACCACTCCAGGTTCAATGTATTCCTTGGACATTCACATTGACGATGAAACACAGAAATCGCATAGGAATGAAATATAAAAGGCAAACGGCCGCGTAAGTACAAGAATAGAGACTCTTCTTACAGTCGGTGCTTTCTGCATTCCCTGTGAGACCAGTATTAGTTTCCAATACACCTCAAAAGGTTCAATGTATTTCTAGGACCTTCACATTGACGATGAAACACAGAAATCGCATCGGAATTAAATACAAACGGCACAATGTCGCCTTAAGTACAAGTATCGAGACTCTTCTTACAGTCGGTGCTTTGAGCATTCCCTGTGAGACCAGTATTAGTTTCCGATACACCACTCCAAGTTCGATGTATTCCTTGGACATTCACATTGACGATGAAACACAGAAATCACATCGGAATGAAATACAAAAGGCAAACTGCCGTGTAAGTACAAGAATAGAGACTCTTCTTACAGTCGGTGCTTTCAGCATTCCCTGTGAGACCAGTATTAGTTTCCTACACACCTCAGCAGGTTCAATGTATTCCTAGGACCTTCACATTGACGATGAAACACAGAAATCGCATCGGAATTAAATACAAAAGGCACAATGTCGCCGTAAGTACAAGAACAGACACTCTTCTTACAGTCGGTGCTTTGAGCATTCCCTGTGAGACCAGAATTAGTTTCCGATACACCACTCCAGGTTCAATGTATTCCTTGGACCTTCACATTGACGATGAAACACAGAAATCGCATCGGAATGAAATACAAAAGGCAAACTGCCGCGTAAGTACAAGAATAAAGACTATTCTTACAGTCGGTGCTTTCAGCATTCCCTGTGAGACCAGTATTAGTTTCCGATACACCTCAGCAGGTTCAATGTATTCCTAGGACCTTCACATTGACGATGAAACACAGAAATCGCATCGGAATTAAATTCAAAAGGCGCAATGCCGCCTTAAGAACAAGAATAGAGACTCTTCTTACAGTCGGTGCTTTGAGCATTCCCTGTGAGACCAGAATTAGTTTCCGATACACCACTCCAGGTTCAATGTATTCCTTGGACCTACACATTGACGATGAAACACAGAAATCGCATCGGAATTAATTACAGAAGGCACTATGCCGTCATAAGTACAAGATTATAGACTCTTCTTACAGTCGGTGCTTTGGGCATTCCCTGTGAGACCAGTATTGGTTTCTGATACACCACTGCAGGTTCAATGTATTCCTTGGACCTTCACATTGACGATGAAACACAGAAATCGCATTGGAATGAAATACAAAAGGCAAACTGCCGCGTAAGTACAAGAATAGAGACTCTTTTTACAGTCGGTGCGTTCAGCATTCCCTGTGAGACCAGTATTAGTTTCCAATACACCTCAGCAGGTTCAATGTACTCCTAGGACCTTCACATTGACGATGAAACACAGAAACGGCACAAAGTCGCCTTAAGTACAAGTATAGAGACTCTTCTTACAGTCGGTGCTTTGAACATTCCCTGTGAGACCAGTATTAGTTTCCGATACACCACTCCAGGTTCTATGAATTCCTTGGACATTCACATTGACGATGAAACACAGAAATCGCATCGGAATGAAATACAAAAGGCAAACTGCCGTGTAAGTACAAGAATAGAGACTCTTCTTACAGTCGGTGCTTTCAGCATTCCCTGTGAGACCAGTATTAGTTTCCGATACACCTCAGCAGGTTGAATGTATTCCTAGGACCTTCACATTGACGATGAAACACAGAAATCGCATCGGAATTAAATACAAAAGGCACAATGTCGCCTTAAGTACAAGAATAGACACTCTTCTTACAGTCGGTGCTTTGAGCATTCCCTGTGAGACCAGAATTAGTTTCCGATACACCACTCCAGGTTCAATGTATTCCTTGGACCTTCACATTGAGGATGAAACACAGAAATCGCATTGGAATGAAGTACAAAAGGCAAACAGCTGCGTAAGTACAAGAATAGAGACTCTTCTTACAGTCAGTGCTTTCAGCATTCCCTGTGAGACCAGTATTAGTTTCCAATACACCTCAACAGGTTCAATGTATTCCTAGGACCTTCACATTGACGGTGAAACACAGAAATCGCATCGGAATTAAATACAAAAGGCACAATGTCGCCTTAAGTACAAGAATAGAGACTCTTCTTACAGTCGGTACTTTGAGCATTCCCTGTGGGACCAGTATTAGTGCCGTTACACCACTGCAGGTTCAATGTATTCCTAGGAACTTCACATTGACGGTGAAACACAGAAATCGCATCAGAGTAAAATACAAAAGGCACAATGCGGCGTAAGTACAAGAATAGAGACTCTTCTTACAGTCGGTGCTTTCAGCATTCCCTGTGAGACCAGTATTAGTTTCCGATACACCTCAGCAGGTTCAATGTATTCCTAGGACCTGCACATTGACGATGAAACACAGAAATCGCATCGGAATTAAATACAAAAGGCACAATGTCGCCTTAAGTACAAGAATAGAGACTCTTCTTACAGTCGGTACTTTGAGCATTCCCTGTGAGACCAGTATTAGTTTCCGATACACCTCAGCAGGTTCAATGTAATCCTAGTTTCTTCACATTGACGATGAAACACAGAAATCGCATCGGAATTAAATACAAAAAGCGCAATGCCGCCTTAAGTACAAGAATAGAGACGCTTCTTACAGTCGGTACTTTGAGCATTCCCTGTGAGACCAGAATTAATTTCCGATACACCACTACAGGTTCAAAGTATTCCTTGGACATTCACATTGACGATGAAACACAGAAATCGCATCGGAATGAAATACAAAAGGCAAACTGCCGCTTAAGTACAAGAATAGAGACTCTTCTTACAGTAGGTGCTTTCAGCATTCCCTGTGAGACCAGTATTAGTTTCTGATACACCTCAGCAGGTTCAATGTATTCCTAGGACCTTCACATTGAAGATGAAACACAGAAATCGCATCGGAATTAAATACAAAAGGCACAATGCCGTCTTAAGTACAAGAATAGAGTCTCTTCTTACAGTCGGTGCTTTCAGCATTCCCTGTGAGACCAGTAATAGTTTCCGATAGACCTCAGCAGGTTCAATGTATTCCTATGACCTTCACATTGACGATGAAACACAGATATCGCATCGGAATTAAATACAAAAGGCACAATGCCGTCTTAAGTACAAGAACAGAGACTCTTCTTACAGTCGGCGCTTTCAGCATTCCCTGTGAGACCAGTATTAGTTTCCGATACACCCCTGCAGGTTCAATGTATTCCTTGGGCTTTCACATTGACGATGAAACACAGAAATCGCATCGGAATTAAATACAAAAGGCACAATGCCGCATTAAGTACAGGAATAGAGACTCTTCTTACAGTCGGTGCTTTCAGCATTCCCTGTGAGACCAGTATTAGTTTCCGATACACCTCAGCAGGTTCAATGTATTCCTAGGACCTTCACATTGTCGATGAAACACAGAAATCGCATCGGAATTAAATACAAAAGGCGCAATGCCGCCTTAAGAACAAGAATAGAGACTCTTCTTACAGTCGGTGCTTTGAGCATTCCCTGTGAGACCAGAATTAGTTTCCGATACACCACTCCAGGTTCAATGTATTCCTTGGACATTCACATTGACGATGAAACGCAGAATTCGCATCGGAATGAAATACAAAAGGCAAACTGCCGCGGCTGTAAAAGAATAGAGACTCTTCTTACAGTCGGTGCTTTCAGCATTCCCTGTGAGACCAGTATTAGTTTCCGATACACCACTGCAGGTTCAATGTAATCCTAGGACCTTCACTTTGACGATGAAACACAGTAATCGCATCGGAATTAAAAACAAAAGGCACAATGACGCCTTAAGTTCAAGAATAGAGACTCTTCTTACAGTCGGTGCTTTGAGCATTCCCTGTGAGACCAGAATTAGTTTCCGATACACCACTCCAGGTTCAATGTATTCCTTGGACATTCACATTGACGATGAAACACAGAAATCGCATAGGAATGAAATATAAAAGGCAAACGGCCGCGTAAGTACAAGAATAGAGACTCTTCTTACAGTCGGTGCTTTCAGCATTCCCTGTGAGACCAGTATTAGTTTCCAATACACCTCAAAAGGTTCAATGTATTTCTAGGACCTTCACATTGACGATGAAACACAGAAATCGCATCGGAATTAAATACAAACGGCACAATGTCGCCTTAAGTACAAGTATCGAGACTCTTCTTACAGTCGGTGCTTTGAGCATTCCCTGTGAGACCAGTAATAGTTTCCGATACACCACTCCAAGTTCGATGTATTCCTTGGACATTCACATTGACGATGAAACACAGAAATCACATCGGAATGAAATACAAAAGGCAAACTGCCGTGTAAGTACAAGAATAGAGACTCTTCTTACAGTCGGTGCTTTCAGCATTCCCTGTGAGACCAGTATTAGTTTCCTACACACCTCAGCAGGTTCAATGTATTCCTAGGACCTTCACATTGACGATGAAACACAGAAATCGCATCGGAATTAAATACAAAAGGCACAATGTCGCCGTAAGTACAAGAATAGACACTCTTCTTACAGTCGGTGCTTTGAGCATTCCCTGTGAGACCAGAATTAGTTTCCGATACACCACTCCAGTTTCAATGTATTCCTTGGACCTTCACATTGACGATGAAACACAGAAATCGCATCGGAATGAAATACAAAAGGCAAACTGCCGCGTAAGTACAAGAATAAAGACTATTCTTACAGTCGGTGCTTTCAGCATTCCCTGTGAGACCAGTATTAGTTTCCGATACACCTCAGCAGGTTCAATGTCTTCCTAGGACCTTCACATTGACGATGAAACACAGAAATCGCATCGGAATTAAATTCAAAAGGCGCAATGCCGCCTTAAGAACAAGAATAGAGACTCTTCTTACAGTCGGTGCTTTGAGCATTCCCTGTGAGACCAGAATTAGTTTCCGATACACCACTCCAGGTTCAATGTATTCCTTGGACATTCACATTGACGATGAAACGCAGAATTCGCATCGGAATGAAATACAAAAGGCAAACTGCCGCTTAAGTACAAGAATAGAGACTCTTCTTACAGTAGGTGCTTTCAGCATTCCCTGTGAGACCAGTATTAGTTTCTGATACACCTCAGCAGGTTCAATGTATTCCTAGGACCTTCACATTGAAGATGAAACACAGAAATCGCATCGGAATTAAATACAAAAGGCACAATGCCGTCTTAAGTACAAGAATAGAGTCTCTTCTTACAGTCGGTGCTTTCAGCATTCCCTGTGAGACCAGTAATAGTTTCCGATAGACCTCAGCAGGTTCAATGTATTCCTATGACCTTCACATTGACGATGAAACACAGATATCGCATCGGAATTAAATACAAAAGGCACAATGCCGTCTTAAGTACAAGAACAGAGACTCTTCTTACAGTCGGCGCTTTCAGCATTCCCTGTGAGACCAGTATTAGTTTCCGATACACCCCTGCAGGTTCAATGTATTCCTTGGGCTTTCACATTGACGATGAAACACAGAAATCGCATCGGAATTAAATACAAAAGGCACAATGCCGCATTAAGTACAGGAATAGAGACTCTTCTTACAGTCGGTGCTTTCAGCATTCCCTGTGAGACCAGTATTAGTTTCCGATACACCTCAGCAGGTTCAATGTATTCCTAGGACCTTCACATTGTCGATGAAACACAGAAATCGCATCGGAATTAAATACAAAAGGCGCAATGCCGCCTTAAGAACAAGAATAGAGACTCTTCTTACAGTCGGTGCTTTGAGCATTCCCTGTGAGACCAGAATTAGTTTCCGATACACCACTCCAGGTTCAATGTATTCCTTGGACATTCACATTGACGATGAAACGCAGAATTCGCATCGGAATGAAATACAAAAGGCAAACTGCCGCGGCTGTAAAAGAATAGAGACTCTTCTTACAGTCGGTGCTTTCAGCATTCCCTGTGAGACCAGTATTAGTTTCCGATACACCACTGCAGGTTCAATGTAATCCTAGGACCTTCACTTTGACGATGAAACACAGTAATCGCATCGGAATTAAAAACAAAAGGCACAATGACGCCTTAAGTTCAAGAATAGAGACTCTTCTTACAGTCGGTGCTTTGAGCATTCCCTGTGAGACCAGAATTAGTTTCCGATACACCACTCCAGGTTCAATGTATTCCTTGGACATTCACATTGACGATGAAACACAGAAATCGCATAGGAATGAAATATAAAAGGCAAACGGCCGCGTAAGTACAAGAATAGAGACTCTTCTTACAGTCGGTGCTTTCAGCATTCCCTGTGAGACCAGTATTAGTTTCCAATACACCTCAAAACGTTCAATGTATTTCTAGGACCTTCACATTGACGATGAAACACAGAAATCGCATCGGAATTAAATACAAACGGCACAATGTCGCCTTAAGTACAAGTATCGAGACTCTTCTTACAGTCGGTGCTTTGAGCATTCCCTGTGAGACCAGTAATAGTTTCCGATACACCACTCCAAGTTCGATGTATTCCTTGGACATTCACATTGACGATGAAACACAGAAATCACATCGGAATGAAATACAAAAGGCAAACTGCCGTGTAAGTACAAGAATAGAGACTCTTCTTACAGTCGGTGCTTTCAGCATTCCCTGTGAGACCAGTATTAGTTTCCTACACACCTCAGCAGGTTCAATGTATTCCTAGGACCTTCACATTGACGATGAAACACAGAAATCGCATCGGAATTAAATACAAAAGGCACAATGTCGCCGTAAGTACAAGAATAGACACTCTTCTTACAGTCGGTGCTTTGAGCATTCCCTGTGAGACCAGAATTAGTTTCCGATACACCACTCCAGTTTCAATGTATTCCTTGGACCTTCACATTGACGATGAAACACAGAAATCGCATCGGAATGAAATACAAAAGGCAAACTGCCGCGTAAGTACAAGAATAAAGACTATTCTTACAGTCGGTGCTTTCAGCATTCCCTGTGAGACCAGTATTAGTTTCCGATACACCTCAGCAGGTTCAATGTCTTCCTAGGACCTTCACATTGACGATGAAACACAGAAATCGCATCGGAATTAAATTCAAAAGGCGCAATGCCGCCTTAAGAACAAGAATAGAGACTCTTCTTACAGTCGGTGCTTTGAGCATTCCCTGTGAGACCAGAATTAGTTTCCGATACACCACTCCAGGTTCAATGTATTCCTTGGACATTCACATTGACGATGAAACGCAGAATTCGCATCGGAATGAAATACAAAAGGCAAACTGCCGCGGCTGTACAAGAATAGAGACTCTTCTTACAGTCGGTGCTTTCAGCATTCCCTGTGAGACCAGTATTAGTTTCCGATACACCACAGCAAGTTCAATGTATTCCTAGAACTTTAACATTGACGTTGAAACACAGAAATCGAATCGGAATTAAATACAAAAGGCACAATGTCGCCTTAAGTACAAGAATAGAGACTCTTCTTACAGTCGGTGCTTTGAGCATTCCCTGTGAGACCAGTATTAGTTTCCGATACACCACTGCAGGTTCAATGTAATCCTAGGACCTTCACTTTGACGATGAAACACAGAAATCGCATCGGAATTAAAAACAAAAGGCACAATGTCGCCTTAAGTACAAGAATAGAGACTCTTCTTACAGTCGGTGCTTTGAGCATTCCCTGTGAGACCAGAATTAGTTTCCGATACACCACTCCAGGTTCAATGTATTCCCTGGACATTCACATTGACGATGAAACACAGAAATCGCATCGGAATGAAATATAAAAGGCAAACTGCCGCGTAAGTACAAGAATAGAGACTCTTCTTACGGTCGGTCCTTTCAGCATTCCCTGTTAGACCAGTATTAGTTTCCAATACACCTCAACAGGTTCAATGTATTCCTAGGACCTTCACATTGACGATGAAACACAGAAACGGCACAATGTCGCCTTAAGTACAAGTATAGAGACTCTTCTTACAGTCGGTGCTTTGAACATACCCTGTGAGACCAGTATTAGTTTCCGATACACCACTCCAGGTTCGATGTATTCCTTGGACATTCACATTGACGATGAAACACAGAAATCGCATCGGAATGAAATACAAAAGCAAACTGCCGTGTAAGTACAAGAATAGAGACTCTTCTTACAGTCGGTGCTTTCAGCATTCCCTGTGAGATAAGTATTAGTTTCCGACACACCTCAGCAGGTTCAATGTATTCCTAGGACCTTCACATTGACGATGAAACACAGAAATCGCATCGGAATTAAATACAAAAGGCACAATGTCGCCTTAAGTACAAGAATAGACACTCTTCTTACAGTCGGTGCTTTGAGCATTCCCTGTGAGACCAGATTTAGTTTCCGATACACCACTCCAGGTTCAATGTATTCCTTGGACCTTCACATTGACGATGAAACACAGAAATCGCATCGGAATGAAATACAAAAGGCAAACTGCCGCGTAAGTACAAGAATAGAGACTATTCTTACAGTCGGTGCTTTCAGCATTCCCTGTGTGACCAGTATTAGTTTCCGATACACCTCAGCAGGTTCAATGTATTCCTAGGACCTTCACATTGACGATGAAACACAGAAATCGCATCGGAATTAAATACAAAAGGCGCAATGCCGGGTAAGCACAAGAATAGAGACTCTTCTTACAGTCGGTGCTTTCAGGATTCCCTGTGAGACCAGTATTAGTTTCCGATACACCTCAGCAGGTTCAATGTATTCGTAGGACCTTCACATTGACGATGAAACACAGAAATCGCATCGGAATTAAATACAAAAGGCACAATGTCGCATTAAGTACAAGAATAGGGACTCATCTTGCAGTCGGTGCTTTGAGCATTCCCTGTGAGACCAGAATTAGTTTCCGATACACCACACCAGGTTCAATGTATTCCTTGGACCTTCACATTGACGATGAAATACAGAAATCGCATCGGAATGAAATACAAAAGGCAAACTGCCGCGTAAGTACAAGAATAGAGCCTCTTCTTACAGTCGGTGCTTTCAGCATTCGCTGTGAGACCAGTATTAGTTTCCAATACACCTCAACAGGTTTAATGTATTCCTAGGACCTTCACATTGACGATGAAACACAGAAATCGCATCTGAATTAAATACAAACGGCACAATGTCGCCTTAAGTACAAGAATAGAGACTCTTCTTACAGTCGGTGCTTTGAGCATTCCCTGTGAGACCAGTATTACTTTCCGATACACCACTCCAGGTTCGATGAATTCCTTGGACATTCACATTGACGATGAAACACAGAAATCGCATCGGAATGAAATACAAAAGGCAAACTGCCGTGTAAGTACAAGAATAGAGACTCTTCTTACAGTCGGTGCATTCAGCATTCCCTGTGAGACCAGTATTAGTTTCCGACACACCTCAGCAGGGTCAATGTATTCCTAGGACCTTCACATTGACGATGAAACACAGAAATCGCATCGGAATTAAATACAAAAGGCACAATGTCGCCTTAAGTACAAGAATAGACACTCTTCTTACAGTCGGTGCTTTGAGCATTCCCTGTGAGACCAGAATTAGTTTCCGATACACCACTCCAGGTTCAATGTATTCCTTGGACCTTCACATTGACGATGAAACACAGAAATCGCATCGGAATGAAATAAAAAAGGCAAACTGCCGCGTAAGTACAAGAATAGAGACTATTCTTACAGTCGGTGCTTTCAGCATTCCCTGTGAGACCAGTATTAATTTCCGATACACCTCAGCAGGTTCAATGTATTCCTTGGACCTTCACATTGACGATGAAACACAGAAATCGCATCGGAATTAAATACAAAAGGCGCAATGCCGCGTAAGTACAAGAATAGAGACTCTTCTTACAGTCGGTGCTTTCAGGATTCCCTGTGAGACCAGTATTAGTTTCCGATACACCTCAGCAGGTTCAATGTAATCGTAGGACCTTCACATTGACGATGAAACACAGAAATCGCATCGGAATTAAATACAAAAGGCACAATGTCGCATTAAGTACAAGAATAGAGACTCTTCTTGCAGTCGGTGCTTTGAGCATTCCCTGTGAGACCAGAATTAATTTCCGATACACCACTCCAGGTTCAATGTATTCCTTGGACCTTCACATTGGCGATGAAACACAGAAATCGCATCGGAATGAAATACAAAAGGCAAACTGCCGCGTAAGTACAAGAATAGACACCCTTCTTACAGTCGGTGCTTTCAGCATTCCCTGTGAGACCAGTATTAGTTTCCAATACACCTCAACAGGTTCAATGTATTCCTAGGACCTTCACATTGACGATGAAACACAGAAATCACATCTGAATGAAATACAAACGGCACAATGTCGCCTTAAGTACAAGAATAGAGACTCTTCTTACAGTCGGTGCTTTGAGCATTCCCTGTGAGACCAGTATTAGTTTCCGATACACCACTCCAGGTTCGATGTATTTCTTGGACATTCACATTGACGATGAAACACAGAAATCGCATCGGAATGAAATACAAAAGGCAAACTGCCGTTTAAGTACAAGAATAGAGACTCTTCTTACAGTCGGTGATTTCAGCGTTCCCTGTGAGACCAGTATTAGTTTCTGATACACATCAGCAGGTTCAATGTATTCCTAGGACCTTCACATTGACGATGAAACACAGAAATCGCATCGGAATTAAATACAAAAGGCAGAATGTCGCCTTAAGTACAAGAATAGACACTCTTCTTACAGTCGGTGCGTTGAGCATTCCCTGTGAGACCAGAATTAGTTTCCGATACACCACTCCAAGTTCAATGTATTCCTTGGACCTTCTTATTGACGATGAAACACAGAAATCGCATCGGAATGAAATACAAAAGGCAAACTCCGCGTAAGTACAAGAATAGAGACTATTCCTACAGTCGGTGCTTTCAGCATTCCCTGTGAGACCAGTATTAGTTTCCGATACACCTCAGCAGGTTCAATGTATTCCTAGGACCTTCACATTGACGATGAAACACAGAAATCGCATCGGAATTAAATACAAAAGGCGCAATGCCGCGTAAGTACAAGAATAGAGACTCTTCTTACAGTCGGTGCTTTCAGCATTCCCTGTGAGACCAGTATTAGTTTCCGATACACCACTCCAGGTTCAATGTATTCCTTGGACCTTCACATTGACGATGACACACAGAAATCGCATCGGAGTGAAATACAAATGGCAAACTGCCGCGTAAGTACAAGAATAGAGACTCTTCTAACAGTCGGTGCTTTCAGCATTCCCTGTGAGACCAGTATTAGCTTCCGATACACCTCAGCAGGTTCAATGTATTGCTAGGACCTTCTCATTGACGATGAAACACAGAAATCGCATCGGAATTAAATACAAAAGGCACAATGTCGCCTTAAGTACAAGAATAGAGACTCTTCTTACAGTCGGTGCTTTGAGCATTCCCCGTGAGAAGAGTATTAGTTTCCGATACACCACTGCAGGTTCAAAGTATTCCTTGGACCTTAACATTGACGATGAAACACAGAAATCGCATCGGAATGATATAAAAAAGGCAAACTGCCGCGTAAGTACAAGAATAGAGACTCATCTTACAGTCGCTGCTTTCAGCATTCCCTGTGAGACCAGTATTAGTTTCCGATACACCTCTGCAGGTTCAATGTATTCCTAGGACCTTGACATTGACGATGAATCTCAGAAATCGCATCGGAATTAAATACAAAAGGCACAATGTCGCCTTAAGTTCAAGAATAGGCACTCTTCTTACAGTCGGTGCTTTGAGCATTCCCTGTGAGATTAGAATTAGTTTCCGATACACCACTCCAGGTTCAATGTATTCCTTGGTCCTTCACATTGACGATGAAACACAGAAATCGCATCGGAATTAAATACAAAAGGCAAACTGCCGCGTAAGTACAAGATTAGAGACTCTTCTTACCGTCGGTGTTTCAGCATTCCCTGTGAGACCAGTATTAGTTTCCGATACACCTCAGCAGGTTCAATGTATTCCTAGGATCTTCACATTGACGATGAAACACAGAAATCCCATCGGAATTAAATACAAAAGGCACAATGTCGCCTTAAGTACAACAATAGTGACTCCTCTTACACTCGGTGCTTTGTGCATTCCCTGTGAGACCAGTTTTAGTTTCCCATACACCTCAGCAGGTTCAATGTATTCCTTGGACCTTCACATTGACGATGGAACACAGAAATCGCATCGGAATGAAATACAAAAGGCAAACTGCCGCGTAAGTACAATAATAGAGACTCTTCTTACAGTCGGTGCTTTCAGCATTCCCTGTGAGACCAATATTAGTTTCCGATACACCTCAGAAGGTTCAATGTATTCCTAGGACCTTCACATTGACGATGAAACACAGAAATCGCATCGTAATTAAATACAAAAGGCGCAATGCCGCCTTAAGTACAAGAATAGAGCCCCTTCTTACAGTCGGTGCTTTGAGCATTCACTGTGAGACCAGAATTAGTTTCCGATACACCACTCTAGGTTCAATGTATTCCTTGGACATTCTCATTCACGATGAAACACAGTAATCGCATCGGAATAAAATACAAAAGGCAAACAGCCGCGTAAGTACAAGAATAGAGACTCTTCTTACTGTCGGTGCTTTCAGCTTTCCTGTGAGACCAGTATTAGTTTCCGATACACCTCAGCACGTTCAATGTATTCCTAAGACTTTCACATTGGCGATGAGACACAGAAATCGCATCGTAATTATATACAATAGGCACAATGCCGTCTTAAGTACAAGAATAGAGACTCTTCTTACAGTCGGTGCTTTCAGCATTCCCTGTGAGACCAGTATTAGTTTCCGATACGCCACAGCAGGTTCAATGTATTTCTAGGACCTGCACATTGACGATGAAACACAGAAATCGCATCGGAATTAAATACAAAAGGCTCAATGTCGCCTTAAGTACAAGAATAGAGACTCATCTTACAGTCGGTGCTTTGAGCATTCCCTGTGAGACCAGTATTAGTTTCCGATACACCACTGCAGGTTCAATGTATTCCTTGGACCTTCACATTGACGATGAAACACAGATATCGCATCGGAATTAAATACAAAATGCACAATGCCGCATTACGTACAAGAATAGAGACTCTTCTTACAGTCGGTGCTTTGAGCATTCTCTGTGAGACCAGTATTAGTTTCCGATACACCTCTGCAGGTTCAATGTATTCCTTGGACTTTCACATTGACGTTGAAACACAGAAATCGCATCGGAATTAAATACAAACTGCACAATGTCGCCTTAAGTACAAGAATAGAGACTCTTCTTACAGTCGGTGCTTTGAGCTTTCCCTGTGAGACCAGTATTAGTTTCCGATACACCACTCCAGGTTCAATGTATTCCTTGGACCTTCACATTGACGATAAAACACAGAAATCGCATCGGAATGAAATACAAAAGGCAAACTGCCGCGTAAGTACAAGAATAGAGACTATTCTTACAGTCGGTGTTTTCAGCATTCCCTGTGAGACCAGTATTAGTTTCCGATACACCTCAGCAGGTTCAATGTATTCCTAGGACCTTCACATTGACGATGAAACACAGAAATCGCGTCGGAATTAAATACAAAATTCGCAACGCCGCGTAAGTACAAGAATAGAGACTCTTCTTACAGTCGGTGCTTTGAGCATTCCCTGTGAGACCAGTATTAGTTTCCGATACACCTCAGCAGGTTCAATGTATTCGTAGGACCTTCACATTGACGATGAAACACAGAAATCGCATCGGAATTAAATACAAAAGGCACAATGTCGCATTAAGTACAAGAATAGAGACTCTTCTTGCAGTCGGTGCTTTGAGCATTCCCTGTGAGACCAGAATTAGTTTCCGATACACCACTCCAGGTTCAATGTATTCCTTGGACCTTCACATTGACGATGAAACACAGAAATCGCATCGGAATGAAATACAAAAGGCAAACTGCCGCGTAAGTACAAGAATAGGGACTCTTCTTACAGTCGGTGCTTTCAGCAATCCCTGTGAGACCAGTATTAGCTTCCGATACACCTCAGCAGGTTCAATGTATTCCTAGGACCTTCACATTGACGATGAAACACAGAAATCGCATCGGAATTAAATACAAAAGGCACAATGCCGTCTTAAGTACAAGAATAGAGACTCTTCTTACAGTCGGTGCTTTGAGCATTCCCTGTGAGACCAGTATTCCTTTCCGATACACCACTGCAGGTTCAATGTATTCCTTGGACCTTCACATTGACGATGAAAGACAGAAATCGCATCGGAATTAATTACAAAAGGTACAATGCCGTCATAAGTGCAAGAATAGAGACTCTTCTTACAGTCGGTGCTTTGAGCATTCCCTGTGAGACCAGTATTAGTTTCCGATACACCACTGCAGGTTCAATGTATTCCTTGGTCCTTCACATTGACGATGAAACACAGAAATCACATCGGAATTAAATACAAAAGGCACAATGTCGCCTTAAGTACAAGAATAGAGGCTCTTCTTACAGTCGGTGCTTTGAGCATTCCCTGTGAGACCAGTATTAGTTTCCGATACACCACTCCAGGTTTAATCTATTCCTTGGACATTCACATTGACGATGAAACACAGAAATCGCGTCGGAATGAAATACAAGAGGCAAACTGCCGCGTAAGTACAAGAATAGAGACTCTTCTTACAGTCGGTGCTTTCAGCATTCCCTGTGAGACCAGTATTAGATTCCGATACACCTCAGCAGGTTCAATGTATTCCTAGGACCTTCACATTGACGATGAAACATAGAAATCGCATCGGAATTAAATACAAAGGGCACAATGTCGCCTTAAGTACTAGAATAGAGACTCTTCTTACAGTCGGTGCTTTGAGCATTCCTGTGAGACCAGTATTAGTTTCCGATACCCCACTCCATGTTCAATGTACTCCTTGGACATTCACATTGACGATGAAACACAGAAATCGCATCGGAATGAAATACAAAAGGCAAACTGCCGCGTAAGTACAAGAATAGAGACTCTTCTTACAGTCGGTGCTTCCAGCTTTCCCTGTGAGACCTGTATTAGTTTCCGATACACCTCAGCAGGTTCAATGTATTCCTAGGACCTTCACATTGACGATGAAACACAGATATCGCATCGGAATGAAATACAAAAGGTGCAATGCCGCCTTAAGTACAAGAATAGAGACTCTTCTTACAGTCGATGCTTTGAGCATTCCCTGTGAGACCAGTATTAGTTTCCGATACACCACTGCAGGTTCAATGTATTCCTTGCACCTTCACATTGACGATGAAACACAGAAATCGCATCGGAATTAAATACAAAAGGCGCAATGCCGCCTTAAGTACAAAAATAGAGACTCTTCCTACAGTCGGTGCTTTGAGCATTCCCTGTGAGACCAGTATTAGTTTCCGATACACCACTGCAGGTTCAATGTATTCCTTGGACCTTCACATTGACGATGAAACACAGAAATCACATCGGAATTAAATACAAAAGGGACAATGTCGCCTTAAGTACAAGAATAGAGGCTCTTCTTACAGTCGGTGCTTTGAGCATTCCCTGTGAGACCAGTATTAGTTTGCGATACACCACTCCAGGTTTAATGTATTCCTTGGACATTCACATTGACGATGAAACACAGAAATCGCGTCGGAATGAAATACAAGAGGCAAACTGCCGCGTAAGTACCAGAATAGAGACTCTTCTTACAGTCGGTGCTTTCAGCGTTCCCTTTGAGTCCAGTATTAGTTTCCGATACACCTCAGCAGGTTCAATGTATTCCTAGGACCTTCACATTGACGATGAAACACAGATATCGCATCGGAATTAAATACAAAAGGCACAATGCCGTCTTAAGTACAAGAATAGAGACTCTTTTTACAGTCGGTGCTTTCAGCATTCCCTGTGGGACCAGTATTATTTTCCGATACACCACTGCAGGTTCAATGTATTCCTTGGACCTTCACATTGACGATGAAAGACAGAAATCGCATCGGAATTAAATACAAAAGGCACAATGCCGCATTAAGTACAAGAATAGAGACTCTTCTTACAGTCGGTGCTTTCAGCATTCCCTGTGAGACCAGTATTATTTTCCGATACACCTCAGCAGGTTCAATGTATTCCTAGGACCTTTACATTGACGATGAAACACAGAAATCGCATGGGAATTAAGTACAAAAGGCACAATGTCGCCTTAAGTACAAGAATAGAGACTCTTCTTACAGTCGGCTTTTTGAGCATTCCCTGGGAGACCAGTATTAGTTTCCGATACACCACTGCAGGCTCAAAGTATTCCTTGGACCTTAACATTGACGATGAAACGCAGAAATCGCATCGGGATGAAATAAAAAAGGCAAACTGCCGCGTAAGTACAAGAATAGAGACTCTTCTTACAGTCGGTGCTTTCAGCAATCCCTGTGAGACCAGTATTAGTTTCCGATACACCTCTGCAGGTTCAATGTATTCCTAGGACCTTGACATTGACGATGAATCACAGAAATCGCATCGGAATTAAGTACAAAAAGCGCAATGCCGCCTTAAGTACAAGAATAGAGACTCTTTTACAGTCGGTGCTTTGAGCATTATCCGTGAGAACAGTATTAGTTTCCGATACACCACTGCAGGTTCAAAGTATTCCTTGGACCTTAACATTGACGATGAAACACAGAAATCGCATCGGAATGATATAAAAAAGGCAAACTGCCGCGTAAGTACAAGAATAGAGACTCATCTTACAGTCGGTGCTTTCAGCGTTCCCTGTGAGACCAGTATTAGTTTCCGATACACCTCTGCAGGTTCAATGTATTCCTAGGACCTTGACATTGACGATGAATCTCAGAAATCGCATCGGAATTAAATACAAAAGGCACAATGTCGCCTTAAGTACAAGAATAGGCACTCTTCTTACAGTCGGTGCTTTGAGCATTCCCTGTGAGATTAGAATTAGTTTCCGATACACCACTCCAGGTTCAATGTATTCCTTGGTCCTTCACATTGACGATGAAACACAGAAATCGCATCGGAATTAAATACAAAAGGCAAACTGCCGCGTAAGTACAAGATTAGAGACTCTTCTTACCGTCGGTGCTTTCAGCATTCCCTGTGAGACCAGTATAAGTTTCCGATACACCTCAGCAGGTTCAATGTATTCCTAGGATCTTCACATTGACGATGAAACACAGAAATCCCATCGGAATTAAATACAAAAGGCACAATGTCGCCTTAAGTACAACAATAGTGACTCCTCTTACACTCGGTGCTTTGTGCATTCCCTGTGAGACCAGTATTAGTTTCCAATACACCTCAACAGGTTCAATGTATTCCTAGGACCTTCACATTGACGATGAAACACAGAAATCACATCTGAATGAAATACAAACGGCACAATGTCGCCTTAAGTACAAGAATAGAGACTCTTTTTACAGTCGGTGCTTTGAGCATTCCCTGTGAGACCAGTATTAGTTTCCGATACACCACTCCAGGTTCGATGTATTTCTTGGACATTCACATTGACGATGAAACACAGAAATCGCATCGGAATGAAATACAAAAGGCAAACTGCCGTTTAAGTACAAGAATAGAGACTCTTCTTACAGTCGGTGATTTCAGCGTTCCCTGTGAGACCAGTATTAGTTTCTGATACACATCAGCAGGTTCAATGTATTCCTAGGACCTTCACATTGACGATGAAACACAGAAATCGCATCGGAATTAAATACAAAAGGCAGAATGTCGCCTTAAGTACAAGAATAGACACTCTTCTTACAGTCGGTGCTTTGAGCATTCCCTGTGAGACCAGAATTAGTTTCCGATACACCACTCCAAGTTCAATGTATTCCTTGGACCTTCTTATTGACGATGAAACACAGAAATCGCATCGGAATGAAATACAAAAGGCAAACTGCCGCGTAAGTACAAGAATAGAGACTATTCTTACAGTCGGTGCTTTCAGCATTCCCTGTGAGACCAGTATTAGTTTCCGATACACCTCAGCAGGTTCAATGTATTCCTAGGACCTTCACATTGACGATGAAACACAGAAATCGCATCGGAATTAAATACAAAAGGCGCAATGCCGCGTAAGTACAAGAATAGAGACTCTTCTTACAGTCGGTGCTTTCAGCATTCCCTGTGAGACCAGTATTAGTTTCCGATACACCACTCCTGGTTCAATGTATTCCTTGGACCTTCACATTGACGATGACACACAGAAATCGCATCGGAGTGAAATACAAATGGCAAACTGCCGCGTAAGTACAAGAATAGAGACTCTTCTAACAGTCGGTGCTTTCAGCATTCCCTGTGAGACCAGTATTAGCTTCCGATACACCTCAGCAGGTTCAATGTATTGCTAGGACCTTCTCATTGACGATGAAACACAGAAATCGCATCGGAATTAAATACAAAAGGCACAATGTCGCCTTAAGTACAAGAATAGAGACTCTTCTTACAGTCGGTGCTTTGAGCATTATCCGTGAGAACAGTATTAGTTTCCGATACACCACTGCAGGTTCAAAGTATTCCTTGGACCTTAACATTGACGATGAAACACAGAAATCGCATCGGAATGATATAAAAAAGGCAAACTGCCGCGTAAGTACAAGAATAGAGACTCATCTTACAGTCGGTGCTTTCAGCGTTCCCTGTGAGACCAGTATTAGTTTCCGATATACCTCTGCAGGTTCAATGTATTCCTAGGACCTTGACATTGACGATGAATCTCAGAAATCGCATCGGAATTAAATACAAAAGGCACAATGTCGCCTTAAGTACAAGAATAGGCACTCTTCTTACAGTCGGTGCTTTGAGCATTCCCTGTGAGATTAGAATTAGTTTCCGATACACCACTCCAGGTTCAATGTATTCCTTGGTCCTTCACATTGACGATGAAACACAGAAATCGCATCGGAATTAAATACAAAAGGCAAACTGCCGCGTAAGTACAAGATTAGAGACTCTTCTTACCGTCGGTGCTTTCAGCATTCCCTGTGAGACCAGTATTAGTTTCCGATACACCTCAGCAGGTTCAATGTATTCCTAGGATCTTCACATTGACGATGAAACACAGAAATCCCATCGGAATTAAATACAAAAGGCACAATGTCGCCTTAAGTACAACAATAGTGACTCCTCTTACACTCGGTGCTTTGTGCATTCCCTGTGAGACCAGTATTAGTTTCCAATACACCTCAACAGGTTCAATGTATTCCTAGGACCTTCACATTGACGATGAAACACAGAAATCACATCTGAATGAAATACAAACGGCACAATGTCGCCTTAAGTACAAGAATAGAGACTCTTCTTACAGTCGGTGCTTTGAGCATTCCCTGTGAGACCAGTATTAGTTTCCGATAGACCACTCCAGGTTCGATGTATTTCTTGGACATTCACATTGACGATGAAACACAGAAATCGCATCGGAATGAAATACAAAAGGCAAACTGCCGTTTAAGTACAAGAATAGAGACTCTTCTTACAGTCGGTGATTTCAGCGTTCCCTGTGAGTCCAGTATTAGTTTCTGATACACATCAGCAGGTTCAATGTATTCCTAGGACCTTCACATTGACGATGAAACACAGAAATCGCATCGGAATTAAATACAAAAGGCAGAATGTCGCCTTAAGTACAAGAATAGACACTCTTCTTACAGTGGGTGCTTTGAGCATTCCCTGTGAGACCAGAATTAGTTTCCGATACACCACTCCAAGTTCAATGTATTCCTTGGACCTTCTTATTGACGATGAAACACAGAAATCGCATCGGAATGAAATACAAAAGGCAAACTGCCGCGTAAGTACAAGAATAGAGACTATTCTTACAGTCGGTGCTTTCAGCATTCCCTGTGAGACCAGTATTAGTTTCCGATACACCTCAGCAGGTTCAATGTATTCCTAGGACCTTCACATTGACGATGAAACACAGAAATCGCATCGGAATTAAATACAAAAGGCGCAATGCCGCGTAAGTACAAGAATAGAGACTCTTCTTACAGTCGGTGCTTTCAGCATTCCCTGTGAGACCAGTATTAGTTTCCGATACACCACTCCAGGTTCAATGTATTCCTTGGACCTTCACATTGACGATGGAACACAGAAATCGCATCGGAATGAAATACAAAAGGCAAACTGCCGCGTAAGTACAATAATAGAGACTCTTCTTACAGTCGGTGCTTTCAGCATTCCCTGTGAGACCAATATTAGTTTCCGATACACCTCAGAAGGTTCAATGTATTCCTAGGACCTTCACATTGACGATGAAACACAGAAATCGCATCGTAATTAAATACAAAAGGCGCAATGCCGCCTTAAGTACAAGAATAGAGCCCCTTCTTACAGTCGGTGCTTTGAGCATTCACTGTGAGACCAGAATTAGTTTCCGATACACCACTCTAGGTTCAATGTATTCCTTGGACATTCTCATTCACGATGAAACACAGTAATCGCATCGGAATAAAATACAAAAGGCAAACAGCCGCGTAAGTACAAGAATAGAGACTCAACTTACTGTCGGTGCTTTCAGCTTTCCTGTGAGACCAGTATTAGTTTCCGATACACCTCAGCAGGTTCAATGTATTCCTAAGACTTTCACATTGGCGATGAGACACAGAAATCGCATCGTAATTATATACAAAAGGCACAATGCCGTCTTAAGTACAAGAATAGAGACTCTTCTTACAGTCGGTGCTTTCAGCATTCCCTGTGAGACCAGTATTAGTTTCCGATACGCCACAGCAGGTTCAATGTATTTCTAGGACCTGCACATTGACGATGAAACACAGAAATCGCATCGGAATTAAATACAAAAGGCTCAATGTCGCCTTAAGTACAAGAAAAGAGACTCATCTTACGGTCGGTGCTTTGAGCATTCCCTGTGAGACCAGTATTAGTTTCCGATACACCACTGCAGGTTCAATGTATTCCTTGGACCTTCACATTGACGATGAAACACAGATATCGCATCGGAATTAAATACAAAATGCACAATGCCGCATTAAGTACAAGAATAGAGACTCTTCTTACAGTCGGTGCTTTGAGCATTCTCTGTGAGACCAGTATTAGTTTCCGATACACCTCTGCAGGTTCAATGTATTCCTTGGACTTTCACATTGACGTTGAAACACAGAAATCGCATCGGAATTAAATACAAAAGGCGCAATGCCGCCTTAAGTACAAGAATAGAGACTCTTCTTACAGTCGGTGTTTTGGGCATTCACTGTGAGTCCAGTATTAGTTTCTAATACACCACTGCAGGTTCAATGTATTCCTTGGACCTTCACATTGACGATGAAAAACAGAAATCACATCGGAATTAATTACAAAGGGCACAATGCCGTCATAAGTACAAGAATAGAGACTCTTCTTACAGTCGGTGCTTTGAGCATTACCTGTGAGACCAGTATTAGTTTCCGATACACCACTGCATGTTCAATGTATTCCATGGACCTTCACATTGACGATGAAACACAGAAATCGCATCGGAATTAAATACAAACTGCACAATGTCGCCTTAAGTACAAGAATAGAGACTCTTCTTACAGTCGGTGCTTTGAGCTTTCCCTGTGAGACCAGTATTAGTTTCCGATACACCACTCCAGGTTCAATGTATTCCTTGGACCTTCACATTGACGATAAAACACAGAAATCGCATCGGAATGAAATACAAAAGGCAAACTGCCGCGTAAGTACAAGAATAGAGACTATTCTTACAGTCGGTGTTTTCAGCATTCCCTGTGAGACCAGTATTAGTTTCCGATACACCTCAGCAGGTTCAATGTATTCCTAGGACCTTCACATTGACGATGAAACACAGAAATCGCGTCGGAATTAAATACAAAATTCGCAACGCCGCGTAAGTACAAGAATAGAGACTCTTCTTACAGTCGGTGCTTTCAGCATTCCCTGTGAGACCAGTATTAGTTTCCGATACACCTCAGCAGGTTCAATGTATTCGTAGGACCTTCACATTGACGATGAAACACAGAAATCGCATCGGAATTAAATACAAAAGGCACAATGTCGCATTAAGTACAAGAATAGAGACTCTTCTTGCAGTCGGTGCTTTGAGCATTCCCTGTGAGACCAGAATTAGTTTCCGATACACCACTCCAGGTTCAATGTATTCCTTGGACCTTCACATTGACGATGAAACACAGAAATCGCATCGGAATGAAATACAAAAGGCAAACAGCCGCGTAAGTACAAGAATGGGGACTCTTCTTACAGTCGGTGCTTTCAGCAATCCCTGTGAGACCAGTATTAGCTTCCGATACACCTCAGCAGGTTCAATGTATTCCTAGGACCTTCACATTGACGATGAAACACAGAAATCGCATCGGAATTAAATACAAAAGGCACAATGAAGTCTTAAGTACAAGAATAGAGACTCTTCTTACAGTCGGTGCTTTGAGCATTCCCTGTGAGACCAGTATTCCTTTCCGATACACCACTGCAGGTTCAATGTATTCCTTGGACCTTCACATTGACGATGAAAGACAGAAATCGCATCGGAATTAATTACAAAAGGTACAATGCCGTCATAAGTGCAAGAATAGAGACTCTTCTTACAGTCGGTGCTTTGAGCATTCCCTGTGAGACCAGTATTAGTTTCCGATACACCACTGCAGGTTCAATGTATTCCTTGGTCCTTCACATTGACGATGAAACACAGAAATCACATCGGAATTAAATACAAAAGGCACAATGTCGCCTTAAGTACAAGAATAGAGGCTCTTCTTACAGTCGGTGCTTTGAGCATTCCCTGTGAGACCAGTATTAGTTTCCGATACACCACTCCAGGTTTAATCTATTCCTTGGACATTCACATTGACGATGAAACACAGAAATCGCGTCGGAATGAAATACAAGAGGCAAACTGCCGCGTAAGTACAAGAATAGAGACTCTTCTTACAGTCGGTGCTTTCAGCATTCCCTGTGAGACCAGTATTAGATTCCGATACACCTCAGCAGGTTCAATGTATTCCTAGGACCTTCACATTGACGATGAAACACAGATATCGCATCGGAATGAAATACAAAAGGTGCAATGCCGCCTTAAGTACAAGAATAGAGACTCTTCTTACAGTCGGTGCTTTGAGCATTCCCTGTGAGACCAGTATTAGTTTCCGATACACCACTGCAGGTTCAATGTATTCCTTGCACCTTCACATTGACGATGAAACACAGAAATCGCATCGGAATTAAATACAAAAGGCGCAATGCCGCCTTAAGTACAAAAATAGAGACTCTTCCTACAGTCGGTGCTTTGAGCATTCCCTGTGAGACCAGTATTAGTTTCCGATACACCACTGCAGGTTCAATGTATTCCTTGGACCTTCACATTGACGATGAAACACAGAAATCACATCGGAATTAAATACAAAAGGGACAATGTCGCCTTAAGTACAAGAATAGAGGCTCTTCTTACAGTCGGTGCTTTGAGCATTCCCTGTGAGACCAGTATTAGTTTGCGATACACCACTCCAGGTTTAATGTATTCCTTGGACATTCACATTGACGATGAAACACAGAAATCGCGTCGGAATGAAATACAAGAGGCAAACTGCCGCGTAAGTACAAGAATAGAGACTCTTCTTACAGTCGGTGCTTTCAGCGTTCCCTTTGAGTCCAGTATAAGTTTCCGATACACCTCAGCAGGTTCAATGTATTCCTAGGACCTTCACATTGACGATGAAACACAGAAATCGCATCGGAATTAAATACAAAAGGCACAATGCCGTCTTAAGTACAAGAATAGAGACTCTTTTTACAGTCGGTGCTTTCAGCATTCCCTGTGGGACCAGTATTATTTTCCGATACACCACTGCAGGTTCAATATATTCCTTGGACCTTCACATTGACGATGAAAGACAGACATCGCATCGGAATTAAATACAAAAGGCACAATGCCGCATTAAGTACAAGAATAGAGACTCTTCTTACAGTCGGTGCTTTCAGCATTCCCTGTGAGACCAGTATTAGTTTCCGATACACCTCTGCAGGTTCAATGTATTCCTAGGACCTTGACATTGACGATGAAACACAGAAATCGCATGGGAATTAAGTACAAAAGGCACAATGTCGCCTTAAGTACAAGAATAGAGACTCTTCTTACAGTCGGCTTTTTGAGCATTCCCTGGGAGACCAGTATTAGTTTCCGATACACCACTGCAGGCTCAAAGTATTCCTTGGACCTTAACATTGACGATGAAACGCAGAAATCGCATCGGGATGAAATAAAAAAGGCAAACTGCCGCGTAAGTACAAGAATAGAGACTCTTCTTACAGTCGGTGCTTTCAGCATTCCCTGTGAGACCAGTATTAGTTTCCGATACACCTCTGCAGGTTCAATGTATTCCTAGGACCTTGACATTGACGATGAATCACAGAAATCGCATCGGAATTAAGTACAAAAAGCGCAATGCCGCCTTAAGTACAAGAATAGAGACTCTTTTACAGTCGGTGCTTTGAGCATTCCCTGTGAGACCAGAATTAGTTTCCGATACTCCACTACAGGTTCAATGTATTCCTTGGACATTAACATTGACGATGAAACACAGAAATCTCGTCGGAATGAAATACAAAAGGCAAACTGCCGCGTAAGTACAAGAATAGAGACTCTTCTTACAATAGGTGCTTTCAGCATTTCCTGTGAGACCAGTATTAGTTTCCGATACACCTCAGCAGGTTCAATGTATTCCTAGGACCCTCACATTGACGATGAAACACAGATATCGCATCGGAATTAAATACAAAAGGCACAATGCCGTCTTAAGTACAAGAATAGAGACTCTTCTTACAGTCGGTGCTTTCAGCATTCCCTGTGAGACCAGTATTAGTTTCCGATACACCACTGCCGGTTCAATGTATTCCTTGGACCTTCACATTGACGATGAAACACAGAAATCGCATCGGAATTAAATACAAAAGGCACAATGCCGCATTAAGTACAAGAATAGAGACTCTTCTTACAGTCGGTGCTTTGAGCATTCCCTGTGAGACCGGAATTAGTTTCCGATACACCACTCCAGGTTCAATGTATTCCTTGGACCTTCACATTGACGATGAAACACAGAAATCGCAACGGAATTAAATACAAGAGGCAAACTGCCGCGTAAGTACAAGAATAGAGACTCTTCTTAGGGTCGGTGCTTTCAGCATTCCCTGTGAGACCAGTATTAGTTTCCGATACACCTCAGCAGGTTCAATGTATTCCTAGGACCTTCACGTTGACGATGAAACACAGAAATCGCATCTGAATTAAATACAAAAGGCAAAATGTCGCCTTAAGTACAAGAATAGAGACTCTTCTTACAGTCGGTGCTTTGAGCATTCCCTGTGAGACCAGAATTAGTTTCTGATACACCACTCCAGGTTAAATGTATTCCTTGGACCTTCACAATGACGATGAAACACAGAAATCGCATCGGCATGAAATACAAAAGGCAAACTGCCGCGTAAGTACAAGAATAGAGACTCTTCTTACAGTCGGTGCTTTGAGCATTCCCTGTGAGACCAGTATTAGTTTCCGATACACCACTGCATGTTCAATGTATTCCATGGACCATCACATTGTCGATGAAACACAGAAATCGCATCGGAATTAAATACAAAAGGTGCAATGCCGCGTTAAGTACAAGAATAGAGACTGTTCTTACAGTCGGTGTTTTGAGCATTCCCTTTGAGACCAGTATTAGTTTCTGATACACCACTGCAAGTTCAATGTATTCCTTGGACCTTCACATTGACGATGAAACACAAAATCGCATCGGAATTAAATACAAAAGGCACAATGTCGCCTTAAGTACAAGAGTAGGCACTCTTCTTACAGTCGGTGCTTTGTGCATTCCCTGGGAGACCAGTATTAGTTTGCGATACACCTCAGCAGGTTCAATGTATTCCTTCGACCTTCACATTGACGATGAAACACAGAAATCGCATCGGAATGAAATACAAAAGGCAAACTGCCGCGTAAGTACAATAATAGAGACTCTTCTTACAGTCGGTGCTTTCAGCATTCACTGTGAGACCAATATTAGTTTCCGCTACACTTCAGAAGGTTCAATGTATTCCTAGGACCTTCACATTGACGATGAAACACAGAAATCGCATCGCAATTAAATACAAAAGGCACAATGCCGCATTAAGTACAAGAATAGAGACTCTTCTTACAGTCGGTGCAATGAGCATTCCCTGTGAGACCGGAATTAGTTTTGCGATACACCACTCCAGGTTCAATGTATTCCTTGGACCTTCACATTGACGATGAAACACAGAAATCGCAACGGAATTAAATACAAGAGGCAAACTGCCGCGTAAGTACAAGAATAGAGACTCTTCTTAGGGTCGGTGCTTTCAGCATTCCCTGTGAGACCAGTATTAGTTTCCGATACACCTCAGCAGGTTCAATGTATTCCTAGGACCTTCACGTTGACGATGAAACACAGAAATCGCATCGCAATTAAATACAAAAGGCACAATGCCGCATTAAGTACAAGAATAGAGATTCTTCTTACAGTCGGTGCTTTGAGCATTGCCTGTGAGACCAGAATTAGTTTCTGATACACCACTCCAGGTTAAATGTATTCCTTGGACCTTCACATTGACGATGAAACACAGAAATCGCATCGGCATGAAATACAAAAGGCAAACTGCCGCGTAAGTACAAGAATAGAGACTCTTCTTACAGTCGGTGCTCTCAGCATTCCCTGTGAGACCAGTATTAGTTTCCGATACACCTCTGCAGGGTCAATGTATTCCTAGGACCTTGACATTGACGATGAATCTCAGAAATCGCATCGGAATTAAATACAAAAATAACAATGTCGCCTTAAGTACAAGAATAGGCACTCTTCTTACAGTCTGTGCTTTGAGCATTCCCTGTGAGATTAGAATTAGTTTCCGATACACCACTCCAGGTTCAATGTATTCCTTGGACCTTCACATTGACGATGAAACACAGAAATCGCATCGGAATTAAATACAAAAGGCAAACTGCCGCGTAAGTACAAGAATAGAGACTCTTCTTACTGTCGGTGCTTTCAGCATTCCTGTGAGACCAGTATTAGTTTCCGATACACCTCAGCAGGTTCAATGTATTCCTAGGACTTTCACATTGGCGATGAGACACAGAAATCGCATCGGAATTAAATACAAAAGGCACAATGCCGTCTTGAGTACAAGAATAGAGACTCATCTTACAGTCGGTGCTTTGAGCATTCCCTGTGAGACCAGTATTAGTTTCCGATACACCACTGCAGGTTCAATGTATTCCTTGGACCTTCACATTGACGATGAAACACAGATATCGCATCGGAATTAAATACAAAAGGCACAATGCCGCATTAAGTACAAGAATAGAGACTCTTCTTACTGTCGGTGCTTTGTGCATTCTCTGTGAGACCAGTATTAGTTTCCGATACACCTTTGCAGTTTCAATGTATTCCTTGGACTTTCACATTGACGTTGAAACACAGAAATCGCATCGGAATTAAATACAAAAGGCGCAATGCCGCCTTAAGTACAAGAATAGAGACTCTTCTTACAGTCGGTGTTTTGGGCATTCACTGTGAGACCAGTATTAGTTTCTGATACACCACTGCAGGTTCAATGAATTCCTTGGACCTTCACATTGACGATGAAACACAGAAATCGCATCGGAATTAATTACAAAAGGCACAATGCCGTCATAAGTACAAGAATAGAGACTCTTCTTACAGTCGGTGCTTTGAGCATTCCCTGTGATACCAGTATTAGTTTCCGATACACCACTGCATGTTCAATGTATTCCATGGACCTTCACATTGACGATGAAACACAGAAATCGCATCGGAATTAAATACAAAAGGTGCAATGCCGCCTTAAGTACAAGAATAGAGACTGTTCTTACAGTCGGTGTTTTGAGCATTCCCTTTGAGACCAGTATTAGTTTCTGATACACCACTGCATGTTCAATGTATTCCTTGGACCTTCACATTGACGATGAAACACAGAAATCGCATCGGAATTAAATACAAAAGGCACAATGTCGCCTTAAGTACAAGAATAGGCACTCTTCTTACAGTCGGTGCTTTGTGCATTCCCTGTGAGACCAGTATTAGTTTGCGATACACCTCAGCAGGTTCAATGTATTCCTTCGACCTTCACATTGACGATGAAACACAGAAATCGCATCGGAATTAAATACAAAAGGCACAATGCCGCATTAAGAACAAGAATAGAGACTCTTCTTACAGTCGGTGCTTTGAGCATTCCCTGTGAGACCGGAATTAGTTTCCGATACACCACTCCAGGTTCAATGTATTCCTTGGACCTTCACATTGACGATGAAACACAGAAATCGCAACGGAATTAAATACAAGAGGCAAACTGCCGCGTAAGTACAAGAATAGAGACTCTTCTTAGGGTCGGTGCTTTCAGCATTCCCTGTGAGACCAGTATTAGTTTCCGATACACCTCAGCAGGTTCAATGTATTCCTTGGACCTTCACGTTGGCGATGAAACACAGAAATCGCATCTGAATTAAATACAAAAGGCAAAATGTCGCCTTAAGTACAAGAATAGAGCCCCTTCTTACAGTCGGTGCTTTGAGCATTCCCTGTGAGACCAGAATTAGTTTCTGATACACCACTCCAGGTTAAATGTATTCCTTGGACCTTCACATTGACGATGAAACACAGAAATCGCATCGGCATGAAATACAAAAGGCAAACTGCCGCGTAAGTACAAGAATAGAGACTCTTCTTACAGTCGGTGCTTTCAGCATTCCCTGTGAGACCAGTATTAGTTTCCGATACACCTCTGCAGGTTCAATGTATTCCTAGGACCTTGACATTGATGATGAATCTCAGAAATCGCATCGGAATTAAATACAAAAGGCACAATGTCGCCTTAAGTACAAGAATAGGCACTCTTCTTACAGTCGGTGCTTTGAGCATTCCCTGTGAGATTAGAATTAGTTTCCGATACACCACTCCTGGTTCAATGTATTCCTTGGACCTTCACATTGACGATGAAACACAGAAATCGCATCGGAATTAAATACAAAAGGCAAACTGCCGCGTAAGTACAAGAATAGAGACTCTTCTTACCGTCGGTGCTTTCAGCATTACCTGTGAGACCAGTATTAGTTTCCGATACACCTCAGCAGGTTCAATGTATTCCTAGGATCTCCACATTGACGATGAAACACAGAAATCCCATCGGAAATAAATAGAAAAGGCACAATGTCGACTTAAGTACAAGATTAGTGACTCTTCTTACACTCGGTGCTTTGTGCATTCCCAGTGATACCAGTATTAGTTTGCGATACACCTCAGCAGGTTCAATGTATTCCTTGGACCTTCACATTGACGATGGAACACAGAAATCGCATCGGAATGAAATACAAAAGGCAAACTGCTGCGTAAGTACAATAATAGAGACTCTTCTTACAGTCGGTGCTTTCAGCATTCCCTGTGAGACCAATATTAGTATCCGATACACCTCAGAAGGTTCTATGTATTTCTTAGGACCTTCACATTGACGATGAATCACAGAAATCGCATCGTAATTAAATACAAAACGCGCAATGCCGCCTTAAGTACAAGTATAGAGCCACTTCTTACAGTCGGTGCTTTGAGCATTCCCTGTGAGACCAGAATTAGTTTCCGATACACCACTCTAGGTTCAATGTATTCCTTGGACATTCTCATTCACGATGAAACACAGAAATCGCATCGGAATGAAATACAAAAGGCAAACAGCCGCGTAAGTACAAGAATAGAGACTCTTCTTACTGTCGGTGCTTTCAGCATTCCTGTGAGACCAGTATTAGTTTCCGATACACCTCAGCAGGTTCAATGTATTCCTAGGACTTTCACATTGGCGATGAGACACAGAAATCGCATCGGAATTAAATACAAAAGGCACAATGCCGTCTTGAGTACAAGAATAGAGACTCTTCTTACTGTCGGTGCTTTCAGCATTCCCTGTGAGACCAGTATTAGTTTCCGATACACCACAGCAGGTTCAATGTATTTCTAGGACCTGCACATTGACGATGAAACACAGAAATCGCATCGGAATTAAATACAAAAGGCTCAATGTCGCCTTAAGTACAAGAATAGAGACTCATCTTACAGTCGGTGCTTTGAGCATTCCCTGTGAGACCAGTATTAGTTTCCGATACACCACTGCAGGTTCAATGTATTCCTTGGACGTTCACATTGACGATGAAACACAGAAATCGCATCGGAATTAATTACAAAAGGCACAATGCCGTCATAAGTACAAGAATAGAGACTCTTCCTACAGTCGGTGCTTTGAGCATTCCCTGTGAGACCAGTATTAGTTTCCGATACACCACTGCAGGTTCAATGTATTCGTTGCATCTTCACATTGACGATGAAACACAGAAATCGCATCGGAATTAAATACAAAAGGCGCAATGCCGCAATAAGTACAAGAATAGAGACTCTTCTTACAGTCGGTGCTTTGAGCATTCCCTTTGAGACCAGTATTAGTTTCTGTAACACCACTGCAGGTTCAATGTATTCCTTGGACCTTCACATTGACGATGAAACACAGAAATCGCATCGGAATTAATTACAAAAGGCACAATGCCGTCATAAGTACAAGAATAGAGACTCTTCTTACAGTCGGTGCTTTGAGCATTCCCTGTGAGACCAGTATTAGTTTCCGATATACCACTGCAGGTTCAATGTATTCCTTGGACCTTCACATTGACGATGAAATACAGAAATCGCATCGGAATTAAATACAAAAGGCACAATGTCACCTTAAGTACAAGAATAGAGAATCATCTTACAGTCGGTGCTTTGAGCATTCCCTGTGAGACCAGTATTAGTTTCCGATACACCACTGCAGGTTCAATGTATTCCTTGGACCTCCAGATTGACGATGAAACACAGAAATCGCATCGGAATGAAATACAAAAGGCAAACTGCCGCGTAAGTACAAGAAAAGAGACTCTTCTTACAGTCGGTGTTTTCAGCATTCGCTGTGAGACCAGTATTAGTTTCCGATACTCCTCAGCAGGTTCAATGTATTACTAGGACCTTCATATTGACGATGAAACACAGAAATCGCATCGGAATTAAATACAAAAGGCACAATGATGCCTTAAGTACATGAATAGAGACTCTTCTTACAGTCGGTGCTTTGGGCATTCCCTGTGAGACCAGTATTAGTTTCTGATACACCACTGCAGGTTCAATGTTTTCCTTGGACCTTCTCATTGACGATAAAACACAGAAATCGCATCGGAGTTAATTACAAAAGGCACAATGCCGTCATAAGTACAAGAATAGAGACTCTTCTTACAGTCGGTGCTTTCAGCATTCCCTGTGAGACCAGTATTAGTTTCCGATACACCACTGCAGGTTCAATGTATTCCTTGGACCTTCACATTGACGATGAAACACAGAAATCGCATCGGAATTAAATACAAAAGGCACAATGTCGCCTTAAGTACAAGAATAGAGGCTCTTCTTACAGTCGGTGCTTTGAGCATTAGCTGTGAGACCAGTATTAGTTTCCGATACACCACTCCAGGTTTAATGTATTCCTTGGACATTCACATTGACGATGAAACACAGAAATCGCGTCGGAATGAAATACAAGAGGCAAACTGCCGCGTAAGTACAAGAATAGAGACTCTTCTTACAGTCGGTGCTTTCAGCATTCCCTGTGAGACCAGTATTAGATTCCGATACACCTCAGCAGGTTCAATGTATTCCTAGGACCTTCACATTGACGATGAAACACAGAAATCGCATCGGAATTAAATACAAAGGGCACAATGTCGCCTTACGTACTAGAATAGAGACTCTTCTTACAGTCGGTGCTTTGAGCATTCTCTGTGAGACCAGTATTAGTTTCCGATACACCACTCCATGTTCAATGTACTCCTTGGACATTCACATTGACGATGAAACACAGAAATCGCATCGGAATGAAATACAAAAGGCAAACTGCCGCGTAAGTACAAGAATAGAGACTCTGCTTACAGTCGGTGCTTTGAGCATTCCCTGTGAGACCAGTATTTGTTTCCGATACACCACTGCAGGTTCAATGTATTCCTTGCACCTTTACATTGACGATGAAACACAGAAATCGCATCGGAATTAAATACAAAAGGCGCAATGCCGCCCTAAGTACAAGAATAGAGACTCTTCCTACAGTCGGTGGTTTGAGCATTCCCTGTGAGACCAGTATTAGTTTCCGATACACCACTGCAGGTTCAATGTATTCCTTGGACCTTCACATTGACGATGAAAGACAGAAATCGCATTGGAATTAAATACAAAAGGCACAATGCCGCATTAAGTACAAGAATAGAGACTCTTCTTACAGTCGGTGCTTTCAGCATTCCCTGTGAGACTAGTATTAGTTTCCGATACACCTCTGCAGGTTCAATGTATTCCTAGGACCTTGACATTGACGATGAATCACAGAAATCGCTTCGGAATTAAGTACAAAAAGCGCAATGCCGCCTTAAGTACAAGAATAGAGACTCTTCTTACAGTCGGTGCTTTGAGCATTCCCTGTGAGACCAGAATTAGTATCCGATACTCCACTACCGGTTCAATGTATTCCTTGGACATTCACATTGACGATGAAACACAGAAATCTCGTTGGAATGAAATACCAAAGGTAAACTGCCGCGTAAGTACAAGAATAGAGACTCTTCTTACAGTAGGTGCTTTCAGCATTTCCTGTGAGACCAGTATTAGTTTCAGATACACCTCAGCAGGTTCAATGTATTCCTAGGACCCTCACATTGACGATGAAACACAGAAATCGCATCGGAATTAAATACAAAAGGCACAATGCCGTCTTAAGTACAAGAATAGAGACTCTTCATACAGTCGGTGCTTTCAGCATTCCCTGTGAGACCAGTATTAGTTTCCGATACACCTCAGCAGGTTCAATGTATTCCTAGGACCTTCACATTGACGACGAAACACAGAAATCGCATCGTAATTAAATACAAAACGCGCAATGCCGCCTTAAGTACAAGTATAGAGCCACTTCTTACAGTCGGTGCTTTGAGCATTCCCTGTGAGACCAGAATTAGTTTCCGATACACCACTCTAGGTTCAATGTATTCCTTGGACATTCTCATTCACGATGAAACACAGAAATCGCATCGGAATGAAATACAAAAGGCAAACAGCCGCGTAAGTACAAGAATAGAGACTCTTCTTACTGTCGGTGCTTTCAGCATTCCTGTGAGACCAGTATTAGTTTCCGATACACCTCAGCAGGTTCAATGTATTCCTAGGACTTTCACATTGGCGATGAGACACAGAAATCGCATCGGAATTAAATACAAAAGGCACAATGCCGTCTTGAGTACAAGAATAGAGACTCTTCTTACTGTCGGTGCTTTCAGCATTCCCTGTGAGACCAGTATTAGTTTCCGATACACCACAGCAGGTTCAATGTATTTCTAGGACCTGCACATTGACGATGAAACACAGAAATCGCATCGGAATTAAATACAAAAGGCTCAATGTCGCCTTAAGTACAAGAATAGAGACTCATCTTACAGTCGGTGCTTTGAGCATTCCCTGTGAGACCAGTATTAGTTTCCGATACACCACTGCAGGTTCAATGTATTCCTTGGACGTTCACATTGACGATGAAACACAGAAATCGCATCGGAATTAATTACAAAAGGCACAATGCCGTCATAAGTACAAGAATAGAGACTCTTCCTACAGTCGGTGCTTTGAGCATTCCCTGTGAGACCAGTATTAGTTTCCGATACACCACTGCAGGTTCAATGTATTCGTTGCATCTTCACATTGACGATGAAACACAGAAATCGCATCGGAATTAAATACAAAAGGCGCAATGCCGCAATAAGTACAAGAATAGAGACTCTTCTTACAGTCGGTGCTTTGAGCATTCCCTTTGAGACCAGTATTAGTTTCTGTAACACCACTGCAGGTTCAATGTATTCCTTGGACCTTCACATTGACGATGAAACACAGAAATCGCATCGGAATTAATTACAAAAGGCACAATGCCGTCATAAGTACAAGAATAGAGACTCTTCTTACAGTCGGTGCTTTGAGCATTCCCTGTGAGACCAGTATTAGTTTCCGATATACCACTGCAGGTTCAATGTATTCCTTGGACCTTCACATTGACGATGAAATACAGAAATCGCATCGGAATTAAAAAAAAAAGGCACAATGTCACCTTAAGTACAAGAATAGAGAATCATCTTACAGTCGGTGCTTTGAGCATTCCCTGTGAGACCAGTATTAGTTTCCGATACACCACTGCAGGTTCAATGTATTCCTTGGACCTCCAGATTGACGATGAAACACAGAAATCGCATCGGAATGAAATACAAAAGGCAAACTGCCGCGTAAGTACAAGAATAGAGACTCTTCTTACAGTCGGTGTTTTCAGCATTCGCTGTGAGACCAGTATTAGTTTCCGATACTCCTCAGCAGGTTCAATGTATTACTAGGACCTTCATATTGACGATGAAACACAGAAATCGCATCGGAATTAAATACAAAAGGCACAATGATGCCTTAAGTACATGAATAGAGACTCTTCTTACAGTCGGTGCTTTGGGCATTCCCTGTGAGACCAGTATTAGTTTCTGATACACCACTGCAGGTTCAATGTTTTCCTTGGACCTTCTCATTGACGATAAAACACAGAAATCGCATCGGAGTTAATTACAAAAGGCACAATGCCGTCATAAGTACAAGAATAGAGACTCTTCTTACAGTCGGTGCTTTCAGCATTCCCTGTGAGACCAGTATTAGTTTCCGATACACCACTGCAGGTTCAATGTATTCCTTGGACCTTCACATTGACGATGAAACACAGAAATCACATCGGAATTAAATACAAAAGGCACAATGTCGCCTTAAGTACAAGAATAGAGGCTCTTCTTACAGTCGGTGCTTTGAGCATTAGCTGTGAGACCAGTATTAGTTTCCGATACACCACTCCAGGTTTAATGTATTCCTTGGACATTCACATTGACGATGAAACACAGAAATCGCGTCGGAATGAAATACAAGAGGCAAACTGCCGCGTAAGTACAAGAATAGAGACTCTTCTTACAGTCGGTGCTTTCAGCATTCCCTGTGAGACCAGTATTAGATTCCGATACACCTCAGCAGGTTCAATGTATTCCTAGGACCTTCACATTGACGATGAAACACAGAAATCGCATCGGAATTAAATACAAAGGGCACAATGTCGCCTTACGTACTAGAATAGAGACTCTTCTTACAGTCGGTGCTTTGAGCATTCTCTGTGAGACCAGTATTAGTTTCCGATACACCACTCCATGTTCAATGTATTCCTTGGACATTCACATTGACGATGAAACACAGAAATCGCATCGGAATGAAATACAAAAGGCAAACTGCCGCGTAAGTACAAGAATAGAGACTCTGCTTACAGTCGGTGCTTTGAGCATTCCCTGTGAGACCAGTATTTGTTTCCGATACACCACTGCAGGTTCAATGTATTCCTTGCACCTTCACATTGACGATGAAACACAGAAATCGCATCGGAATTAAATACAAAAGGCGCAATGCCGCCCTAAGTACAAGAATAGAGACTCTTCCTACAGTCGGTGGTTTGAGCATTCCCTGTGAGACCAGTATTAGTTTCCGATACACCACTGCAGGTTCAATGTATTCCTTGGACCTTCACATTGACGATGAAAGACAGAAATCGCATTGGAATTAAATACAAAAGGCACAATGCCGCATTAAGTACAAGAATAGAGACTCTTCTTACAGTCGGTGCTTTCAGCATTCCCTGTGAGACTAGTATTAGTTTCCGATACACCTCTGCAGGTTCAATGTATTCCTAGGACCTTGACATTGACGATGAATCACAGAAATCGCTTCGGAATTAAGTACAAAAAGCGCAATGCCGCCTTAAGTACAAGAATAGAGACTCTTCTTACAGTCGGTGCTTTGAGCATTCCCTGTGAGACCAGAATTAGTATCCGATACTCCACTACCGGTTCAATGTATTCCTTGGACATTCACATTGACGATGAAACACAGAAATCTCGTTGGAATGAAATACCAAAGGTAAACTGCCGCGTAAGTACAAGAATAGAGACTCTTCTTACAGTAGGTGCTTTCAGCATTTCCTGTGAGACCAGTATTAGTTTCAGATACACCTCAGCAGGTTCAATGTATTCCTAGGACCCTCACATTGACGATGAAACACAGAAATCGCATCGGAATTAAATACAAAAGGCACAATGCCGTCTTAAGTACAAGAATAGAGACTCTTCATACAGTCGGTGCTTTCAGCATTCCCTGTGAGACCAGTATTAGTTTCCGATACACCTCAGCAGGTTCAATGTATTCCTAGGACCTTCACATTGACGACGAAACACAGAAATCGCATCGGAATTAAATACAAATGGCACAATGTCGCCTTAAGTACAAGAATAGAGAATCTTCTTAGAGTCGGTGTTTTGAGCATTCCCTGTGAGACCAGTATTAGTTTCCGATACACCACTGCAGGTTCAATGTATTCCTTGGACCTTCACATTGACGATGAAACACAGAAATCGCTTCGGAATTATATACAAAAGGCACAATGCCGTCATAAGTACAAGAATAGAGACTCTTCCTACAGTCGGTGCTTTGAGCATTCCCTGTGAGACCAGTATTAGTTTCCGATACTCCTCAGCATGTTCAATGTATTCCTAGGACCTTCATATTGACGATGAAACACAGAAATCGCATCGGAATTAAATACAAAAGGCACAACGTATCCTTAAGTATATGAATAGAGACTCTTCTTAGGGTCGGTGCTTTCAGCATTCCCTGTGAGACCAGTATTAGTTTCCGATACACCTCAGCAGGTTCAATGTATTCCTAGGACCTTCACGTTGACGATGAAACACAGAAATCGCATCTGAATTAAATACAAAAGGCAAAATGTCGCCTTAAGTACAAGAATAGAGACTCTTCTTACAGTCGGTGCTTTGAGCATTCCCTGTGAGACCAAAATTAGTTTCTGATACACCACTCCAGGTTAAATGTATTCCTTGGACCTTCACATTGACGATGAAACACAGAAATCGCAACGGCATGAAATACATAAGGCACAATGCCGTCATAAGTACAAGAATAGAGACTCTTCTTACAGTCGGTGCTTTGACCACTCCCAGTGAGACCAGTATTAGTTTCCGATACACCACTGCAGGTTCAATGTATTCCTTGGACCTTCACATTGACGATGAAACACAAAAATCGCATCGGAATTAAATACAAAAGGCACAATGCCGTCATAAGTACAAGAATAGAGACTCTTCCTACAGTCGGTGTTTTTGAGCATTCCCTGTGAGACCAGTATTAGTTTCCGATACTCCTCAGCAGGTTCAATGTATTCCTAGGACCTTCATATTGACGATGAAACACAGAAATCGCATCGGAATTAAATACAAAAGGCACAACGTATCCTTAAGTATATGAATAGAGACTCTTCTTACACTCGGTGCTTTGGGCATTCCCTGTGAGACCAGTATTAGTTTCTGATACACCACTGCAGGTTCAATGTATTCCTTGGACCTTCACATTGACGATGAAAGACAGAAATCGCATCGGAATTAAATACAAAAGGCACAATGCCGCATTAAGTACAAGAATAGAGACTCTTCTTACAGTCGGTGCTTTCAGCATTCCCTGTGAGACCAGTATTAGTTTCCGATACACCTCAGCAGGTGCAATGTATTCCTAGGACCTTCACATTGACGACGAAACACAGAAATCGCATCGGAATTAAATACAAATGGCACGATGTCGCCTTAAGTACAAGAATAGAGACTCTTCTTAGAGTCGGTTCTTTCAGCATTCCCTGTGAGACTAGTATTAGTTTCCGATACACCTCTGCAGGTTCAATGTATTCCTAGGACCTTGACATTGACGATGAATCACAGAAATCGCTTCGGAATTAAGTACAAAAAGCGCAATGCCGCCTTAAGTACAAGAATAGAGACTCTTCTTACAGTCGGTGCTTTGAGCATTCCCTGTGAGACCAGAATTAGTTTCCGATACTCCACTACTGGTTCAATGTATTCCTTGGACATTCACATTGACGATGAAACACAGAAATCTCGTCGGAATGAAATACCAAAGGTAAACTGCCGCGTAAGTACAAGAATAGAGACTCTTCTTACAGTAGGTGCTTTCAGCATTTCCTGTAAGACCAGTATTAGTTTCAGATACACCTCAGCAGGTTCAATGTATTCCTAGGACCCTCACATTGACGATGAAACACAGAAATCGCATCGGAATTAAATACAAAAGGCACAATGCCGTCTTAATTACAAGAATAGAGACTCTTCTTACAGTCGGTGCTTTCAGCATTCCCTGTGAGACCAGTATTAGTTTCCGATACACCTCAGCAGGTTCAATGTATTCCTAGGACCTTCACATTGACGACGAAACACAGAAATCGCATCGGAATTAAATACAAATGGCACAATGTCGCCTTAAGTACAAGAATAGAGACTCTTCTTAGAGTCGGTGTTTTGAGCATTCCCTGTGAGACCAGTATTAGTTTCCGATACACCACTGCAGGTTCAATGTATTCCTTGGACCTTCACATTGACGATGAAACACAGAAATCGCTTCGGAATTAAATACAAAAGGCACAATGCCGTCATAAGTACAAGAATAGAGACTCTTCCTACAGTCGGTGTTTTGAGCATTCCCTGTGAGACCAGTATTAGTTTCCGATACTCCTCAGCATGTTCAATGTATTCCTAGGACCTTCATATTGACGATGTAACACAGAAATCGCATCGGAATTAAATACAAAAGGCACAACGTATCCTTAAGTATATGAATAGAGACTCTTCTTAGGGTCGGTGCTTTCAGCATTCCCTGTGAGACCAGTATTAGTTTCCGATACACCTCAGCAGGTTCAATGTATTCCTAGGACCTTCACGTTGACGATGAAACACAGAAATCGCATCTGAATTAAATACAAAAGGCAAAATGTCGCCTTAAGTACAAGAATAGAGACTCTTCTTACAGTCGGTGCTTTGAGCATTCCCTGTGAGACCAGAATTAGTTTCTGATACACCACTCCAGGTTAAATGTATTCCTTGGACCTTCACATTGACGATGAAACACAGAAATCGCAACGGCATGAAATACATAAGGCACAATGCCGTCATAAGTACAAGAATAGAGACTCTTCTTACAGTCGGTGCTTTGACCACTCCCTGTGAGACCAGTATTAGTTTCCGATACACCACTGCAGGTTCAATGTATTCCTTGGACCTTCACATTGACGATGAAACACAAAAATCGCATCGGAATTAAATACAAAAGGCACAATGCCGTCATAAGTACAAGAATAGAGACTCTTCCTACAGTCGGTGTTTTTGAGCATTCCCTGTGAGACCAGTATTAGTTTCCGATACTCCTCAGCAGGTTCAATGTATTCCTAGGACCTTCATATTGACGATGAAACACAGGAATCGCATCGGAATTAAATACAAAAGTCACAACTTATCCTTAAGTATATGAATAGAGACTCTTCTTACACTCGGTGCTTTGGGCATTCCCTGTGAGACCAGTATTAGTTTCTGATACACCACTGCAGGTTCAATGTATTCCTTGGACCTTCACATTGACGATAAACACAGAAATCGCATCGGAATTAATTACAAAAGGCACAATGCCGTCATAATTGCAAGAATAGAGACTCTCCTTACAGTCGGTCCATTGAGCATTCCCTGTGAGACCAGTATTAGTTTCCGATACACCACTGCAGGTTCAATGTAATCCTTGGACCTTCACATTGACGATGAAAGACAGAAATCGCATCGGAATTAAATACAAAAGGCACAATGCCGCATTAAGTACAAGAATAGAGACTCTTCTTACAGTCGGTGCTTTCAGCATTCCCTGTGAGACTAGTATTAGTTTCCGATACACCTCTGCAGGTTCAATGTATTCCTAGGACCTTGACATTGACGATGAATCACAGAAATCGCATCGGAATTAAGTACAAAAAGCGCAATGCCGCCTTAAGTACAAGAATAGAGACTCTTCTTACAGTCGTTGCTTTGAGCCTTCCCTGTGAGACCAGAATTAGTTTCCGATACTCCACTACAGGTTCAATGTATTCCTTGGACATTCACATTGACGATGAAACACAGAAATCTCGTCGGAATGAAATACAAAAGGCAAACTGCCGCGTGAGTACAAGAATAGAGACTCTTCTTACAGTAGGTGCTTTCAGCATTTCCTGTGAGACCAGTATTAGTTTCCGATACACCTCAACAGGTTCAATGTATTCCTAGGACCCCCACATTGACGATGAAACACAGAAATCGCATCGGAATTAAATACTAAAGGCACAATGCCGTCTTAAGTACAAGAATAGAGACTCTTCTTACAGTCGGTGCTTTCAGCATTCCCTGTGAGACCAGTATTAGTTTCCGATACACCTCAGCAGGTTCAATGTATTCCTAGGACCTTCACATTGACGATGAAACACAGAAATCGCATCGGAATTAAATACAAATGGCACAATGTCGCCTTAAGTACAAGAATAGAGACTCTTCTTACAGTCGGTGTTTTGAGCATTCCCTGTGAGACCAGTATTAGTTTCCGATACACCACTGCAGGTTCAATGTATTCCTTGGACCTTCACATTGACGATGAAACACAGAAATCGCATCGGAATTAAATACAAAAGGCACAATGCCGCATTAAGTACAAGAATAGAGACTCTTCTTACAGTCGGTGCTTTGAGCATTCCCTGTGAGACCGGAATTAGTTTCCGATACACCACTCCAGGTTCAATGTATTCCTTGGACCTTCACATTGACGATGAAACTCAGAAATCGCAACGGAATTAAATACAAGAGGCAAACTGCCGCGTAAGTACAAGAATAGAGACTCTTCTTAGGGTCGGTGCTTTTAGCATTCCCTGTGAGACCAGTATTAGCTTCCAATACACCTCAGCAGGTTCAATGTATTCCTAGGACCTTCACGTTGACGATGAAACACAGAAATCGCATCTGAATTAAATACAAAAGGCAAAATGTCGCCTTAAATACAAGAATAGAGACTCTTCTTACAGTCGGTGCTTTGAGCATTCCCTGTGAGACCAGAATTAGTTTCTGATACACCACTCCAGGTTAAATGTATTCCTTGGACCTTCACATTGACGATGAAACACATAAATCGCAACGGCATGAAATACATAAGGCACAATGCCGTCATAAGTACAAGAATAGAGACTCTTCTTACAGTCGGTGCTTTGAGCACTCCCTGTGAGACCAGTATTAGTTTCCGATACACCACTGCAGGTTCAATGTATTCCTTGGACCTTCACATTGACGATGAAACACAAAAATCGCATCGGAATTAAATACAAAAGGCACAATGCCGTCATAAGTACAAGAATAGAGACTCTTCCTACAGTCGGTGCTTTGAGCATTCCCTGTGAGACCAGTATTAGTTTCCGATACTCCTCAGCAGGTTCAATGTATTCCTAGGACCTTCATATTGACGATGAAACACAGAAATCACATCGGAATTATATACAAAAGGCACAACGTATCCTTAAGTATATGAATAGAGACTCTTCTTACAGTCGGTGCTTTGAGCATTCCCTGTGAGACGAGTATTAGTTTCCGATACACCACTCCAGGTTTAATGTGTTCCTTGGACATTCACATTGACGATGAAACACAGAAATCGCGTCGGAATGAAATACAAGAGGCAAACTGCCGCGTAAGTACAAGAATAGAGACTCTTCTTACAGTCGGTGATTTCAGCATTCCCTGTGAGACCGGTATTAGATTCCGATACACCTCAGCAGGTTCAATGTATTCGTAGGACCTTCACATTGACGATGAAACACAGAAATCGCATTGGAATTAAATACAAAGGGCACAATGTCGCCTTAAGTACTAGAATAGAGACTCTTCTTACAGTCGGTGCTTTGGGCATTCCCTGTGAGACCAGTATTAGTTTCCGATACACCACTCCAGGTTCAATGTATTCCTTGGACATTCACATTGACGATGAAACACAGAAATCGCATCGGAATGAAATACAAAAGGCAAACTGCCGCGTAAGTACAAGAATAGAGACTCTTCTTACAGTCGGTGCTTCCAGCTGTCCCTGTGAGACCTGTATTAGTTTCCGATACACCTCAGCAGGTTCAATGTATGCCTAGGACCTTCACATTGACGATGAAACACAGAAATCGCATCGGAATTAAATACAAAAGGTGCAATGCCTCCTTAAGTACAAGAATAGAGACTCTTCTTACAGTCGGTGCTTTGAGCATTCCCTGTGAGACCAGTATTAGTTTCCGATACACCACTGCAGGTTCAATATATTCCTTGGACCTTCACATTGACGATGAAACACAGAAATCGCATCGGAATTAATTACAAAAGGCACAATGCCGTCATAAGTACAAGAATAGAGACTCTTCCTACAGTCGGTGCTTTAAGCATTCCCTGTGAGACCAGTATTAGTTTCCGATACACCACTGCAGGTTCAATGTATTCCTTGGACCTTCACATTGACGATGAAACACAGAAATCATATCGGAATTAAATACAAAAGGCACAATGTCGCCTTAAGTACAAGAATAGAGGCTCTTCTCACAGTAGGTGCTTTGAGCATTCCCTGTGAGACCTGTATTAGTTTCCGATACACCTCAGCAGGTTCAATGTATGCCTAGGACCTTCACATTGACGATGAAACACAGAAATCGCATCGGAATTAAATACAAAAGGTGCAATGCCTCCTTAAGTACAAGAATAGAGACTCTTCTTACAGTCGGTGCTTTGAGCATTCCCTGTGAGACCAGTATTAGTTTCCGATACACCACTGCAGGTTCAATGTATTCCTTGGACCTTCACATTGACGATGAAACACAGAAATCGCATCGGAATTAATTACAAAAGGCACAATGCCGTCATAAGTACAAGAATAGAGACTCTTCCTACAGTCGGTGCTTTAAGCATTCCCTGTGAGACCAGTATTAGGTTCCGATACACCACTGCAGGTTCAATGTATTCCTTGGACCTTCACATTGACGATGAAACACAGAAATCATATCGGAATTAAATACAAAAGGCACAATGTCGCCTTAAGTACAAGAATAGAGGCTCTTCTCACAGTCGGTGCTTTGAGCATTCCCTTTGAGACCAGTATTAGTTTCAGATACACCACTGCAGGTTCAGTGTATTCCTTGGACCTTCACATTGACGATGAAACACAGAAATCGCATCGGAATTAATTACAAAAGGCACAATGCCGTCATAAGTACAAGAATAGAGACTCTTCCTACAGTCGGTGCTTTGAGCATTCCCTGTGAGACCAGTATTAGTTTCCGATACACCACTGCAGGTTCAATGTATTCCTTGGACCTTCACATTGACGATGAAACACAGAAATCACATCGGAATTAAATACAAAAGGCACAATGTCGCCTTAAGTACAAGAATAGAGGCTCTTCTCACAGTCGGTGCTTTGAGCATTCCCTGTGAGACCAGTATTAGTTTCCGATACACCACTCCAGGTTTAATGTATTCCTTGGACATTCACATTGACGATGAAACACAGAAATCGCGTCGTAATGAAATACAAGAGGCAAACTGCCGCGTAAGTACAAGAATAGAGACTCTTCTTACAGTCGGTGCTTTCAGCATTCCCTGTGAGACCAGTATTAGTTTCCGATACACCTCAGCAGGTTCAATGTATTCCTAGGACCTTCACATTGACGATGAAACACAGAAATCGCATCGGAATTAAATACAAAAGGCACAATGCCGTCTTAAGTACAAGAATAGAGACTCTTTTTACAGTCGGTGCTTTCTGCATTCCCTGTGGGACCAGTATTAGTTTCCGATACACCACTGCAGGTTCAATGTATTCCTTGGACCCTCACATTGACGATGAAAGACAGAAATCGCATCGGAATTAAATACAAAAGGCACAATGCCGCATTAAGTACAAGAATAGAGACTCTTCTTACAGTCGGTGCTTTCAGCATTCTCTGTGAGACCAGTATTAGTTTCCGATACACCTCAGCAGGTTCAATGTATTCCTAGGACCTTTACATTGACGATGAAACACAGAAATCGCATGGGAATTAAATACAAAAGGCACAATGTCGTCTTAAGTACAAGAATAGAGACTCTTCTTACAGTCGGCGCTTTGAGCATTCCCTGGGAGACCAGTATTAGTTTCCGATACACCACTGCAGGCTCAAAGTATTCCTTGGACCTTAACATTGACGATGAAACACAGAAATCGCATCGGGATGAAATAAAAAAGGCAAACTGCCGCGTAAGTACAAGAATAGAGACTCTTCTTACAGTCGGTGCTTTCAGCATTCCCTGTGAGACCAGTATTAGTTTCCGATACAAATCTGCAGGTTCAATGTATTCCTAGGACCTTGACATTGACGATGAATCACAGAAATCGCATCGGAATTAAATACAAAAAGCGCAATGCCGCCTTAAGTACAAGAATAGAGACTCTTCTTACAGTCGGTGATTTGAGCATTCCCTGTGAGACCAGAATTAGTTTCCGATACTCCACTACAAGTTCAATGTATTCCTTGGACATTCACATTGACGATGAAACACAGAAATCTCGTAGGAATGGAATACAAAAGGCAAACTGCCGCGTAAGTACAAGAATAGAGACTCTTCTTACAGTAGGTGCTTTGAGCATTCCCTGTGAGACCAGAATTAGTTTCTGATACACCACTCCAGGTTAAATGTATTCCTTGGACCTTCACATTGACGATGAAACACAGAAATCGCATCGGCATGAAATAAAAAAGGCAAACTGCCGCGTAAGTACAAGAATAGAGACTCATCTTACAGTCGGTGCTTTCGTCATTCCCTGTGAGACCAGTATAAGTTTCCGATACACCTCAGCAGGTTCAATGTATTCCTAGGACCTTCACATTGACGATGTAACACTGAAATCGCATCGGAATTAAATACAAAAGGCACAATGTCGCCTTAAGTCCAAGAATAGAGACTCTTCTTACACTCGGTGCTTTGAGCATTCCCTGTGAGACCAGTATTAGTTTCCGATACACCACAGCAGGTTCAATGTATTCCTTGGACCTTCACATTGACGATGAAACACAGAAATCGCATCTGAATTAAATACAAAAGACAAAATGTCGCCTTAAGTACAAGAATAGAGACTCTTCTTACAGTCGGTGCTTTGAGCATTCCCTGTGAGACCAGAATTAGTTTCTGATACACCACTCCAGGTTAAATGTATTCCTTGGACCTTCACATTGACGATGAAACACAGAAATCGCATCGGCATGAAATACAAAAGGCAAACTGCCGCGTAAGTACAAGAATAGAGACTCTTCTTACAGTCGGTGCTTTCGTCATTCCCTGTGAGACCAGTATAAGTTTCCGATACACCTCAGCAGGTTCAATGTATTCCTAGGACCTTCACATTGACGATGTAACACAGAAATCGCATCGGAATTAAATACAAAAGGCACAATGTCGCCTTAAGTCCAAGAATAGAGACTCCTCTTACACTCGGTGCTTTGAGCATTCCCTGTGAGACCAGTATTAGTTTCCGATACACCACTGCAGGTTCAATGTATTCCTTGGACCTTCACATTGACGATGAAACACAGAAATCGCATCGGAATGAAATACAAAAGGGAAATTGCCGCGTAAGTACAAGAATAGAGACTCTTCTTACAGTCGGTGCTCTCAGCACTCCCTGTGAGACCAGTACTAGTTTCCGATACACCTCAGCAGGTTCAATGTATTCCTAGGACCTTCACATTGACGGTGAAACACAGAATTCACATCGGAATTAAATACAAAAGGCACAATGTCGCCTTAAGTACAAGAATAGAGGCTCTTCTTACAGTCGGTGCTTTGAGCATTCCCTGTGAGACCAGTATTAGTTTCCGATACACCACTCCAGGTTTAATGTATTCCTTGGACATTCACATTGACGATGAAACACAGAAATCGCGTCGGAATGAAATACAAGAGGCAAACTGCCGCGTAAGTACAAGAATAGAGACTCTTCTTACAGTCGGTGCTTTCAGCATTCCCTGTGAGACCAGTATTAGTTTCCGATACACCTCAGCAGGTTCAATGTATTCCTAGGACCATCACATTGACGATGAAACACAGAAATCGCATCGGAATTAAATACAAAATGCACAATGCCGTCTTAAGTACAAGAATGGAGACTCTTTTTACAGTCGGTGCTTTCAGCATTGCCTGTGGGACCAGTATTACTTTCCGATACACCACTGCAGGTTCAATGTATTCCTTGGACCTTCACAATGACGATGAAAGACAGAAATCGCATCGGAATTAAATACAAAAGGCACAATGCCGCATTAAGTACAATATTAGAGACTCTTCTTACAGTCGGTGCTTTCAGCATTCCCTGTGAGACCAGTATTAATTTCCGATACACCTCAGGAGGTTCAATGTATTCCTAGGACCTTTACATTGACGATGAAACACAGAAATCGCATGGGAATTAAATACAAAAGGCACAATGTCGCCTTAAGTACAAGAATAGAGACTCTTCTTACAGTCGGCGCTTTGAGCATTCCCTGGGAGACCAGTATTAGTTTCCGATACACCACAGCAGGCTCAAAGTATTCCTTGGACCTTAACATTGACGATGAAACACAGAAATCGCATCGGGATGAAATAAAAAAGGCTAACTGCCGCGTACGTACAAGAATAGAGACTCTTCTTACAGTCGGAGCTTTCAGCATTCCCTGTGAGACCAGTATTAGTTTCCGATACACCTCTGCAGGTTCAATGTATTCCTAGGACCATGACATTGTCGATGAATCACAGAAATCGCATCGGAATTAAATACAAAAAGCGCAATGCCGCCTTAAGTACAAGAATAGAGACTCTTCTTACAGTCGGTGCTTTGAGCATTCCCTGTGAGACCAGAATTAGTTTCCGATACTCCACTACAGGTTCAATGTATTCCTTGGACATTCACATTGACGATGAAACACAGAAATCGCGTCGGAATGAAATACAAAAGGCAAACTTCCGCGTAAGTACAAGAATAGAGACTCTTCTTACAGTAGGTGCTTTCAGCATTTCCTGTGAGACCAGTATTAGTTTCCGATACACCTCAGCAGGTTCAATGTATTCCTAGGACCTTCACATTGACGATGAAACACAGAAATCGCATCTGAATTAAATAAAAAAGGTGCAATGCCGCGTAAGTACAAGAATAGAGACTCTTCTTACAGTCGGTGCTTTGAGCATTCCCTTTGGGACCAGTATTAGTTTCCGTTACACCACTGCTGGTTCAATGTATTCTTAGGAACTTCACATTGACGATGAAACACAGATATCGCATCGGAGTTAAATACAAAAGGCACAATGTCGCCTTAAGTACAAGAATAGAGACTCTTCTTACAGTCGGTGCTTTGAGCATTCCCTGTGAGACCAGTATTAGTTTCCGATACACCACTGCAGGTTCAAAGTATTCCTTGGACCTTAACATTGACAGTGAAACACAGACATCGCATCGGAATGAAATACAAAAGGCAAACTTCCGCGTAAGTACAAGAATAGAGACTCTTCTTACAGTCGGTGCTTTCAGCACTGCCTGCGAGACCAGTATTAGTTTCCGATACATTTCAGCAGGTTCATTGTATTCCTAGTTTCTTCACATTGACGATGAAACACAGAAATCGCATCGGAATTAGATACAAAAAGCGCAATGCCGCCTTAAGTACAAGAATAGAGACGCTTCTTACAGTCGGTACTTTGAGCACTCCCTTTGGGACATGAATTAATTTCCGATACACCACTACAGGTTCAATGTATTCCTTGGACCATCACATTGACGATGAAACACAGAAATCGCATCGGAATTAAATACAAAAGGCACAATGCCGTATTAAGTACAAGTATAGAGACTCTTCTTACAGTCGGTGCTTTCAGCATTCCCTGTGAGACCAGTATTAGTTTCCGATACACCCCTGCAGGTTCAATGTATAAATTGGGCTTTCACATTGCCGATGAAACACAGAAATCGCATCGGAATTAAATACAAAAGGCACAATGCCGCATTAAGTACAAGAATAGAGACTCTTCTTACAGTCGGTGCTTTCAGCATTCCCTGTGAGACCAGTATTAGTTTCCGATACACCTCAGCAGGTTCAATGTATTCCTAGGACCTTCACATTGACGATGAAACACAGAAATCGCATCGGAATTAATTACAAAAGGCGCAATGCCGCCTTAAGTACAAGAATAGAGACTCTTCTTACAGTCGGTGCTTTGAGCATTCCCTGTGAGTCCAGAATTAGTTTCGGATACACCACTCTAGCTTCAATGTATTCCTTGGACATTCACATTGACGATGAAACGCAGAATTCGCATCGGAATGAAATACAAAAGGCAAACTGCCGCGGCTGTACAACAATAGAGACTCTTCTTACAGTTGGTGCTTTCAGCATTCCCTGTAAGACCAGTATTAGTTTCCGATACACCACAGCAAGTTCAATGTATTCCTAGGACCCTCACATGACGATGAAACCCAGAAATCGCATCGGAAATAAATACAAAAGGCACAATGCCGCCTTAAGTACAAGAATAGAGACTCTTCTTACAGTCGGTGCTTTGAGCATTCCCTGTGAGACCAGTATTAATTTCCGATACGCCACTGCAGGTTCAATGTATTCCTTGGACCTTCACATTGACGATGAAACACAGATATCGTATTGGATTTAAATTCAAAGGGCACAATGCCGCCTTAACTACAAGAATAGAGACCATTCTTACAGTCGGTGCTTTGAGCATTCCCTGTGAGACCAGTATTAGTTTCCGATACACCTCCGCAGGTTCAATGTATTCCTTGCACCTTCACATTGACGATGAAACACAGAAATCGCATCGGAATTAAATACAAAAGGCGCAATGCCGCCTTAAGTACAAGAATAGAGCCTCTTCTTACAGTCGGTGCTTTGAGCATTCCCTGTGAGACCAGTATTAGTTTCCGATACACCACTGCAGGATCAATGTATTCCTTGCACCTTCACATTGATGATGAAACACAGAAATCGCATCGCAATTAATTACAAAAGGCACAATGCCGTCATAAGTACAAGAATAGAGACTCTTCTTACAGTCGGTTCTTTGAGCACTCCCTGTGACACCAGTATTAGTTTCCGATACACCACTGCAGGTTCAATGTATTCCTTGGACCTTCACATTGACGATGAAACACAGAAATCGCATCGGAATTAAATACAAAAGGCACAATACCGTCATAAGTACTAGAATAGAGACTCTTCCTACAGTCGGTGCTGTGAGCATTCCCTGTGAGACCAGTATTAGTTTCCGATACACCACTGCAGGTTCAATGTATTCCTTGCACCTTCACATTGACGATGAAACACAGAAATCGCATCGGAATTAAATACAAAAGGCGCAATGCCGCCTTAAGTACAAGAATAGAGACTCTTCTTACAGTCGGTGCTTTGGGCACTCCCTGTGACACCAGTATTAGTTTCCGATACACCACTGCAGGTTCAATGTATTCCTTGGACCTTCACATTGACGATGAAACACAGAAATCGCATCGGAATTAAATACAAAAGGCACAATGCCGTCATAAGTACTAGAATAGAGACTCTTCCTACGGTCGGTGCTTTGAGCATTCCCTGTGAGACCAGTATTAGTTTCCGATACACCACTGCTGGTTCAATGTATTCCTTGCACCTTCCCATTGACGATGAAACACAGAAATAGCATCGGAATTAAATACAAAAGGCACAATGTCGCATTAAGTACAAGAATAGAGACTCTTCTTGCAGTCGGTGCTTTGAGCATTCCCTGCGAGACCAGAATTAGTTTCCGATACACCACTCCAGGTTCAATGTATTCCTTGGACCTTCACATTGACGATGAAACACAGAAATCGCATCGGAATGAAATACAAAAGGCAAACTGCCGCGTATGTACAAGAATAGAGACTCTTCTTACAGTCGGTGATTTCAGCATTCCCTGTGAGACCAGTATTAGCCTCCGATACACCTCAGCAGGTTCAATATATTCCTAGGACCTTCACATTGACGATGAAACACAGAAATCGCATCGGAATTAAATACAAAAGGCACAATGTCGCCTTAAGTACAAGAATAGAGACTCTTCTTACAGTCGGTGCTTTGAGCATTCCCTGTGAGACCAGTATTAGTTTCCGATACACCTCTGCAGGTTCAATGTATTCCTAGGACCTTGACATTGACGATGAATCTCAGAAATCGCATCGGAATTAAATACAAAAGGCACAATGTCGCCTTAAGTACAAGAATAGGCACTCTTCTTACAGTCAGTGCTTTGAGCATTCCCTGTGAGATTAGAATTAGTTTCCGATACACCACTCCAGGTTCAATGTATTCCTTGGACCTTCACATTGTCAATGAAACACAGACATCGCATCGGAATGAAATAAAAAAGGCAAACTGCCGCGTAAGTACAAGAATAGGGACTCTTCTTACAGTCGGTGCTTTCAGCATTGCCTGCGAGACCAGTATTAGTTTCCTATACATTTCAGCAGGTTCATTGTATTCCTAGGACCTTCACGTTGACGATGAAACACAGAATTCGCATCGGAATTAAATACAAAATGCGCAATGCCGCGTAAGTACAAGAATAGAGACTCTTCTTACAGTCGGTAATTTCAGCATTCCCTGTGAGACCAGTATTAGTTTCCGATACACCTCAGCAGGTTCAATGTATTCCTAGTTTCTTCACATTGACAATGAAACACATAAATCGCATCGGAATTAGATACAAAAAGCGCAATGCCGCCTTAAGTACAAGAATAGAGACGCTTCTTACAGTCGGTACTTTGAGCATTCCCTTTGAGACCAGAATTAATTTCCGATACACCACTACAGGTTCAATGTAATCCTTGGACATTCACATTGACGATGAAACACAGAAATCGCATCGGAATGAAATACAAAAGCAAACTGCCGCGTAAGTACAAGAATAGAGACTCTTCTTACAGTAGGTGCTTTCAGCATTCCCTGTGAGACCAGTATTAGTTTCCGATACACCTCAGCAGGTTCAATGTATTCCTAGGACCTTCACATTGACGATGAAACACAGAAATCGCATCGGAATTAAATACAAAAGGCACAATGCCGTCTTAAGTACAAGAATAGAGTCTCTTCTTACAGTCGGTGCTTTCAGCATTCCCTGTGAGAGCAGTATTAGTTTCCGATACACCTCAGCAGGTTCAATGTATTCCTAGGACCTTCACATTGACGATGAAACACAGAAATCGCATCGGAATTAAATACAAAAAATACAATGCCGTCTTAAGTACAAGAATAGAGACTCTTCTTACAGTCGGTGCTTTCAGCATTCCCTGTGAGACCAGTATTAGTTTCTGATACACCCCTGCAGGTTCAATGTATAAATTGGGCTTTCACATTGACGATGAAACACAGAAATCGCATCGGAATTAAATACAAAAGGCACAATGCCGCATTAAGTACAAGAATAGAGACTCTTCTTACAGTCGGTGCTTTCAGCATTCCCTGTGAGACCAGTATTAGTTTCCGATACACCTCAGCAGGTTCAATGTATTCCTAGAACCTTCACATTGACGATCAAACACAGAAATCGCATCGGAATTAAATAAAAAAGGCGCAATGCCGCCTTAAGTACAAGAATAGAGACTCTTCATACAGTCGGTGCTTTGAGCATTCCCTGTGAGTTTAGAATTAGTTTCCGATACACCACTCTAGGTTCAATGTATTCCTTGGACATTCACATTGACGATGAAACGCAGAATTCGCATCGGAATGAAATACAAAAGGCAAACTGACGCGGCTGTACAAGAATAGAGACTCTTCTTACAGTTGGTGCTTTCAGCATTCCCTGTGAGACCAGTATTAGTTTCCGATACACCACAGCAAGTTCAATGTATTCCTAGGACCTTCACATGACGATGAAACACAGAAATCGCATCGAAAATAAATACAAAAGGCACAATGCCGCCTTAAGTACAAGAATAGAGACTCTTCTTACAGTCGGTTCTTTGAGCATTCCCTGTGAGACCAGTATTAATTTCTGATACGCCACTGCAGGCACAATGTATTCCTTGGACCTTCACATTGACGATGAAACACAGATATCGCATTGGATTTAAATTCAAAGGGCACAATGCCGCCTTAAGTACAAGAATAGAGACCATTCTTACAGTCGGTGCTTTGAGCATTCCCTGTGAGACCAGTATTAGTTTCCGATACACCACTGCAGGTTCAATGTATTCCTTGGACCTTCACATTGACCATGAAACACAGAAATCGCATCGGAATTAAATACCAAAGGCACAATGCCGTCATAAGTACTAGAATAAAGACTCTTCCTACAGTCGGTGCTTTGAGCATTCCCTGTGAGACCAGTATTAGTTTCCGATACACCACTGCAGGGTCAATGTATTCCTAGCACCTTGACATTGACGATGAATCACAGAAATCGCATCGGAATTAAATACAAAAGGCGCAATGCCGCCTTAAGTACAAGAATAGAGACTCTTCTTACAGTCGGTGCTTTGAGCATTCCCTGTGAGACCAGAATTAGTTTCCGATACTCCACTACAGGTTCAATGTATTCCTTGGACATTCACATTGACGATGAAACACAGAAATCTCGTAGGAATGGAATACAAAAGGCAAACTGCCGCGTAAGTACAAGAATAGAGACTCTTCTTACAGTAGGTGCTTTCAGCATTTCCTGTGAGACCAGTATTAGTTTCCGATACACCTCAGCAGGTTCAATGTATTCCTAGGACCTTCACATTGACGATGAAACACAGAAATCGCATCGGAATTAAATACAAAAGGCACAATGCCGTCTTAAGTACAAGAATAGAGACTCTTCTTACAGTCCGTGCTTTCAGCATTCCCTGTGAGACCAGTATTAGTTTCCGATACACCTCAGCAGGTTCAATGTATTCCTAGGACCTTCACATTGACGATGAAACACAGAAATCGCATCGGAATTAAATACAAAAAGCACAATGCCGCATTAAGTACAAGAATAGAGACTCTTCTTACAGTCGGTGCTTTGAGCATTCCCTGTGAGACCAGAATTAGTTTCCGATACACCACTCCAGGTTCAATGTATTCCTTGGACCTTCACATTGACGATGAAACACAGAAATCGCAACGGAATTAAATACAAGAGGCAAACAGCCGCGTAAGTACAAGAATAGAGACTCTTCTTAGGGTCGGTGTTTTCAGCATTCCCTGTGAGACCAGTATTAGTTTCCGATACACCTCAGCAGGTTCAATGTATTCCTAGGACCTTCACATTGACGATGAAACACAGAAATCGCATCTGAATTAAATACAAAAGGCAAAATGTCGCCTTAAGTACAAGAATAGATACTCTTCTTACAGTCGGTGCTTCGAGCATTCCCTGTGAGACCAGAATTAGTTTCTGATACACCACTCCAGGTTAAATGTATTCCCTGGACCTTCACATTGACGATGAAACACAGAAATCGCATCGGCATGAAATACAAAAGGCAAACTGCCGCGTAAGTACAAGAATAGAGTCTCTTCTTACAGTCGGTGCTTTCGTCATTCCCTGTGAGACCAGTATAAGTTTCCGATACACCTCAGCAGGTTCAATGTATTCCTAGGACCTTCACATTGACGATGCAACACAAAAATCGCATCGGAATTAAATACAAAAGGCACAATGTCGCCTTAAGTCCAAGAATAGAGACTCTTCTTACACTCGGTGCTTTGAGCATTCCCTGTGTGACCAGTATTAGTTTCCGATACACCACTGCAGGTTCAATGTATTCCTTGGACCTTCACATTGACGATGAAACACAAAAATCGCATCGGAATGAAATACAAGTGGCAAACTGACGCGTAAGTACAAGAATAGAGACTCTTCTTAGAGTCGGTGCTTTCAGCATTATCTGTGAGTCCAGTATTAGTTTGCGATACACCTCAGCAGGTTCAATGTATTCCTAGGACCTTCACATTGACGATGAAACACAGAATTCACATCGGAATTAAATACAAAAGGCACAATGTCGCCTTAAGTACAAGAATAGAGGCTCTTCTTACAGTCGGTGCTTTGAGCATTCCCTGTGAGACCAGTATTAGTTTCCGATACACCACTCCAGGTTTAATATATTCCTTGGACATTCACATTGACGATGAAACACAGAAATCGCGTCGGAATGAAATACAAGTGGCAAACTGACGCGTAAGTACAAGAATAGAGACTCTTCTTACAGTCGGTGGTTTCAGCATTCCCTGTGAGACCAGTATTAGTTTCCGATACACCTCAGCAGGTTCAATGTATTCCTAGGACCTTCACATTGACGATGAAACACAGAAATCGCATCGGAATTAAATACAAAAGGCACAATGCCGTCTTAAGTACAAGAATGGAGACTCTTTTTACAGTCGGTGCTTTCAGCATTCCCTGTGGGACCAGTATTAGTTTCCGATACACCACTGCAGGTTCAAAGTATTCCTTGGAACTTAACATTGACGATGAAACACAGAAATCGCATCGGGATGAAATAAAAAAGGCAAACTGCCGCGTAAGTACAAGAATAGAGACTCTTCTTACAGTAGGTGCTTTCAGCATTTCCTGTGAGACCAGTATTAGTTTCCGATACACCTCAGCAGGTTCAATGTATTCCTAGGACCTTCACATTGACGATGAAACACAGAAATCGCATCGGAATTAAATACAAAAGGCGCAATGCCGCGTAAGTACAAGAATAGAGACTCTTCTTACAGTCGGTGCTTTGAGCATTCCCTGTGAGACCAGTATTAGTTTCCGATACACCACTGCAGGTTCAAGTATTCCTTGGACCTTAACATTGACTACGAAACACAGACATCGCATCGGAATGAAATAAAAAAGGCAAATTGCCGCGTAAGTACAAGAATAGAGACTCTTCTTACAGTCGGTGCTTTCAGCATTGCCTGCGAGACCAGTATTAGTTTCCGATACATTTCAGCAGGTTCATTGTATTCCTAGGACCTTCACATTGACGATGAAACACAGAATTCGCATCGGAATTAAATACAAAAGGCGCAATGCCGCGTAAGTACAAGAATAGAGACTCTTCTAACAGTCGGTGCTTTCAGCATTCCCTGTGAGACCAGTATTAGTTTCCGATACACCTCAGCAGGTTCAATGTGTTCCTAGTTTCTTCACATTGACGATGAAACACAGAAATCGCATCGGAATTAGACACAAAAAGCGCAATGCTGCCTTAAGTACAAGAATAGGGACTCTTCTTACAGTCGGTGCATTGAGCATTCCCTGTGAGACCAGTATTAGTTTCCGATACACCACTGCAGGTTCAATGTATTCCTTGGACCTTCACATTGACGATGAAACACAGAAATCGCATCGGAATGAAATACAAAAGGCAAACTGCCGCGTAAGTACAAGAATAGAGACTCTTCTTACAGTCGGTGTTCTCAGCATTCCCTGTGAGACCAGTATTAGTTTCCGATACACCTCAGCAGGTTCAATGTAGTCCTAGGACCTTCACATTGACGATGAAACACAGAAATCGCATCGGAATTAAATACAAAAGGCGCAATGCCGCCTTAAGTACAAGAATAGAGACTCTTCTTACAGTCGGTGCTTTGAGCATTCCCTGTGAGACCAGTATTAGCTTCCGATACACCACTCCAGGTTTAATGTATTCCTTGGACATTCACATTGACGATGAAACACAGAAATCGCGTCGGAATGAAATACAAGAGGCAAACTGACGCGTAAGTACAAGAATAGAGACTCTTCTTACAGTCGGTGCTTTCAGCATTCCCTGTGAGACCAGTATTAGTTTCCGATACACCTCAGCAGGTTCAATGTATTCCTAGGACCTTCACATTGACGATGAAACACAGAAATCGCATCGGAATTAAACACAAAAGGCACAATGCCGTCTTAAGTACAAGAATGGAGACTCTTTTTACAGTCGGTGCGTTCAGCATTCCCTGTGGGACCAGTATTAGTTTCCGATACACCACTGCAGGTTCAAAGTATTCCTTGGACCTTAACATTGACGATGAAACACAGATATCGCATCGGGATGAAATAAAAAAGGCAAACTGCCGCGTAAGTACAAGCATAGAGACTCTTCTTACGGTCGGTGCATTCAGCATTCCCTGTGAGACCAGTATTAGTTTCCGATACACTTCTGCAGGTTCAATGTATTCCTAGGACCTTGACATTGACGATGAATCACAGAAATCGTATCGGAATTAAATACAAATAGCGCAATGCCGCCTTCAGTACAAGAATAGAGACTCTTCTTACAGTCGGTGCTTTGAGCATTCCCTGTGAGACCAGAATTAGTTTCCGATACTCCACTACAGGTTCAATGTATTCCTTGGACATTCACATTGACGATGAAACACAGAAATCGCATCGGAATTAAATACAAAAGGCGCAATGCCGCGTAAGTACAAGAATAGAGACTCTTCTTACAGTCGGTGCTTTGAGCATTCCCCTTGGGACCAGTATTAGTTTCCGTTACACCACTGCAGGTTCAATGTATTCCTAGGAACTTCACATTGACGATGAAACACAGAAATCGTATCGGAGTTAAATACAAAAGGCACAATGTCGCCTTAAGTACAAGAATAGAGGCTCTTCTTACAGTCGGTGCTTTGAGCATCCCCTGTGAGACCAGTATTAGCTTCCGATACACCACTCCAGGTTTAATGTATTCCTTGGACATTCACATTGACGATGAAACACAGAAATCGCGTCGGAATGAAATACAAGAGGCAAACTGACGCGTAAGTACAAGAATAGAGACTCTTCTTACAGTCGGTGCTTTCAGCATTCCCTGTGAGACCAGTATTAGTTTCCGATACACCTCAGCAGGTTCAATGTATTCCTAGGACCTTCACATTGACGATGAAACACAGAAATCGCATCGGAATTAAATACAAAAGGCACAATGCCGTCTTAAGTACAAGAATGGAGACTCTTTTTACAGTCGGTGCGTTCAGCATTCCCTGTGGGACCAGTATTAGTTTCCGATACACCACTGCAGGTTCAAAGTATTCCTTGGACCTTAACATTGACGATGAAACACAGATATCGCATCGGGATGAAATAAAAAAGGCAAACTGCCGCGTAAGTACAAGCATAGAGACTCTTCTTACAGTCGGTGCTTTCAGCATTCCCTGTGAGACCAGTATTAGTTTCCGATACACTTCTGCAGGTTCAATGTATTCCTAGGACCTTGACATTGACGATGAATCACAGAAATCGTATCGGAATTAAATACAAATAGCGCAATGCCGCCTTCAGTACAAGAATAGAGACTCTTCTTACAGTCGGTGCTTTCAGCATTCCCTGTGAGACCAGTATTAGTTTCCGATACATTTCAGCAGGTTCATTGTATTCCTAGGACCTTCACATTGACGATGAAACACAGAATTCGCATCGGAATTAAATACAAAAGGCGCAATGCCGCGTGAGTACAAGAATAGAGACTCTTCTTACAGTCGGTGCTTTCAGCATTCCCTGTGAGACCAGTATTAGTTTCCGATACACCTCAGCAGGTTCAATGTATTCCTAGTTTCTTCACATTGACGATGAAACACAGAAATCGCATCTGAATTAGATACAAAAGGCGCAATGCTGCCTTAAGTACAAGAATAGAGACGCTTCATACAGTCGGTACTTTGAGCATTCCCTTTGAGACCAGAATTAATTTCCGATACACCACTACAGGTTCAATGTATTCCCTGGACATTCACATTGACGATGAAACACAGAAATCGCATCGGAATGAAATACAAAAGGCAAACTGCCGCGTAAGTACAAGAATAGAGACTCTTCTTACAGTAGGTGCTTTCAGCATTCCCTGTGAGACCAGTATTAGTTTCCGATACTCCTCAGCACGTTCAATGTATTCCTAGGACCTTCACATTGACGATGAAACACAGAAATCACATCGGAATTAAATACAAAAGGCACAATGCAGTCTTAAGTACAAGAATAGAGTCTCTTCTTACAGTCGGTGCTTTCAGCATTCCCTGTGAGACCAGTATTAGTTTCCGATACACCCCTGCAGGTTCAATGTATAAATTGGGCTTTCACATTGACGATGAAACACAGAAATCGCATCAGAATTAAATACAAAAGGCAAAATGCCGCATTAAGTACAAGAATAGAGACTCTTCTTACAGTCGGTGCTTTCAGCATTCCCTGTGAGACCAGAATTGGTTTCTGATACACCACTCCAGGTTAAATGTATTCCTTGGACCATCACATTGACGATGAAACACAGAAATCGCATCGGAATTAAATACAAAAGGCACAATGCCGTCATAAGTACAAGAATAGAGACTCTTCTTACAGTCGGTGCTTTCAGCATTCCCTGTGAGACCAGTATTAGTTTCCGATACACCCCTGCAGGTTCAATGTATAAATTGGGCTTTCACATTGACGATGAAACACAGAAATCGCATCAGAATTAAATACAAAAGGCAAAATGCCGCATTAAGTACAAGAATAGAGACTCTTCTTACAGTAGGTGCTTTCAGCATTCCCTGTGAGACCAGTATTAGTTTCCGATACTCCTCAGCAAGTTCAATGTATTCCTAGGACCCTCACATGACGATGAAACCCAGAAATCGCATCGGAAATAAATACAAAAGGCACAATGCCGCCTTAAGTACAAGAATAGAGACTCTTCTTACAGTCGGTGCTTTGAGCATTCCCTGTGAGACCAGTATTAATTTCCGATACGCCACTGCAGGCACAATGTATTCCTTGGACCTTCACATTGACGATGAAACACAGATATGGTATTGGATTTAAATTCAAAGGGCACAATGCCGCCTTAAGTACAAGAATAGAGACCATTCTTACAGTCGGTGCTTTGAGCATTCCCTGTGAGACCAGTATTAGTTTCCGATACACCTCTGCTGGTTCAATGTATTCCTTGCACCTTCACATTGACGATGAAACACAGAAATCGCATCGGAATTAAATACAAAAGGCGCAATGCCGCCTTAATTGCAAGAATAGAGACTCTTCTTACAGTCGGTGTTTTGAGCATTCCCTGTGAGACCAGTATTAGTTTCCGATACAGCACTGCAGGTTCAATGTATTCCTTGCACCTTCACATTGATGATGAAACACAGAAATCGCATCGCAATTAATTACAAAAGGCACAATGCCGTCATAAGTACAAGAATAGAGACTCTTCTTACAGTCGGTGCTTTGAGCACTCCCTGTGACACCAGTATTAGTTTCCGATACACCACTGCAGGTTCAATGTATTCCTTGGACCTTCACATTGACGATGAAACACAGAAATCGCATCGGAATTAAATACAAAAGGCACAATGCCGTCATATGTACTAGAATAGAGACTCTTCCTACAGTCGGTGCTTTGAGCATTCCCTGTGAGACCAGTATTAGTTTCCGATACACCACTGCAGGTTCAATGTATTCCTTGCACCTTCACATTGACGATGAAACACAGAAATCGCATCGGAATTAAATACAAAAATCGCAATGTCGCCTTAAGTACAAGTATAGTAACTCTTCTTACAGTCGGTGCTTTGAGCACTCCCTGTGACACCAGTATTAGTTTCCGATACACCACTGCAGGTTCAATGTATTCCTTGGACCCTCACATTGACGATGAAACACAGAAATCGCATCGGAATTAAATACAAAAGGCACAATGCCGTCATAAGTACTAGAATAGAGACTCTTCCTACAGTCGGTGCTTTGAGCATTCCCTGTGAGACCAGTATTAGTTTCCGATACACCACTGCAGGTTCAATGTATTCCTAGGACCTTCACATTGACGATGAAACACAGAAATCGCATCGAAATTAAATACAAACGGCACAATGTCGCCTTAAGTACAAGAATAGACACTCTTCTTACAGTCGGTGCTTTGAGCATTCCCTGTGAGACAAGAATTAGTTTCCGATACACCACTCCAGGTTCAATGTATTCCTTGGACCTTCACATTGACGATGAAACACAGAAATCGCATCGGAATGAAATACAAAAAGCAAACTGCAGCGTAAGTACAAGAATAGAACTATTCTTACAGTAGGTGTTTTCAGCATTCCCTGTGAGACCAGTATTAGTTTCCGATACACCTCAGCAGGTTCAATGTATTCCTAGGACCTTCACATTGACGATGAAACACAGAAATCGCATCGGAATTAAATACAAAAGGCGCAATGCCGCGTAAGTACAAGAATAGAGACTCTTCTTACTGTCGGTGCTTTCAGCATTCCCTGTGAGACCAGTATTAGTTTCCGATACACCTCAGCAGGTTCAATGTATTCGTAGGACCTTCACATTGACGAGGAAACACAGAAATCGCATCGGAATTAAATACAAAAGGCACAATGTCGCATTAAGTACAAGAATAGAGACTCTTCTTGCAGTCGGTGCTTTGGGCATTCCCTGCGAGACCAGAATTAGTTTCCGATACACCATTCCAGGTTCACTGTATTCCTTGGACCTTCACATTGACGATGAAACACAGAAATCGCATCGGAATGAAATACAAAAGGCAAACTGCCGCGTAAGTACAAGAATAGAGACTCTTCTTACAGTCGGTGCTTTCAGCATTCCCTGTGAGACCAGTATTAGCTTCCGATACACCTCAGCAGGTTCAATGTATTCCTAGGACCTTCACATTGACGATGAAACACAGAAATCGCATCGGAATTTAATACAAAAGGCACAATGTCGCCTTAAGTACAAGAATAGAGACTCTTCTTACAGTCGGTGCTTTGAGAATTCCCTGTGAGACCAGTATTAGTTTCCGATACACCACTGCAGGTTCAAAGTTTTTCTTGGACCTTAACATTGACGATGAAACACAGAAATCGCATCGGAATGAAATAAAAAAGGCAAACTGTAGCGTAAGTACAAGAATAGAGACTCTTCTTACAGTCGGTGCTATGAGCATTCCCTGTGAGATTAGAATTAGTTTCCGATACACCACTCCAGGTTCAATGTATTCCTTGGCCCTTCACATTGACAATGAAACACAGACATCGCATCGGAATGAAATAAAAAAGGCAAACTGCCGCGTAAGTACAAGAATAGGGACTCTTCTTACAGTCGGTGCTTTCAGCATTGGCTGCGAGACCAGTATTAGTTTCCGATACATTTCAGCAGGTTCATTGTATTCCTAGGACCTTCACATTGACGATGAAACACAGAATCCGCATCGGAATTAAATACAAAAGGCGCAATGCCGCGTAAGTACAAGAATAGAGACTCTTCTTACAGACGGTGCTTTCAGCATTCCCTTTGAGGCCAGTATTAGTTTCCGATACACCTCAGCAGGTTCAATGTATTCCTAGTTTCTTCACATTGACAATGAAACACATAAATCGCATCGGAATTAGATACAAAAAGCGCAATGCCGCCTTAAGTACAAGAATAGAGACGCTTCTTACAGTCGGTACTTTGAGCATTCCCTTTGAGACCAGAGTTAATTTCCGATACACCACTACAGGTTCAATGTATTCCTTGGACATTCACATTGACGATGAAACACAGAAATCGCATCGGAATGAAATACAAAAGGCAAACTGCCGCGTAACTACAAGAATAGAGAATCTTCTTACAGTAGGTGTTTTCAGCATTCCCTGTGAGACCAGTATTAGTTTCCGATAAACCTCAGCAGGTTCAATGTATTCCAAGGACCTTCACATTGACGATGAAACACAGAAATCGCATCGGAATTAAATACAAAAGGCACAATGCCGTCTTAAGTACAAGAATAGAGTCTCTTCTTACAGTCGGTGCTTTCAGCATTCCCTGTGAGACCAGTATTAGTTTCCGATACACCACTGCAGGTTCAATGTATTCCTAGGACCTTCACATTGACGATGAAACACAGAAATCGCATCGGAATTAAATACAAAAGGCACAATGCCGTCTTAAGTACAAGAATAGAGACTCTTCTTACTGTCGGTGCTTTCAGCATTCCCTGTGAGACCAGTATTAGTTTCCGATACACCCCTGCAGGTTCAATGTATAAATTGGGCTTTCACATTGACGATGTAACACAGAAATCGCATCGGAATGAAATACAAAAGGCAAACTGCCGCGGCTGTACAAGAATATAGACTTCTCTTACAGTTGGTGCTTTCAGCATTCCCTGTGAGACCAGTATTAGTTTCCGATACACCACAGCAAGTTCAACGTATTCCTAGGACCTTCACATGACGATGAAACACAGAAATCGCATCGGAAATAAATACAAAAGGCACAATGCCGCCTTAAGTACAAGAATAGAGACTCTTCTTACAGTCGGTGCTTTGAGCAATCCCTGTGAGACCAGTATTAATTTCCGATACGCCACTGCAGGCACAATGTATTCCTTGGACCTTCACATTGACGATGAAACACAGATATCGCATTGGATTTAAATTCAAAGGGCACAATGCCGCCTTAAGTACTAGAATAGAGACCATTCTTACAGTCGGTGCTTTGAGCATTCCCTGTGAGACCAGTATTAGTTTCCGATACACCACTGCAGGTTCAATGTATTCCTTGCACCTTCACATTGACGATGAAACACAGAAATCGCATCGGAATTAAATACAAAAGGCGCAATGCCGCCTTAAGAACAAGAATAGAGACTCTTCTTACAGTCGGTGCTTTGAGCATTCCCTGTGAGACCAGTATTAGTTTCCGATACACCACTGCAGGTTCAATGAATTCCTTGCACCTTCACATTGATAATGAAACACAGAAATCGCATCGCAATTAATTACAAAAGGCACAATGCCGTCATAAGTACAAGAATAGAGACTCTTCTTACAGTCGGTGCTTTGAGCACTCCCTGTGACACCAGTATTAGTTTCCGATACACCACTGCAGGTTCAATGTATTCCTTGGACCATCACATTGACGATGAAACACAGAAATCGCATCGGAATTAAATACAAAAGGCACAATGCCGTAATAAGTACTAGAATAGAGACTCTTCCTACAGTCGGTGCTTTGAGCATTCCCTGTGAGACCAGTATTAGTTTCCGATACACCACTGCAGGTTCAATGTATTCCTTGGACCTGCACATTGACGATGAAACACAGAAATCGCATCGGAATTAAATACAAAAGGCACAATGCCGTC